>NC_089584.1:4791370-5474194 GCF_019320115.1 Miscanthus floridulus
TGATAGATTTGTTAATTCATTTAGGAAAGCTTAGCATTATTTAGCTTAATATTTGTAGGAATTTTTGTTGCAGATTGGTAATAGCTTCAGCCATGAAATTTTTACAGTAGGTTCATTAGATTATTATGTGCTCATTGTAATTTTTGTAGCCCTAGAATAGGTTCATAAATATGGTAGCTAGTACTCCTTGTTTTATCATATATGTATTAAATTGGTATTAAGAATAAGGATGTCTTTAGTTGCCAAGATAACATATGCAATGTTTCATACCTATTTAGTGGTAATAATAGGTAACTTAGTGTCTTGGTCGGTAGAGCTAGCTTAGTAGCTTGATAGATGTATTCTTATTTTAAGAGTTGTTGTTGTCGTATTACTAAGTGTTGCATCATCATTTTATGCATGTAGATAACGAGTTGGTAGAGTTCATGACTGTGGGCGAGTAAGAGTACGAGGAGATCATCGAGGAGTATGAGGAGATTCTCATACAGGAGGGAGCCCCAGAGCCATCAGTTGCTGCCACACCGCCTACCCAAGGCAAGTCCTGGTGCATAACCCTTATTTTGAATGATCACTCGATATACATATGTGATGTGCATTTATGTTATAGGCATTTTATGGAAATTACATGCATAGATATGCCTACATATGAGTTCTACTAGCATAGGTCAAGTAGCTATTGTGCTCAGGTGTAACACCCTCGGTGTTACGCTGTACAGTTTTTGCAAAAAACACTGCATGAGCATTATACTTGTGTGTACATGTATGTAATATAGGGTATAAAGTGATATATGGAACTTGAAACATTCATTTGAAACACAAAACGCATGTTACATTACATGTCATGTTGTATTACTTAGGGTTCTAAATGAATTTTTATTGAACAAAAATGCTATGGAACGCATATGAGGAACTTTAGTAAAGTCTATAGCACGAACTTTGTAGGCGATAATGAAATACGTGTGGTCGAGAATGGGTTTCGCTAGCTAGTGTATCGAATGGCTTGGAAATCAAATTCGACGCGAATTCGATCGTGTTTTGGTTGAAATTCCTGAGTCGAGAAAGGGATCGACGAAGCAAAGTTTGGGAATTTTTAAAGGAGGATCAGGTTAAGAAGTGGCATGGTTTTAGGGTTCCTTTTTGTAGCCTAATAGACCAACTAGAACATGAAATAGGTGGTGTAGCTACTGGATCGTCGAGTTGGGTTTTTGGGTAGCTTTAAAAAGTGTGCAAGTCACTGTCCTGGCCGATTGCAGTCTCTGGGCACGATCACCGCGCCGGCACTTGTCGCCACCGTGTCTACTACCTAACGCGCGTGCCACACGTGGGCCGTCGCGCTGGCCAGCTCTACCACTGGCCTCGCACTATAGGCCGTGGCGTCATTGCTGCACCCTGGCACGCCACGCACGCACATGCTCACGCACAGCCGCACAGACCCACACCACCATGCCACGCACTGGCCGCTCTGCCGCGCCATGCTCGCCCAATGGTGTCGTGTCGCTGCTGCGTGGTCACACTTGGCTCTGCCCGCATGTCGCCTTGCCGCATGTGAGAGTGCCACCTGCGCTTGCCATCACTTTGGCTTGTCAACGCTGCGCTGTTGCTTCCCCTAGCCGACGTCATCCACTGCGGCATAGTGCCATGCCACCATTGGCTTACGGGTTGTGATAGTGCAGCCAAGTGTCTTGTGCACGTCTTGCTATTCCCCATCGCCCGTGCGTGCTTGCGCTTTGAGATGACAGCCACGTCCGTCGCGATAGCACTGGGCCAACCTCGCCTAACTTCCTTATTCCTCTGTCACTAGGCCACGTTGAGGCAAGCTCACAACATCGGCCAAATCCAAGAAATTCCGTGCACCCGTGGTTGGAGTAGGGATGTAGCTATGCGTCGATCACTTCCACTGCTGCTGCTAGCCAATGTCGAGCCACAATTTGAAATTCCTTCACCGTCGGTCACTTTAAGACTCCACGGCAGCGCCTGCCTAATTCCCCTAGCCCCATCCACCTCTGTCCAATTCATTGGCACTGAACCTTCACCCTGCTCCACGCTATCCGTGTGCACCCCAATTTGCACTGCTGCTGCCTGCTCATAGTTGTCGCCGCCATCATGAGGTTTGTGGTGCGTGCGTGGCCAGGCTCGCTCGGTCAGTCTCCGGTCAAGCTGCCACGACCAGTAGGTTCTGGGTGAGTCGTTGTTGCCCATACGTGAGCTTGTTCATGTTGTCTGTGCCTTGGCTCGCGGGAACACGCCCATCGTCGTAGGGAGGAGTCCACCGCCATGGAGGGAGCTCGGGACAACATCTCCGTTCGCTGTATCGCCTCCCACTACTTTGCGTTGACGTCGAGGTGAGCATCTGCTCCATAGATAGGGCTGTGAGGGTCTGGTGTGGCTGGCGTAGCCGCCCGGTGCTAGCACCACCACGCCGGTGTGCGTGCGGGTGTCGGGAGACTTGGCTGTGGTAAAGAAGGAAAAAGGAGAGGGTGTTTGATGCAAAGGCAATGACTCAACTAAATAGTGTTCGAGTAAGCTTCGTGAGTAGAAAAGAAAATGTGGGTTCTTTAGCAAAAGAGCCAGCCGCGCGCGGGCTTCACCGTGGGCCACGCTGGGTGCTGCGCATGCGCACGGGCGAGACGCTAGGGTGGGACGAGCCGTCCCTCATGGGTCACGCTATGAAATCAGTTTTTCAATTTTCCAGGGAATTACAAAGGTTTATTCATTATAGTTTTTAGCTAAACTTCGAGAAATTATAGTAAATTCTATAAATGTCCAAAAATAGTGAAACCAAGTTTGTTAGATTCATAAAAATGCCATCTATCTGTTAGTATAGTTAGTTTACAGATAGTTGTGATAGTGATAGGTTCATAAATCCAAACTAGATAGCTTAGTATTATATAGATTAATATTTGTAGGATTTTTGTGGTTAATTGGTGATAGCTATAGCTATGAAAATTTTACAGTAGGCTCACTAGATTATTATGTACTTGCTGTAAATTTTGTAGACCTAGAGTAAGTTGATAAATAGAGTAGCTATTATCCTTGTTTTATCATATATAGATTAAATCGATATTAGGAGTAAGAATACCTGTAGTTGCTATGATAAGGTATGCCATGCTTCATACTTGTTAGTGGTAACAGGAGGTAACTTAGTACCTTAGTCGGTAAGACTAGCTTAGTAACTTGACAAGTGTATTTTATTTTAAGAGCTTCTATTGCCATATTATTAAGTGTTGCATCAACATTTCATGCATGTAGATCACGTGTTAGTGGAGTTCGCGCCCATGGATGAACCAGATTACAAAGAGGTCATTAAGGAGTATGAGGAGGAGATCCTCATGAAGGAGGGAGCCCTAGAGCCTTTTGGTGCTGACTTTGCTAACCCATCGCCTGCCCAAGGCAAGCCCCAGTGCATAACCCCAATTTTTAATGATCACTGAATATATATATATGATGTGCATTTATATTACAGGTATTTTATGGAAACTACATGCATAAATATATCTACATATGAGTCCTACTAGTTTAGGTCGAGTAGCTGCTATGCTCAGGATTTCAGTAGCGTGAGTAACCTATCGTTACTCACAATAGGTGATAATTATGATCACTCGTGATAAAATGGTGGAAAGGAAAATGATGACCGGGTAGGGATAGAGTTTGGGTACTGATGGGTGTAAGGGGTTGTGTCCTACGGCCAACAGGGCATAGCTCGGTTATACTTTTTCCCTATCTATGTCGGTTAAGGACCGATCGTTGCAATGGACGCTAGGTAAGTCATAGATCTATTATCTCGAGCACATACTTGGGTATGTGTGCAGGGAAGGCTCGTTACTCTCTTGTCGTGGATCTAGCTCTTTCCAGACTGGTTGATTGAAGGCAGGGATGGTGGAGGTCCTTGCACCGCACTGAGTCTGGGACTCAGGAGTGGGGGCTTAGAGTCTAAGTTTGGATGGGGACCTAGACACCCAGGACAGGAGGGTGATGGGTTAGTACTCCTTGTGCCTTGGGTACAAGCAGGGCGTGTGTTTTTGGGGTACCTAGCTGGGGACATTGTTTCACGAATCACCGCTGAGTCGGTACGACTTGTCTTAACTTTAGCATCGTAGTAAGAACTGAAAGATGGAAGGTGATGTAATGGAACTGATTGCTCAACTCTTGCTTGAAAGTAGAACATGTGCTTACATAAAATGGATAGATAATAAATTAATACTGATATTAATAATAGCATAAGTAAGGACTCACTAATAGTATTGCTTTCTGCCAAAAAGGAAACCAGCAGACCATAAAGCTTATCATATTCCTTGGAGTCGAGAAATTATTCCCACTAATTAGATAAGTCTTGCGAGTACATTGTGTACTCAAGGTTTATTTACCCCTATTGTAGGTAATATATGAAAAGTACCATTGTGTGCAGGATTCTTCTGGTGGGCACAGACGGATCATCGTTCCTTATGGCTAGATGCTTATTTTTAAATTCTGTTGTTTATTATTCCGCACTCTGACATTTGGTAATGTAATAATGTAATTTTTAAGAACTGCTGATGTATGAAATGGACAAGCATTGTAACTCATTCTCATTATTGGATCCTTGGGAAAAATGTGGATCTTTCGGGTTTTCTCTTGAGGTGTGCCCGACGGATACCACCCGCTGTAGCTTGCTTTTGGGGTGCTTAGTGTCTGGTGGAAGACGAGCACCTCCATAAGCGTGTTATTTTAGGCGGTTCTGCCACATCAGGATTTCGGTAGCGTGAGTAACCTACCGTTACTCACAATAGGTGATTATTATTATCACTCATGATAAAAATGGTGAAAGGGAAAATAGAGACCAGGTAGGGATATGGTATGGGTATTGGTGGGTGTAAGAGGTTGTGTCCTGCGGCCAATGGGGTATAGCTTGGTTACACTATTTTCCCTGTCTATGTCGGTTAAGGACCGGCCGTTGCATTGGGTTCTTGGCAAGTCACAGACTTATTATCCTAAACACATACTTGTGTATGGGCGCAGGAAGGCTCATTGTTCTCTTGTCATGGGTTCTGGCTCTTTCTGGACTAACTGATTGGAGGTGGGGATGGTGGAGGTCTAAGCACCGCACTGAGTCCGGGACTCAGGAGTAGGGGCTTGGAGTCCAAGTTTGGATGGAGACCTAGACCCTATGATAGGAGGGTGGTGGGTTGGTCCTAGTTGTGCCTAGGGTACAAGTGGGGCGTGTGTTTGAGGGTACCCAGCTGGGCACATTGATTCGCGAATCGTCGAGCGATCCGATATGGCTTGTTTATAGTCTAGCTCTGTAGTAAGAACTGAAAGATGAAAGGTGGTGAAATAGAACTATTTGCTCAACTCTTGCTTGAAAGTAGAACATTTGCTTACAAAGAATGGTTTGATAATAAACTAATCATGACTGCTAACAATAACCATGCATAAGGATTCACTATTAGTACTACTTTCCACAAAAAGGAAACCCATCAAACCATAAACTTATCATATCCCTTGGACTTGGGAAGTTATTCCTACTAGTCGGATAAGTCTTGCGAGTACTTTGTGTGCTTGGGGTTTATTTACCCCTGTTGCAGGTGCAGCTTAAGGAGTATTCGTTGTGTGAAGGATTTTTCTGGTGGGCACAGATGAATCCTTGTATATTCTTGATAGATTTTTCTGGTGAAGGATTTTTTTGGTGGGCTCATCATCCCACCATGTCATGAGTGCGGCTTATTTAGGGTTTAGGAACATACGTCTCAAGCGGTCGGTCACTAGCAGATACCACATTACTAGGGTAGGAATTCTTCTCTGCTTTGCATCGTTGCCTAATGGAGTGTCCTCTGGGGGCTGAGATTCTTGTACCACCTTTTTGTACCCTTCTTATTCCTCTTTTTTCCCGTGGATGGTTCGTCCCCACCGTAAAGGTCATTGTTCTTGTACCGGCTGGCCCCACACCGGGGACATTTATCCAATGACTTGAATGTTTTGCCACGAAAAATTATACAGTGGTTGGGGCATGCATGTATTTTTTCAACCCCCATTGTCAATGGACTTATGACCTTCTTCGCTTGGTACGTGTTGGCGGGAACTGAGTTTGGTTGTGGCAGCACCCATGACAGGAGATGCAATAGATCATTGAAACTACAGTCTGACCAGCCGTACTTAGCCTTCAGGATGAGCAGCTCAAGCACAAAACGTAGTAATGTCCAATGTGTCGGACAACCCTTTTCAACACCATACACAGTCTCCTTCGATGCTTTTGTCACTCTTTCCAAATTTTCTAGACCTTTTGGGCTATTTAGTAAAATCTCTGGTCCAAGGGTTCGATTCATGTCATCTAAATCATCTTCAACTCCGACACGTGCTCCACCATCATTATTGGCACCACATTCGTCGTTACCATCCCAACCACCAGCATCACCACCTTGTTCATTGCCAAACTCAAAATCCATTCGTGCATCAAGCTCTGCTGAATATTGGGACAGGGATTCTATGGTTTCGTCGTCGTATTCCTCCTCATCCTCGTCGTTAACAATAACCGTTTCACCATGATGAATCCACATTGTGTAGTCCTCAACAAATCCTCGCATAATCAAATGTGATCTGATGATAGTCACATCTGTCCATGCCATACGGTTCTTGTAATCTTTACAGGGGCAAATAATTGTATCCTTATTCACTTTCAATGTCGTTGCATGCTTCGTTGCGGCTTCAATAAATTTATCCACCTCTTCACAGAAACCTGCCTTCAACCTTAACGAACCATACATCCAAGAGTTCCTGTACTCCATCTTTTACAACAACAACAAAACAAACATTAAAGGACTACTTATTCAGATATATATAAAAATGAATCAAAGTAATAATTATTTGAGAATAATTGTATATACCTCAGATATATATATGAATATAAATCTAGTATAATTACATGAAGCATACAAACACACACCATGGTAGAGAAAAATTAATTAATGGCCCATTTATCCATAAATAATTAAAATACATATTTATTGATTATAATAAACAATTTCAAAGACAACAATTAGCAATAATTATACTTTACCCAATATCTTTCATACAAACCCTAGTCCAATTTTATCAAACATAAATTTACAAAAACAAAATTAATAAAAAAACCAAACCCTAGATCTAGATCACATGCACATGAAACATCCATAAAACTAACTAATGGTTCACTAAAATCAAGAAACATGGATCAAATAAGGGTATGATCTTGTTTCCCTCCCTAATTTACCCTAGTACATTTAAAAGTTGGGTCTAATTTGCTCATAAATAGCTCAAGCACCATAGAAGCACCATAAATAACTCTAATTACTCACTAACCAACCATTAAAACTTCAAAAAAAGTTTGGAATAGTATTTTTTTACCTTCTACAACCTCTCCACCAAAGGATTTGAGACCAAAACCTTTCCCCCTTAGTAGAGCAATTTTTGAGAGGTGCCCAAGGCCTCCCCACCTTTTTTTCACGGATTAGAGTGAGTGACCCGAGGAGGAAGAAGGAGCTGCATTTGTTTTATATGGGAGGCATTTGTAGGGGCGGCTGGTGATTGAGCCGCACCTACAAATCGGTGCTATAAATATGGGGCCATTTATAAGGACGGCTCAATCACCGGCCGCCCCTACAAATACCATTTTCAGGGGCGGCTGGTAATTGAGCCGCCCCTATAAATCAGACCCCATTGGTAGGGGCGGCTCGTAACACCAGCCACCCCTGCTGTTTCGTTTGTAGTGACGGCTGATGTCTAGGCACCCTAACACGTCACTGTAGGAGCGGCTCCATCATCAGCCGCCCCTACAAAAAATTCAAACTGTTGCTAAAAATTATTTTCTACGTAGTGCGTGTTGCTCGAGGAGATGGCAGCGGTGTGCAAGCCGCAATGGAGGGACATGACGTTAGTCACGAGCGGTCTTGCGGTGTGCAGACCGCGTGCACAGTAGGAGTGGCAGCAATGCCAATGGCTTCGAGCCGGGGATCATGAGCCGTGCGAACCACTGCGGGATATCCGGTGAGTTAGCGGCAGCATGCGGGCTGCTTTTTACACAAGACGGTTTGGATTTGAAGCCACGCGTGACTCGGATGCAATCTGAATTTGAGTAGGACGTCAATGACAATTGTTGATGGCTTCTTACCGATATATGTTTGATGGATTCCATACCAATTCATGGCTGTTATTTTGGATCTTCGAGTCCAATTAATATTGCTGCAAGCGACTTTAATGACGATAAGGATGGATCTTCCTGGATCAGCCTCTAATCCTAATTTGCATGGCACCGTGATGGCTACTAGACCCATCATACAAGCATATGTACTGTTCATGCATGCATGTATGTTCGTACTTCATGTACTCGTCTATGCTGCATGTACGGATGTTACGTAAAAGACCAACAAAATCTAGCTCAATGGCTAGGACAAACACACAATCTGCGAGATGTGTTTTCTCGTACCTTCTTTTGATCGGATGTCAGTTCATCTACTTCACGTGCTGCGTAGGATAGTGGTTAGTAGATACATGCCGCGTAGGACGTTTGATATTGTCGTAGATATGTCTATTTGACGGCGAAGGTGCAGTCGATGCAGTGCGGATTAGTTGCAGGTAGAGGTAGCAGATCCGTTCCGCTAACAACGTCGGGATGTCGACGTCGTCGAAGCAGTCGCGTCAGGAACATGTCGGCGTCAATGATCAGCGGTGGCTTCAACGGCGATGTCGATGTAGAGTTTGTCGTGCTGATAACGTGTTATAAAACATGTTGTCTGTGGTTAAGATATTTCCTTCTCCATCTCTCATGATAAACATAGTAGATAAAAGTAGAACACATAGACATAAGAGATAGGAAGAATATTCTTTATTTCTCTGAATATTGATGATTACATCATAGAGCTCCCACATATATATATATTCCTATCAGACCTAAAAATTTAGGAAGAGCACATATACAAACAGATTAGGATTATGATTTTTTTCTTCTCCTTTCCTTGTTTAGAGCCGGTTGGGTAAAGCGAAGCGAGTTGGGCTAAGATAGATATGGTTGAGCCGGCCTAGGTAGTGTTGGATCTGGACGAGCTTACGGCCCAGTTTAGAGCTTTGCTCACATGGCGGCCCGTCTTGCTTTCTTTTATTTACTTATCGGGAAAAAAAATCTAAATGACTCTGTCAAATTTGGCATCTTTTACAAGACGAATTTTGCACCATAAAAACTGGCACCTCATTTGGCCACGTCTCAGGTTCCTCCATCGGCCACGTGCCTATCTCTTCCATAATACTAATCCAGAGCTAGGTTCGTTGCCCGTGGTGCGGGCGAGGCGCAACCGGCGAGGCCATAGACCGTGCCGGCCGTTGTCCTAGACGCCACCAGCTGCGTGTGTATATTTATTATATTTTATTACACAAGCTAGCTAATCTTCTACGGGAGCATGCATGGTCGTGAGTTGCGGTTAGCCATGCATGTACGCAATTCCTGCATGTACTGGTGGTACAATACGTACGTGTACGTATGAATACACGTACGGCACTTTTCTTGGTTTGCCCTGCATACAAAAGCGATGAAATGACCGGTGTATAGATAATCTCCTGCTGTGCACAAATCTCAGAGCGAAACTGAGGGTGCACAGCAGCATAGCACGTGCCCTTAGGAGCAATTTTTACTTTCTCATGATGGCCATGTCATAATCATCAATAGATGATATAATTAACTGTATCCTGAACTCTATCTGCACCCTGTATTGATTTTTATTTGTACTATAGGTTAGAAGTTTAACAGATTGTTTTTCTTTAAAGCAGGAAACGAACAGATGTTCTCTTCCATTGTTCAAAGAGAGAAACAAAGAACCAGAAGGCAAATATCATGCTTATATATCCATATGGATTTTTTGAGCAATTTGCATTGTATAATCTTATTACATAAGCCAAACAAATGCATGTTGATTCGTACCGAATACCTGTTCACTCGTACCGACCCATACGAGTGAATATAACCTAGAGCGTTTATGCACAACGCATGGCTTATGTAATAGCTCAGATTTAAAAAAAAAAACTATTTTCCAATACCCGCACAACAAGATTTGTACACAATGATTAAATGGAGTGGTATGCAGCATTCACTTTAGAATATATATGGGAGATGAAAAATAACTTCTGTAAGAAGCACGATATATAGACCATAGGTCAAAATGCAAAGAAGAAAACACTGGCTACCTACTTAGTCTGCCATCCTTCGTGCAGCCGCGCCAGGTTTTCTAGTTCAGATGACGACCCAACACACGTTTGGTTCCGTCTATTTGTGCAACTGTTCTTACACATGCTGGCAATGTCGGGGTCCGCCTTAAATTAAATTCAAAAATGTTCTTCAGCCTCTTTAATGACGTGTCAACGGACATGTTTTAGAAAAAAAAGGTTCTTAGTGCCTCACAAATCAGACACAAAACTGAGGCAGATTATTTACGTGACTACGCATCTGATCTGCATCGCTAGCTACGCCCCGAGAATGGGCGGGCGGGCGTAGGGTCCCCTAAGCCATCCATCGGCGACGAGGTGGTACGCCGCCTCGGTGAGGTGGACGCCGTCCCAGTTGACGTACGCCGACGGGTTGGCGCAGGCGGCCACGCCGGGCATCCCGCACGCGGCGCTCAGGTTGAAGTTGTACTTCCCGCCGCCGCCGCCGCAGCAGTCCCGCAGCGCGCCGTCCGCGCCGTCGAACCCGAACCGTGCCGGCGCCGCCGCGAACGCGATCACGGGCGCGTACAGGTCGGCGTAGGTGATCCGCGTACCCGGGTACCTGCCGCCCAGCGCCGTCAGCGCCTGGCTCAGCTGCGCGTTGTGCGCCTTGGACAGATCGTTCAGGCCCTTCAGGCACCCCGTGTCCGGCTCGTAGTCCGCCCCGTTCTGGCTCGCTAGCATCACCAGGTTCCCCGGCGCGCAGCCCATAGGCGAGATCCCTGACACCACGATCGCCGTGGCGCCGTCGTTGATCAGCTTCTGCATGCATGCACCCGACAGTAGTGGACTGATCAGCTTGCCGTGCAAGATAGGTCGGTGCATGGATCATGCACGCATGTCAGCTACAGTTCTACCGTTTACGTACCTCCGTGGCAGCAACGATTGTTGCAACGATCCGAGGCACGTAGGCCTGCGCTTCAGCGACGCTTTTGCCGCCGACCAGCATGACGCCATAGTCGTTCCAACCCAGCTCGCCGACGACGAACAGCGCCTTCCCGAAAAACTCCTTGCATGCTACAGAGCGCATCAGCTATGTACACATCAGTATCGCGTACTACGCACAGAACAACTGACATGAGCAATGTATCAGGATGATGCCGTGGCGTCTCACACCAATGAGTTACGTACCTTGGGGTGAGCTGCAAAGCGAGGGCTTCATGGCGTCGAACCACCCCAGCTCGTCACTGAGTGAGATGTTATTCGGAGGAGGCTTGGCGCCGCCGCCGGCGGCCTGCGGGTAGAACGCCGCTGGGCTCGTGCTCGTCTTCAGCGCCGTGGCGCCAGCCACCGCGAAGTTTGCGCCTTGCTTGAAGCTTTGATTCTTCGACAGTGACGGCGGAAGGAGAGGCAGCCCCAGTGCCTGGGCTGCAGTGTGGGACCACACCGTACGCCAAACGGGCGGCGTGAATCAATCGATCAGGTATATGCAGGTGCAGCATGCATGCCGGCATTACATTGCCGGCGTCGAGATAATTAAGGAGCAAACGAAACTACGCTCGCCGTGGAAGAAACTTACCGATGAAATCTATGGCCAGTCTGCCGTCGGAGAGGCGGCCGGTGGGATGCCCAAAGAAGGTCATCCCGTACGGCGGTTTGTTGATCAGCAGGCCTGGCGTCGTCGGGCCGAAGAGGATGACCTTGTTGCCGGTGTCGGTGTAGGAGTCACCGAAGCTAAAAATCGAGCTGTATTGGGCCTGAATCGAATAGGAGAAGCTGGAGAGGAACAGAGAGATTTGCAGGCAAAGAATTGCGTGCTTCATTGTTCTTTGTCCTGACGATCGAACAGATCAGTTGCTTCCTGTAGCCCTCTCAATCTCAAGTCTCGATCTCAAGAAAAGAAACAACAGGTATACTACTGAACTTGTATCTGAGTTCTCTTTTATAGAGAACATTTGGCGGATCATCAATCGTCATTGACTCTGTTGTTACTATTTGGGCTGATGCCAGATATAGCACCAAATAAACGGAGAATAAAATCTTCTGTGCATTTTTGGCATCTGATTTCTCTAATGAATATCGAGATTTCAAATAATATGGTATAACCAGAAATCGTATACACTCACTACTATAAATATTCTGTACATGCATGCAAATATTATAGCATTTACAAATTATATTCTATATATCTCCCTTCCCTGTAGATTTATTATGACTTTCTCTTCCTTGTTTCCTTCTTTTGAAAACTTTTAACGGCAGAGTATCAATTGAAAAATTTCAGCTCAGTATCTAGAACTCAATATTATTGCTCGTACGAGTTAGGCCCAAATTGCCCTCTAAGCCCAGCTAAAACCAGCATGATTTGAGCCCATAAGAGGTAGACACAGGTCTGCAACTACGATTTTTTTTTCCCTTTATCTCATACTTGTGTACCATAACAATGTCTCAAAAAAAAAAATGCTTGTGTACCATAACAGACTTTAGGCCCGTTCGATACACAGATTCTAAACATCAAGTTAGTTAAGGATAAAGAATGGATTATTTTGTTGCAATCTCGCTATATTGAGAAGGTCTTGAGCCGGTTTGGCTTTATGGATAGCAAGCCTTCTCCAACACCTTATAATCTCAGTGTGCCATTAAGAAAAAACAAGAGAATTGCTAGTTCACTCATGTACTTAGCTAGTGCAACATGACCAGATTTTTTTTTTGTGAGCAAGTTGAGTAGGTTCATGTCGGGTGATGATCATTGGCATGCACTTGAAAGGGTATTGCATTATCTTAAAGGTACAATGAGCTATGAGATTCACTATTCTAGGCCTTAGTTGTGCTTGAGGACTATAGTGATTTAAACTAGATATCTGATATTGATCAGATCTACGCCACAAGTGGGTATGTGTTTACTCTTGGAGGTGGCGCAGTGTCATGGAGGTCTTGCAAACAGACAATTTTGACGAAGTCAACCATGGAGGCAGAATTTAATGCTTTGGATACAGCTTGTACAGAGGCAAAATAGATGTGTAAGCTCTTGTTGGACTTGCTGATGGTTGAAAAACAATACCGACTATCTTTATGAACTGTGATAAACAAACAGTGAATACTAAGGTGAACAGTGCTAAGAATAATTCAAGGTCAATAGGACACGTTAAAGGACGCTTGAAGTCAACAAAACTCCAAAGTTAATCATTGTGGCTTATGTTGAAACAGACAAAAGCCTGGCAAATCCCTTTACAAAAGGGCTATCACGGAATGTGATAGAAAACGCATCAAGGGAGACGGGTATGAGACCCATGTGAGTTTACAATAGTAGTATCCCAATCTTTTTGATCGAAAATCCTGTGACTAAGGACCTGGGAAGAACAAGCTATTGGTAAACCGAAGAGAGAGTAACCTATAACCCTCTCTAAGCGAAGATGCAATACTCTCAGAGCTATGAGGCGTTGTAAGGCAGGTTGACGAATGCCTTAATGTGTTCTATTGGCTTTAACAAACGAAGGTGCTATCCTACAGAGCATTCTTGAAAGAACATACCTATATGATAATTGTTTAGTTGATTTCTTTCCTGGCTGCAAAATTAAAACTTATTTATTTAGGGCTTGGATTCTTAAGTGCGATTGTCACAAAGGAACCAAAGTGTTTGTGATTGGCCTTTCTCGTAGCACATGTGATTAGTGCTATTTGTATTTGTTGTTAGTTTTGAACCGCTAATCATCGTGTTAGTTTCAGTAAACCCCAATTTATAATATCTTAGGACGTTTATGTTTCAATTGCAAAAGAATACTAGCTATTAGTTTTTTTGTTCCAATTTATAATTGAGACAATATTTTTAGCAAGGTTTCTGCCATTGCTTTCTCATCACAAGCTTGTTCAATGTAATTACTAATTAAAACTAATACTGTGTTCCAGATTATTATTCACTTTGACTTTGTCATAAGTAAAACTTCTCTAAATTTAACCAAGTTCTTTAAAAATCTATAATGATACCCAAGTTTGTAAAATGCACATCAATACATATTTGCATAGAATTTAATGGAGCTACTTTGATTGTAGGTGTTGTGTCATTTTTCTATAGACTTGGTCAAGTTAGAGATGTTTGACTTAGGACAGTAAATTCTAATTTGGAATGGTTAGAGTATCGTTCTAAGGCAAACTAGCTAGAGATAATTTACATAGACGGTTGCATACATACATAGACCGACTGCGGTATCCCCATTGCTCCTATTTTTTTATCTTGTTTCGGGCCGTTGTAATTCCATTCATATCTTGCATACCGTTGTAATTTCTTGCATATCTTTCTTTACTGTGAAAACAATAGGGGAAAGAGAACTCATGTGGAAGATGAGGGTAGCAACATGCCTATGTCTAAAAAGACGGTTGGTACTGGTGCTGCTAGTGATGGTGATGGTGATGGTGGAGGTGGTGGTAGCCAACAATGCACAAGGGACAGGAGCTCGATAAAACCGATAAAACCTATAAATGCCTCAAACTTGTTTATAGTAATTTCATTAGGACATGGCTACCAGTTGAAAGCTCTAGTTTGGTTTTGATGAATTGATGAAACCCTAAGTGCTAACCTATTTACTCTAGTGATCATGAGATAGGGAAGCACATTCCAAGTGGTAAAGCTAATGATGAAGATCATGATGATGGTGGTGATAGCCATAGTGATGATCAAGTGCTCGGGCTTTGAAAATAAGAAAGAGAAAAATAAAATGGGCTCAAGGCAAATGTGAATTTGATAGGGTCATTTTGTTTTAGTGATCAAGACACTTAGTGGGTGTGATCACACTTAGGATAGATAGCCATACTATTAAGAGGGGTGAAACTCTTCGTGAAATGCGGTTATCAAAGTGCCACTAGATGTTCTAACTCATTGCATATGCATTTAGATTTTACTGAGTGCTAACACCCTTAAAAATGTTTGTGAAAATATGCTAACACACGTGCACAAGGTGATACACTTAGTGGTTGGCACATTTAAGCAAGAGTGGTGAAGTTGGAGATCAAAAGGAGTTGAAACAGGGGCGTTGGACCCTGCTTCACTGAGCATCGGACCAGCCCCTGCCTAGGTTTGTTGGTTAACCCTAACACGCACATAGAGAGAAGGCGGTGTCAGACTGGGGCTTGCGGGGCCGTCGGACTGACCACATGCACTATTCATTCAGTGCCACGCATGTGAGTGAGCATGGACACGACATGTGGCAACGTCGGACTCACCCCTGAGTCCGACGATCGATGTCAGACCGGCGTCTGAGGGTTTTTACCCTCTCTAGACCTTACTGGACCACGTTGGACCCTCCCTGGGTGGAGTCTGATGGCGGGTCCGATGGTCTAGATCCGACCGTGATGATCAGCGCGCGACTGCTTGACCATTGGAGGCAACGGTCAGCTCGTTTGACTGGGACGCATGGCAACATGGGAGTGGCTATGGCCGGGCGTCGGACCTTGCGTTGGATGGTCCGACAGCCCCGTGTAGCCAAGTTCGATGGTCACTTATGTGACCCAACGGCTTTATTTCATGGGGGCTTCTATTTAAGCCCCATGGCCAGCTATAGCTCACCCTATTGGCCATTTTCATTGACATAGCAACCTTATGAGCTAAGACAAAGCCCTCTCACTTATTTTCATCGTTGATTCATCATCTTTATGAGATTAGGAGTAAATCCAAGTGCATTGCTTGAGTGATTGTATCTATAGGCACTTGGTGATTGTGTTTTGCTGTGGGGTTTGTTTATTTCTCTTGGTGGTTGCCGCCACCTAGATGGCTTGGTTTAGTGAGGATCATCGAGTGGAGGGTGGTTATTATCTCCGGCTTTGATTGTGGTGATTGTGAGGGGTTCTTGACCTTTCCCCGTAGGAGAGTCAAAAGGTACTCTGATAGATTGCTCGTACCTTGTGGATCCCCATCTTGTGTTGGCTGCGCGGCACTTGATTATGGGTTAGATGTGTGATGCCTATTAGCGCGTGAACCTCCAAATGGGTGAATTGCTACAATGAGGACGTAACTTGCCGGTAAGCAAGTGAACCTCGGGGATAAATCATTGTGTCATCTTGTCCCGAGGATTTCTTGGTATTCATTGTGATTAATTGATCATCTCTTGCCATGGTGGTATAATTTCACTACCTTACTCTTGTGTTTACCTTCCTAGTGTAGCTAAGCTCTTTAGTGTAATTAGTTTTGAGAGCTAGCTTGTGTCTTGTCTAGTGGTTAGTGAGGCTCTTTAGTTAGTCTTTGAGAGCTCACTAACTTAGTGATTGTGACTTAGCCTCTTGTGTGACATAGAGATCATAGACAACTAGAATTGTGGATAGGAGACTTGCATTTTGAGTAGGCTAGCGTAATACTCGCTTCACTTCTTAATTGTCTAACCACCTTGCTTAAGTGTTGTTGTAGAATTTTTTTATAGGCTATTCACCTCCCTCTAGCCTTTAGGACCTTTCACCAGTAAAACCTATAAATGCCTAACTTGTTTATCCTAATTTTGTTAGGACAGTAAAACCTACAAATTTCATAAACTTGCTTATAATAATGACATCTTATGTTAATTATATTTAGGTGCTAAGTTGCAAGTCAATTGATTCTATTTTATTCTCATGCTTACCTACTTGATTCTATTTGAGTAATATGCATCGTAGGCCCTTGAACTTGTCTTGGGGTGCCACTTAGGTCCACAAACTCTTAAATCGTATTTCTGGCACCATAATATTGTTTAAGTATGCCACTTAGGTCCATAACCCATCGGAACAACATTTTGGCCAACGTGGCGTAGACAGCGTGGTGCTGACTATGTCCAAGCGCACGTGAGCCGCGTGTGAGCCTAGTTTGGGGCGTGAGCCTAGTTTTCAACTGGCCAGTACGGTGGCGGCCATTGCTGGAGGCGAAACCTCGACGACAAACACAGAGAAGGGCCTACATGCCATGATTCATCTTGGTAAAATCACGGGATGAAAGAGGAGATGAAAGCAAGCTCACCATGGGGCTTCTTGCGGTAGGAGGTGGCTTCGAAGACGGTGTACGGCTCGGTGAGCGGACGACAACTCACGCCCTGTACTTTTCTCCTGTACTTTTCAAAGACGGCGAACGGCGTATGGCTCGGCGAGCATCCGAGCACCATTATGGCGTGTGCTCGCACTGCTGCTGCTGTGCTTGTCTCGCTGCGCGCTACCACTGTGTCGCTGGCTCGCTGCCATGCTACTGCCCTGCCGTCCACCGCGACTTTGCTGAGCTACGCCACGTGTGCGTTCACACCCACCCGAGGCAGCGCCCTTTGTCCAACCGAGTCACGATGACCCATCAATGCCTGGCTTGCCTGCTCGCAAGTGGACGCCCTGCTCTGGCCATTATTGGCCTTAACCGAGCCGGAGTAGTCGACGCCATCTCTACCGGGTGTAGCTTAGAAAAACTACACCTCTTCGCCTTTCAAATTCGCGCTGCCCCAAGCCTCCCGATCCAATTCCTCGCACCAGAGAGTATCCATGAAAGTTGCCTAGCCATCCAAACCACGTCAAGCCTCAGGCGTTCACTGTCCCCGGCCAATTTTGGAGTTTTCGAGCCGCTGGTCATCTCGCCGCCGAAATAGAGCATCCTTGGGGGTAAGCCTCTACGGTGAGGCTTCTCGTTGCGGCGGAGCTTCTCGCTGCCCTCCGTCGACCGTCAGCGTCTGCGGCTGAGGGCCATGTCGATGCTCGGCACCCTCAGCCTCGCCGGCAGCGCCCGTCACTCCGGCTCGTGCAGGCACGTGATGCTGTCGGTGGAGGAGATGATGAAGGGCGACAATGACCACGCCCTTGAAGCTCCGCACGCCGACGCTGATGGCACCCAACGAGCCTGAGGTGATCAACGTGTGGGAGCTCATGGCGGGGCTCGAGGACGACGTGCCGACGCCGCGCCACGTACAAGAGTCTGCCACTCGATGAGTCACCATAGGAGTTTGCCTTGGAGGCGCCGCCGCTGCCGAAGTGGATGCAGGCCGACATGGACATGCCCGTCGCCTTGGTGTCGCCCCTGTGGCCACCGGGAGGCGAGCGGAAGGCTGTGGTGTACTTCATGTGCCTCCGTGGTGTGCGCAAGACGTTCTTGGACTACCACGCCGTGCGCAGCATCCTACGCAGCTATGGCGTGCGCCTAGGTGAGCGCGACATCTCCATGCATGCCGTCTTCAAGGCCGAGCTCGTGGAGCTCCTCGGGCCCCGGCTTCGTAGGCGCCGTGCTCCCGCTCGTGTTCGTCGATGGCCAGTGCCTCGACGGCCAGTGCCGAGGATGTGCACTTCCTACACAAGGCGGGCGAGCTCGGGTACATGGAGGCGTGCGCCGCCTGCGGCGATGTCCGGTTCGTGCCATGAGAGAGAAGGAAAGGTCTATTTCTTTAATAAGAAAACATGTGGTTCACGTGCGCTTGCGCCACGCTGTCTAAGCCACGGTGGCCAAATTTGGCTTAAACTGAATTTTGAATTTGGGATATTTTAAATTAAAAGTAGAAAAGTAGAAAACGGTTGGAAAAATATCTAAACCGTTTTTGTTCTGATTTTGAATTTGGTGTTTTGAATTTCGAACCGAATTCGAATTTGTCCGAAAATACGAATTCGGTCGGATTAAATATAGAAAACGATGCGGTTCGGTATGGGATATTTTCGTACCATTTTCATCCCTAACTGTACCCCCTCTCTGTCTCTATCTGCCATCGCTTTCGTAGTTTGGTGCCTGGCTGCTATAAGCAGGCCATAAATGATGTCACCCAAGGGTCCTCCTTCATGTGTTTACCCTTTGTCTAGGGTTGAGTATTCTTTTTAGCATCTTACTTTTGATGGTAGGCTTTGTAACTACACTACTCTCAAAGTAAATATGTTCCACATGAAACAACATGGAGGTATCCTCTACCCAAGGTTCTGGGATTCGGCCCAAATGGACCGAATTTCACCGAAATTCATCCATTTCGGTCCGACCCGAGATAAAAGTAAACCGGTCACAAATTTTTGGCCCAATTCAAATTTCCAGTCAGTTTCATGGTCCAACAAGAGCCCATGAACATTCCTCATGCTGGAAAACGTCGTCACCGTCCCTAGCCAGCGCTGCTTTCTTGCAAGCTGCCGCCAACAGTCGTCATCTCTACTCCTCCCCGTCAGCACCAATGCTCGTGGTTGCTTTCTCGACGTCTGAGCTCATGCCGTGGAAGCTCCTTGATGCCACCAATGTGCCATGGCCACTCCTCGACGCACGCTGTCATCGCATCTAACGCATGGTTGGTGCCACCGACACCACCTACTCCCACCACCGCGTCGTCGCTGCCCTCCCCGCAACCTGCGCGTTCAAGCCGGCTCCACGTGCATCCTCTCGAAGCCACTGCCATGCCTGATTGTTTGGGGAAATTTTGTTCAAATTTTCTCAAATTTCATTCAGTTTTTGACTGGATACCGGTCCAAATTTTCCAAATTTCATCCAATTCGGTGGGCTCCAAATTTTTTTTCAAAAGAATCCCAGAACCTTGCCTCTACCTCATTTTTTAGCTATATCTCAGTAGGTCACTTCATGTGAACTTATAATTTTCTTCGATTTGTTGATAGTATATAATCCTTTGCAGTTGGAACTTTGGTACATGAGTTCCTTTGTTTGCCATTCATAAGACAGTTCTAGATATCGCACAAAGTTTGTCGTGATAAAACGACATCGATTGATGGGTTCACCACAAATTTGACCCATGGGCACCACAATGAATTCACGAGTGCGCTCTTGTACATGCTTCATCTTCCAACTAATCTCCTTAAAATTTTGTGCTCAACGAATCATGGTTACTGCTTTATCATTTTTTCTTTCATTATTCTTCTAGGCCTCTACATTAGTGTTGTATAATCATTCAATTTGTTATGTTTATATTTGATTCCTTTTTACTTTTTCAATGTGACTACTCACTTATTTTTGTGCTCACTTTGTTGCAGCTATCCCGTCTTTCCTATTGGTATATAAATTTGACATTTCACATGTTTTGTCAATAGAACCAGCACAATCATGTACTTATTTTTTTTGTCACTTACTACACAAATCATCAATAATGTAAGTTAAAATATTCTCTAGCTACCCACAGCAAAGCGCGGGGAATTCACCTAGTTGAATATGTGAGCAATGTATTCCTTCCAGACCTTCTCAGAGTAAGAACCTACTCACTCAAGACGCATATATTTTGAGTTCATTGCTTACCTTGCTAATTGTTTTCATGTTTTAATGGATTATTAATATTAAAATAATATTTACTTATTTAACTTGCTTAAATTTTGAATTAATTGCTTACCTTGTTCTTTCGGTGCTCTAATGACTTAGTATTAATATTATCCTTTTAGGAGTAGCTAATTTAATGATGAAATTGTATTTTATTTTTTCCCAGCTCGATGGAATGAACTTAAAGCTCGAGACAACAGGACACAATGAAGGAAACAATAATTGGAATCATGTTTGGGATTTTAAGGATGTTTAGAATTTTAAGGCACTATTCGACAATGACGCGGGACGCAATGAGGATCAAAGTATTGCTTACTATACTACTTTGTTTTCATGGTTTATTAGTAATTAGTGATGTAATATTTTCTTTGAGTAACTAATATGTCCATGTTTTACTTTTTTCCTCTTCAGATGATGGTGGTGGTGGTGGTGGTGGTGGTGAGGCAGGACACACAATGAGGCTCCTCTCCTCACAGAACTTCACAAAGTACTGCTTACTAAACTACTTTGTTTTCATGGTTTAAGGTTTATTAGTAATGTAATATTTTCTTCTAGTAACTAATATGTCCATGTATTACTTTTTTCCTCTTCGGATGATGGTGACAATGGATGGTGATATGATTATTTCTTAATGCAATGATACGCAATACAATTACAAAAAAAAATGCTGATGATGAGTATGATGAGTTTGTGCTGGGTGTGCCATGAGACTATTATTGTATTGTATTGTATTGTGATGTGTTCTATTGTAGAACTTACTTTATATCTTGCTTGTTAACATATAGAGAATTTAGTTTAGAATCTATGAGGCAACACTTTTTTTTACCTGTTCGCTTGGCTGATAAGCCATGACTGAAAGTATTGTTGACTGATTTGTTGTGAGAGAAAAATATTGTTCGTTGGTTGAAAAAGTACGGCTTATAAGCCAAGCGAATAGGGCGTTTATCAACTTTCAATTGTGACGTGCTTTGTTGCAACATTGCTAATAAGACTTACTGTATTTTGATGCATCTTGCTTGATTGATGCTATGAGAGTGACTTGATGCGTATCATCATATCTTGACTATGAGAAGCAGTACAACTATGCTAGTGCAGTAATATCGACAAACAAATCACAAACATCTCTGATGTATCCCCCCAAACAAAACAACAAAAACAACACAACCTATGTGTATGTAAACCAATTAATCTGAACGGCTAACTAATCAGAACATAGCGTTGGCCGGTATGCCCGTCGGCCTTATTGTCCTCCTCCCCGTTTCGTTTTCGTTCTCTATACAACAACCAACTAGTTTACAGGTCGGTCGTTGTCCCTGGTCCAACGTCTCTTGCGTAGAGACGAATTAATCTGTACTGGCTGGCCGGCCGGTCGTGGCCGGCGCTAGAGAAGACGGTGGGTGTTAGCCGAGATGCTTGGTGTCGAGGATGGGCGGGTCGGCAAAGGGCCCGTAGAGCCAGCCCTTGGCGATGTGGCCGTAGGCGGCCTCGGTGAGGTGGATGCCGTCCCAGCTCCAGTGGTTGGAGGGGTCCTGGCACGCGTACGCCCCCGGCTCGCCGCACTTGGACGTCAGGTTGAAGTTGTACTCCCCCACGCCGGGCGCCCCGCAGCAGGCCCGCGGCGTCTGCTTCAACATCCCTGTGCGAAAAAAAGGAAACGCCCATGAGAACATGTGGCTGAAGCCCAAGTTAAAGAGGAGCAGCGGTCGGAGCTACAGGGCTTGGGCCGAAGCCTTGGGCCCCGATGATCGAGCCTGTGGACCTGCCGCACTCGGCGTTCGTCAACTACGAGTACCTACGTACGCATCGTGCATGTGTTTGCTCAAAAAAGAAAAGAAAAAAACTCATCGTGCATGTGTGTCAGTAGTGTGTGTGTGTGGATATAATAAGATTATAATTTGTTTATATGACGAACGTGTAGCAGTCGTTGAACTGAATCTTATGTTTCATTGATGATTCGTTCCTGTTCGAAGCCGGGTTGCACGGATCACGTATTACTCTTTGTCTGCCGTTCGGTGCGGCGATAATGAACGATAGTAGTAAGCTAAGGGCACGTTTGGCAGGACTCTAGCTTCTCTAAAAATGGCTCTGGTTCTGGTTTCTTTGAAGGAGCAGCTTCTCTGGAGGAGCTAAAGCCGTTCTGAAAAACGTTTGGCAAAACGGCTCCTTCGCACTAGACGACGTGAACCCACATCAAGGAGCCGCGCGAAGCTCGTTTTGGAGGCTCCTCCTGCGCAGGCAAAAAATGGCTCCGGCTCTTAACCGGCTCCCCATGCGGAGCCCTTTTCAAAATAGGTGTTTGACACAGCTCCTGCAGGAGCCGGAGCTGAAGTCCCTGTAGGAGCTTGCCAAAGAGACTCTAAGTATGTTGTGCAATTTATATAATGTAGATAGACAGATCGGCGGTATATATACTACACGTACGTCGTGCCTCCTACGCTAAACGTCCAAAGTTGACGATGCGTACGTACCAACGTGGCATCCAAGCCATGTATGTATGACACTGGAGACTATAGTATTTCTTTTTTATTTGAGACGGAGATTATAGTATTTCTGAGTTACAAACGTTCCTGAACATTCAGACCGAATATGCATGTGGTGACGACGGGTGCATAGCTGGGCACGCACCGTTTACTAGCGTTGAGTGTCCTTCACGAAAAGTTGGTCGATGTTCTTGTAACAGTTAAATTGGTGTGTGTGTGTGTGTGTGTGTGTGTGTGTGTGTGTGTGTGTGTGTTTTGGTTTTGTTCTCGGTAGAAGTTGAAGTCGTACCAACTCCATGACTACCACGAAGGGCAAGTTTGGTCAAATCGTTCATGCATGGCCACCGCTTATTGCTGAATGATTAGAGCAGGGATAAGGAACAATTCGATCGAAAAGATCCACCGCTTATGCTGATTGACAGTTGGCATTATTCCAGTTGCCTTGCCCCACAGTTCAATTTGTATACTCCTAGCGTTACTGTACGGTAACCTGCTGTGTGTTGGCTGGGGTTCTAGTTAGGCTTCTACTAGCTAGGAAAGTACGAGTAGTACGCTATCCAGGAAAGGTCCACGGCTTCCACATCACATGGGGGGCCAGGACGCATATGCAACTAGCTAATTATATATGCTGTGTCGTCCGCGTCGTGGTTGCTTTCTCGCTGAGTTGTTTTGATTTCCAGGAATTTTTAATTAGTCGTCTACCTATGGAGTATTTATTTAATTTAATTAAGCGCTCACACAGCTACCTAACTCATCTCTGAATTGTCTTATTCTCAGCCAAAGGTCGTATCCTCCCTTTTTTTCCCCCTTTAGGGTGTGTTTAGGTGGGGAATTGAAAATTTTTAGGTGTCAGATCGGATGTGTCGGAAGGATGTCAGGAGGGGGTTTTTGGATACTAATAAAAAACAAATTACAGAACCATGCATGTGTCCAAACATGCTCTTTTACCGTAGAAGGCAAAAAAAAAAAAAATTGGAAACAAAACGGGGCCTTAATAAAAAGATACGTATCTTTTTTCAAAGCGAACCAACGAAACGGTCACGGTGTTTTAAATCTTTTTCCTAAAAACAAAAGGGACGTGGACTGGTGGTGGTCCCACGTGTCAGCGCCCGTCCACGTTGCCGTAACGAACCCAGCTACCAAGCTCGCTGCGACAACCTTAGACGCAAACTGCCGTGACCACAGACGGGGCCACCGGAGACGCCGACATCGATCAGGAGATCGAGGGCGATGGGAATGGACAATGGAGCATGCGCGGAGACTCACCGTATTTCTCGGCGTGGAGGACGAACTGGATGGCAGGCGTGTAGTAGTCGGCGTACACGATGCGCACCCCCGGATGCTTCCCCCGGAGCTCCTCGACCTTGCGGCGCAGCGCGGCGTTGTGCACCCACGACAGCGTGTTGAGGTCCCTGATGCACCCGCTGCGGCCGCCGTAGCCGTCGGCCTGCTTCCGGAAGATGGAGAGGTAGACGGGGAAGCACCCGATGGGGAGCACCCCGGGCACCACCAGGTCCACGGCGCCCTCCGCGATGAGCTTCTCCACCCCCTTCCCGATGGACTCCACCACGTGGGGCACGAAGTCGTGCGCCTCGGCGATGGGGCGGAACGCGAACAGCGGCGAGTTGTAGTCGTTCCCGCCGAACTCGCCCACGATGAACAGAGACCGACGGAACAGCTCCCGGCACTCCTCCGGGGAGCTGCAGAGCTTGGGCTTCATGTCCTGGAACCACTGGATCTGCGTGTGCAGGGAGCCTGAGTTCCAGACTGTCTGACCCAGCCCGCGCTCCACGAAGAAAGGCGTGTCGAGGGACGTCGCGCCCGTGATGGCGAAGTTGGCGCCCCGGTGGAACGTCGCGTTCTTCGCCTTGGATGGCGGCAGCAGCGGCACACCCAGCTCCTGCGCTGCTCGATCGATCGCCGGCCGGGTGCATGCGGAGGAGGACAAGCAAGGAGCCAAGCCATCTATTAGAACGAGTGAGAGTGACCATATATAATGCAACATGTATTTGTATCCATGCGTGCGTACCGATGAAGTCAACGACGAGGCGGCCGTCGGAGCAGCGCCCGGTGGGGTAGCCGAAGTAGTTCATGCCGTAGGGCAGGCGCGCCGTGGCGAGGTAGTCCGGGATGCCGTCCACCACGAGGTTGCCGGCGTCCACCAGGGAGTCCCCGAAGTTGAAGATGGCCGCGTACTCCCGCGCCGCCACGGCCGCCCGCGGTGCCCACACGCATCCCGCCGCGGCGAGGAGGACGAAGACGGCGGAGCACGCCACCGGCAGCCGGCCACCACCCATGACGACGAAGACGATCGATCGATCCAACGGAATCCACGGCACAGTACGGCAAGCGCGTGTTCGTTGCTTGCTGCCTGCGCCTGCTCGCTCGCTCCCGCGTTTAAATCCCCGCGCGGAACGGAGCCGGTCGCCGGGCCCGGGAGTACGGCGGGGCTGCTGGTTAAACTAATCAGGGGGTTTGGTTGCCCTGATTGGTCTGCGAGAAGAGGAGGACGACTGCAACTGCCTTGTTATATTAGCTACTACTTTGATCGGGTCTTTAGGGAGGACGGAGTGGTGGTGGCTAATTAATTAAAATGACACGACGATGCAGTCATGAGCACGACGGCGCGGCTAGAAATGACATAGACTTTCTCAGACTAAAATCGTAGAATGAAACTTCTTAGTTAAGATCATAAAGGCGTACTCCTTCCTTTTCTCTTTTATTAAACTCAGATTGACATGACAAAACTCAGATTGAAATGACATAGACTTTTCTCAGACTAATTAAAAATTGTCAGTCGAAGTATTGGCCAAAGATTTTAAAATTTGAATACTGATATGCGTGTGTGTTATAAGAGAGAACGGAGAGAGTATAATAATTGTACGGCAAAACCGTAGATTTTAACAACAGTATGGTTCTATACTTCTATATAAGCACGCTCGTGTCAAAAGGTGCTCTTACTGCTGGAACGTCCGTACACATGCATGGAGGAATCTACATCTACAGATCTACTCTATCGGGCTGGCGATCGAGGAGCAGGAACATGCCCCGAATTATTGTCTCGTAGTAGAGCTGACCATCGCACCCACATCAGAGTTGACCTGATGCTTCTTATTAGTTTTTTGGTCTGACAGCCAGGGATGTATGTCTCGGCCTTGCATGCGATGGAATGCCACAGGATAAGGCTCTGTTGGCAACACGGGAATTTTTCTCTATTTCTGCGTTTTTCTTGTAAAAATGAAAATTCCTACACAATTCTTGTGAAATTTCTGCGTTCCAAACAGACCTTAAATTGATCCATCACCAACAGTTTTATTAAATTGCCAGCTTGTCTTGATTCGATAACATTTTGCATCTCTACGAGTACTTGGATTTCCTCAGGAAACAGACGAGCATTTTTCGTTGGAAGGTTCGTACTTGTAGGCGTAGCCGACGAACGATAGATCTCAGACTTTCAGTGCATGTACGTGTACTTGCGCATCCGTTCCGGGCCCGGGGCCGGAGCAAGTTGCCGATCGAGTTCATGTCGCGACCCGTAGGAGACTACTGTAGACTAGTACACTAGTATAGTACGCGGACGAAGTGGCGAGCTCTGGATCACATGCGCGGCCGCCGGCCGGCAGCCAATGGAATGGAAGCGAGGGCGAGCGGCAGGGCGGCATCGATCGCCGTCGCCCGTCGCCCGTCGCCGCCGAGAAGAGGTCCGCCCAGGATTGATCGATGAGCAGGACGGAGGCCCGCCGCCCGCCGGTACGGTGGTTGCGCCGTTGCTGTCACGGATGACGACGCCTGCTCCGAGCTGGACATATGCAACAGGGATCGATCGATGTGTTCCATGATGGCTGGGTGGCAAGATTAGGATCGCAGCTCCTTGATGCATTGACCCTGAGGAGCAGCTAGCGGCTGCTTAGCTCATGGAATCCTCTGTATTTTATTCTATCGTCTGTATTTCTGCACGACCTGTATTGGTGCCTCTGAACATTCTCCGTTTCTGCAGTCTGCGCAGGGCACGGCTTGGAAGGAGTGGCAGGCCATGTGGCCGTGCAAATTGAGAGAGAGAGAGAGAGACATCGTCGTGCTAGAGCCAGTGATGATATATGGATATAGATAGATAGATATAAAGACAACTTAAACAAAAGGTTCTGGGATTCAGAACAAGGGCATGATCGAGCTACTTCTGCCTCGTTCACCCCGGCCGATCCAACTGCCGAGCGTTACAGTCTAACAGACAACAAGTATCCGTGCGTTTGCGTGTAGGTACAGTGGTACGTAGCCCAGTTCAGCTCCATCTACAGCGCTCTGTTCCTGCCGGCAGGGGCCGGGGCATGCCATGTCTACGAAGTGCGAGCCTGATGAATGCCAACCATTCATGCCTGCCCGTCGTTCGTCCCCCTGCGTGCGCAGCCGAGTAGCTAGACGACGTGCACACCATCCTCCAGTCGACCAGTCCACGGCTGCAAGCACCCGTACGCTTCGAAAGGTAGAAGCACAAAGTAGCCTTGCATTCCTGGGCATGCTAAGCTCTAGACGTGTCCTGGATGGATGCCGTCATGCCCATGCCATGCCATGCCAGCCAAAGTAATAGCCACAGCTACAAACAGATGGGAGGGTCGAGCTCAGTCCGTCTGTTGCATTCATCAGCATGCGTGTTAAAAACGGATTAGCCTAGTAGCTCACATCGTTCAATTCAATCAGTGGCGGTGGTTGCCAATATTGCCAACGATCGGTCGACCTTCACTGCACCTGCCCTCCCTCGCTCTGATGCCCTCCCCTTGGTAGGTTCTGTAACGTTCTTGGCGCGGAGTACACGATCATGAGAACGATTGATCGATCGATACTATATATATATCAAAACTCGCCGATGCGTAGCGTGTGCGGGTAGGCTGGTGACCTCGCCGTAGCCCTGTTTGCCTGCCCTTAAATAACTCGCATGATTGCAGCGCGCTGCCGCTGCCATTCAGCAATCAAGCTGTGCAGTGCAGCCTGTGCGTCGTCGATCGTCGTTGAGGAATCGACTTCAGCAACTATTCAAGCCCCGGTTGCGTGTGTGCCGTTCGCTTGTGCAGATGCGGACGAAACAGGCGTAGGCGATGGTCCCTGCGAACTTGCATCCAATGAAAAATCTTCAGTTCTGCAACGGCGACAATGAAAGAAGGACGACAAAAAGAAACTGCCGCAAGATTGTTCCAAAAAGCAGCCTGTTTGTTTGGCTGTGGCTTATCGTAAACGATTGTAAATTTTCAACCGGAACAGTATTTTTCTCTCACACAAACCAGCCAGCAGTACTTCTTCACGAACCAGCAACGATACGAACCAGCCAACCGAACAGGCTGAATGACGACATTGGGCTGATTGCGCTGTGCACTGTGCACTGTGCAGTGCTTCTCCTGTCGCTGTCAAGACGAAAGATCAGAGGGCGTGCTCGCATTGCATGGCTGCAACGACAGCCGCAAGCATCGACTCCTCTGTCACTCACTGTGCAGTTGCGTTCTCGTCGGGAGGTCGGTCCCTGCTTCGTTCCGGTATTTCTTGCGGATGTTTCTGCAGAAACTGAAATATAGGAGTACTATACACGTAGAGTAGAGATGTTGCCATCAGTGGCAGACTGGCAGTGGCAGACGGTGTCGTACCGAACATTGCAGCCGCGCATGCTAATTTCCACAGAAGTATTGGTCATATATATACTAGGATAAAAAAAAAAAGCATTGGTCATTTGGACAGGTGACTTGTTGTGAAACTTCCAAAGATGCAATTTGATACAAGTCGTCCTCGAAGGTTAGAAGATGATTAGTCCAAGTGTGGCAGGTAGGTAGCCCGAGATGCATGGAACCATGACGTGGTAGACTGGTGGTAGGTTGGCAGCACGGTGTGCTACGCCATTTGACCGGGACAAGCAAGGTCATATAATGCATGTGTGTGTATGTGTATGCATGTCCATGTCCATCGATCCCTGGTTCCATGTGATCCGAGTTTCCGCCACTACGCTCGGTAGTCGGTAGGCGCTATTGGAGCTTGCTTGTGCATGATAAACAACAAGCATGTGCAGCTACTCTGTTTTTTTTTTTTTTTTTTTTTTTTTTTTTGCCTAAATGGAAATGGATCGATGGTGCCAGCAGCATGGCCGAGGGCCATAGCGGCCGGGAAAGGCTTGGGATCTGCCATAGGCATTGCCCTTTTCAATATGCATGGCCTGGTTTGGGTTCCCTTGGGCTGGACCAGGTTTTTTCTTTTGTTCAGCCCATGGGCTGCACCAGGAGTATATCTTAGGGTCTCTGTATGTTAGTTAACAATAGGCGTTCCACTCAAAAAAAAAAAAAAGGGCTAACAATAGGCGTTTCTAAAAAAAAAGATAACAATAGGCTATTTCTTATAAATTGTGTTATAAGTTGTTTTTAATAGTAACGAGCGATGTTATACATATATTATAAAAAATAAAGATCCATATACAGATGTTTATGTAAAATTAATTATTTACAAACAAATTTGTATGGGAACACATTGTGTCTTGTCTAAACAATTTATACAAAGGAATCTATATAGACAAGTTTGTTTGAACAAAATTCTAATGAACAAATTTATATACATGCATTTATATAACCAAAAATATGCATAAATTTATATTAAGAAGAGATTGCATACACAAATTTATACACTCTTTTTATACATTATGTATTCAAGTCCAATGGCCTTGTACACTACGGTAGAAACTTCTGCCAATACATATACATTTTTCTTACCTATGGTAGAACTAGTCCTTGTACTAGTGGGAACACATATATGTCCCTGTAAGATATCAAATAGCTACGCGTATCCCCGTGAACCTTGTTGCATAGATGATGAAAGGCATATAGGGATACATGAGTGGAAGGAGCAGCTAGCCATGTGAAGCCATTCTACCAGGAACGACGATCGGCCTCCCATTCTCCGTGACTTCCTCCGTGTCAATGTCGAAGACGACTCAACCAAAGCCGAGGCCAAGCAATGCTGGGAATTAACTGCTGAACAAACCCAGTTAAGACATGAGATGATTATATGTGCACATCTGTACTCTTACTAACTACTCTACTATTACGGGTCAGTCAATTGTAGTAGTAAATAAATATCATATATCAGTAGTGGCACGACTTCTCGAGTGAGGCTTGTTGATTAGAAGAATGATAACAAGAAAACAAAAGACATCACTCGAAGCATTCTACTCATTGGGCATTGAATATGTGAGCAATGTATTGCTTGCAAATCTTTTCAGGGTAATAACCTACCCACTCAAGACGCATATATTATAACTTGCTTAAATTTTGAATTAATTGCTTTCCTTGTTTTTTCATGGTCTAATGGCTTAGTATTAATATTATCTTTTTAAGAGTAGCTAATTTAATGATGAAATTGTATTTTATTTTTTCCTAGCTTGATGGAATGAGCTTAAAGCCCATGACAACTGTTGCAACTAGATTGCTAACAGACTAAGGGGTAGAGAGAAGAGGGAGCACAGTGGAGGCTTTGCAAGTGAGAGTGGGAGGGAGAAAGCGCCATTTGCCCTCATGCCCCTGTGCACTATATATAGACAATAGCCTATTACAAATGACCCTTTGTAGGGGTGGATTTAGATGCCACTACCACTAGTTGGCTCCCTTCTAGGGGGAAACTTGGCCTATATGCCATATAGATTTATATAAGAAAATTTATATTCACAAATTCATAATAATAGAAAAAATCTATACAAAGGTTTGTATAAACAATTTGAAACAAAATTCGAAGTCCCTTTTTATGGTATTTATTCATTTGGATTTCACGATGTTTACTTAAAGCATTTACAGAGAGAAACATCTAGCTAGACTGGGTTGTAACACCACGTCTATAAGAAATATGCCATGTGCAGGTACTGTAGAGCTGACAGTAAATGCAACCAAAATATTTATGCGATGATATGGTTAACATGATGTTTTCTTCTAGAATAGAGCGAATCATGTTTACACATACCATGACCCATGACTTGGAAGTGAGTGAATCATCCATGACATTTTGAAGGCCCTATTGATCGATCTAAATTTTCATTGATTCTTGTTCTAGGGCATAAGTGTTCCCTCTTCATATATTTGATAGTAATTGCCAACAATGACCATGCTCATACATTGGAAACTAGGTTGAGAGACTGATACTCAATGTTAGTTCCAAAAGTTTAAAATCAAAGCAACTTTACATATGCTCCCCCTTTTCTACAAAGTATAGGTCGCTTTAACTATTTACCAAGTAAAAGTTATCTAGATCTGACCAACTTTATAGAAAAATATATCAATATCTTATATTATCGAATTAATTTCATTAAATGAATCGTAAAATATGTCATGATAGTATATTTGTTTGTTTTCTTGTTGCTAATATATTTTTCTAAAAAAATCCAGAGTTAGAAAAAAGTCTGACTTTTATTTTGCAAGGACAAATTGACTTAGGGCAAACTGGTGTAATCTATAATTTGATGCCATACATTTTATATTTCAGTTTTTATGCCATTTCGAACTTGATATGGTGTGGAGGTACCCTTGGTATGCCAAAAACTACGTTCATTCAGTGATAGCAACACCATGATGCTAGCTTTTACAAATCTAACAAGATGCATGAATAGTTAACAAAAATAGGCAATCATTGCTAGTCAAAGTTGGGGCATTAAACAAGATCCTCAATATCATTTTTTTAGTAAACAGGAGGTGCAAGGCCCCTACTGAAATTTATTGAAAATAAAAGGCTGCAAAGCGCAACCAACAGTTACAAAACAGACAGTAACAGAAACAAGGGGAGTAAAGAATTAGGAAACAAAAAATGTGGTGGAGAAAATACTCCACACCAAGAAAAGGAACCAGGCTAAGCAAGATTTGCAATCCATTGATCGATCCTTGGCGAGTAACTTTGCTTTGCTTTGAGCATCAGAAGTCCTCCTTAGTATTTACTAAAAGTGGATTTACCTGTCTGAAAACAAGGTTATTTCGAGCTTTCCAAATCACCCAACACATGAGAATTATGATTTCCATGAAGAAAGGAACTGCCAATTGATTTCTGAAGCTTTGCAGAGTTTGAAAAGGATCCAAATCATGATCAACTTGAACATTTAGCCATGCCCAGCACTGAGTTGCAAAAGGGCAGTGCAGAAAGAGGTGTGTAAGGGTTTCAGCTGGTGAGGTATTGCAAAGAATACAGTTATAGTCTTCTAGTACCATGTTCTTCCTTCTTAATAAATCCCTGGTGCTGATTCTATCTTTCAATATCAACCAGAAGAAAACTTTGTGCTTTCTCTGACATGAGCTTTTCCAAGTCCATTTGAAAGCAGGATGTGGGTGGCAATGGCCACTTAGGTGTCTGTAAGCCCTTTTCACTGAGAAAACCTCTGAATTCCAGATATATGACCAAGTATCTGATGAAGCGTTCAGCACCACTTCATTGAGATCTCCTTGCAAAAGCAGAAGTTGGGCATGGGCCTGAGGAGATAAGGGCAGGTGGAACAGGCCATGCAGAGGAGTTTGAAAATATCCATGACTGAAAGTGATCTGTCTTTTTCTTGGAAAGGATAGCAGCTCTGGATATTTATTAGCAAGGATATCATCCCCCGTAAATCGTCCCAAAGTAAACAAGAATTTCCACTGTTTATCTTTACTTTGGCCAAACCCTTGAACTTGGATAGCAATTTCAGAATGTCCCTCCACCAAAAGGAACCTTTCTTTGATATACCTGGCAAACACCCAGAGCTATAATAGCATTCCCAAATTAGAGAGACCCAAGGCAAGTCTTCTTTGTTGAAAAATTTATGCAAGTGCTTTAATAACAAAGCTTCATTCTGTGTTTTAATATTGATAACTCCCAGTCCACCTTCTTCTTTTGATCTGCAAACCATAGTCCATGCTGCCTTTGGCCTCTGCCTTGCATTGACATCTGACCCTCTCCATAGGCAAAGTTTTCTAAATTTGTCAATTTGGTCAATCACAGTCTGCTGGAGTAGGTAGGTGCTCATGCAGAAAGTTGGAAGGGCAAATACGTCTGAATTTGTTATTTCAAGTCGTCTAGCTTGGCTAAGGAAGGTGGAAGTTGCTGCCAGTCTCCTCTCACACCTATTGACTAAAGGTGTAAAATCAATTACTCTTGGTTTTGTTAGGCTGAGAGGTAGTCCTAAATAGGTGAAGGGTAATTTTCCCACTTCACAGTTGAAAGTTCTGGCCAAGTGATTCATCTTTGCTTCATCTGTGTTGATTGGTATCATCATGGATTTGGAGTAATTCACTTTCAGGCCAGTGGAGTCTCCAAAACTCTGCAAGAGTGCCTTCAGGGCCCATAGTTGCCTTATTAGGGTGTCATCAGCATACTGTATGATTGGAAAGTCATTAGAGCAATTGAGGGGTATTGGCAACTTGATCAAATTCAGATATTTGGCTTTGTTCATGATAGACTGTAGTAGGTCTGCAGCCAACACAAAAAGTAGGGGGACAAAGGGTCCCCTAGATCCTCAATATCTTTCATCCATGTCATCTGGTGTTTGAAAATACATTATTGCATAGAATGCTGTCACATAACATTTACATTATTAGATCAGTTAGTACGTGTGTGTGGAGTGAAAAAACGAAAATAGCAAGATACTCCTATCTTTTATGCATGTTGCTTTTCTATTTTAAAAATGACGTGGATAAACTTTTTTTTCAGTCTAACCCATTAGCAGTTGAATAGAAGGAAAAAAATTACAAAATATACAGGACCTTACGACATCCTGAGCAGTAGAAACTCCGGTGACTCATCGGCGTGAGCCCCAAGCGGCCGAGCCATGCGCGCGGCAGAAAGACCCGCGAGCCGCTCCTGATGGAGGCGCCTAGCTCCCCGACGAGGTTGAGTCGAGGTGGACGTCGTCGGGCTTGACGTCGCGATGAACCGCGCCGCCGGTCAGGAGTCAGGACTTGGGGCTGGCTATGCCCGGCGAGCGCCTGGCGAGCTGCGTGGCCTGGGGCTCCAGAACGGGCGCTCTGCATGCATTGCGCAGCCCTGTGCCACTGGCCGCCGAGCTACGGGCGCCAGCGGCGAGCTCCACCACTGTGCGGCATGGGTGCATGGCAACTGGCAACACCGACCCCAGGGCTCCACCGTCGTCGTCCGTCGACATCTCCATTGATCTCCACCATTGGACCCTTGATCTATGTTCTGATCAGGGGCGTCCAACTCTAATATGGTTGGTAGGCCCCTGTCGCACAACACTATAAAGAGAGGTGTGAAGATAGAGCTTTAACTACAAGGTTGACCGAAGCCGCCGTAACCACCCACGGAGAAACACTAATCCGATCAAAGAAAGAGTGCTGCCAGCGACGGGAAGCCGCCACCAACCTCACCGTCGCCTCTGTATCGCCACTGGACCTTGTCTCCACCACGCTGGACTCCACCGCGCCGAGCTCCCTCGACACCGGTGTCCACGAGGCTATGGCGCGACTGCGCCAGGGCGAACTAGAGGAACCATAAGTAAGATGCTTACCCCGATCTATGGTTTAGAGGCACTGTTGTTTCTAACAATGGTACCAGAGCTAAGGTTGCCAGTGTGTAGATCTAGTATAGGGTAAAGCATTGAAAAGAAATCAAAGAAAGAACAAGGGTTCGATCTGTTTCGGGTTGAAACCCTAACCGGGTAAAAGAAAATAGAAAAGAGACCGGGAGGGTGGCGGACGTCAATGATTGCCGGTCACCACCGCCACCGAGCCGGAGGAAAGGTGCCTCACCGCTGTCTTCGCACGGCAAGAAAAGAACATCGGTGTTTGGATCTGAGAAGAGAATAGAAAGGGGTCTCGGCACTCCAAGTCAAACCCTAACCCCAAACCCAAATCGGTTCAACTCTGAAAAGAAAAGAAAGAAGATCCAAAAGAAAAAGAGAAGAGGGGAAAGGACTAGAAACGATTAGAAAATGAAAGAATGAATTAGATCCTTTCGGATCTGAGCAGACAGAAGGGGTTCCCTAACCCTAACCCTAATTGGGTGAAGCAAAGAACAAAAGAAGATAAATTCGGCCTAGAAGAGAATCAAAGCCGAACCCTAAACTCGTGAAGAACCTTTGGGGAACAAGAACAGTGGGTCGGATTTCAAACCCTAACCCTAGATCTAAACCCCAATCCCCAACACCGATTCAGATAAAGAGAAGAAGAATCCAAATTCAAAAGAAGAAGGGGACGGGGAAGAAGAGGAAAGGCACCTACCTCGCCGTGCGTCGGGCTGACCATTCGCCGGTGCGGGAGAAGAAGGCCGAGCCGGGGGAGCTGTTTCGCCCGGGCTCGACCAAGGGGGCGCCATGGCCACGCCGCTCGACGGCGGCGCGCTCACCCGCTGGGGAGCGCGCACGCCGGCGAGGGGGCCGGCGATGGTGCCATGGCTGCCCGCTCCGCCGTTTCGCTAGCTCGGCTGCGCTCTGTCGCTTGCGGGGCTGAGAAAGAGAAAGGAAGAGGAGGAAGGGGAGCCGAACTTGGTCCGGTGGCAGTCTTCCTCACCGGCGTCGACGGCGACCGTGGCCGCCACCGCTGTCGCCGCTCGGCAAGAGAGAGTGGAAGGGGAGCAGAGTGAAAGATACTAGGGTTTTGGGAGGCAGGCCGACCGCAGGCGGGGTTTTGTTCTCCCTATCCGCGCGCGCGACCGTCTGATCGGAACGAATGGCGCAGATCAACCGGGCCAGAATCAGGCCTAGGCAGGCGCGAGCGGGAGGCCGCTTTGCCAGCCCAGGCCCAGGTTGCGGCCTAGGTATGGGCAGCGCGCATGCGTGGGCTGCTGTGGCAGGCTAGGCCGGTACTGTAGCTGCAGGCCGGGCCACAATGAACAGTAAATAAAGCTCCGAGTTTATTTAATTTTCAGAAGCAGATTTCGGTGAATTTTGCCTTGTTTAATATCTTTGTTAAATTTTGAAGCAACGAGATAATTTTTCTAAGAATGTTTGAGAAAAGTTTAATGCCTCTGAAAAATAGATAATGAATTTTTTTTATGTTTCCGCTGCTAAAGAAATTATTTATTCTTCAGTTATTTTGAACCAACGTAATATTTAATTGGAGAAAAAGAGATTTTGACATGATTATGATGATGTTATTTTCTAACCAATGTTGTTAATAACAATATCGTAATTTTAATGATTTTATGCATTAATTCTACTTCTGCCCAACGATGATGTAGAATTAGTGTATAAGAACAGTTGTAAATTTTAATGATTTATGCATTAATTCTATTTCTGCCCAACGGTGATGTAGAATTAATGTATAAGAACAGTTGTATATTTTGATTTTGACCAACGTTAAAATTAAGACATGCAATCGTTGTTATTTTTTATGTTAAGAATAAGTTTGACCTGACCTTCATCTTGACTAAGGTGGACTGGGTAGTCACCTCACCGTATTCCACAAAACCTGTGGCACCGTTGATGTCGCTTAGGCAACTAAATAGAGAGATTTTAAATCCCAAAAGATGTCCTATGACCTTGAGCATAGGAAGTGGGTCACTGTCAACAAGAAAATTTTTGTCTGTGATAAAGAACATAATTGAGCCTGCAATTGTGGGGCTCAATATATCCCAGAGTGTGACACGGTCACCGAGTACCTCGATAGAATAAAGAGTCAGTTCACTGGCTCTTCAAAGACATATGCTACCCAGCTGATTAAAGCAGCTGATGACAGAGAGTTACTCTGAAAATGGTGGATAAGAGAGCTCATGATGCGTCGTCGAAATTATGGCACCATCGTTGATGCCATATTTCAAGGGGAAGAATAGAAAGACTTGTTAAGAATAATATTCTTCTTCCATTAGAACTCTCAGATTTAGAACAATGCAGAGAATGCATAAAAGAAAAATATGTAAAGAAAATTAAGAAAGATGTCACACGAAGCGTAGGAATTTTATAGATTATTCACATAGACATTTATGGTCCGTTTCCTATAAAGAGTGTGGATGGTTATGATTCGTTTATAACATTCACAGATGATTACTCCCATTATGGCTACATTTATCCAATCAAAGAAAGAACAGAAGCATTGGATAAATTTAAGATATTTAAGGCAGAAGTTAAAAACCAATACAATTTAAAGATTAAGATAGTCAGGTCTGACCGTGGGAGTAGTACCATGGTCAGCATACCCCATATGGCCAAGTTCCTGGACCTTTTGTAAGGTTCTTATAGGAAAATAGCATAGTAGCACAATATTCTATACCGGACGAACCTCAGCAGAATGGAGTAGCTAAAAGACACAATTGTACCCTGATGGACATGGTGCGCAGTATGATAAGTTACTCCACCTTACCGTTGAGCCTGTGGATGGAGGCGTTAAAAACCGTCATTCATATTCTCAACAGAATATCAAGTAAGTCGGTGCTCAAAACACCGTATGAGTTATGGACAGAAAGAGTACCCTCACTAAACCACTTACATGTGTGGAAAAGTCCTGCTGAGGCTAAAGTATTTAACCCAAACATTGGGAAGCTAGATCCTAAAATAGTAAGTTGTCATTTCATTGACAACCCAGAAAAGTCAAAAGGTTTCATTTCTACTGTCCAGACAGACATACAAGTTTGTGAAAACGAGACACGCTGTCTCCCTAGAGGATGAAATGATGAGGGGGGTTATGGTAGCTCGAGAAATTGACCTTCAAGAGAAGCGGATGTATGCGTCCACTCTAATGATTCATGAGCCATTTTTCTCACTACCTGCTGTCGCTGCACCAACAGTGAAGCCTCAAACAGAAGATGTGCCAAATGTGGAGGCCCCTAAAAGGTCTCAAAGAGTTAGAAAATCAGCTATTCTTGCTGACTATGAAGTATACAACACTAAAGAATTTCAAATGAAGGATGATCCCACCTCATTTGAAGAAGCCATAAGAAGTGATCATTCATCAAAGTGGCTTGAGGCCATGGAAGATGAAATAAAATCAATGAATGCCAATAAAGTTTGGGACTTGAAGATAATTCCTAAAGGAGCCAAAAGAGTAGGCCGTAAATGGGTCTATAAAACAAAACTTGACTCTCAAGAAAATATAGAGAGATATAAAGCACGACTTATGGTAAAAGGCTTTACGCAAAGAGAAGGGATTGATTACAATGAGACATTTTCTGTAGTCTCATGTAAGGATTCCTTTAGAATAATAATGGCATTAGTGGCACATTGTGATTTAGAGTTACATCATATGAATGTAAAGACGACATTTCTCAACGGAGACTTGGAGAAAAATGTTTACATGACACAACCGAAAGGTTTTGTTATGGAAGGAAAAGAACGAATGGGATGCCGCCTAAAGAAATCTATTTATGTATTAAAACAAGCTTCAAGACTGTGGTACTTGAAGTTTGATCAGACAATAAGGAATTTTTGGTTTAAAGAGAATGTAGAGGACAATTGTGTCTATGCAAAGTTTAAGAACGAGAAGTTTATCTTCCTTATCCTGTATGTGGACGATATCTTACTTGCTAGTAGTGATGTCAGTCTACTACTGGAGATAAAGAAGTTTTTATCCTCAAAATTTGATATGAAAAATCTTGGTGAAGCCTTATTCATTCTAGGGATCGAGATTCACTGAGATAGAAGTAAAGAGGTATTAGGACTATCATAAAAGACATACATAGAAAGAATCTTAAAGAAATTCAGTATGCACAAATGTAGTCCATCACCTGCTCCTATAGTCAAGGGCGACAGATATGAAGATTTTTAATGCCCCAGGAACCAATATGAGATCGATCAAATGAAAGTGGTTCCATATGCTTCAGCTGTCGGAAGCTTGCAATATGCTCAAGTATGTACGCGCCCTGACTTGGTATTTGTTACCAGGTTACTTAGCAGATTCCAGAGCAATCCTGTAACAGAATACTGGAAATTAGTAAAGATAGTGTTGCGTTATTTGCAAGGAACAAAAAGCCTCATGATGACGTATAGAAGATATGATTCACTCCATATAGTGAGATATTCAGATTCTGATTATGCGGGAGATGATAGAAAATCCACGTCTGGATATGTATTAACTCTCGCAGGGGGACCTATTTCATGGAAAAGCTCAAAGCAAACCGTCACTACATCGTCCACAATGTATGACGGTTTGTAGCGTGTTATGAGGCAACGAGGCAGGTGAACTGGCTAAAGAAGTTCATACCTGGTTTGAAGGTGGTTGACGACATCTATAGAGCACTTAAGTTATACTGTGATAATAATCCGGCAGTACGGTATGCTCACAACAATAAGTCAAGTGGTGCTGCCAAACATATTGACATAAAGTATTATGTTGTGAAAGATAAAGTCCAGAATCATGTTATAAGTCTTGAGCATATAAGTTCCGAAAAGATGCTCGCAGATCCGCTTACAAAAGGCTTACCACCCAACGTGTTCAGAGAACATGTAGCTAGCATGGGTTTAAGGGAAAGCCTATAATTTCTGGACAAAAAGGCCCGAAGTTAAGTATCTATTTCAGAACAGAGTGATGTGTTGTAGCTGTTAAATCTATCGGCAATTGACCGTGGCAATGAAACATGCTCTATGCGCTAATCTGTAATGGAATGAACAAAAGTAAATGATATAAAATTGAAAGATGGTAGTGAGATCAAGGGGGAGAATGTTAGTTGATCTCCACCAATAGGTCCAATGGCCTATTGGGCCTTTGGATTTGTGTCCTGATCGGGGGGCGTCCAACCCTAATATAGTTGGTGGGCCCCTGTCGCACAACACTATACAGAGAGGTGGAAAGACATGGCTCTAACTACGAGGTTGACCGGAGCCGCCGTAACCACCCACAGAGAAACACTAATCGGATCAAAGGAAGAGTGTTGCCAGCGACGGGAAGCCGCCACCAATCTCACCGTCGCCTCTGCATCGCCACTGGACCTCGTCTCCGCCACGCTGGACTCCACCGCGCCGAACTCCCTCGACACCGACGTCCACGAGGCTACGGCGCAACTGCGCTAGGATGAACTAGAGGAACACTAACTAACATGCTTATTCCTATCTACAGTTTAGAGGCACTGTTGTCTCTAACACTCCATTCCCTCTGTCCCCATGAATATTCCCTACCTATCCACCCATCCATGATCGTTGGACCGATGATCGCTGGTATACACTTCTCCAATTCTCCTGATCTCACGATCACCGAACGTTAATTGGAAAAAAAAAATTATCGTCTCGATCCCGAGTCCCGAGAGCGGTAGCCAGTTCCCTTGAACGCCAAGCGAGTTGGCGCCGCGCAGCACGTTCCGGGCCAGGAAACCCGCCACCGGCCGCGTCCGCGAAAGCCGGGCGCTGGAGTGCGAACGCGTCCAGCTCGGCGCGGATTAATTGACGCGCATAGCATGCAACCCTCTGAATTGTGAACTGAAATCCAGATGGATGGATCGATCGAGCCCAGCGATAGGAGTCCCACGCACGCAAACGCAAGCAACTCCGCGCGCCTCGGTCCCAACGCCCTCCATTCTCCACTGCCTCTCGCTCGACCCCCTCGTCTAGCTAGCTCGTCTTCCCTCTCGCCTTGCCTACGCCAAGCGTACCTCACGCGAGCGATTGACTTCTTCCCCAGAAGCTAAGCTACCAGGCCAGCTAGCTAGCAAGTACATACTCCTACGTGCAGATGCTAACTACTCCTGCAGGCTACAGCTAGCAGCCTGTTGCTTCCCTTGTTAGCTACCTTTTCCGTCCGGTTTCCGCTTTGCAGCACCTGATCGAGCTACCTACAAAGGGCAAGCAGATGCATGCCGATAGCTAGGTACTAGCTCGGCCACCGGCCGGTCGGCCCACGCTGTTCCATCCATAAATCCTCCTCTCGACTGCCGGCCAGAAACCTGCTGCACGTACGGTGGCCGGCCATGAGACGACCTCACGCCGCCGCCGCTACCGCTCTCGCTGTCCTCCTCCTCCTCCTCCTCCTGTGCCTGGCCGTCGCGTTGATCCACGGCAACGGCCTGGCGAGGAGCAGGAGGCCAACGACAACGAGGTGGCCCGCCGTCCCGAGGAAGATGCTGCTCGCCATGACGAGCTTCGACGCTGCTGCTTCGCCTTCGTCAACTGGTCACCACCACCACCATCACCACCATCTTCAGCACCACCACCACCACCGCAACGCGGACCGGCGATGGAACCGGCACGGGGTTATTCCATCACTTCCACCGTCAGCGGCTGGCGAGGGTGACGAGGCGATCGATCCGCGGTACGGCGTGCAGAAGAGGCTGGTGCCTTCAGGCCCGAACCCCTTGCATCACTGAGAAGTCTCGGCGTGGGCGCGTGGCACGCAAGCAGCTACACCTGCATGCATGCATGGATCCGGCAGCTTTTCACGGCGGCCGCACAGCACAGGCTGACTCGGTTTCCATGGTGAGTACACGCGGTGCACATCATCTTGCTGTATAGACCCGATCCATCGAATTCGAGTAATCGAGTCAAGTATATTCTTTGGTTGTGCTGTGTAGTTGGAAGTGATGCGCTGAAGCATGCGTATTTTGCTATGGTGTCAGTCATCGCACAACCTTATTCATTGCCATTCGTGTGTTCATGTATGTAATTAAATGTGCAATCTTGGTATCCAGCTGCAAAGCAAGTGAAACAAAAAGAGATCAGAGGGTAATCACTAGCTAGCTACTTATATTTATGTATAGTACATATATAAGTCATGTTGACGAGGAGAGGATATGGCTATGCTTGTTGGTTTCTTTTTTCAGTTTCTCCATTCCGTTTCCAATTCGTTCATTTTCTGTTTCTTGATCAAAATCTTGACATGATGATGTATATGGGACGTGTTTTATCTACTCCCGCCGTGTGTAGCTACACCCATCAATGATATTGTAATTTTTTTTGAAACAATATTGTAATTTTTTTTATTAACCTCCAAGACTCCAATGCTAAAATGAAACTTCAGTTTCCGCGTTTCCATGCATGCAGTTAGTTTGGAAAGCTCGCATGCCGCATGTGCCATATGTCTCTCGTATCCCCCCACCCAATTTTTTTAGGGCTTGATGCGTGCAACAGCAGGAATATGCTGCAGTCAATGCTACACATAACAATAACATAACATACGCCCTCCTGTTTGTATATAGAGTCTAACTCTAGTTCTTTCTTAATTGGAAGTCTAACTAGGTAGCTTGGACGGCCACGCAAATAGTACGGGTACTAGTTTTTTCTTTTCCTTTGGCACTCAAAGAGTCACAGTGCAGAAATCATCATAGTTTCTATGGACATTAATTGTACTGTCACCTAAGCGTTTTGCTGATGTGACAAGATAGTTATTGAAGAGAGAGAGCAAAAAATCATAGAAACCGGATCTAAGTTAGAAACCATGTCTACACGAGAACCAAGACATGAATGTACGAGATTGGTAGATAATGGAGGGAGAATATATGTGATTGGATAAAAAATTGTTCTGTAGAAATTATTTATTGGGACCATGGTTTTTATATGCAGTGTCTATGAAAATTAATAGGTATAGAAACTGCATATAGTTTCTAGCATTGAGACTGCCCTTATTAGATAACATTTTGATTTTTCTATTAAAATAGTTTTTACAAAATAGTTATGTTTATTTGTTTGATTGCATTTGTCATCTACTTTTTCACCCAATTGCATTCATCGGCATGAACAACCATATATGATATATCTATCACCAACAAATCTTTTGGCTTGAACCAAATGTTGAGTTTTTTCATCTTTTTTTCCTACTCCTATCACCAACAAATCTTTTGGCTTTAATTTCTTTTTCTTTTCGATGAGGGCAGCTCCAACAATTGACTTTTAAGCTAGCTCTAAACATTTTTCTCATATTTTAATAGAAAAGGGAGAAAAGCCAGCTCTTAATCAAGAGCTAAGCTCTTGCACATATTTCAAGGTTACGTGAGAGTCTCATATGGGTTCATCCATGCTAAAAGCTATGTGCTAAAAGTTAGCACTATTGGAGAGGTTAGCTTAGAGCTAGTAACTAGCTCTAACCATTGCGGGTGCCCTGAGCTCCATTCCTTATTAAGGGCAAGTACATTGATGTTTGTCTCATAGGTAATCTCATTCAATACCATGTAATCATAAAACGATTGAATAACCAACACATAATGGGGTTGTCTTTTAAGTTGTCTTATAGTAATTCAATTATCCTCAATTTGTGCAATCAACAAATGAAAGTTTGTGAGTTGCATGTTTGCATGACAATATTAAATCATTTATGGTAAAAATCATTGTCGCATGGTCCTAAACTTTTGCTCATGAGGTGGTTGTTTCACGAAACAACCGCTTCTCAGCTAAAATATAGAAATGTACTTACCCTAAGACTACTATCATTTTTCAGTTTCTTTATCCTCTTCTAAATTTAATGTTTGGGCACTTTACACACTATACTAACTGTTCTTTTCCCTATAATATTGCCAGATTCAACACAATTCTACTCATATACTCCTTTCGGTCTATTTTATCTGGCACATGTTAGAATGACACGGTCTCCTAGATTACACATTGACCATTCATTTGCTTTATATTATATTATTTATGCTTATACAAACTTATAATCATTGGATAGTACAATTCTTTACAAATATAATCATATAAAGTTTGTATTATAATAGTTAAAAATTATTAGCCTAATTATTGGTCAAAGTTTTTAAAGTTTGAATCTTGATATACGTGTGCGCCAGATAAAATAGACCCGAGGTAGTATATGTTGAAGCCACTACAGTAGCCTCAACCCGCTAGTGAGTCTTGTCTGGGCACCAACACCGATCATGTCTTAAGCGTTTACATAGAAAATAACTATAGAAGTCATTGGTGATTTGCTAATCTAAGACCTGCTACTCATGCCACTCTAACTCTACCGCGCACTATTGTCAACCATGACATGGCAATATTTGTTCCGCTTGTGACTTGTTCCCCATGAAGAAAAATAGAAGAATAGCATTCATTGTGTTGCTAGCTTGCGAGCTTCTCATGCATGTGCACTGAAAAATCGATGGACCAAGTGCATGTTACTCCTATTTAATAATTTGAATAAAAGTAACATCCAATTGAGCACTTACGTACACTCAAGTATTGCATTTCTTTCAAAAACTGGCAATTAACATGAGAAAACAATGTATGCTTTGTACTATACCTCATTACATTTAAATGTCCAATTTACCCCCACCCCCGGCCCACCCCCATGCACAAACTTGTTGTTGAATTTAAAAAAACACTTTCAAACTTAAAGTCCACACAACTTACCCCCTCAACTTTCAAAACTGGATAAAACATCCCTTTGACCATTTCAAAGTAGTTTTTTGGGTGGTTGGCTGACATGGTGGTGGGGCCCACATGTCGGGTGGTCTCTCTCTTTCTTTTATATAGAAAAATCATAACCTTCTCATATTAAGCCAAACTTGATATCAAAATTGTAGATCTCAAGGTGATCTAAAATTTCATAGTGGACACTTTTTTATTTGAGATCTTTTAGAGGTTCAAATATTCATTCTAAGTTATCAGTTTTTGAAATTCAATGTTTAAATTTTTCAAATGACCTAGGATGTTGGCATGGTCTATACCAAAGTTGTAGCTCTCAATGTTGACATGGTAATTTTTATGCAACAGGGGGGGGTTAGAGCAACTCCAAGATTAGCCTCTTTATAACTTTCCATATTGATAGGAATAGAGATTTTGAGGAAAAAGCCCTCCAATAACTTTTCCAGTTAGATCTCCAAATTAAATATTAACATCCTCTATTTTGGATTTCTTGCTAGCCAAAGATATTAGAGAGCTGGAATGGCTCTCCAAACTCCAGAGTATGCACAAGATATAGAGAATATGTTGGAGGCTGAGAAGATATACTGATATAGAGAGCGATTTTTATTCAAATGCCTCTCTGAACGAGGATTGAGAGAGAGAGACTTTTAGAAAAAAATTATTGGAGATACTCTTACTTTATGTATTTTTTTTTAAAATGATAGAGGTAGGTATTTTTTTTGTAAAACAGAATAGATGTAATGGCTATTATTGAAGATGATGATTAGAGTTGACAAAATTAAAAATCAGATGTTTTTTTATTATTATGAGAATATCTAGGATTTATACTTTTCCTAATACATTTTGTGACAATTAACATGGACTTTTTTGGTGTCTCTAATTAGTAATAGTACGAATAAGATTTTATATTTATCATTTTTTATAGTGCACCTATAAAAATTAACATGGAAGCTCCAAACAGGCCTCTAGTTAGTATGTACTAGAAGAATACCTCGTGCGTTGCTATATTATTTTTTAAAAAACAAATGTGTTATATAGAATTACTCTATGGTACTCTGGTATGTATATATATAAGCTTACCTTGCATGCTATTTTATTGCAATTGGATCTAGTAAAAAGTGGTAAGCTAATGGAAGAAAAGCAAATAGAATATCGGATCACATTATAAAAGAATAGGATGATGGAACAAATAGCATATGCAACTTATATATTGATAGATTAAAGATTAAAAGTATTGCACATACTATAGATGATGCAGATATTCTTTATATTTAATAAGAGATCACATGGATAGCTTGTATGAAAGAATTGCAAGTTAGTGGTGGGACACTCAGTGGGGAATGATGTGGACACCTTGCATTAAGAGATAAAACATCTGGCAGGGATTAGATTATTTATTGGATTATATATATAGATATAAGTAATATATTAAGTTAATCACAACCGTTACCACTTACAATCAATTGCGCCGATATATATTTTTTCGCCACCACAGTCATCCCTAACATTATTTTATTAGATACAGTACAGTACAGATACAGTCATGCATCGCCGGTCGCCGCCGCGCCCGCCTGCATGCATCGCGAACTCCCTCAACCCAGGATGCCGGGGCTGCAGTAGGTGCCCTTGAGCCACCCATCCGCGATGGAACGGTAGGCGGCTTCCGTGAGATGGATGCCGTCCCATACTCCCATACCAGGTACTTCTCCGGGTCGCCGCACCGCGCATTGTTGTTGTAGTTGTAGGAGCCCTGCCCGCCGGCGCCGCAGCACACATTCAGCCCGTATTTCAGCCCTGCATGAGCACAGTGCAAAGTTAAAACACACAAGCAATGGATCATCGTCAGGTTCTCACTCCATGCACCAGCTAGCGAGCGCACAAGAACGGCAAGTTCCGTACCGAAGGTCTCCGGTGACCGGACCATGTCTGCGACCTGCGCGTAGAAGTCGGCGTACATGAACCGGACGCCGGCGTGCTTGCTCTGCAGGCCGGACACCGCCTGCCTCAGCAGCTCGTTGTGGTAGCTGGACAGGTTGTTGTAGCTCTTGAGGCAGCCTATCTCGTCGTAGTCGTCCTTGCTCGAGCTCGGGTACAGCGGGAAGCACTTATCGGCAGCACCCCCGGCACCACCACGTCCACCGCGCCCATCCCTATCAGCGTCTGTTCAAATCGGCCGGCCAGAGGCCGGATCACGTCAGACCTGTTGTGTTTTCGTTCCCTGTGCGCCGGCGTGCCGGCGTGGTGTCGTATCTTACTTACCTCCACGCCGCTTGCGATCCGGTCGACGATCTCGGGCACGTAGCTTCTGACCTCGGCCATGGCCTTGCCGCCGAAGAGCGGCGCGTTGTAGTCGTTGCCCCCGAACTCGCCGACGACGAACAGGGAATTGTTGAAGTAGCTCTGGCAATCTACACGGCACGTTCGCGGTTCATCATTATTCACTAATAATCACTGGATCTTAGTGATGAAACGATCGAGAGTGAGACGGTCGTCACCGGCACCGGTGCCGCAGATGGAGGGCATGAGCTGCTGGAAACCACTGGATCTGGGTACCAAGGGGCCGTTGTTCCAAATGTTGTTGCCGAGGCCGTGCTTCTTGAAGAATTCGAAGTCCATGGTGGTGGCGCCGATGATGGCCATGTTCGCGCCCTTCTTGACGTCGCCGGCGCCGATCGCCTTGGACGGCGGAAGAAGCGGCAAGCCAAAGTGATCAGCTGCGTATGCGCGACATGTCAGGATAGGACATGCATGGATAAAGCACACTGCACACAAACCTAGGAAGTCGAGGATGACGCGGCCGTCGGTGCACCGGCCGGTGGGGTGCCCGAAGTGGGTGTTGCCGAAGGGTGGCTGCCCAGTGGTGAGCCACGACGGGCAGCCGCCGGAGCCCGTGCAGAGGTTGCCGGTGTCGGCGATGGAGTCCCCGAAGCTGTAGATCGCGTTGTAGCTCTGCGAACACCAGTAGTGCCCGGTGACGGAGAGGAGGAAGACGATGAACGCCACCGCCCTCAGCATTGCTGATCAGATGCGTCACGCCTGGAATGCCTGCAACTCTGTGCTTGGTTGCAGCGTTCAGCGAACAGACGCTGCCATTTATAGCGTGAGACTGCGAGCCATCGTCACTGTGACCATAGGCTGAGGTGTCATCTTTGGATGGTTGTTCTGGACTTCAGGAGTCAACTCTAGCAGAGCACTTCTTTAATCTTTTTTTTAGAGTTCTTCTTTAATCTATTGATGGGAATTCTCTGTGCAATAACGATACAGTGAGTGGACCTGAAAAAGAACATAAATTAATAGTGGTGTACTCAAAACTAATACTACTCCACCTATCCAAAAAAAAAACTAATACTACTCCTGTTTCCTTCTTTTTTTTTTTGCGAATTCAGTTTCATTTTTCAAAACAGAAAATTTAAAGCTTTTCTGCGCGCACAGAAATTGGTCCTCTCTTTGTGCATGTATGTGTCGGTTTGTTTCTTATGTTAAGTGCATAGACGAATTGAAAATTTGAACAAACTGATTGGAAAACCAGATGGCATAGCAATGCATGTTGGATACTGAACATACATACAGTTATTAAATGTGTTGACCATATAGCTCCCGAAAACCAGATGGCATAACAATGCATCTTAGAGATGAGCAGATAACAGCATAGTTCCTGGAATAATGACAAGGACGGCCATTATCGCTCAAATATGGGAGATAAACGCATAATTAGCACACAGATACTATCTCCCTGATCGATCATATTTTCGTTGCATTGGTCCCTGGATACCCAAAGCATGGTAAAGGCATGATACTTCTAGAAAAAGGTCTCAACTGCAGTTGAGTGAGCCTACAATATGCAGTCTTGATTACTTGCACAGTGAATTATTTTAGCCTATACCTAGAAGTGCACCAGTTATGATATTGTGGCCTGAAACAGAGTAAACCATATACGTTGTAAGGATAGGAGAGCAAGGAAGTTAGTGTTTTAAGCATTAAGGGTCCATCAACGCATTATAGAAGGCATTAGTGGTAAGAGGTGAAGAGCACATAGCAATGGGAATGACACACAGCATAAGACCGGTGCGTGCTTTGATGGAGTGGATGGGATGTTAATGGGAATGGTGGCGCTTATTAATTTGATAATGGAAACGTAGCAGGTTAGTTTGCAATGAGATAGAACTGTAAGAACTGAAGTACCAGAGCAAACTCTGTTGTCCAAACTCTTCATAGAGAAAGATCTCTGACGAAACTGGTGCGATTTTTTTTAAGGGGAACTGGTGCGAAATTTGAATGACTATGCAATGAACTTTTTTTTTTTTTGAAACGAACCGGCAGGAGAGCTGCCCGCTATATTAAAAAGAAGAAACATCCAGACGGACACTGTACAACTCAGTCAACTCGACTTTGTACACAACTAGAAAAACAAAAAACACAATAATCACAATTTAAAACTAGGAGAGAAGTTGAAGGAAAGTAGAAATGTGCTTTGCTCCCGCCAAGATCCACAGTCTCGCCTCGTCTTTGATTCTCTGAAGAACCATAACATTGGTCGACTCTGTGTGCTCAAAAACTCTCGAATTCCTCTCCTTCCAAACTTCCCAGCAAACTAGTATAATGAGCGAACGTAGGCCTTTCCTCCTCGTACTCGGCGCATTTGACATTGCCGTCCACCAGTTCTCAAGTGTCTCGCTATGTGGCCATGCACTCGGGTGTAGGTTGGAGTTTTGTGTCCAGGTGGCAATTTCCTTCCAGAGGCGCTTCGTGAATCTGCAGTCCCTGAAAAGATGCAGGCCTGTCTCCGCATGAAGCCGGCATAGTGTGCAGGTTCCTTGGTTTGGCCACCTCCGAGCTTCCAATCTATCAGCGGTCCAAACTCGGTTTTGAATCGCAAGCCAGCTGAAGAATTTGCATTTAGGTGGTGCCCAAGGTTTCCAAATGAGTGCCTCAAAGTTGTTTTTGGTTGCACCAATAAACTGGGCATGGTAAGCAGAGGATGTTGTGTATTCACCATTTTCCTCAAATTTCCAGGAAAGGTTATCTGGCGTGCCCGTTCTTAGAATTATGCGCCTAGTTGCTTGCCATAGATGTGTGTATTCAGCTAAGTGCTGGGCAGAGATATTATGATGCTGAAGGTTGATGTCACGAATCCAATTATTATCAAGGAGTGCCTGCTGCAGAGTTCTATTTTTCCTTCTGGAGATGGCAAATAGGTGCGGCGCTACGTCGCATGGCCGCTGACCGTCTAGCCATGCACTCGACCAGAACAATGCTCTTTTTCCGTCTCCTATTGTTAAAGTTGTGGATGCCGCAAAAAGGAGCTGATCGGTTGTGTTACATGGGGTTTCCTCCCCAAGACTACCATCAGAACTTGCCGGACCATTGTCGCCATAGCCATCTCAACCTTAATGCCCTTGCAAACTTCCCTAGATGGAGGATGCCCAAGCCTCCAGAATATTTTGGTCTAGCTGACCTCGGCCAATTGACCTTACATTTTCCTCCTGTTAGCGTCTCGGCGCCTGTCCATAGGAACCTCTTCCTCTGCCGATCGATGTCCTTGATTGTCGCTTTTGGTGCACGGAGGGATGTGAGGAAGTAGACTGCTTGCGAAGTAAGGACCGCTTTAACCAGAGTCGAGCGACCTGCTGGGTTAATTTGGCGCCCATTCCAAGCAGTGAGCTTGCTGACCGTTTTGTCTACCAGAGGCTGGAAGTCCACACGCCTTAGGCGCTGATGCGTTAACGGTAGGCCTAGGTATTTGGTTGGGAAGCATGAAATTTCCGTTGGAGAGCCAGCAAGGATTTCATTTAGATTTAATCCTTCACACCGTACAGGGATGATTGTGGATTTCTGAAAGTTGGTTTTCAGCCCTGAAGCCTCGCCAAACAAGGTTAGGAGCTGAGCCATAGCTAAGATGTCTTCCCTTGTTGGCTTGACAAAAATGGCCGTGTCGTCAGCATACATTGAAGCTCTAATTTTAGTTGTTCTTCCCCTCAGCCTGGACAAATGTCCTTTCTCGGTTGCTAGATCAAGCAGTTTTTGCAGTGGATCCATTGCTATGACAAACAATAGAGGTGACAGCGGATCGCCTTGACGAAGCCCTCTGCCATGTTTGATAGGCGCGTTCGGGATTCCATTCAATAGAAACCTCGTCGAAGAGGTGAAGAGAAGTGCAGCGATCCAGTCTTGCCATCGACTAGGAAATCCAAGCTTATTCAACAGAGTGAGGAGATATTCCCATCTGACTGAATCAAACGCTTTGGCGATGTCGAGCTTGAGCAATATTGTTGGGAGCTTAGAATTGTGGTAGCGTCTTATTGCATTGCGGACGGCCATGTAGTTGTCATGGATGCTTCGTCTTTTGATGAAAGCACTTTGCGTTGGGGAGACAATGGAACTCATATGGGGCGCTAGCCGTAAAGCAAGTACCTTGGCGATTATTTTGGCAAAGGAATGAATCAAGCTGATAGGTCGGAAGTCTGTAATAGCTTCAGCACCATCCTTTTTGGGAATCAAAACCACGTTGGCTGAGTTGAGGAGTGCAAGACTGTTTGTCCGTAGTGAATGGAAGGCATTCGCCGCATTGACGATATCAACCTTGACGATGTCCCAGCATGATCTGAAGAAGGCGCCAGTGTATCCATCTGGCCCCGGTGCTTTGTCAAACGGCATTTGGTGGATAGCATGTTTTATCTCCTCTTCAGTGAATGTTGCGTCTAGTCCACTAAGATCATGGGATGGCAGGTTCAGCTCATCCCAGTTGATGTCGTGCTGCCGTGCTGGAGGGTGTCCCATGAATTTTGAGAAATGGTCCTGTATTACAGAAGCTTTGTCATCATGGTTTATTGCCCAGCCATGGCCGTGTCGCAATCTTTGGATGTGGTTTTTCCTTCTCCTCGCATTTACTTTATGGTGAAAATATTTTGTGTTAGCATCGCCCAGCTTGATTGACGACAGTCTCGATGCTTGTTTACATCTAGCTCTTTCGATCACTGCTAGCCCCAAAATTCTTTTCTTGAGCTTAGCCCGTAGAAGCAGCTCAGCAGCCGTGAGACTTCTATTTTCTTGGGCGATATCGAGCCTTAGGATGATCTCTTGTGCCATGAAGAAAAGTTTTTTGGCGTCAGAGTTGATTTCCTTGCTCCATGCTTTCAGTTTTTGCGAAGTAGAATGCAGTTTGTGGCACAGGACATGAAACGGCTCATGGTGGTCCGTTGTAGTATCCCATGCAGTCCTGACTACATCTTTAAATCCTGGGAGTTTGACCCAATAATTTTCAAACTTGAACGAACTTGGCCTTCTAGGTCCCGATTGGTTGGATAGCAGCAGAGGGCAATGGTCGGGAGAGCGATGTTGAGAATGCATTCAGGATGTGGTTGCTGAAGGTAGCGTCCCATTCTGCGTTACAGAAAAAGCGGTCGAGTCTTGACATTGTGGGTCGTTGCCTCTCATTGCTCCAAGTGAATTTCCTGTTCTGAAGGCTAATTTCAGACAGATCACACTCATCTAGCGCCTCACGGAAGTGGCGCATTAGGCGTGGGCTTAGGTTCATGTTGTTTTTGTCAGCAGCTCTATAGATGAGGTTGAAATCGCCCGTGATGAGCCACCGCATGCTTGGCGCTGGCTTTAGCGCTTTTAATTCATCAAGAAAGCGTAGCTTGTCTGCACTGCAATGCGATGGACCGTACACCACTGTAAGCAGGAAGCTGGCGTCCGAGTTTTTTAGCTGAACTTTCGCCGAGACGTGGAATTCTCCGATGGTGATGTCAGTGCAGCTTACACGACATTCGTTCCATAGTATGATGATGCCCCCACGCGTTTGAGAAGGCCCTGATGCCGGCTTGCAAGCAAACTGACTCAGGCGATGGCCACCAAGGTACGAAGCATCATATTGACAGATTTGGGATAGCTTGGTTTCTTGTAGGCATGCAATGTTGCATGACGTCGCTGCTATTAATTGGTGGACGGTGTCTCTTCGAGCTTGCTGATTTAGGCCTCTAACATTCCAGGACAAGAGATCAATGCTGTGCGCACTCACTGGAGAGGTGGTGAAATCCTCAAATTGGTGCATGATGGCCGCCTGCAGGAACATTCGTAGGATTGGAGAAAGATCGCCGAAGACTGATCTACATCTCCAGGCATTCAGGAGCAATAAAACAACTCTGGATGCATCACCCGTGGTTGAGAAGCAAAGTTGAAGCATACTAAAAATAGTCTTCGGCGTACACAAATCATGGTGGCCCGACAAGTCTGCAATCAGGCCTACAGCGTGAATGATGACGGTGGAATGTGTGAAGTACTGGTACAAATTCTGATACAATGTAGCTTGATACATATTAAGCGTTAGGACGCAAGTTGTGCAGTCTGCAATGACCGTCAGGCTGCTGCAGTCAGGATGGCTGCGTCGCGGAGTTCTTCGACTCCCTCGCCCACCATGCGAAGCAGCGCATCATCAACTTCATTTGGCTCTTCGGTGCCCAGGTTGAACATCTCCGTCAGCGCGGCAATGATGTCCGTCGGCAGCGGGCCATTGAACATGGCGATGTAGTCCTGCAAAGCGGTTTCCACAGGTTCAAGATCATCATGTAGGAGACCAAGTTTTCGGCAAAGGTTTCTCTGAGCACGCTGCATCTGGGACATGGGGCGAGCATTGGCCAGGCGAGCACTTCGCCGTACCGCAGACATGTCGAAGGCACGCTGGCGTCTGCGGCGCCTAGCCCCGCTAGAGGCCGGTGTTGGCGTAGTAGCAGCTGCGTGCTGTGGTTGTTGGAGCAGTGGCGCCATCGGCTTGCTGAAGAGTGTCGCTACACCATCGTCACCCTGAATTGTGGGGCTCTCCACTGCAGTGAGCTCGATGCGGGCCAATGCTTTCTCGACCGCAGCAATGGAGTTGTGTTCCACTGCTTCCACTGCTGCATTCGGTGGGAGCGTGTTGAGGATGCGGTCGAAGATGTCACGCACTGGTACCGTGCGTGAAGAGCTCGGCCTGTCAGGAGCTGGCTGGGGGGGCGCTTGGACCGGGCTTCATTCCCGGCCTCGTGCAGGTCCAGCCTAGCAGCTTCTGGGGGGCCTTGAAGCAGGCACCCAAGCCCCTCAGCTAGCGCCGAAGCTTTGTCGATGTAGTCTTGCATGAGAGACTTCAGCAAGGAGGCCATCTCTCCGGTGTGCTGGACGCCCGCCCGCTCCACGATGCGCTGCATAGCACCTTGGAGGGCCATGGCGTGGGCTTTGAAGAGGCGCTGCAGCTCAGCCTCTTCAGTCACCTGCAAGACACTTACTTGAGGAAGCTTAGCCGGCAGCAGGAGCTCAGTTGGTTGCACCACAGCATGCTCGAGGGCGTCGGGAGCCCTTTGTCGACCTCCATGCCTGCTGCCATGTGCCCAGAGGCGACGTGGAGGGGAGCGGTCGCGTTCACGGTAGCCACCAGCACCGCTGTGATCACCCCGGCCATACCTGCCAGGGTCATCTCGGCCACCCCGGCCATAAGTGTCGTAGTTCGTCGTCGTCGTGGCGCTTGCCACGGCCCTTGTAGAAGTCAGGGTGGTCGTTGTTGTAGCGCCCCTTTGTCCCCTTAGAGGACCTGCTATCAGGCCACCTGGTGCGCGGCTCCTCCTTGTCGGTGCGCCTAGGTGGTGGTGGGTGGTGTGGGAACTCCTCAAAAGCACGAGCAGGAACCTGCGCTCCGTCAACAACACCCAGGTGCCATTTAGGGAGACGTCTTTTACCTGGGGAGATGTTGCCTTTGTCGTCGATGGTGGAGGCGGTGTAGTCGTGGATTTCTTCCAGGTGGATGATGACAGCATGCCTGGTGCCTTGTTGCCAGTGCTCCGGCGGCGTCTCAGTCACCAGGATTGACTGAAGCTTGGCATCTTTGGCGTGGTTGGTGAAGGTGAGCCAAATTTTCTTGGGGATTAGGCTCGGGTTCGCTGTCCAGGCCCAGAGATCAATGGTTTTTGTCTCAGCTGGGTGGAGCAGGTCGGTGTCGATGGACTCCAGTGCACAGCGTCTCCCAATGATGCGCTCAACGATGCCATCATCCCAGGCATGTCTGGGCACACCATCGAGGCAGAGCTTGACACGGAAGAGGAGTGACACACCTAGGCAGTTGGCGAGGCTGCGCCACTTGACGAAGTGAATGTCGATGCCAGTGGCGCTTGGCGAAGCCCTGCTGCAGGGCCCTGCTGCAATGATGACGATGATGGAACTTGATGAGGAACTGCCTGAGGGTGATGCCTGGTGACGACCACCTCGCCTTGCCGGAGGCGGAACTCGTCACGGATGGCCGCCTCCACCTCCCTGGGACCGGTGTTGGGTGGCCCGGACATGGCCCAGGAGACAGCAGCAGTTTCCTCCCACTCTCGCCGGCTTGCCTCAGTGGCAAATGAGGTTGGGATGAGGCATTCGTCCTCATCAGGCCTCGTCTCTGGGTCTCCGAGTCTCGCCATAGCAGCTTGTCCCACGCGCGGCGGCGATGGCGGCGGGGGTAGGTCCTCCTTGCAGGCGCGCCGCGCAGCTGTGCTCGAGCGTTGGGTGCCAAATCGCCTGCAATCTCTCTCTCTATGGCCAAGCCCAAGACAGCGGAAGCAGCGGATGGGGTCTCGGCAGGATGCGGCACGGTGGTCAGAGGAGAGGCACTTGAAGCACTTTCCTTCGGTTTTGAGGCGAAAAGCGCGGAGCGCAGGCGATGTAATTGCAGCCTCAGCGCGCAGCTGGCCACGAAGAGGATGCGATGCACGATTTGACGGCCTGTGGCGTTGCAGGGCTTCAGTAGTTGACCCTTGTTGCAGCTTGCGCCACCAGTGCTTCACCCTGGCCTCGAACCACTCAGCTTCAGCCGAATTGAAGGCGCGCGTTGTAGGGGAAGTAGGCTGCCGGTGCAGCGCCGCGCGGCGAGGTGACGGGTCGTCATGGCGGCCTCGGGGAGCGCCGTCCGTGCGGAGCCGACGAGACGGCTCGTCAGCGAAGGCACGGCCGTAGTAAGTGCATCCCCTCGGCGTAGTAATGGCGGACTGGAGGGTGCGAGCCGTTGGTTGACGGTGTAGGTGCGCCTTCATAACTGTAGAGTTGTGCCGCTTGGCGATGTCCGCGTAGGAGGGCTGCAGGATGCCAGAATCCGGCGTGGCTGGGATCAGCAGGTCGTCGTCCAGCGCCGGCTGGCATGTGTGGATCGGTGGCGGCGGCGATGGGGTCTCAACTGGAGGTGCGCTTCGATCTCCCGAAGCGGGCCTGCTCTCAGATTCGTCGCTGTACGGAGGCACGCCGGAGCTGTTGGGGGTGACCGGGATGGGGTGGATCTGCGGGATGGGCTCGCCGCGGCGGAGGATCTGGGGCTGCATCGGGGCGGCGGGGGCGGGTTCCGGCAGCGTCGCGCCGCTGCAAGATGTGTGGTGTAGTGTTGCTTGACCCATGAACTTTGTATCAACCTACACACTACAATCTTATAACACTAGACCTTCAGATCGACCTATTGGCCGTGTCCTGCTAAAAAGTATTCTGTACTAGTACTGCAAGATCAGTCTTGTTGGCTTCTAAGCTGTAACCACGTCAACGGAAACAAGGTCAACACAATTGTAGGCCTGAATCTGAATTGCTAAACCGAAACGTGGTTACTATGACAGGTAAATCTGACATAACATTTCCATGTAGCATGCGACGATGGAGCTGAGCCAGTGATCGATCCTGATGCGCTATCAAACTGTAGGACATCAGAGGAAGTATATGAACTAAACGGCTAAAACTCTGTCATAGCTCGCCAAGCACCAAATTTTTGCCTCTCCTTGCCACAACATTCTCTGCAGTGGAGCTTTGATGCCAGAAAATTCTTAACTTGTGCTCTTTCAAAATCTCTCAAATTACGTATAACATCATGGACCTAAACACATGCATGGGTCGTTGTACGAGCCCTTTTACCACAACTTCTGAGAAGGAAGGAAAAAGTCTATTTTACCTGCTTGGAATGTCGTCGTAGTTTGAATTTCCTCTTAAAACTTCTAAATCAAACATCACACATACCGAACTCTCAAAACCCTTAAAATTACCCCATTGCCCTGATTTGGAGTGGTTTTAAGGCGGTCTTGTCTTTTTTTAAGTTAAAAAATCTGGTTAATATTTTTACAAGGTTATTAAACTACATAAAATGTCTCAAGCTTCTAAAAATTCTAGGAAAAATCCTAGAGATAGATTGGGATACAACGAACCCAAATAGAATATTTAGAGCTCAAGAAAATATCTCTAGAAGTTGAACTGCAAGGCATTTATGTGTTTTTTAAGTTATAGATATTTCTAGATACTTTTCTATTCTCCAAGAGCTAAATCTATTTTTGAAGCTTCTATATATATTTTTCATGAACTTTAAATATTTTATTATTATCCTTCACATCCAATATCTCTGTGATTTTTCTTGAAATTTTTAACAAGTTTAGAGATATTATTTTGTGGTTCTTAAAATATTATTAAGTATTTACTGTATTTTTTAAATAAATAAAAAAAAGACAAAACTACCTTTAGAACCACTTCAAACCAAGGCATAGAGGTAATTTAAATGTTTTTTAGAACTCCGAGGATGTAGTATATGGTTTTAGGCCCTTTTTTTTACTTATATGCCCTGTTCGGCTGATGGTTTCTGCGGCTGAAAAGCCAACTGGTGTTGTTTTGTTATGAAAGAAAAACACTGAACCATGGCTGATAAGCAGTTCAAGCGAAATGTTTGGTGGAATTCGCTTATAATTGTTGTACCATGGGGATTTTTGGATCCTTGTTCAAAGTTCTAAAGCGACGGTTAGAAGAATCAGAAATAATCGAAATGTTTGGTGGAATTCTCGTTTTTTTCATCGAGAATCCGATCATAAGCAGAAACAAACAGGTCCCCGCCGCCGCCGCCGCCGCGGAAGCGGAAGCGGAAGGCAACCGGCTGACCGCCTGGAACCGCTCCGCTCGTGTTACCTCGCAATTTCAGACGGATTTTCTTGCGGATTCCCTGGGCTGGGAAACAACGCACGCAAAAATTTGCGCAAGGCAGCGCATGAAGGCAGCCGTAACCAAGTCAGTGTGTGTGCCGATCGTCATAGTCAGGGCATTGGTACTCCATGCATTCAATTCAAGAACAAGAACAAAGAACTTGTGCTACTGGTACTTTATCACAAGGTCACAGTTACCAAATCTGTGGAAAAAAACAATCGCAGATCCCAAAGTACTAGGATGAACCAACCGACGACGAAACGAAACGAATGTACAGCAATCTCTCCGGCTAAAGCAAGAACGTATGATCCGTCACTCAGCAGGGACTGGGATGAACTGAATCGGCACTCAGCAGGGTATCTTGGAGGTGAACCAGGTCATGACATGGAGCGGCGCCTTGACGAGCTCCACGGCCACCTCCAGCAGCACCGTCACGCAGAGGCAGCAGGGGCAGATGCACGAGATGGACAGCCTGCATGATGCGCGGCAGAGCATCAGCGACGAAGTTAGTCAATTTATTTTAATGGCAGCGCCGATCGATCCAAGAAGAAGAAGGAACCCAGGCTGCGAGGCCAGGGCACGCACGCACCCGATGATCCAGATGATGGCGCCGACGAAGGAGACGAGGACGGCGAGCAGCGCGAAGGGCAGACCCAGGAGCCACCCGAGCGGCCGGCAGTCCCCGTCGCAGCAGCACATCGCCTCCCTTCCTAGGAAGTTCCTCCGGCCGGCTGCGGCGTGGATGTCAGATGAACCAACCCGGTGCCGGTCCGCCGCGTTGCTGCTTGCTGGTGTTGGGCTGGTTGCGACTCGCGAGCACCAAGGCGACAAGAGGTCCCCTGTTCCGGTATATATGAAGGCGTGCAGTTTCGCGGTCAGTTTCCTTCCGGTTCCGGTGCGGAGAGAGAAGCCCAACACGCTTTCTCGTCTGACTTTCCAAGCGTACTAGACGCGGCCGTGTGGCAGTCAGGCAGCCGCCGGGCGCCGGCGGCAGCAGCAGGACGGTTTCCGTCGGGATGGCTGGCGGCGACGATGGAACGAGAGGAAGGAAATGTTGGCCAGCTCCCCCAACGCAGTCGGTCACGTCGCGGGAGTTCGTGGCCGGACTTTGACTGGTGGCACACATGAATTGATGCCGGCGCCAGGGGGCGCGCGGATTGGCCGCGGGGGGTTTCGCCGTTTCGCTGGCCAGCCGCCACCGGCTGCCTCTCCTGACCTGCCACGTTCTCGTTGAATTCTAACTAACCCAGGTCCACCAGGTGCTGCAACTGCCAGATCATCCAACCAACCTCAATGATTTCACAATCAACAAGCGCAGAAAAGTATATAATACTCAACTATATAAATCCCCCGTGGCGCATACGTGCAACCAAGAATGGTTTTATTATGATGCTGAATCCCATCATGGGGTAACCATCATGCCCAGTAAGTAATGCTCATTCAGCAGAGACGTTTACACAGCTGAGACATCATGTCATCTCACTGAGCTGGCAGACAGAGGCAGGCCGCCGGCAGCATCAGATGAACAATCAGTCCTTTAACCGGTCTGGCAATCTGGCTGATACATCAGTGGTGATCTTCCAAGTTCCAAATGCTCCAACATTCTTGCAAAGCCTCGTCCACACTTGACAGGCGCAGTGATACTACTGGCCAAGGAGTCACGGGGAAGCAACCTGCAAGTAGCGACACCACGCCCAACAACATAGGGAAACAGTCACACAAGCACGGTTAGAGCATCTCCAGCTAAAACACACATCCTACTTCTCTGTTTAGGTAGCTATACTAATTTTCATACTACTCATTTTATGGTTTACTCCAGCAACACTATCTAAAATAGACCCCAAATCCATCCTTGCAGAGGATGACACGTGGGACTGACCTATCATCGTCTCTCATCTTCTTCTTCCCATTGACGCCCAGAGCAAAGACCAGGCGGCGCCGGGGTAGGATCGCCGAAGTAGGTCGTGCCAGGGCGGGCTTGCCAGAGTCGCGCCGGGGCAGGGCTGGAGCCACCGTTGTCGGGGTAGGACTGCTACGCCGAGGAGCCATCGTCGTCGGGGAAGGGCTGTCGCGCCATGAATCCGTGCTGGGAGCGCCGCCGGGGAGGCCGGCCCACGCCCGCGCCGGGGAGGGTGCCGCCATCGGGGCAGGTAGCGCTGGGGAGGGCTGATCCGCCAGGGCAAGGCCGCCATGGAGCCCACGCCGGGGAGGGCGAAGCCGCGTCGAGCTCGGTCGTCGCGGGGAAGAAGAGCGTCGATGCAGTCATGAGAGAGAAAAAGTAGGGGGAGAGGAGTAGGGGGGGGGGGCAACAAAAGTAGGGAGTTTCGGACAGAAAGTAGGGGGCCTACTAAAACAGGGGGTGTAGCGGGGGGGGGGGGGGGCGGTGTTGGAGCTGGTTTTTTTACACCCACTAATCAAATCTAGAGTAGGGGGTCATTGCTGGAGATGCTCTAACATAACATAGAGGTGAAACTGGAGATACTAGATGTTCAACAGCATGTCTTTGGTTGCTAGCCTCCACTGAAGCCTTGTGGCTATGCTGTATACATGCTGTGACCACAAGCAGTCAAGCTAACGCTATTTACAGAAGTGGATAAAAAACTGCAAGCTGGATTGGCATGATTGCAGCCATCCTGACAGAGGCAAGTTCACTGCAAACTACACCAGCAGATGGTACTAGTATACAAAGACAAGAAACCACCGGATGCGTGCCGCGTGCCTAGTCGTGCTATTTTAGCTTCCTATTCCTACAGATGGTACTCCAGAGTCCAGCTGTACAAGAATGAAACGGCCAGGACTGTCTCAACTCTCAAGACTTGACTGAAAGCCCTTCTAACAAGAAAAGTAATGCTATAAGAAGGGAGAGTCCTACTTATCATTCTAGTTTGAGAAGGATACTACTGAACAAACAAAATTCAAGGACCCCTTATGATTTATGGAACAACAACTATGGAGGCTGGAAAAACAAACTGGATCGGGCCAATAGTTGTTCAGATCATATATTGCAGGGCTGGAGACAACATTTGGTACTCACTAAGCCTGCAACAGAATGAAGAATTCATCTCTGTCCAACAAATCCACTGTTAATATATTGTTTTCCAAGTAATCCAGCATCCTACCCAATTCAGGGCTGGCGGCCTACAATATCTGGTTTCCCACTTGATGGCAGAAAAATTTCCACTCATGAGTTGTGATTACTCCAGCCAGAAAAAAAAATCTGAAATAGTCAAAATTAAAGACTTTATTCAATGCTACTCAACAAGAAATATGATACCATACTAAGGGCCTCTTTGGCACGGCTTATGCCGGCTTCGACTTCATCTATTTTGCGCAAATCGAGGCACTGTAGCGTAAAGCCGTTTTGTAAGCCGGGGTTAAAATGAACTAAAAGCCAGTTTTTCTGGCTTCACCGGCTTTGGCTTCACCGATGAAGCCGCTTTGGATGAGCCGTGCCAAAAGGGGCTTAAGTTAGCTTATGGTGACGCCCTCCTACTGTCGTCCAAATATGGGGCTATCGGCAGGGTGCATTTTAGAGAGAATTTTAACAAGGCCATTAGCAAGGTTATATACTGGAATATCTTCTTAGCTTAGGGGGTTTGAATGACACTGACAGTGACAGGAAATTATTATGAATCATGTGGCCACAGTTGAGGTACAAAAAGGGGTTTTCCTTCAAGATTTCCCCCCTCGATTTGTCTCTACAGATAATCCAATTGTTCACAAGAATTATCTAAGAAAGAAACAAGTGAATTGAATCCAGTAGTGGGAACTATCACTATTAGTCTACCATATGCACAAAGCTTCTTAACTATTTGAGGCAACAGATAAGAGTAGATAGTCATGTTCATCTATCTCAAAGTGAAAAGATAACACGTGTCACTCAAAAAGGAAGCATTCTCACCTAAAACATGGAACCTACACCCACTAGTGTACAAGTAAGAGAGCCGCAGGCCCCGCAGGGCGCCGGCCGTGTACTCATCGGTGAAAATTTCATGTCCCGTTTATCTGTGGATGTAGGGTGGGCAAACTCCTGTACGGACCCTGTCAAAAAAAACGCAGGAGCGCAGCGGACACGCAGACGCAGGAAAGAAAATGTCAGCCCTGTTCACCGTGCTTCCTCGTCTCTCTCCACTCTGCTCACGGCTCCTCCCTCTCTCTAGTGTGCCTCGACCGCTCCTCCCCCTCTCTCAGCAGTGCCGGTGCAGGCGGGCGTCCCGGTGCGGTGGCGCAGCGGCCTCGGACGCCCCCCTGTATGGCGGCGTCAGCATGGGTGGAACCCGGCACGGAGGCCCGAGCGGCCCCCGATGCGGCGGCACAATGGCGTGGACGGGCCTTGCTCAAGGGGACCGGCGCGGCAGCCCTGGCACAGACGGCGGCGGATCTAGCATCGACGACGAGGTAGACGGCCATCTCTCTCTCGCCGCCGTTTTTTAGCTTTGGTGAAGCGCATATCTCCCAGCACAAAACAATGGTGGTTGCAGAGGAGGAAGAGCAGGGACATGTGCGGCGGCGAGGTTTGGCGGCAGACGGCCAAGGGTGCGGGCCCCGAAGAGGGCGTCTCACGACGGTGGGCCCGCCCAAGAGCACGACGGGACCATAGGCGGCACCCTGGCCCAGGGCGCGGTGGCGACGAGATCCAGCGTCTAGAGCCACGACTATGACATGAATAGTGTTGGGGGAGCACCAAAGACGGAGGAGGCCGTATATTTTCTTTCCTAGGTGTGTGCTCCACTTCCATTGCTTTTCCTTAATTCCTTCCATCCACATTTAGTTTGTCAGGATTTCTTCTCGATGCATCCGTCCTAATGGCCTCCCTCTGCTCCCGGTGCTTTGACTATGCTTCCTAGGTCCTGGTCCGACGAAGGGGAAACTGCAGGGGATCAGTTGCGGCGCTGCGTTTCGACGGAGCGGCAGCGGCCTAGGAGCCAGCCGCGGGGAGCGATGGTGGCGGCGAATGGGAGCGGGATGCCGCCTGATGGTCGTGGTCCGCGAGCGGCGCGCCCTCCTCCCCTGCTCGGACAGGGAGGAGGAGAGGAGGTAGAGCGCGAATCACATGAGGGGGCGGCGCTGTGAATGCGGTGGAGGAGCGTGAATCACATGAGGGGGCTTCGTCTGATTTGTGTATGTGCCCTATCGATTTTATTCAGGCTATTTTCTTCTTGCATTTAATGGATTTGTGGTCTCCTCAGTTCTCATTCCTCTGGACTACTCTTATCTCTTTTGTTGACTGCAGATGGCGGCTGTTTCTATTTCTTTCTTCCTCCACTCGGCATATTTCTCCTTCCCTACACTTACAGCATAATCTCGCTCTACTCAATATCGGATCAAAGATTCCAGGTGTGGGGTTCTGTGCATAGCAGCGAAGCAGATAGGCGCTGGCCACAGTAGCTGATTAGCCAGAAGCATGGATGAAGCTGGAAAACAGAAAAGGAAGAAGGTGGGCAACGGACTAGATGAACGCTGCTACTTGCATAGCAGAGATGAAGCATGGTATTTTAATTTCCCTTCTTTTCTTTTATCCCTTTGCTTGATTATTTTGATATCTGTTTTGATCCATTTTTATTTGCTTTGGACAGATTTACTGGTCCATGATCTTATCTCGATTTGACTTATACTCTACTGTACCATATGTGTTTGTTGTCTAGACAAAGGTTAGAAAGCTCCCAATTGACATTAGCATCTCATATTTTCAATTTCCCTGTTGCAAATTGTTACCATCTTGCTTTGCTCCATAAGGGAAAAGGTCATTTTTTTTATTTAGGCAAACATTTCACGATTTATGGAGTTATAGAACTTGCTATTTTATTGATGGAGTTGTCTTGATACAAAATACCATATCCTATACCACATAAAATTAATTGGACACAGGGAGGCCAGAAGGTAGCACATGGTGCCTATGAGTTGTTTAGATTTAGACCCTTTAATAGTTTAGTGTTATCATACCAAAGCCTAATGACTTCTCCATCTATGTGTGTGCAGATCTCCTCTGGTTGACAACAATCTGAGCTACCGAGGAAAGTGACCTTGTTCTATACTTCAGATGACTGCCTATGATACATGTGTGTGATTCTGTGCATAGCTACCGAGGAAAGCTATTTATACTTGAAATGAAATATAAATCTACAAGCAAATATATGTCTTAATCTTGGTTTATTTATGCCATAGCCCATTTTAGTAATATTTCCATGACTGGGTTCCATCCCCTCTACATAGATGGAGTCAATGTGTTAGTGTAGTAAAAAAGATCTCTGCATTTTAACCACCTACCTCTTTTTAGTTGTTTTCTACTTAGGCTACCGGCTTGCATTACTGGATTGCAACTTGATTTTTGTTGCTCACTCCTCAGGAATTGCCTTGCTGGATTGCCAATTTATATAGTTCCTTATTAGCATTTCCAAATAATATATAAAGCATAAGTGGATGACGCAATGAAGCAATACAAAAAAAAGGCCATGAAACTTGCAACTAGCTTGATTGGTCTTTGGAATCTTGGTGAACATACCTGAGTTCTCCAATTGGTCTTTGCCTTTTGCCTTTTGTGTGTTTCTCACATTTTTTCTTCCATTGTTCCTGATGCTTCTTTTCTGTGTGCTTTATGCTGCAGGGTGGCCAACGAAAGGGAGTTGTTGTTTCTAGGAAATTGAAAATCAGCTAGATTTGGTGAGATTCTTTCCCTCAGCTGCTTTGTTTTCTTTCCTGGGATTTTAGGCCTGCAGTGTGGTGTGGTGTGGTGTGTCTGATTTCATCGAGTTGCTTATGTTTTTTTTTTCTTATACAGCCTGTTCGCTTGCTCGTATACGATCGTGGATTATAAGCTGTAATAGTATTTTTCTCTCACACCAAACCAGCCAGCAGTAAATAATCCACGATCGTTTACGAATTACGACGAAACGAACAGGCTGATAGCAGCTGCACATAGATTGCGATTTCGTTGTTCTTTACCCTATATGTCTTTAGTTTGTGAAATTCCTGAGGATGTGGCTGTCATGTCAGGGTGGAGTTGAGTTGCCGCTGTCAGGTGTCATTCAGGAGAATCAGAGCATTTTCGTTTGGTTTCCTATGCAGTCAGATCATGCCCGTGCATATGAGCTGGCTACCTTACAGGCAGTATCATACTACCTAGGAGTACAAAATGCCTATGGGTAGCTCAGGGATTAGTTCTGTACAGAAAGGTAGCTCGTGTGTTTGTTTCTCTGCCAACCAGAGCTACCGAAGTGGCAAATGTTGTTGCTGCTATTAACCAGTGTGATTCAGAGAGGTGTGAAGATATAGCAAGCTAATGTCATTGCTTTCTTAAAGAGGTTCCGCTGCATAGACTGTTTGTTTAGGTTCTTTTGCGGCTGAGCTATGGACAAATTGTTGATCTATACTTTTGATGGTGAACAAGGAAATAGATGCAGAGTATGTTTGGGAATGTGTTTGTTGGATGTTTTGCTCGATTCAGGCCTACCTACTCCCATCTCTTCTTAAGAACTCCCTACACAAGAAACACTCAGCGATGGAGGAAGAGAATCACCTCCCCAAGATATTCGATCATCTGTCTTTAAGCCGCAGCATCACCCCTTCTCCATGAAACATGCCTCCTCGAGTGAAACAAGAACACACTTTCAGCATCGATGATGATACAGCATATGTCACATAGATAGAAATTAAGAATATCCAAACCAAGGACTGTCTCATGTAAGATATATATGTACTATGTCGACACCTTGCATCCCGATTTAGAAATCCAGCTTTGTGTTTCATGTAATATACATGTAGTATTTGAACATCTTGCATCCAGTTTAGAAATCCGGTTTTCTGTTCGGTGCGCATGGGCGCGCGCAAATCACTAGTAACAGAACATTCAACTATATACAGAGACATAACATGTAATACTGATCTCCTGAACTCAATATTTTTTAAACATTATGGAGATAGAAAAAATATAAAACATTTAAGATTAGCAAAGTACAAAACATAACCCGATTACCTGCTAGACAAATTCAGGCTTGCTCACTAGCTCATGTGAGTTATCAATCAGCAAAATTAGCATCCTCTGTAAGCCGGATGAGAAATATTCATCCAAAGTCTTTCTAGAATAAACAATTCATAAATTAAGCTAGTTCCATGAAACATGAATTTTCTCTACACTCTTAAAGAGTCTGCTGGATTTTGAAGAATTTACCAAAGCTATTGGCCATTAATGCAAATGATTGCTGCATTAATGTAAAATATACCAGGCCATATATGCTACGTTCTGGGTGATTGCACAGCATCAGAGCCATCTGTTGATGAACTTATCTGTGCCGTATCTGCACATGCTCCTCAAGGTAAATTCATGTTCTCCAAATACTTCCGAACCAAACTTTTATAAAGAAAAATACAGAATCCAAAAGATTTTCTTGTTACAATATATTAAAAGTAAGAGAACATTTACCACTAGAGGACGAGCCTGAGTCACTGCCACAGCTTCCAGAACTACTTGATCTACCAGCATTCTCTCCCTTCTGATCTTCCAAATGACCAGGTGATGATTCACCCACGTATCTCTCATTGTCATCTGTAGTTGACTAAACTGAGTTGGTTCTTTCATATTGATAATATCACAAGCAATTTTTCTATTCTTCTTGTTCTCAATTATCTTTTGGCGGTATTTATGTAGTTGAGTCCTTTACGTTCATAATAGCATCCAAAAATATGATGAAATTATCAAAAGAAATGCTCAAACTACCAAGAAAGCATTTGAATATTAACTAGAAACAGAAATATAGAAGTTAACCAAATATTACAAAATTGTCAATACGGTTATTCTGGTCTAGTAACAAGCAAACATACATGACACCATATTCTCACACATAGCCTTTCAGCAGTTACAGTGAACTAGAAACATCAACATATTGAACACTGCTTCAACAGAAGATATTACAGCACAAGCAATAACAAGCACAGACGCTGTTAGGCATCTACCAGACAGAGCTAGTACATTGACTTGTATAGCTATTGTTTGCTTCAGTGATGATCTAGGAAAATGGAATGAATCATGTTGTATAATGCATATCATAAGGATATCTTGCAAATGTCCTCATATTCGACAGCGCTAATAACCTTCCCATCATAGAGGCCTTTCTCAACCTGCACTTTTGCACAGAATTTCTGTGTGTCCACTGAGAGCAACCTGGCATTTGACCCCAGATAAGCCCCATTTACAATCCGAACCAGCCCACCAATCTGAGGGATCACAGTCTCAAGTTCGTCTTGGTCGACCCTGAGAACATGCTTGCTCTCGAACATCTCAATCTCCCCAACATATTTATCGATCACTTTCTTCACCACCCCTTTCTGCTTGTAGTACCCCTTCTCTGCCAATGACTTGCTCATCACCTTGACCACAATCCCAGGGCACAGCCAGTAGTCCTTTCTATTGCTCCTCTCCTTGGCCTTCTCCTCCTCCTTCATCAGCTCGTCCAATGCTGACCTCCTTGCCTCTGCTGCCTTCACATCCTTTCCCTTTTTGTTGGCCTCCTCATCCTTCTCCTTGTCCTTCTCCTTCTCTCTGATACCCGAGTCATCCTCTTCGTCAAAACAAATTTCACCTTCGGCTTATCCTCAAAAGGATTAACCTTGGGCCCTGGCACAGCCTTCTGAAGTGCAATCGCAATCTTCCCTGTTGCCTTGTTTGCCTCTTTCGAGCCATCCTCCCGCTCCTCCCCATCATCATCCGAACCTGAATACTCTTCTTCACTGCCGGACTCAGACTCACCCTCGGCAACATCACCTTCACTGGGTTTAGCTAAGGACTTCTGCGCACGCTCAATCTGGCGGGCAATCATGCACTCCTGGCGCTCGTCCTCAGCCATGTCTGACTTGATCTTCTTGCGCTTGAGGCGGTCCTTGACGGCCTGCTCCGAGTCACGGTCGATGTAGGTCATGAACCATCCCTTGGGCGTGTCCTCCACCTTGCAGTATCCCTCGCGCCCCAGGAACTTGACGAACTCGGTGAGCGTGGCCCACCGCGTGGAGTTCATGTGCACATGGTGCCGGTCTGCGATATACTCGTTGTAGACGACGGTGGCGGCGACGCGGGAGTGGCGGTGCGCGCGGCGGATGAGGGAGAGGAAGGACTCGAGGAACTCCTCAGAGAAGCCCCCGACGACGCGGTCGGGCGCCATGCCGAACACCTGCATCTGCCGCTGGTGCGACTCCGACATGCAGTGGCACTTGAACCCGTTCTCGTCGCGGCACTGCTTCTGGCACATCTGGCAGTACCACCGCAGCTTCTGCAGCCCCTTCGCCTTGATCCGGTTCGCGATCGCCTTCGGCGTCAGGAACTCGTGCTTCCCCATCGCACCGCCGCCCCTGCCGCACGCGAGGCGACCAGGTGTGGGCTGTTTATGATGGAAAGTGGCGGCCGGAGAAGAGGGAGGCGCCGGTGAGGTTGGGGAGGCGTGTGTGAACGGATTGGGGATCGATTGGACTAGAAACGCGGCGCGCCTTCCCTTCCGATTGGGCCAGTGGCAATAAGAATAGAGACGAGGTTTTGATTGCTGGGTACACTGGTGATTGCCATTCCATATATCAAGGTTTGATAGAAGGATAGAAGCATTATCTTCTACAGTGAAATATTACTCTGTTGAGGAGCCTTATTGATCAAAATCTTTTGATTGATATACACAGTGAACATATAATATGGTATGCTTTAGTACAATTTTTTTTGCTATAGCTTTAAATTTATGCTTTTCTATAATTAATTCATAGCTGTAGTTTCTATGGTCTAATTATGGTTAAATTTTTATGATTGACTAATTATTGTATGTCTGAACTGTAGTAAGAATTTCATACTCATTGGATCATGTATAGCTTAGTTATAGATTTATAAATATTTTTTTTATAAATCTATAACTAAGCTATACATGATTCAATGGGTATGAAATTTTTATTACAGTGCAAGCATATAATAATTAGTCCACCATAAAAATTTCACCATAATTGGACTATAGAACTACAGCTATGAATTAATTACAGAAAAGCATAAATCTAAAGCTATAGCAAAAAAATTGTACTAAAGCATACCATATTATATGTTCACTGTGTAGATCTACTCATGTGGAGTCCAACAAAATTGGATTTTCATTTTATGATTTTTCTATGATTTACTGTGATTTTTCAAAGATTCAACTGAAATAAATAAAAAAGAAAAAGACAAAACCGCCTTTGAAAACCGCTTATAACCGGTCAGGGAGATAAAACGAACAGTTTTAAAAGTTTAGGGAGGTGGTTTACCAGGTTTTAGAGTTCAGGAAAGAAAAATAGGCTTTCATAAAAGTTAAGGGATGTAATGTGGACTTTTTCTGCAAGATTATTTTGCCTGAAATGGCTGGGTATTTTTGGGCCAGCCTGCAAAATGCTATGGTCTAGAGGCTTTGTTTATAGACGTTGGGATTTCATGGGCTTCTCGGGCGAGCAAAACCTAGCCCCCGCCGCTCAAAGATGAGGGGACTGGTTCTATACTGGGCCCGACGAGTGATAAGATGTCAACTGTAATTTCTCCACAGTTTATAGAATGGGGTGGATTCATATACGGGTGGAGGCAAGAGAGAGACTGATACAGAAAATATTTTTTTATTCCATATATAACCTGGTTCTATGCATAGGAGCTGCTCCTATAACAACATTTATTGCAGAGGTTCAGCATGGAACCTCCCATTGTGGAGGCCTCACAGGAATGCAGCGGTCAGAGAGGAATGGGTGGGGAAGATGCGGTGCTCGGAGGATAAAAAAAACAAGTGAGGAGAAAAATAAGGTCTAAACGCAAGAATTTTACAATAATCACGTAGAAATTATACATGAATCAGTTTGTTTTTTAGAAAAACATGAGAAACGGACAAAAAAAACCCGCAATCCAAAGGAGGCTTAAAAGAGTCTTATTGAACGACAAATAGACCCCAAAGGGGACTTAAAACTAAAAAGAGAGTTTTATTGAACAACAGATGGACCCTACATTTCAGATGAGATATCCCTCTTAGAGCGGAAGTCTTTTAAAACAAAAAAAAAAGTGGACTTTCCAATAACTAATTTTTAGGGTTAGGATTTTCTACTACCGCTAGAGATGCTCTTGTTGCTCCTAAAAAGTGTGCAAGGGGACAAATACAAATTTCCAGTGTTCAGTGGTAGTACATATTACAGATGTTTTCAAGCAGAACCGGGGTTCTATGTAGTACTCCCCCTGTTCCAAATTATAAGTCGCTTTGACTTTTTTTGGTACATCTATTTTGCTATGCACCTAGATATAATAATATGTCTAGATACCTAGCAAAATGAATGAACCAAAAAAGTCAAAATGACTTATAATTTGGAACAGAGGGAATAGCATATAAACAAAAGAATGGCCAAAACATGGATGTATTTAGCATAATATAAGAATGGCAATTGGGTCACAGGACATATGCGTATGAAAAGGTCCCTATAATTAGATGAATATTATCACTGGACTCAGCAACCATTGGTCACCACAGTAACTAAGACCTTATCTGCTAGTGAAGAATTATGTTAGCAGTTTAGCACTAATATACAAGGGCAAGAAGGACCCCAGCTGTACAAAAACTGAAACGGGTAGGACTACCAAAACACCTTGCTGAAAGCTCTTCTAACAATAAGAGCAATGCTAAAAGATTGGAGAGTCCAATGTGACATTATAATCTGAGCAGGATACATCTTATCTTAGAGATAAAACAAAAATCAAGGGGGCACTTATATATGATTTATGGAGCATCAACAACTTTGGAGGCTGAAAGGTACTGTTTAAAACAAACTGGGTCGAGTCAAAGACCAAAAAAATAAAAAATAAAAAAGAGGTTGCGATAGGGCGATAGGCATCATGGCCGCACACGAGCATTTGGTACTCACTGTACAGCCAATAACACTGCTTGTTCACATCACAGATACAGAGCTGAACACAACATTTGGTACTCAATAAGCCTGCACCAGAACGAAGAGTTGATATGTGTCCTACCAATCCACTGTTGATTCTGTTCCAAGTAATACAGGGCCCTAGTTTAAAAAAAAAGGTAATCCAGCATCCTAATGGTACCAGTTCACGGCTTCCGGCCTACAATATCTGGTTTCCCTGTTACCAAAAAAAAATATCTGGTTCCCCACTTGACGGCAGAAAACTTTCCAAGCATCCACTGATAGGTCTAACACGCTTTGATGATTCCTTATCTTTTCACTCCATCAGACAAAACCTGGAATGGTCAAGTTTAAAGACTTTATTCACTGCTACCAAACAAGAAATATAATAATAATACTAAAGTTAGCTTTTGGTAACGTCCTGCTATTTGTCGTTTTAAATATGGGGCTATGGGCAGAGTGCATTTTAGAGAGAGTTTCAACAAAACCATTAGCAAGGTTAGAGACCGGAATATCTCATTGGCTTAGGGGATCTGAATGACATTGACAGGAAATCATTATGGATCATGTGCCCATAGTTGAGGTACAGAAGGGCTTTTCCTTCAAGAGTTCAAGATTTTCCCACTCGATTTGTTTCTACAGATAATCCAGTGTTCACAAGAATTATCTAAGAAACAAGTGATTTGAATCCAGTAATGGGTGCTATCAGTCTACCATATGCACAAAGTTTAACTATTCGAGGCAACAGCCAACAGAATATAGAAGATAATCATGTTCGTCTATCTCAAAGACAAAAGACAACACGTGTCACTCAAAAAGGATATGAATGGCAGGTATGGCTAATGAGATATTCCGTAGTTTTTCAGGGTTAAGAAGACTAATTTAAATATGGTAAATAATTAGTAGAGTGCCTACCCAGTCTCTCGTGTACATCAAGTGGCACTTAGCCATTCAAACTTGCATTCTCTTTCTCCATCTCAACAATACAAGCTAGTCTATCATGGACCTGTCAAGGACATGTTGCTGGTTTAGGTTCATAGCAAAACATTCATCATAAAAAACTAGACAGTCTCTCACCTCTGAAAGTTTTTGTGCAGCTTCTTGTTTGAACTTCTCGTCATACCTAAAACAATATAAACATTAACCTCCTATAGATGTGAATGCCTCAAGACTTATGCGTGCTAATCAGAAATTACCATTCACGGGGTATACCAGCTTCATCACGAGCCGGATAGTTGAATGGACCCTTCAGTACAACGTCGTACTCCTTTATCAAGTCTATGATGTTGAAGTGAACATTCCATTAGCCAGCATGATCTTTTATAAGCATATATCGCAGTCTACACAATTAGGAGATGGGCAAACCTTTAAAAGTATCACCCGGTTCATGACCCATCATTTGGCATACTTTGAGAAACCAATACAAACCTACAGAAACATGTGCAAGCTCTTCCTCTGCTACTCGTGCCACAATGTCTGCAGATCGATGGTCCCCAAAACCAAATAACCTTTGCACTAATCTTGGTCCAGCATCAAGGCCTCTGGCTTCCTATCAAGGTTCTAATAATCAACATATTGGTCAATTATAACAATGTAAACTTCTTTCAGCAAGCATTCTCACCTAAAACATGGAACCTACACCTACTAGGTGAAGACTGAAGACTATTAAGTTCAACTACAAAAATTAAAGCATATACACAGGACAAGCATCACACAGAAGGAAGTGGCAGTGATGTTGGCACCTGGACCAAAGGAATCACTGCCAATCGTGCAGAAACGTCACTTGAGGACTTTGCACACTCCCTCCACAGAAGATTGTGAACAGGCATATCACCATAACTGTCCAGAAAGTACGATGATCACTGTGAGTATTATCAGTAGATAGTTGATTCCTTCGTCTGACCAAGTGACAGATGAATACATGATAGTACAAACATTCATACAATGGAATCGAAGAAGCAAGTAGCTGGTGCTGCATCTTTTGCGCCACTAACCTGAACCCGAGCTCCGCGAGCCGCTGCGAGTACCACCGAAAATGTCGGCTCTCGTCATCGGCCACACGCGCGAAATCCGCGAAGAACCCGTCCCCTAGCGTATCCCTGAGCGGCGCGAACCGCACGACGGTGTCCCACGCGAGGTCGATGGCGTTGAGCTCGACGTGTGCCAGGTTGTGCAGCATGTACGCGTTGAGTGGCACTCCCATCTCCTTGTGCGTGGTAATCTCCTTCTGCGTCACCTGCACAGGAGAGCAGCAACGCCCAGTCATCCACCACCTCCTGCTCGACGAAACGCCTCAACCAAGAGGTGAAGAGGAGGATCGGAGGAGGTGCACGAGCAGCGCGAGAGGGTTTACCACGAGGGGCTTATCGGGCCTAGCGGGGTGGTCGGGCGCCGTCGCCTGGCCGACGGGGAGCCCGGCGGCCCACCGGGTGAAGGCAGCGTGGGTGAGCCGCGCCTTGGCGAGGGGATCGGCGGTGGACAGCACGAGCGCCCCCATCTCCGCCAGCGACGAGCCCGCGCCGGCGTCAGCCGCCGACTCATCGACGTCGGAGGCGCAGGGACCGTTCGGGCCCCACGTGCGGAGGTCGCTGGGCGGCGCCCGGCGCCAAGCGTGGAGGCCTGGCCATGGAAGCGGCGAAGCGGCGGCGGAGGAGGTTGCCGCGGCCGATAGCAGACGGCGGGGTGAGGGACCGCGTGGCAGTGGGAGCAACGGTAGGCGGCGGAGCGGGTGCATTTGGCTGGAGCCGGGATAACGCGATGCGTTCGCGTTCGCGTCCACCGAAGGGTGGAAGAGGCCACGGAACAAACGAAGCACATTGGCCTGCTTGGGGGAATTTCACGAGAAATATGACACATTGACACTCCGACCCTCTTGGACGTGAGAGTTTCATCATGGAAAAAATAGGAGTTCCTACTTGGGATGCTTTCTTTATAGCAAGAAGCCAATAGATCACTGTTCAGACCCCGTTTAGTTTCCAAAAATTTTTACCTCCTACATTAAAAGAGCATGTTTAAACATATGTATAGAGTATTAAATATAGATAAAAAAAAACTAATTGCACAGTTCTCGACAAAATTACGAGACGAATCTTTTAAACCTAATTAGTCCATAAAAAACCGTAAGTGCTACAGTAACCCACATGTGCTAATGACCGATTAATTAGTATCATTAGATTCGTCTCACGGTTTCCTGATGGATTCTGTAATTTATTTTTTATTAGTATCCAAAAACCTCTCCCAACACCTTCGATGTGACACCCAAAAATTTTCACCTCCCCACCTAAACACACCCTCAAACTATCAGATGCTTCTCCTTCACCATAGCGACAGCAAGGTGCACTACTGTACTCTCAGCTGCTAGGGTACTGACTTGACTCCTAATACCGATCACAAACTACAGAGATCAGATGGACTCCAGTTGAAAAGTTGGAACACATGAGCAGCTCAATTAGAAGAGGCAGGGCAACAAGAGAGGAAGATCAATGGCAATGCAAACCTTTTTTTAAAAAAAAGCTAATGCTGATGCAAACACCAACAGAAATTACATGACTATAGCAATTGTACAATCTTACAACAGGGCGAGGCCTCCAGGTTCCTGGTCTTCACCCCACCGCTTGTTTCACTGCCCCAGTTTTCAGGTTTCCTCCTATCCAATTCCAATGTTGAGGTAACTTCCAGCTCGACGACTAGGTAAACATGGCACTCTACAGTAAGTACACAACTGCAGATAGTTGTACAGGTGAATTGGTGCATTTGCTATCTCGGGCATCCACTTTGTGCACAAAACGACAAACAGCATGGCACTGGTTAGAGTTCCTACATGACCAAAATTTACAACAATCTCTCGCCCGACAATTTCATGCTAGAATCCTTTGTTGAACTAAGTTGTTATGGCCTTTCCAGTGCCCCATCAACATCTGCATAGAAGGAAGTTTTACATGTCAGATTCGTCATTCATGAATCATGATTGTGTGATCATGAAACTAGTTATAATTTAATCAGTTTATTCCATACCAAGATTTGCTAAAAACTTGCTTTAAGAGCAACAAACTTTTATGTAAAATTAGTAGTGAAACAACCTTCCTGGGCAATAAAAAATACCTAAAATAATAACTATAAATGACAAAAAAAAGGAGCAAGTAAGGCATAAGCGCCTAGCAATAACACTAGTAAATAGAAGAAATTCCAGTCACTTAAACTTAGTGCAGCTTGTGGTAATGTATCAAATCAAGCAATCTATGCTACATTTGGCTTCAGATCTGCACCCCATTATGTATAACAAACTAGTCAACGACTAAAATTACTTAACTTATTCTAATTCACCAAGGCTCTGGAGGACCTGGTCTAAGCCTCCAGGGTAGGGGGGCAGGATAAGACAATCAAGCACCTCAGTAAGTTTAAGAAAAGGTTAAGAAAATAAAGAGGAGAAAGTCAGCTATATGTTTACAACTTAACCTTTATGATAATTTGACTAGTGTGGGATTTGAACACGACAAATTTTCAGGAAAAGTTATATTTTCAAATGATCCACGAAACAAGTGCAGAAAACAATTATCTGAACTGGAGAACTTCCTTCAATGGGCAAAAATATTAGTAAATAGCAGTTCTCCATGGGCTAGGCGGCTAGCCCAGCATGACTACATATAAATAGATGATGAAAGGGTAGTATCAGATACACAAGAGTATTTGCCCTGTTCGCTTGGCTGATAAGCCATGGCTGAAAGTACTGTTGGCTGATTTGTTGTGAGAGAAAAATATTATTCGTTGGCTGAAAGTGTACGGCTTATAAGCCAAGCGAACAGGGCGTATCAATACACATGTGCACAAACTCAATCTCACCCCTCAAATTCAATCTGAATGGATACAAATCTCTTCATCCCTCTTGGGCTGTCTTAAGTCCAATTAGATATGGTCCACTTAAAAAGTGAACAAGGTGGATAAGAGGGGTGAGATTAAGTTTGCGCACATGTGCGCCGACCGCTGATACACTATCGCGCACCTGATACTTCCTTGATGATGAAAATGGGAAATGATACCAAGCAAACCTACTTGAAATCCACAAAAGGAAGTAGCTGGTATAAACTTTAATTAACTACAACAAGACTACCTCCCTCTCAGTTTGCGCACATGTGCGCCGACCGCCGATACACTATCGCGCACCTGATACTTCCTCGATGATGAAAATGGGAAATGATACCAAGCAAACCTACTTGAAATCCACAAAAGGAAGTAGCTGGTATAAACTTTAATTAACCACGATAAGACTACCTCCCTCTCAATTTTCCAAATATAGTTAGAATTTGAATTTGAATAACAAACAACCAGCTCAGCGTACGCCAAAAAACAGCAGCTATACAATTGATCACTCTGTTGCTTGAATTCTGAGGGATAGTAGCACCAATCAATGATACGTTTATTCCTAATACTAATTTGGTGCTATACCTAAATCTAGAGCCAGATAGATGCAGAGATATCAATACCAAAAACCTGGCTAGCAAGAAGAAAAGGCAAAGAGCAAATCAGTTTGGATCGTAAGTCTAGTAAATGTCAGCTCAACACAAAGTGGGCAGCTAGAGCCTAGAGTACTCAGTACTCACTAAAAAACAAAGACAAAGATGCGCCAAAAAAAAATCATACACAAGGTGCTAATATAGTTTCAAAGAACAATGGTATCACTTGGCATCTGGTCAAATTTATATGCCTGGTTCAAAATAGAAGCTTCTAGGTGTAATTAAATTTAAGAAGTATGAATTATAAAAGACGAGCAGTATCAGAGCATGTACAGAAGTTCATCATTTTGAACATTTTCAGTTTCGAACAGTTAGGTTCATAACATTAGACTAATCAAATATATTACGAATTAACAGGACAACATTAAACTAGCATATATCTACAGACAATGTGTCACTTCAAATATGAGCATGTGACACTAAATATGCAAGAAAATGAGCAGTTGACACCCAATATCCACTGTTTTGGACTATATATGCAAGGAAAAACATAAATAACTGTGCTATGCCATTCATGTGAACACTTGGACAACCATTTATAATTTATCTAGGGAATATCTCTAATCCTTATCCTAAAAAATGTTTCTGTAACCAACAAATATACTTTCTAATGAGTTTGGAAAACTACTGTGTCATTTTAAGATTGCAGTAGTAAAAGCCTTATCACATTAAATCATGCGAACAGAGACTCTAGTCAAACCATAGTTACTTTATTCAGTAGATCAAAGTCACAGATTATAGCAATTATAAGCACTCCTTGATTTTACTTACAAGCCAACAACAGAGGCTATTCTTTCATGTGCCCTAGTCAGAACAACCAAGCAAGTCACCACCAAGACTACACATTTATTTCTTACCCATGTTCTGTGCAAAGAACTAGAGGACGAAGCCAATGAGTTACATTTTCGCTAGTGTATATATAAACTTATACAAAGGCATAAGGTATCACATTGGTCTTCCGAATTCCAATTTTTTGAAAAAGCTTATGCAGCTAGAAAAAGGGATAAAATATTAAGATTCATGGGTGAGCAAAATACAATACGTGAGCCAGAAGATGAATTTGGCTTGCTCATGTGAGCTTAACAACCAGAAACATTAGCATCCTCTGTAAGTCAGACAATAAAGTTACACCCAAAAGCTTTCTAGAAAAAGCAAGGAACTAATTAAGCTAGTTCCATAAAGGACATGATTTTTTTTCTCTGCGCACTTGGTAGTTATAGTGGTTTGCAAATCCAAAAAAAGATTATCTGATTTTGAAGAATTTACCAAAGTTATTGGACATTAAATGCAAATGGTTGCTGCGTTAATGCAGAATATACCTGGCCTGTAGATGCTACGTTCTGGGTGATTGTGCAGCATCAGAACCATCTGCTGATGAACTATCTGAGTCCGTATCTGCAAATGTTTCTTAAGGTAAATTCATGTGTTCTCCAAATACTTCCAAACCAAACGATTATAAAAGAAAAATACAGAATCCAAAAGTTTTCTTGTTACAATATCTTAAAATAATAGAACATTTACCACTAGAGGATGACCCCGAGTCACTGCTAGAGCTTCCAGAACTACTTGATCTACCAGTATTCTCTCCCTTCTGATCTTCCAAATGACCAGGTGATGATTCACCCACAAATCTCTCATTGTCATCTGTAGTAGAGTAAAGTTAGTTGGTTTTTCACAGTGATAATGGATTGTAATAAAAAGCGAATGTTGCATTATAAGAATGACTATAATGAGACATTTGTTCTTTTCTTAAACAGAAAATGACGAATATAGCAATCATAACAATGGTCTAAAGACACACTACTGGCCCACCTGCTGCATTGTGCTTAGGTGGCTCAACATCAACTGCTTCTGGTTCTGGAATCTGTAACCGAAAGACAACAGTAAGAACCGCACGTGCTATATTCCATAAAATTTAGTGATGGCACTGAATACTATCAACCATAGTCATACCGGCTCTTGTACTGCAGGAATTTGATCCTGATCTGCCTCGTCCTGCCTCACATGTTCTACCTTCTCCAGCTCCTGATCAGGATCAGCTTCATCTGGCCTTACCGCAGAAAGCTCAAGCTCAGCCTTCCGCTTATTCTTAGTTATACTCTTCCGATAGTTTGTCACAAATCTATCAAGCTCCCATAATGTTTCAACATCAAAGCTATCAATATCAACCTCAATCTCATCATCATGCTGGCTGAGTGACAAGTTCCTCTTCTTTATGATCTGAACAACATTGTCTAGCTTCTCCGGAGGCAAATCCTGGAGGTTATTGCTAAGCCGCTGCTTCTCCCAGAATGTCATATCCCTCTTATTGGGCTCCCTTGCCTTGGGCTTCTTTAAAACTGGGGGTCTGCCAGTGTGTGTCTTCGGGGTAGCCTCCATCCCTGCAGCATGAACTGTCGAATCCGACCTCTCTAATGCCCTAGAATTATCTATCTCCTTTGGCTTCCTGGGTGCTGCTGAGGATGGTGTCGGAGGCTGTGGGGATAGCTGAGCTACTTCAGCCTCAATCTCTGGCCACTTCTCCTCAAACATGTTCAGCAGCTGCTCGGCCATGAAGTGCACATCCTGCCCCTTGGGGTTGTACGTCATGGCATTCTGGAACGTCAGACGCACATCACCTGCGAATTCCCGTGGTGACTTGTACTGTCCGGCCCCTAGCTTTGACTTGACTGTGCCGAGGTCCATGGGCTTGGTGATGATTGTATGGTAGTCGTGCAGGCCAAGAGCGCTCGCATCTACCGGCTTGTTGAACACCCAGCTGTGCTTGTGCTTCATCAGCCTCTGGAGCAGCGCGGAGCAGGTCTTGAACACGGGCGCGTAGAGCTTGCGCCGCGCCTCCGCCGAGAGGTGCGGGTGCGGGTGCGGGTGCGGGTGCGGGTGCGGGTGCGGTGCACCCCCGCCCTTCTTAGACTTGTGCTTGGACGCCGGCGGGTGCGGCGGGAGCGGCGTGGAGGGGTCGGTGGCGGAGAGCGCCGAGGAGGGGGCGGGAGCCGAGAGGGAGTTCAGGCGCTTGGCGGCGGCGCGCACCTGGGAGAGCTCGGCGGAGAGGCGGCGGCGCAGCTCCCGGCGGGAGGCGGTCGTGGAGGGCAGCGAGAAGGTGACGGTGGGGAGGAGCGGGCCGTTGTGGGCGTCGAAGGAGGGGACGCTGGGAGCCTTGGAGCTAGCGTGAGATTTGCGCGAGTAGGGTTTGCCGGACGGCGAGGGCGGCCCGGCCATTCTGGGCGGGTCAACGGCTGCGGCGGATCGAGGACGGCGGCGGATCGGAGGCGGGGATTTGGGGATTTGGGGCGGAGGAGGCGGAACAGGGAGGGTTCGGTGTGGTGGTGGGTGGTGGGGGCAAGGCAGGCAGCTGCTAGTACCTTGCTCTGTTCTGCCCCCCTCTTTTGTTCCTCTCCTTTCCATTGCTGGTAAAAAATTATTTTGATCCTGGTTCCTTTTATTTGAACCTAGTATAACATTATACCCTCCCGGATTCAGAATACAAGTCGAAAAGGACATCTTCAATAGGGTCTATACATTGAAGCTTTGGCTAGGAATTTCTTCTATGGACTATATATGACATTTCAGGAAATAAATAGATATTTTAAGTGAATCCGGTTGCATCTGTTGTACCACATTGCCAATATATGTAATAACTTTTTCTAATGTTAGTAGTCAAAAAAAAGTTTAGCTTTCATGAATCCTAAAATAATACATATTTTGGGCCCGATGATGTATAAGAACAAAGACTTTGTTCTAGGTTATATATACTCTTTTTTGTTTTAAGTTGTAAGTCATTCTGGTTTTAGTTTTTATTGTGTATCTAGACGTAATGTATAGCTAGCTATGTGGCAAAAACTCTACATAGAAAAGTCAGAACAACTTACGATTTAGGAAGAAGAGATAACATTTTTGGCGAGCGTGTACAACCGATTGAAAACATCATAGACGAAAAACACTCTTGTTAATCATGACATGGTTGCGAGAATCAATTACTTACGATAAAAGTTAGGTACTAATTGAATAGGTTTACGCCAAATGTTACACCATTTTCACTCAAAAAAAAACCTAACACATTTAAAGAAAATGCTATCGATACAATAACGCATCACTCAACATGTGTGCCGGCATGCCACCACACCCATGTGTCTATCACTAACGCGCACATGGTGGCAACGCACACGTGATCTTTTTGACTCTTCCAAGCCCTAATAATGCTATAATAACGAAAGAGCTTCGCGACAAAATATCGAAACTAGTGTTCAATACCTCTAAGAGTTTCTTAACATGTATCCAAATGATATAAAATAGTATATAAGAGAAAATAGTGCTATATAAGCTTCCGTTCATTGGACACTGGATTAGAAGTGTCTAAATCTAGATGTAATGTTTGGAAATTCTATTGTTGTTTCACCGACATTTTATCCGCTCTGTTTTTTTTTTTTGGAAAACATATGCACCTCATCTTCTATCTCTTTCAAAAATAGCCCCTCACACGTATAAAACTTCCACACATTTCAAACCAAACCAAAATGTGGTCAAGGGAACTGAATAAATCACTGCTGGGGTGGCTACATGTGAATCTAGAACAACTGTTATCTTTTTGAAAAAGATTTTCTTTTCATTGTTTCTTAAAAGAATAAGGCCTCGTTCATTTTGGCTGGAATGGCTCGGAACGTAGCCCGTTCTAGGTGGATCAGCCGGACTCGGAATAAATCTTAGCCTAGTCAATAATAGCCGTTCGGTTAATTTAGGGCTGAATTGTATCCGGCCCATTCCTGGCGTTTTCCCTGTCTCATTTCACACGATTAATTCCCGGCCTTCTACCCTCGGGAAGAAAAACAACTCTATTTTTAGGGGTGTTTGGATCCGGTTACTAAAATTTAGGAGGGGTCATGTGAGGGTGTCGCATGAGGTGGTCGGATATAATAAAAAATTTATTAAGCCTAATTAATCCGTCATTAGCACATGCATACTGTAGCACTACATTGTCAAATCATGGACTAATTAGGCTTAAAAGATTCATCTCGTAAATTAGTCGTAAGCTGTGTAATTAGTAGTCTATATTTAATACTCTATGCATGTGTCTAAATATCTGATGGGACAGCGAATAAAATTTAGGAGAAGAAACCAAACAACCGTTTGTGAACCACTATGATCCAAAACCAGAGTTGGATTAGATAACGACGTGCCTGCTGGAGGCTAGTCAAATTTGTAAATTCGTCATGAAGACTTGGCGAGCTCACCCAAGATTCCCGTCTGATCCGGATCACGGACGGCCAGTCGGCCACCAAACCTGCCCCCAGAGCCCAGATGACGAGGTAGCCCAGCCGCCACTGCAGTACTCCACTGCCAGTCCCCTCCCAGAGCCTCTCCAATAAAACTGCATCAGAAGTGAAGCGCCCCGTGCTCACTGCTCGCAGTCCTGCTCTCGGATCTGGCGGCGGAGGTCGTCGGCCCAGTACTCCAGTCACAGTCAGCGAGCGAACGAGCCCTCGCGGTCGCGGCAGATTCCCCGATCCGAGCAAAGCAACCCGACATGAGGACGCGGCTGGTGCTCTTCGGCGACTCCATCACCGAGCAGTCCTTCGCGTCCGGCGGATGGGGCGCCGCGCTCACCGACCGCTTCGCCCGCCAGGTACGTGCCGTGCGCGCTCCTCCATGGGCCCTGGCGGCGCCGGACACACGTGATGGTTGAGCGTGGGCGTGGCCTTCATCTGGCGAATTCCTGATCTGGCTGCGTCTGGGCTTTTTGGTCAGGCGGACGTCGTGCTGCGCGGGCTCAGCGGCTACAACACGCGGTGGGCGCTCAAGGTGCTGCCGCGTGCCATGGCGGGCGCGGGCGCGGGCGCGGACCCGGCGGCCGTGACCGTCTTCTTCGGCGCCAACGACGCCTCGCTGCCCGACCAGGTGCAGGCGCACCAGCACGTGCCGCTCCAGGAGTACCAGAGCAACCTCCGCGCCATCTGCGCCTACTTCAAGGTTATGGTTATATATAAATTGTGGCCTACACTTCATGCGATTCTCGGATTCGGATATTCTGTATTGGATTCCTCTCTTATCTATCTGTCGTTTGGTTTTTCGATCGACAGGAGCGATGGCCCTCCACTGCTATCATACTCATCACTCCCCCACCGATCTATGAACCAGCGCGAATCCGGTAACAAATAGATCCACTCTAAAGATATATACTACTACAAATCAAATCAATCCACCGCTATCATACTTTGGGGGTGTTTGATTCTTTAGTCGCTCCTAAAATTCATATGACATCGAATGTTTAGATACTAATAAAGAGCATTAAATATAGATTAATTACAAAAACAATTACATAGATGGAGGCTAATTTGCGAGACTATTTTTAAGCCTAATTAATCTGTCATTAGCATACGTTACTGTAGCAACACGATGTCAAATCGTGGACTAATTAGGCTTAAAAGATTCGTCTCGCAAATTAGTCGCAAGTTATGTAATTAGTTTCGTAATTAATCTATATTTAATACTCCATGCATGTGTCTAAATATTCGATGTGACAGGAATTTCAGTAGAGCGAATAAAGGCCCTGTTTGGGTGATCTTAGCTTTCTAAGGGGAATCTGGTGGCCGATCATAGCACAATCAAGTCATTGGTTGGGTGCCTTGCACATGCTGGCCCCCATCTTGTTTTCCTTTTGCTGTAACGCATACTATATGCCATGCCTGCTTTGCGGTCATGGCATGCAAGTAGTATGATACTAATTTCTACTATCTGCAGTTTGCCAGTTAGAAAGTGAATTGCATCCATGCACACTGCTGCTTTCAGTAAAGTCAGGAAAGTCGTCAGCATTTAGATCCATACTGACACTGCTGCATAACTTTATGAAGAGAATCTATCAGCAACTGCTGATAATTTTATGAGACCAGGGGATGCCTTTATGATGATCACCATATTGCCATTTTAGTTGCTATGAACATATGACATTCATGTTTTTTTTTTGAATTTATATGACATTCATGTTACTTCTCATAACACTATATGTCACTATGTCATAGCCCTGTCTGTATATGCTAATATCGATGCACATATATTGAGGGGAGGAAAAAATGGGAAATACTGAATTACATAAGCGGCAAGCCCATAGTAGCAGTTTGATTCAGTAAAGTTTAAACAAAGTGGCCGAGAACATTGTACATATTGAGAGAGTCAACATGCTTATTTTGGACCTCCAAGCAAGAGTGTTTTTTGCAAGCTTTTTATAGCCGCACATATATTTTTCCCTAGAGTCCATGAGATAGGATTCCCTGAATGCTACATATTTTCCGTTCAATTTATGTGCGTTCTAGAATGCTGGAACCTATTGACTTTTTCAAGCATCGAGTGCAAATTGCACTTTTCACTAAAGTATTTATCTCTGTTTCTGGACATGTCCAGCGATCTGATTACCTTGCCTGGCCTAATCACTTCTTCAATCATCCACTGCAAATTGCACTTTTCACTAAAGTTGTTTTTTGCTCAAGAAAAAAAAAACTAAAGTAGTTTTCAAGCCAGCCACACTGATTGTCCTTGGCCCCTTATGCAGAGACATGTATGGAGATGACGACCCTTCACGCCAACCAGAAAGAAGCAATGAGGCTGCTGGCGCTTATGCACAGGCATGCATAGCTGTTGCCATAGAATTGAATCATCCAGTTATAGACATCTGGACGAAGATGCAGGAATTTCCAGATTGGCAAACTGATGCATTGAGGTAAGCATATATTTCGATTACCTCTGTGATCAATGCAAGATCCAGATGCACTAAATGAGCAGTAGTTATTTTTGTACCCTTACATTGTGTTATCAGCTGCCTACCTCGCTGGTTCTGGAATAGTCAATCAGGTAATGTTTAGTTGCACATAAAAGCTTGTCAATAATGGGTACCTGGGTAGGTTGTTACCTAGAAACTATGTGACTCCCATAAGTTGAGTGAAGATGTCGTATTTTCATGTGTACATCCGAGACAATAAGAAAAAGGATAGATAGAAGGTCGTTGAACGTGATTCTCTGTTGTGCAGATTATTTGTCCCACTGCTAGAGTTCAAGCACAACGACTTGATAAGATCAGTAGGCTTTGTTCTTGTAACACTGTTTGGAAGGTTGTAGAAGGAAACTTTCAGAATGTAATACAGTTGTTTTTCCTTCAGATTGATGTTATGTACACGGTAGCATGTGGACGATCACTGGCCAGTAGCCCAGTACATTACTACTTGTAGAGCTTTCTCCATCGTAGGCTTCATGCACTGGTGTTTTTGTATTTGTAACGAATGCTGTGTTTCTAATATTTTTCCCTGCAAAATTACTGTGGTTCTAAATTGGTAACGAATGCATTATAACAGTCCTGATTAGTGTAAGCCTGGGATAACATTTTGATGCCACGATGCAGCGACGGGCTCCACTTCTCGCCGGCAGGAAACAAGATCCTGTTCGACGAGGTGGTGAAGACGCTGGCGAGCATCGGTTTCAGCCAGGAGAGGCTCCCGTCCGACCTCCCCCTGTTCCACGAGATCGACCCCAAGGACCCCATGAAAGCCTTCGGAGCTTGAAGACGACGCCACTGCGCACGATTGGATCGGCGATGTTTTGCTCGATCGTGTCAAGTGACGTGCTCCACTCGGTGTGTGGTGCTGCGTGCGTGTGCGACTTTTCCTTGTGGAGATAGATGCTTTTTTTTGTTCTCCTTGTTTCTTTTCTTCTTACTAGGTAGCGTGCTCGGACGATGCTATGGGATAGCTAAACTTTTACACTAAAAACATACGGATCACACGATACGATAACAATATGTGTAATACAATTATTTATGATTGTAACCTCCAAACGCATGGAGCTGAAAAAATCCCTGTTTTATCTGTCCAGCACGACCCTCTAGTCCTAACAATATCTCCATATCATAGTTGGTCTCCTCACCAGGTGGCTCATCCATATCATTACTTTGTCCCGTGGGGACATGTTCTTCTATGGTTTTTTACACACAGTAAATGGAGATAACATAAAGTCATCAACCTAGATCCCAGTGGCTAGCGAACCACAGGCAGCGAATCAAATCCAGAGTATATGTTCTGGCTTTACTTTCAAAACTATAATGTGCAAAGAATCAACTACAACAATATGCAGTACTATAGGTAGGTTTAAAACTCCATCAAATTAAAAACAACAAAAGTGAAATGCCTAAGTTCTAATCAGCACTGTAATCGCATTGTTAAAATTCATTAAGATTCATGTCTTATATATTGTATAACCAAATATTTTTGTCACAGTAAAATATATAAGATTCTACAATTATACCGTTATAGCATAACATTGAGCAAAAGATAATTTTATCTCTAATTTAAAGAATAAATATTGCTCTTTCAACCAAACTATCCAAAATACATCAAAAAAAAAATTGATCAACCTGTAAATTTTGTAAGCATCAACCAGTGACAGATGCAAAAGGATCATGTCTTGAACATTGATGGATATTACAATAATTTACATACCACTATTTTGTAATAAAAATAGTTCTGATTCCCTCCACTGCCGGCATGTGCTAAAATCACCCGGCATGTGCTTACATGGTCAACAAAGCAGTAAAGCACCTTAGCCCAATACGAGTTATCCTGTAGGCTTTCATATGCAATTTTGACAGTATCCAGCTTTGCCTGTTTAAAAGGAGTCGGTTTTAGGCTGCAGTAGATGAACAAAAAGGAAATTTACCACAATTTTGACAATGGTCAGACTAATGATGACAAGGAGTTGGACCCAAAACCAACATCACATCGAGGATGAAAAATGAGTGTATTATCTCAAGATATAATTCCAGAGGTAGTAAATCATTTCATATTTGGCAGATTATCAGATTACAAGCAGATAAAAAGTAACACCACAGATAGTGACTCGACAAAGTATTTATATCGAAGTCTAAGGGGAGGCACCAAGGCAAGTCAAAATGCATATAAACCAAAATATTTGTATTCAAATCAACTTCATGTATCCGAGCTCCTTTTTCAGTAACTCAAGCTACGTAGCTACCAAGTAGCAACACTTTTTGAGTGGATCTGATCCTTGGTCATCAGGACGAGGAATGCAGTGTTCAGAACTAGATTGTTTCTCTATAAAGAATTATAAAGAGGGATTCCTTGAAGGATATATAATAATAAAAGAGCATGGCGTATTTGATTCTTTTCCTACTGCTTGGGCTAACGGTGTTTAATGTTTCAGTCTTTCGGACTGCATTGTAATATCACGAGAACTATATTTTTTATCTTTTTCCTCGCAAAAAGGATCTGTATTTCTGCTAAAAAAACAAAAAGACCCTGCATAGAAGGTACATGTGAAAAAGAAATCATTGGGTATTGTTCTTCCAACATTTTTTAGAGTATTATATTTTCCAGCGTATGGGGAACAGTGAAAAAAGAAGGGGGCCAAAAAGAAGGGGGCCAAATTTACTTTAGTTGACTTGAACATGATTTGCGCAGGGCAATTGAGGAAGGTGAGTGAGGCCATTAGAGCCCATGAGCATGGCCGAGAGCCGGGTTCACCCTCTGCTTCACGAGCCCCTGCACAAACGTGAAGTACCAGCTGAGCTGCAGGCACACGGTGAAACAATTCAGAAACGCATAGCAGCAAGTGATCACTTGCGCTTCTTGCAGGTGGTACGGATGGAGGCATGCATGCATTGTAGTGCAGTAACAAGGTCACATGAACTGAAGCCTGTTGTACACGTACTCTTGAAGCAAGACAAAGAGCAGGAATTAGCTGGCCACCTAAGATGGTAATGTAACTGGGAGAATAATTGTGAGCTGAAAAAGTTTCACTGTCAAGAAAATTTGTGCAGGCAGTGAAATTAAAGCATGGGGAAATTCTTCCGGGCAACGCTTGCGACAGTTTTAGAAAACCACGCTTATAAGTTAATAAAAACAATTCCTACTGAAATAGTTAAATCAGCTTGTAAGTTAGCTTAAGCAAAATTTATTGGTGTAAGGCAAATATGATATTGCGTCCAGGAATCAAGTAAATATTCTAACATGTGGATTAAAACAAAGATTGTCACTCTGGTACATGGCTTAGAAATAATCAAATATATCAAAGGAAACCTTACTACGAAAATAATTTACTAAAAGAGACCTAAGATCATGTAGAAGCTAGGAAGTTACCAAAAGGCTTGCAGCTAAATAATTCCCTAGTATATTTACCCGTGCTAACGTTACGGGCCACATTAAGTCCAAAGTTAATTCTATCAAATTTAAAGTACTTAGCTAATTGTGTTTTGTCAAAGTTATTTTCATAGCACTGGCACAAGACGCATTGATTTATCTATGCAGTCCCTACAAACTAGTGCAAACACTCCATGACTGTCCTTGTCTTCCGACTAATTCATGCAAAATCAACAAAGACATATGGTCAGGCACGCACATTTTGCACATAATGTTACTTACAATTTCACAAATAGCTTACAGGACCTAGCTTCTAATGTCTAATGTAAACCAGCTAGGCCTAGGAGCACATAAAGAAAAAGAGTATAACACGTAGAAAAGTATATATGATTGTTACCAACTATCAGAGTTCGCCTAAACGGATTAAACAAATTAAACGGCCGTTTAAACGGCAAGTAAATGGTAAATGATGGTTAACTATTTTGTTTAAGGGGTAAACAGAAATTAAACGGTTGACCATTTAAACGATAAAAAAACGGGGGAAAATGGCCTAAACGAAACGGAGATAAACAGCATTAAACGGGCTAAACAGCTGTTTAAACGGCTGTTTAGGTGAACACGAGGTAAATCTAGTTCAATTTTGTATGAATAAGTTTATATACTTAAGTTTATTATATTTATAAATGTGTACACTTGATATGTTACATGCATAAATATCTATATTTGGTTTTTTCACATGCATAAATATATATACATACTAAAATAATTGATTTTTACTCAGATAAATATATATAAATGCTAGAATACTTGATTTTTTACATGCACATATATATATAATTATATGTATTTTTTTTAAAGTACAAAACCTTTTAACTTTGTTTAAACACCGTATAAACAGCCTAAACGCTAAACGAAGAGCGACCGTGTAAAGTTCATTTACCATTTAGAAAAAACATTAGCAACTATAAGACGAAAACCAAAAGAAAAGTGTCAGTATCATAAAAAAAGGAAGAGCTTCTCATAATTGTCAACACAATCTAAGACAGCTCGTATAAGTACTTTTGGTACTGCATTTCTTAGCTATATGGACACTGGCTTATATTTTTACTGCTACTGCCAATGTTTGGTTGGCACAAGCTAAAAAGGCATGCTAGATGATATCAGTACGCGTCCTTTTTTTATCAACACAAGACCATGAGGAGCACCAACAGAATTATCTAGGATACACTGAAGAACCCCGACAGTAATAACATGAACTGAACAACAGCTTGGCATGTTGCGACGTAGCTGGTTGATGACATTTTGCCGTAGGTTCAGATCGAAACCTCAATAAGGATACCTATAAAAAGAAAGGAAAAGCCTTAGCACTCTGATAAATTTACTTTGTTTAAGAATGGATAAAATTCACGTTACATGGTACCAATGATCTTGCCAATAGTTAATGAAGATGAGCAATGTAACTGAGATACATGTGCATCTTTAACTTTAAAGCAACATATTCACTGAAACATGTTTTGCCTGCATCAAAGTGAAAACCAATATTATGGAGCAGATGAAGAAAACAATGGCAAAAAAGTCTCACTTTATACTACCAAAGATCTTTTTTTTTTTGTCCTTGTGGCAGCAGCTTGTACACATGAATCATATTCGTTTGATCGACCTCGTTAGAAAATGGTAGAAACTAATTCAATGAAGTCAATTAACTAAATTGGATGAATGATGAAGAAAGTTTTGAAGAATCTAGAATATGAGAACTGCATACTATACCTGAACCATCCACAGCTGAATCATTTAAACAGAGGTAAGCCCGACAAACTTCTGTAAGCCCAATATCTGATTCCGTGGACTGGATGTAGCTCGCGAGAAACCCCTGCAATCCCAATCTTGAGTGAACCATGGAGAGCCAGGAAGAATTTCCTGTACAAAGAAAAAGGTATTTAAGTGCTGCTACGCTACAAAGTAGTTGATTGGAACTAAATTATAGAAACAAAAAAACATGGAACTTTAAACCATTCCTGCGCGCGGCCCTAGAGGATGTCAACGACGGCGGCGTGAATGGCCAGGAGCCGCTTCACGGCCTTGTCCACCGACCGCGCACACGCCGCGCAGGTCATCCCGGACACGGAGAACACCGTCACCTTGTCGTCCTCCTCATCTGATCATCCCCCGCACCGACCGCGGCCTCCAGGTGTCCGAGAGACAAAGATGAGGGTGGATCCATGGACATGGTGCCGCTGATCTGATTCCAGTCAGAAGTCAACAGCATAGGAACCTCCACCAGCGTCGTCTCCTAGGTAGACGAGGGCAGCGACGGTGAAGACAGAGGGCGCGCGGCGGCACCCGACGTGGCGGCGTGGCTCTGTCCCCTCCGCGCGGCAGCAGGGGCGACGTGGTGAAGGGGCAGGGCAGCCATCGGAGGGCTTCACCGGCATCGTGGACGAGATCCGGTGAGGGTGGTGAATCGACTGCTGTGACCTTTGACCGCTGGCTCGGGGAAACGCGAGCAGGTAGCGACTCAGGGAACCGCTGGGGGCGCAAGCGCAGGCCGGCGACGACGGCGAGGCGACGTCGTAGCGAGGCCCCAGCGACTCAGCGACCGAATGCGCGCGCCTGGCCGCGCTGCTCGATTCACCGGATCCGAGCTCCGGTGCGACGGGGAACGGGCTTCCGGTTGGCTCGCGCGACGCGGCACCGTATCCGGCACACCGGCTACTGCTGTGCTAAGGCGCAGCGAGACGACGGCGAAGCGCGACGCGGCAGCAAGACGACGAGCGTGACGAGGGCCTCATGGGGCGATTAATCAAGCGGTGACGACGTGGATGTAGCCGAGGGAATCCGCCACCGCCGTGTCCGGCCTGCACGGATCCAGAGCCCGAGGGCGGCTGCCCGTCACCGACACCCACGCACGCAAGGCCGTCGGAATGGGGAAGCGCACAGTGGCCGCCGTCGGGAGGGTATGGGGAAGGGCGCCGCCACCATGGTCGTGGGGAGCAGGGCCAGCGGCGCAGCGGTTTTGGTGTCGTATCTAGAGATGCATGGAGCGAGCGACTTTGGTGTCCACCTGTGGTGGACGCGGACAGCGCGGTGCGGCCTGCTGCGGGCGGGCACGGGTGTAGGGTGGGGAGACGGGCCTAGGGGGCACAGAGAAAGATCGCACGGGCGGCAGGCAGGCAGATGAATGAATGTCGTATCGAAAAGTGTCCAGTCGTAGGAGAAGGAGATTAAGAGTGCAGAGTTCAGCTGTTTCTCATGCCATCCACGCCATCAAAATCATTTTAGTCCGTATGATTGAGTTTTCTGTCGTTGATTTGTTACCGCGTGTCCTTTGATTTGTTACCGTGCCTCTTGTTTCTGTACTGTGGGCCCCTGCACGTGCTTCACTCTCATTGGGCCGGCGCGCCCGTCCCCTTCTCTATCCGATTGGGCCGCCAGGTCTCGCCCTCCCCATCCCCTTTCTCTGCTTCGCTTTTTCTCGTTGTCGTGTCTTCGTGCGCTCCGTCCTCATCACCGTCGCCGTCGTTCGCCTCGCCGCCGGGCCTCTTCCTTCTCCCATTCAGTTTGCGTGGTGAGCTGCGGTCGTCTTCACCTTCCTTTGCATCTACGATTTTGTTTACTGTTGTTGGTCGATCCTTTCTTGGCCGCCGTGGTTTCGTCCTTCTCCATCCGTTGCTTGCTTTCTCGTTTCTATGGTTCCGTTTTGCCCTGCGCCTTCGTCCTCTCTTAGTTCCCGCTGGTTCTTCGCGGTGCTCCTGCCTCTCCGCATCTATTTTGGCCTCCTAGGGTTTAGAGCTATAGTGCGCGCCGCCTCCGCCCGCCGTGTTTCCCCTGCGTTTTTGCTGCGCTTGCCCTTGTCTTGTTCGACGCTTTGTTTGCCTGATTCTTTGCGTTCCCTTTTTTTGCTTACGCATTTTCCCCCTCCTGCTCGACATGCGACGCCATGTTCACTGCTCTATTGATGTTTGCCTTGATTGACAGGTTCGGTGCCGTCGGTTCACCGGCGCGGAGCGGTTATGTATGTAATTTCTTGTGGCACCGGCGTCATCCCAGAACGTCCCTCAGCGTCAGGGTTCAGTTTCTTACTCCGTGTTGATGCCTTTTGCTTGCAGCGTGTATGGCCATAGGTGTGCCATCCGCTGCGGTCGTCTGCCTATCACCGGCACGCCTCATATCGGTTCCGCGTCTGCGGTACGGGTAATCATTGTTCCCTGCTCTTTACAATAGACACGCTTAGCTATGGGTTTTGGTCTGTTTGTGCGTGGCTGCACATGTTGCGTGCGTGCCCTATGTGCTCACCTATGGTTGGCCTTTGCGCAAGGCCACAGGTGCTTCCCATTTGTTAAGGTGGTATCGTTAATTTTGTGGCCTTCAGCGTTGTTTTCGATCCATAGGTTCTGCTTTCGTTCGTCTGTATGCTAATGATGATCGATGTAGTTGTGTATTTGCTGGCGCCTTAGTGTGTACATCCACACCATCTATTCTCATGTGTTTGTTCCCATTTTGCTAGACGTTCTCTTTCGTTGCCCCTTGTCTGTCAGAATATTGGCTTAGTGCTCTTCCTCCAAGTGGTACCGGTACTGCTACTCATGTGAGGTTCATTTTGTTCATGCATTCTGATGCTCATAGAGTCAAAGAAATGTGTGCTGCTGCCATGAACGCACCCGTATCTTGTTGTGAGCTTCACACGTCTGTTCTTATCATCTGTCTGTCGGTGTGTTGACCAGCCTTACTCCGAAGCAATGTTTGTAGAATGTTATCAGCTGGTATCTCTTTACGTTGTGCCACTGCCTTGTGATTTGTGAATTGATTGTATGAGCTAGATGCGTACTATATGATTTGCATTTCATGGACCTGATTTTGAGCAACATGTGTAGTAGCTTTATTTAGGTTTCATTGCTTCCTTGACGTGTTGTTTAGATCTGGAGTAGCTTTCGATTGGGAGGATGCTTGGTTCCCATGGTGATCTCGCTATTAATTTGAGCAAACGCTTATCCTAGGCTGATCTGGGGCGTGCCGCTGGTGGGGGATGACTCACTCCTCGACGCCGACCTCAACCTGCTGAAGCTAGAGAACATGGTCTTCTACCACAACGCTGACTGCTTGGGCCAATGCGTGTGCTACAACGTGTATGGCTGAGTTCTAGAACAAGGATAAGAGAAGGCATTCGGCGAGGAGGAGCAGGAGCTCTTTCTCAAGTCAGTTGCACGCCACCTTTTCTGGGTCTGGGTGGTCCTTCCTGCTGCTTCTTGCGGGGGCACATGCGGGCATCTTCAGCCACCTATGATGTGGGGAGAGCAGGAGCAGCACACGGCTTGACTTGAGGAAGAAGATCCAAGGAGTATGTCATTCCCTGAATCTAAATCAATTGGTGCTCCTTTCCTGACAATTTATGCACCTTAGTATCCTTTCTGATCGACCTATGATAAAAAACACTATTACACTACCTTATTTTTCTCCTCCACTGAATTACTACAGTTAATTCTTTAGCTTAACTCGGAGGCATGATGGAAAACAATCTTGATTTGCATAGTTCAGCCGTTGATTTATTATATATAGCAACATACATATTCATAATAGTTGCCGAGCTATTGATTATGCATGTTAATGTGTAACATGCCAACGGGTCATCTCAAATTAAGAGGGGGAAAAAGTAGGATAACTGCAGTAGGGGGATTTCAGGTGATAAATTTTTTGATAGGCAATCGAGAATGTTGCATCGCTTGTAGTTTTAGTCAGGTATGTTGTTTTCTTTTGAATTCACAGTGATCAACATGAATCTACACACTCCATCCATTTATTGTAGTAGACAATAAGAAATAATCTAATAGTTCTTTGTTGCCTTATAGTTTTGTTTTTTTCAACGGAATGCCTAAATGACTTTTAAGGGGATATCTTTTGTCATATTGTGTTACTATGCACTTTCTTTTGGCAGAGAAACAATCCACACTGCTAGGTTCCATTAATTTTCATTCCTATACTCATATAATTTGGTCAAGGTGTTTACTGATGTTCTATTTAAACAACTGATTAGTACATGAGGTCAAGTTTGCTACAGGTCAATGTCATAAAGGACAAATGATAAGAAGTTGGAGATCCAAGCACCACAACATTAACTTTTTGTTTTATTATACATGAGATGGCACATAAATGAGATGCCGTTCCTATCAAAGTCTCAGGATCCCTTATGACGATTCTTTCAGTTTTTTTAGGGCTCAGTATGTTTCCAAAATCCTATTTTACAACCTGTTTCACCACCATATATGTACTCTCTTTTTTCAATATGTTACCGGTTTCAATTTTCCTCTGCGGAACTTATCAAGTGTACATGTGTACACCTATATCCTTTACTGGGTCCGCCCTTGTATCCATGATAGGATGACGACGAGGATAGTGTACTCCAGGGAGTTTCTCCTATCGTTTGGCGAGTAGGAACATTGCAAGAAGCTGCCCCCTGACTTTGATACACCGCTTCTTAGGTCATTTCGCCTTGTTTTCTATTGCTTAGGCCTTTGTCCCAGTGGCTAGTAGGATTTCTGTTTGACGATATTTGTTGTTGCTTCTCCAACAGTGAGCTGCAGGAACTATCAGAGGCTGTGCTTGAGAGAATCAAGAGCTACTACAACACATCCAGGGACGGCCATATGGCTTGGGGCCTCGGGGGCTATACCTACTCTTCTCCTGGTGGGAACACTGGAGGGAGGTGGGACACTCGCTCATCTGGACACTAGTATAGAAACAAGTTGTACTCCCGGTTGGGAAACCCCTTCAGTCCTGGTTTCTCAACCGGGAGCATGAATCCAGGACTAAAGGGCCCCTCCTTTAGCCCTGGCACGAATCCAGGACTAAAGGGCCCCTCCTTTAGCCCCGGTTTCTCGCTCGGTTGGTAATACCAACCGGGGCTAAAGAGGCCTCCTGACCTGGTCACGTGGGCTGGGACTAAATATTTTTTTCTTTTTTTTATTTCTATTTTCAATTGCTGTTTCGTTTTGGTTTTCGAATACGCATTCTACGCTGCTAATAATATACGTATTCTACATGCTTATAATGTTTGAATATTTTGTACCAAAATACAAAGTTTGGTTTTTCTTTTCCATTGACTCATCTGCTTGTACAGATCTTGGCTACACTAAGGAACAGAGCAGGAACAAAACAATAGCATCAGTAGATTCGCACAGATCTTGGAACAGAATAGGGGGTCATCAATATCAGTACCATGGATAATCTGTGCCTGCCTATAGGTGCGGGATCTAGTAGAATCTAACCAAGCAGCCGACAGTGATGTAGAGTGGAATAATCAAAATTGAAATCTCGTGAGAATAAATCCATGATATCCTCATCCGAATCTCCTATCCCCAAGTAGCAGCAGCAACGGCAAATCCTACCCCCACCTGCAGCGGATCAGATCAGGACCAAGGGGACCTACAAGGCAGGGAGAAAGGCACAAGCAGTTGGTTACCTGGTGTCGGAAGATGGGGTGAACGGGGAGGTGGGGGAGGACCACGCCCTGTGCCTCGTGGCCATCAGTCGGGCGACGGGATGAGCTCGAACAAAGTAGCAGTGGTGGTGATGGCGGCGGCGTGCTTCTCTTCCCGAGCACTGCTCTTCTCTTCCTTCTGCTTGGGCTGCCCCTTTGAGCTACGCGTTGAATCGAGCTCGATTTGGGGGAAGATGAAGGGCTGGGAACCAGTGGAGGGGTGGCGGGGGAATTTGGTCGGCCGATGTCAAGTTAGCGGGTGGCGGGGAGGAAGAAGGGGTATATAGGAGGGGACCTTTAGTCCCAGTTGGAGACAACAACCGGGACTAAAGGTCTCTTTCTAGTCCCGGACGTAGCCTCTAGCCGGGAGTAAACTTTTAATCCCGATTGGAGGGACCAACCGGGAGTAAAAGTTAACCTTTAGTCCCGGTTGGTAGCTCTAACCGGGACTATAGGTCCCCTGCAGCAAAAGCGTGCCGCAGTAGTCGTTGGGCAGGGACCTTTAGTCCCGGTTGGAGCTACAAACCGGGACTAAAGGTTTCTCTAGTCCCGGACGCAAAAAATACCAGGACTAAAACCAAATTTTGAAGTGGATCAAAAGTCATTTCTCTGCCAGTGGGATCAAGCGGTCGGGATGGGGAGTTACCTGATCGCGGGTCTCAGACACAGGGTATAATTGTTCTTCTATTTGTGTAATGTTTTCCAATAGTCATTACTTTCTCAAAATTGGCTGTCTACGATTTATTAGTTTAATTGGTTCTCTCCGACCATTTTTGCCTATAATATGGTATTCATTGTATTGTGGACTTTGGCTTTCAAAAGCTTTGTGGTCTACTCAGGTACATGACTGCATTGAATTTACCAATAATAAATCGAGGGAGTTGGACAACAATCATCTGCATGGTCATATTGTTAATAAATCATGCACATTTACTTCATCCTGTCCATACTGTTTATGGGCAGATTAGGAAAGTGGATGCTTACTTTAAGCTGTGGGGTTACTAATGATGCCATGCACAGGCCGTTCTGAAAACCAGTACAGATCCAATTGGCCAAAGACGGAGCACGGTGGCCTACTGGGAAGTGGTGGTTTCCCTAGGCCATCAGGATATGCTGGGCAGTTGCCATCAAAGGATCATGGCACTGTGCCTCAGCAAAACAGGACCTCAGAACACTCCCATGCACCATGTCCTTACAAGGTTGGTGCCTGCCTGCCTGTACCCTTTCTTCCTTTCATCATCTTAGAATCGGCAGTCTTTTGAATTTTGTTAAGTACCTCTCACATTAATGACAGGCTGCTCCTTTCTCGTGGAAAGATATTGACTCAATGAATGATGAGACATTTGGGTCTTCTAAATTATCAAATAAGGATACAACAGAAGAAGAAAGGAAGCGGAGGGTCAGATTTTCTTACTGCAACATAAAACATCATTTTCTTTCCCCGCTGCAATCATCGATTTTGTCTCACATTGCCCTGTATGCAGCGTCTTTGGAGTTGATGAGAAAAGAGCAACACAAGGCAATGCATGGAAAGAAGGATGGTCCTGATATCCTGAAGCAGAATCCTAGTGATGATATCATTTCACAGTTACAGACATCTGCTGCAAAGGCAAATGCCAAAACTAAAAATGAGGAGTTAAATGGTTCCTTAGTATGCCCATATCAGAAAGATACCACTAAACCATCTTCAGTTCTACTAGCTCCTGTAGCCAAGAAACTTCAGCCACAGTCATCTAACATCTCACATGAGCCGAAGGTGTGTATCCAGATGTCGCTTCAACAGCTAATAGAATGCTAGCGATTACACACACAAATCTCCTACCTTGGAGTCGTTGATACCTTTTTCTGAAGACCCTGTGTTTATTGGAGATAGAACCTCCGGTTTCTATCTCTCATAGAGTCATTTCCTTAGCAAAAGAGGGATAGCTCCACCAATGTTGTAGTGTTGCCTAATATGTTTCTACTTTGTACTGTCACAGTGCTACTACTAAGGCTAACATGTTTACTGTTGCACGCCTCGGTGGAGGATGACCAGGCACCAACAGATTTCACATGTGAAAGTAAAGAGAAGGGAGCGAGGATTGGGAAGCTGACGTAATGAGTAAGTATTCTATTGGAAAAGATGGCAAATCAAGAAATATTGATCCAGTTAGGAAGGTTGATTCGGTATCAATCTTAGAACAGTTCTTTGGCAATGTTTTATCCAAAAGTGGCAGTAGCTTACCTACTTATGTTGAGGTATAACAAGAAATCCTTTCTTGGACTTATGCGTGTCTAAGCTGAAAACAGTCATGTATATTGATAATTAGGAACAATATTCCTGTATGACATTATGTGCTTCAGCGCCATATATATATGCTTCCGCTACTCTTAGTTGTACAAAAACTTCAGATTTGGTTTTATAAAGTAAGCTTTAGCTATGTCAATGCATGACGCACGCGAGGGCGTGCGCCACGAACCAGTGAGTACATTATTAGTATGCATAAAGGACTGCCGAGGCCATTACAGGAACAGTGAGGTTTAATAATGGCAATTTCTTCAGTACCGTATTATAGGGACATTGTGGTTTCGACAAATGTCGCTATGGAACGGTTAAACTTCTTTCTTGGATGGAGTCGTTTGATGATGAGCTGTAGCTGACATGTGGAAAAAAAAGGCTCAAAGATTTAGGGCCACTTATGTAACAGCACAAGCGCGAGAGGGGAGGGGGCTGCTAAAAAAATCTGATCCTGATACGATTGCGATACCGAACGCAACGCGGGGCATGGCAGCGCAATATATATGTACGAGCAACTCCTCTCTTGCCTTTCCTTCACTTACAAGCCATCTTAACAGACCAGATCAACAGCTTCGATTCCAGCAGATGGAGAGGAGGGCTCGGTCGATGATAAGTGCGGCACCGGCTTCTGCCATATCGCCGCCGGCAATGAAGAGCGCGTCGGTGGGGGCTGCAGCTGCTGGGACCCTCAAGAGGAAGACGCCGGAGCTGGCTGAGGAAATCACCAAGGGTACATGCCATGCAAGCATACATATGTAATGCACATTCAAATACAACATACAAGTTTATGAGCTTGCTCCTCCTATTTGTGTGTTCAAATTTTAATTGATCCTCTTATTTTCATATTTCTCCCCATATGTCACATTTTCACTATCTTTGTGCATTACTTCTCTCCCTTTGTCATCAATGACCACGAAGATTTAATTTTAGATAGGTTAAGATTATCAATGTCAATGTGAGGATTATTTTCCTAAATTTGGTCTAGAACACTTTTTATGGTTACCATATTATGCTGGATGAAAACATTTTTATGGTTACCATATCAACAACTAACTCTTGTTCTGCTCGGGACGCGCGACACCTCGTTATGCTACCCTAGTGCACATGCACCAAGGTACATACGAATATTTATTAGGCGCTTAACTTCTTTGGTGATGCACCAATTAACACTGAAATAAATAAAAATCGGATCGCATTTAAACGCACGACTCAACCCACCTAAACCCTAGCCCCTGGATCCCTCCCCACCACCACCGCCAGCGTCGGCGGCCTCCTCCTCCCCCTCCCCCTCCCCCACCTCCCTGCGATCACGTCACCTCCTCTCCTCCCCCGCGCCGCTCGAACGACTCACCCCACCCACGCCCCCACGCGAGCCCACGCCGTCCGAACATCACCAGTATCGAGATGAGGAGGAGACACCTAGGCGAGGCAGCAGAACGCGAGGAGGGAGATATAGCACCCGATCTACTTTTGAAACATCCAAATCAAACATTTGCAACATAAGTTCAAACACAGATGAATCACTTGCAACATACGTCTCAAACACTTGCAAAACACCTGAAAATGCTTGAAAAAACCATTGCAAAATATATGCAACATCTAGATAAAACACATGTAACATATGTGTGAAACACATGCAACATCTAGACAAACACACTTGCAAATATACATGTCTAAAAAATAGATGAAATATTTAGAACAGACGCTTGCAACATACGTGTCTAGCCACTGCAATATATGCAACATCTTGATCTAGTTTTGCAGCATCCATATGAAACACCTGCAACGTACCTCTGAAACATATGAAACATTTGAAACATACACCTACAACATGCGTTTTCAAAAGCAACATCAACTTACTGCGTGGACGAATGGAGTCTCGTTGACGTGGACCTCAATCCCGCCGTCTTGGAGCTCGATGCTGTGGTGTCGCGCGGGGGGTGCCAGTGGTCGGGCGGCTGGGTGCGGCCCTGACGAGCGGCTGCGCCGCTCCTGGCGACAAGACGAGTGGGTGCAGTCCCCGTGGCAAGCACCCCCGCGGTGTGATGGAGAAGGGGAGGCAGAGAGCGTGCGACCTCAGGAGCTTGCTGCTGATGCTACTTCTCCGTCGGCGGCGGGGAAGGAGGAGGGAGGCCCATGTGAGCAGAAAGATGTTGTTCATGTAGCCAGGCTCGGTCCAGCTTCGTCACTGTTTGGGCCCTTTAGTTCCTAGTATCTAGATATGGGCCGATTGCCGTTTTGTCTGGGCCTGGGCGCCTGGCTTGATTTCAGCAGAGGACGAGAGAGTAGTAGTTATATTGGAGATGAGAAAACAGCCCGGTGAGCAGGCAGCGCATCATCATCATCTCGGGATGGGAGTCCGCCACGACGACATCCTCCACGTCTCTGCCTCAAGATGCAGAATTTATCACACCAAGACCCCTCCCTCTCGCTGCTGCTACTGTACAAAAACGGGTCACGCTTCCCGAACCAGTGGCTGTTGCGGGGCCCACAGCGCAGGCCCAGCCCCCCCAGCCCGCGTGGGTTACTGATCCCTAGCTAGCCCAGCTACGGCGGCCTAGGTTGGTTAATCAAGTGCGATCGTACTAACCAAATTGGATTACATAAACAAAGCCGCCTATGTGTACGGCAAAGATCTGCGACTGCGAGGCGAGGCGGCGACCACAATCCACAGCGGAGCCTGACCTGACACGTGGCCGCCGCGAGACCGAGGATTGATCGGCCAACCAGCTTGCGCATGCGACGACCTGCACGCCTGCCTTCTTTTGCCTTTCCCTTGTTTCTGCTTCTCCCCTCCCCATCATCGATCCTTTTCGTTGCCCGCGCGGCCTGCGGCTGCGTCTGTGCCGCTGCGCGTGCCCGGCCTTGTTTGGATCACGCCTTGGGAGCCTTGCCTGGGCCAGCCAGGCAACGTCGGTGGGCAGGCCGAAGTAGGGGTGCAAATGCACCACCCCAAGTTTGAAAAAACGGCAGTTTTGGCTTAAACTTCACCCAGGGGCGGACACACAGCCTGTTCGTTTGGCTGTGGCTTGTCGTAAACGATCGTAAATTTTCAGCCGGAACAGTATTTTTTTCTCTCGCACAAATCAGTCAGCAGTACTTCTTCACGAACCAGCAACGATACGAACCAGTCAACCGAACAGGCTGACAACGGTGGGGCGAGGGGGCTCAAGCCCCCCTACCCGTATCACAGCAGTGGAACCTCCTGTGGAGCCCTCATGAATTTTTAGACAAAGTTCTATAGTGTAGACGGGCTGAGACTTAAGATCGAACAGCAGTATTATTCAGCCTCCCCTAAAATATTTTCTGGGTCCGCCGCTGACTTCACCATATATGCACCGTCCCTAATACAAACATATGCATCCACAAGGTAAGTACACCACCCTTCAATTTGCTCTAGCTTCGCCGCTAACGGTGGGGAGCCATCCAAACACGCCAGCGTGCATGTGCCGCACCGGCCTCTTCCTCTTCTTATCCCTCGGCTAGCTCCTACATTATTAAAATAGCTAGCTCATTTTATATTTAATTCAGTAAAAAAAGAGAGAAAAGAGTGGTAACAGCAGCTGCAATGCTGATGTGTTAGAGGTGCTGGAAAGAGAGAAAATGTTAGAGAGGAGTGCAAGTGACAACATGTTGGAGTGGACAGTGCTAGTAGCTAGCAAATGCTAGCACCATTTGCTCAAGTTAGCGCCCGTTGCGCTTGCTCTAGGTTAAGCTCTTTATGAAGTGCTAAGCTTACACAATTTTTTATGATTTATGCGTCTATGCACATACATTTCTTTATACTAGTATGTTCTATTTTTATATATATATATTTTTAAAATATGAGATAAACTCACACACTTTCATATGATTTATGTTAAGTAATGCTCTCTCTGCTGCTTTATTATTACTCTATACCATAGTCTATGCTAGCATTATTACTACTCTATCCATAAAAAGTACAATTCTAGATTTAATGTGAGTTAGAACTAACTTACATTTATAAATATATATATGTCGGTGCAGAAAGTGACCATCAAGTAAATATTTGTAGTTTTGTCGTACGTTGTGATCGGAGGTGGCCTAGCACTCGATGACACATGGTTTATACTGGTTCAGGCAACGTGCCCTACGTCCAGTTTAAGTCAGTCGGTGACTTTATTCCTGAGCCCAGGTGCTCGAAGTTTGCAGTGGGGTTACAAACGAGAAGGAGAAAGATGGGGGGTACAAGAGGTCCGGTCTAACTCCGGTCGAAAGGGCCGAGAGTGACAAGAGCTCCGCTATGAGCTAAGTGTTCAGGCGTGTGCTCGTGGTTTGAACCTGGTGGTTCTGCTATTGTGTGCTAGTGAACTTGATCGATCTAATGAATCTGGAATCACTTGAATCTACTCGACGACCTTGAATATTGGGAGAGAGCGCATCCCCTTTTATAGATGAAGGGGATGGCCTTACAAGTGAAAGGGAGAGAGTACGTTTGCTGCTGAGCCTTGTTGCCCACGCCGGCGGGTACAAGATGATGGTAGGCGCCCACAACACTGTTGGTTGTCAAATGCATGTGGGATGTTGTTTTGTCTTCTTCGGGTATGGCAGACGTCGGCGCCTGCCACACTGTCGAGACCTGGAGGCATGCGAGGGGTTTTACCATGTTCGCCTGGTACGGTAAATGCCGGCGCCCACAATACTGTTGATGCCCAGAGGCGGTGGGGGGAGTCTTACCGTAAGGGAGTTAATGGCGCCCACAATACTGTAGGGGAAATGTCGGCGCCTACAACACTATTTGGGCTCTGTTGTGCCAGGGATGTTGTAGAGTACTGTTTCTGCAGGTGTACAAAGTACGGTCCCTGGTATCATGGTTTGACTTATGCGCCCTGCCTTGCTTTCTTTGTTCGTTCCCTGGTCCTTTCCGAGCGGGCATCCCCGGTCGGTTGGTCCCAGTCGGCTCTAATTGCGCCAGTCGGAGAAGAGCAGTGAGCAGGGTTTTGTCGTACCTCGGTCAGAGACGTGGGGTCGGAGTCAGAAGTAGTACTTTGGCCAGGCCTTTCGATCGGAGAGGCCATCCGGAGACGGGCTGGAGACCGAAGTGAGCGCTCCAGTCGAAGAGGTGGGCCGGAGTCGGAAAACGAGCGCCGCTTCTCCTCGGCCAGACGTTCCGGTCGGTGATTGGATCGCCCTTCTGGCCTGTTGTTTAGATACTTGGGTCGGCCCATGAGTTGTGCGTTATCTGCTTGGGCCGAGCCTTTGTTGGAAAGCCGATTCGCGAGGGACCCCGGGTTTATGAACCCGACAATATATTTATGTCCTTAAATATACTTCCTCCGTTCCTTAATATAAGCCATATAGATTTCTAAAGAAAATTCTAAAATATAGGTACGTATCAGCTCCCACGCTGATTAGTTTGGAAATCTTCCCACCGTACATAGCACATGTCCCAACCAACCCCTTAGATTTAGGAAGCAATCTGACTGGGAGAGAGAAGATGGCTTGATTTTTCTTTTTTCCTCGGTCTCACATCCTTCTCCAAGCCATGAGTTAATATTGGTGCTAAAAACTATATGGCTTATATTAAGGAACGGGGGGAGTAGAATATAAAAATGAGTTTTATTATGAACTTAATTATACCTATTTCATATGATAAGTATAATTATATTTTTTTATATAACTTTGGACAACTAAGAAGGCCCAACTGAACATTGTTCTAGATTTGTATAGTTTCGGACACGGAGGTATTATTTAACAGGGGTGAAGCTACATTTTTGTTAGGAGTGAAACAAACTATGGTTAAAATTTTACCTTATATATGCATTCCTATGGCATAACTCTATATGTCCACGAGACAAACGTATCTCATCTAATTTAGCTTTGCCACTGGTATTTGCTGCTACCTCCGTTCATGAGAATGCAATTCTACCACAGTCATGGTTTAGTATCCTAAATTTAATCAATTATAGATAAAAATTATTAATATTTATAATTTCAAATAAATATAATTAGATTAATTATAAAATGTATTTTCGTAATAAATTATTTTAGAGCTATAAATGTGAATTGTATTTTCTACGGACTTAGTCAAACGTGAGTCACTTTTACGGCACGGAACACGTGGTCTAGACAGAGGGAGCAGTAAAGTGCTTTGTGATTCGCTAATAAGGAGTAGTATGATACACACCGTAGTGGCCGGTGGTACGGTACCTGCTACTGTATTTTTTTTTTCAAGGACCTGTGAAGCTGCACTGGACCACCGCTGCAGCACAGTACTAGACCTGCGCTAATGGGAGTGCACTGAGTACTGACGCAGCACGCGCATGCGTCATCGGGAACGAGTACACCGTACAATATATACATACCGTCGAGCCCAGCCGTACATACCACCATGCGGTGAATAAATTTAGAATATCACAGGGCGGAGTACTATAGAGCATCCTGCCAATGTTGATGCAATCGTGAGCCCTGTACACGCACATAAAAATTGAATATTAATGGCGTACAAGTACTGTTATTTTGTTTTGTCGTCATAAAATTATGTTACCATTGCACAGTCCTGTACGCGCACACTAAAATTGAATATTGCGTACAAGTACTGTTATTCTGTTTTGTCATCATCATAAATTATGTTACCACTATTGTACATTAATTGTCGCAAAATTTGAGATTCAAACTCATGTAGAAAAAAATTCATAGGAAAGGAACAAATTCTACGTGAGCTACAGTTATCCACTGATGGAGGTTGTAGTACTACTGTGTACTCCTACTCCACAACTGTTCTCACGTATGGCTCCGTCCTCCTGTTGATTCAAAAAGACGAACGGATATGAATGAATTGGAGCTGTTTGCGAGCCACAGCAACGGAGGGACTGCTGTAGCTCTAGCCATCCATATCCATCCCCAGCCAGCCAGATCTCTCTCTCTCTCTCTCTCTCTCTCTCTCTCAGCGTGTCTGCGTGCATGAGCTGGCTAGTCGGTCTGGTCCATATGGGAGTAGTACGTCCCTGCATGCATGCTGGTTGCTACCCACCATTAATCTATAATCTATCGTTGGACACTCCACCTCGCGTGTCATGGATGCTTCCACTCCGTCGCTCCATGCATCATGCATGGACGGATCGAGTGCCTCTTCGTCGTCGTCCACCCGTCGCCATGAAAAGCGACGTGCTGCTGCATGCCCAAGCCCAATCATTCACACAAACACGGCCAACTGGGGGATGCCGCGCGCGCAACGGCACCACCTGTCTGTCGTCGTCGCCATCACCCATCAGTTAGCTAGATGCTCCTCCACCACCAGCAGCAGTGTCCTGATGGCTCCTGTCCAGCGCAACCGTGACAGATCCATCCATCCATCTGTCGGCCTCTCCACATCACTCCACTCCAGTCGCCTGCACTGCACATGCATGTCACACTCACCACTTCACCAGCGCGCTAGTGTACGCGCAGATAGCATCGCTATCGCGGCGCCCGCGGAGGAATCGAACCCATCAGAGATCGATATAGAGAGATGGCCGTGGTCTCCCTCGATCGACCGGGTGCCGGGTGCGTGCATGCACATTGCACTTGCACACCGGCCGGCCGGTTGCTGAGAGATTGATTGATTCGTATGCATTGGTATGGCGAACTGGCGATCGGTGGTGGACCGGCCGCCACCGCTGTCAGGACTCAGGAGAGAGGGATCAGATGAGACGACGACACCGAAAGAGGTAGGAAGGCCAAATCAGTTTCATTTTCACTTATTTTTTCTCGAAAACGAAATCGATACGATATTGTCGGAAACGAATACTGCACCAATATTCCGGTAATTTTGAAAACGATAGTAGTCGATCGAAAAATACATCGATAACGATCGAAATCCATAAGAATGATATCTAAAAAATGATAAACACGTCAAACCGTAGAACATGAGAAGAGCCATATGACTCAACCCATCTCACATGACAAATAATAAATAAAGCCACAATTGACAAGATATCACAAGCTAAAACGACACAGTTCACACCGTCTTAGTCTCAAATAGTGGCAAACCACGCAACAGCACGAGTGCAAGACAGTTCTTGACAAAGACACAAATAAACGATCAAGTTCTAAGTTAACTTGATATATCATAGTAATAAAAACATGAATTATTAGAGTTCCTTCTCCAATGGAGGCTGTAGTCTTCCTAAAGATGAACCTCATGCATGTCAAACTGTACGTGATTGTTGACTGATTGCCTGATTGCCTTCTTGTATGCCGTATAGTTATATTCCAACAAAAATATTTACCTTATGTGCTTATTTACTTGCGTGTGCAGATGGATATGCATGCTTAGACGTGGACCAATTAGACCTAAAGTATGTGTTATGTCGGTAATTACTGGCGGTAAATTATCGGTTAAATACGGTAATCTTCGAAAACGATTGGAAGATGACAAAATCATTTTCGCTTTCGTTTCTGATTATTTTTACCGTTATCATTTTCGTTTTTTCGATTACCGCTACTGTTTCTGTTTAGCCCTAAAATTTGGGGAAAAAACTCAAAAACGATTTCGGAAAATTGGAGATTATCATTTTCGTTTTCATTCCTGTAAAGAGGACCAGGTTGCTGCTTTCAGTACTAGCTAGGACTAGGAGCAAGGCCCCAGCAGGCGTGGTCCGTGGTGGGTGCCGTGATTGATTTACTCCTTACTATAGGTGATTAGGTGTAGATAGGCTAGAGTCAGTTGGACAAACCTCACAGACGATGATCGATGCATGCCACCGATCGACCGACCTGCCGGCCAGGATCCACTGCATGCATGCGCCTAGTACGTTGGTAGCTAGAGCATGTGCATCCATTACATATTGACGCAGAAAGAGAGAGAGAGAGACAGGTTAACACAGTCGCCAAGCATAGCGCCAAAGATAGCATGTACTAGTATGGTATCAAACGCTCGGTTCTGTTGGGACCAAGGCAGAGCTTATTGTTAGTAGCTGTGACGTTTTGGTTTATCTGGATACATTATTTTTACGATATATCTAAATATAGCACTTGTTTAGTTTCTACCTCAAAAATTTACACCCTGTCATATCGAATGTTAGGACACATACACGGAGTATTAAATATAGACAAAAAATAATTAATTACACAGATTGCGACTAATTTACGAGACGAATCTTTTAAGCCCAATTAGTCCATGATTTGAAAACAAAGTGCTACAGTACACATGTGCTAATGACAGACTAATTAGGCTTACTAAATTCGTCTCGTAGTTTACTGACGGATTCTGTAATTTATTTTTTTATTAATATCCGAACACCCCATGCGACACTCCCACGTGACACCTAATGTGACACCTAAAAACTTTACACCCAAGAACTAAACAAGACCATAGTGTATATCTAAGTGCGTAGCAACAACGACATATCTAGAAAACTGAAAACATTTATAATGTAGAATGGAGGGAGTAGCTTTTTACTAGCGGGGCTAACAGCCGAGCCTTGCTTGGATCATTGAGTTAATAGTTAGTAGCACTTAGCTAGTTAGAGCGAGTTAATAACTTTTTATTAGCTTTTTTTAATTTTAAGCTATTATTAGCTACGTAATTTGGATCTATTACTGGAGCTAATAATATATACTTCTCTGTTCTAAATTGTAATACATTTTGCCATTTCTAGATATTTCCCTTTTACTATGTACCTAGTTACCAGGCCAGGCGTCAGCGACGAGCTAGTGCATGCAAATGCAATGCATGCAGCATGCAACACCGACCTGTAGCGCGCATGCATGCCACCGTCACGGCGTCACCCGTATGCCCGGCCTGGTGGCCGGGCTGTGTGCCTGTGTCTGCGTGGGCCGTGGCGCGCGCGCTCTGAACGCTAGCTGATCATTGGCGGAATCGATCCGTCCACCGGGGAGCGCGGATAGACCCAACTGTTTAGGTGATGCGTATGCGTTTGCTGCTGCTTCTGCGTGCATGCATGCATGCGCGTCAAAGAAAAGGGCGCGCGCGCGCAGCGAGTGCAGTGCAGTGACACACGCTGCGCTACGCGACGCTACACATGCGTGTAGGCCTGCGCATGAGATGGACCGCGGACGGACGGTGGCACTGGCGCTGGCGCCGTCGAAGAGAAAGCGCGGCGAGCGCCCGGTCGACAGACAGCTACTACAGTCCTGCAGTGGCATGATTCGGCTCGGCTTTCGCAGGCGCAGCATGCCTGCAGTGGCCTGCGCCTGTGGCATGCATGCCGATCGATGCCCTCGCCTAGCTCGATCATCGTCATCACTCGGCCTATCAGCCTACTAGCTAGGAGTATGTCGTCATCAATCATGGATCCTCTTGCCTGCATACCGTAGTAGTTGCCAGGCCTAGCTAGCTCAAATCCAACTGCGGAAGGCAGGATATCATGTGGTGTTGCCCTTGTTTAGTTGGTGAGAAGTTTTCCCAAAAAATGCTATAGCATCCATCACATCGAATCTTACGATATGTGCATAGAGCAATAAATATAGACGAAAAAACTAATTGCATAGTTTGGTTGTAAATTGCAAGACGAACGTTTTGAGCCTAATTAGTCCATAATTGAACACTAATTGCCAAATAAAAACGAAAGTGCTACAGTAGCCAAAATTCCAACTTTCCACCGACTAAACACGGCCTAAGTGCGTGTTTAGTTCCCGAATTTTGAGAATTTGGATACTGTAGCACTTTATTTTTATTTAGCAATTAGTGTTCAATCATGGACTAATTAGGCTCAAAACGTTCGTCTCGTAATTTCTAACCAAACTGTGCAATTAGTTTTTTTCGTCTACATTTAATGCTCCATGCACGTATCGCAAGATTCGATGTGATGACTACTGTAGTACTTTTTGGAAAACTTTTTTGGAACTAAACAAGCACTAAGATCAGCGCGAAAAGTTTTGCCACGTCACATCGCATGTTACGTGGGGTGTCGTATCAGGATGTTTGGATGTTACGTGGGGTGTCGTATGGGGTGTTCGGATACTAATAAAAAACAAATTACAGAATCCACTGGATAAACCGCGAGACGAATTTATGAAGCCTAATTAATTTATCATTAGCACATGTGTTACTGTAGCACTTATTGTCAAATCATAAACTAATTAGATTTAAAAGATTCGTCTCGCAAAGTAGTCGCAATATGTGCAATTAATTTTTTTTAGTCTATATTTAATACTCCATGCAAAGACAGCCAGTTTAAAGAGTTCTCTTTCAGGAGACAGTTGTCGCGCGGAATACATGGCGAACCCAAGAATTTCATATCCACATATCCAACGGGCGATGAAGCACCACTTGCCCGAGTGCGGGACCCCTGGATGGCTGGATTTCATTTCAGAGCAAGTGTATTCGTTGATGGAGTATTGCACTACTCGATGCTATTATTGCTAGAAGACACACTCTTCAATTATGTTAATCTCTTTGTAGATGTTGTGATCTTCAAATAATAGTCGTTCTCACGAGTGGAGGAAAGAGAGAAGTTAAAAAGCGACTACTATGTAGGAGTACGTGCTTCTACTTAATAACCCTTAACAATTGACTACAAAATCGATGAATTTTGCATTTGAAGTTAGGTGAAGGTTAACCATATACAAAAATCTAGAGCTCAACAAGATCTACAACTTTGCAGTTGATAAGTTTTATATTTAAAATCATTTGCATTACCAAGATTTTTTTTAAGTTCTTATATTATTAAATTCCAAAAAAAAAATCAAAATTTTGAAATAAAAACATTCAAATTTGGGAAAGACATCGGATTTTAAAATTTTAAAAATTGGTCATTCGAAATTTAGAATTTTGGAACGACCTTGGTCTTAAAATTTAGAATTGACCGTTCAAAAAATAAATTTCAAAATCTATGAAATTAAAAATAATTTTTGGTACTCTAGGTAATTTTAAATAAAAATTATCCACTACAAATTTGTATCTCTCGTTCAGCTCTATGATTTTGATATAAAGTTTGTATCCATTTGATTTTTATATGCAAAAGGTATGTTTTTTATGACACCTATTAAGGGTGAAGTAGAATATCTAGGGGCATAATGGTTACTTTTAATTTCTATCTCTCGACCGCTCCAAGAAACTATTATTGTAATAGCTACAATGTCTAAGAGCTAATTGCCACAAATGAGCAACGCCATCTACCAAAGACAATATTGAGTAGTGTCTATCAACAAATAACAATATTGAAGGACGATGTTCTACGCAAAATTTGCCCTTCCCACGGACATGTAGTGCTTCCTCTGTTCAAAAACATCTATAACTACAACTTAGTTTCATGAAATTTTCCATGGAATATGCATGGTACAGTGGTATATTAGTTTTGATTTGAAGAAGATGTTAATATATTTTTCGAACTCTAGCACCCTAACCATTGGCACCATTTTGGGTCGACCCTGATCTGAGTCCATTTTATGTGGTCTTTGGTAACGTGGCAATGTTTATTTCCTCTAAGTTGCCCCCTTTTTTTTGCCAACAAGGCCATGAAGAGGAAAAGGGTTATAGCAGAATATGACAGAAACAAGCCACTAGGTTATGTTTTGTCGGTGGAAATCGAATTTTGTTCCTGAGCTAAAGAGGTAGCCAAGTTGCCACGTCGATTTGTCACTCGGCCCATAAGAGCTAGTAGCTAGCTATGCAAACGGTTAGCCAGGGCCGACGATAACAATGATTCTCCGTACATGCAAAAAGTCCGCAGTCAACATCAAATCTCACGCTCATATATATAGAAACCGCAAGTAGCGACCACCACGCGAATAATGTAGAGAAAATTTGTTCATTGACATTGGAATCTATACTCATTTGCTACATGCCATTGAAAATTACAATCTTTCTTTACTGCCATTGGTTTATAATTTTTTCACCTGTATGCCATTGCCGTTACTTTTACATAATCTCCGTGCACACACCGTAGCTGGTTCGTCTCCCACGGTCCGTGCGTGCCGCAAACCTTTCCTGCGCGCTCGCATGCCACCGAGAGCTCGCTGCCCATGCTTGCCGCGCTTGTCGTCCATGCACACGCGCCATCACCGGGCAGCTCGCTTCCCCGCGCAAGGGAGACGAGCCGGCCTAATGTACATCTGATGGTGATCCGATGAAGCGCAAGGTTGCCGTCAGCGGGCACACACACGTCCTCCGTGGCCGCGCGTGCTGCAAAATTCCGGCGGCCTCACCTTCCCCGCGCTCGCTGCCACTGAGTTCTCGGCTTCTGACCTCCGTGTCCACACTCGCGCGTGCCATGGCCATTGACGACTGACCTGCGCTTGCCGTTAGCGCACGCGCATCATAGTAGGCCGTCTCGCCTCCTTCTCTCGCTCGACGCATCTCGAGAGGAGCGCGCGCCGAGGGCCTTGGGGCACGGGGTAGGTGTTCGCGCGGGCTAGGCCTGTGTGGGCGCGCGATCGAAACGTGTGCTGGGTGGGTGCGGTGAACGCACGGCCGACGGTCTCATACGCCGAGCGCGTGGTGGTGGCGAGCGTGGGCTGGCAGTTGTGGCAAGCACGAGTGGATCATGCTAGAAAGCGGCACGCGCGTGGACAGCAAGAGCTCTGGCAACGTCGTCTCCCCGCTCTCGTTCTGCAACGCTCAGTGGCACGAGCTGTCGTCCCTCGTCCGTGCTGCCGTCACAACCAATAATGGCAATGAAGAAACATTAATGTAATTTTCAATGGCACATACCAAATGAGTATACACTAGTACAAAAACAAGCTATACTCCCGGTTGGAAAACCCTTTCAGTTCCGGTTTTCCAACCGGGAGCACGAATCCAGGACTAAAGGGCCCCTCCTTTAGTCTCGGTTTCTCGTCCGGGACTAAAGGTCCACCTTTAGTCCCGGTTGGTAATACCAACCGGGGCTAAAGAGGCCTCCCGGTCTGGCCACGTGGGCCGGCCTTTTAGTCCCGGTTGGTATTACGAACCGGGACTGAATGTTTTCTTTTTTTTGTTATAAATGCTATAATATGGTAGTTGTTGTTTGATTATTTTTGTTATAATATGGTTGTTGTTTGGTTTATTGTTATAAATGTTAGATAAAAAGTTATGGTAGTTGTTTGGATTGCAGCCGCATGTTAGTCAAAATGCCCCGTATACATTCTCACTAGGAAAAGTTTGAATAATCATCACAAGCACACGAAGCTTAATAATGTTTACTAAAACAGTAGCACTGGAGCAATATACTATCAGCTTCTAGCTTTTACAAAATGAACAGCCAGCCACTACAAAATCAACAGCCGGCCTTCCATTCTTCATGACGAGACAGTCCTTGTCTTCCATTCTTCATGATCAGATAGTCAAAATAACACATGCAAATGTTCAAAAGAAAGATGAAATTAGTAATATAATAAACTAAAATAGCTTGGAATACAAATGTACCGTATGAGCTAATTTTGTCAACAACAAAAAAAATTCTAACACCACATGCCAAATCTGAAGATTTCCTATATATTAGTTAACAAAAAATTGTCTATTCGATAGCAATCTTGCCTAGATTAAAGAAACGAAGCACCTGCAATGATTTGTCCATATATACTAAAGAAAGGAAGCACTAACTTGCAAGAACCAGATGGATTCACCGCATCTCTGCATGGATTTATTCTTACAAAAATCAATGGAAAGGGAAAAATAGAAATGCCTTCTCTGGCGGCTGCAGGGGTTGCTGTGCCTGAACCTTCTTCCGCACAGACTAGATCTGCATGAATCACCACCACGAGATGGATGAATCTTCACCTGGCTGATTGATTTGCCTCGATTGTGGCTTCCGATTCCACATCCACAAGATCACAGCTTCTACAAGACCAAAAGTATATTTTAGATCTACACAGATGGGGAAAACTAGATATTAGCAGATGGTAACGAGAGTGAAGATGAGAAGCTGCACAAGTTCATCACCTGTGTGGACGGAGAAGACACCCGTGCTCAGCGGGTAGGATGGTTCTTTATATAGGAGGGGACCTTTAGTCTCGGTTGGAGACAGCAACCGGGACTAAAGGTCCCTTTCTAGTCCCGGACGGCCGGGAGTAGACTTTTACTCCCAGTTGGAGGGACCAACCGGGAGTAAAAGTTAACCTTTAGTTCCGGTTGGTAGCTCCAACCGGGACTAAAGGTCCCCTGCAGCAAAAGCCTGCCGCAGTAGCCGTTGGGCATGGACCTTTAGTCCCGGTTGAAGCTACCAACCGGGACTAAATGTTTCTCTAGTCCCGGACGCGAAAAATACCTGGACTAAAACTAAATTTTGAAGTGGATCAAAAGTCGTTTCTCTACTAGTGATATATTCCAATGGCAATGAACAAATTTTCTCAATAATGTAAGGATCTAGCAGCAGGGTCGGTGAGTCGACGACGACGTGCCTATCACTACTATCTTAAAGCGCACATAGCTAGCTCGCATGCATGCTACTGTTCATGTGCCACAAAATGTGCATGCACAGAAAGCTTCCTTTTTTTAATCTATATTTTACGTCACCAGGCCGGCCTGGCATAGAATATCATATCACTGGCTTTTCGAATGTCGGTCTCCGCTGCTTTCTTTAGTACCACAAGAAATTGCACTATTCTTTTACAACAAATCATATATAGTACTACTATCTAGTCTAGCTCAGCTCAGCTCCCCTGATAATTAATTAATAAATTGTGTATATATCAGCTCAACCAAAGAGAACTCGAGTTCGATCTTGAGAACTACTCCTAGCTAGCAGGCCCGCAGAACTGGTATTTGAAAACCGAAAAATGAATTGTAGGCCTTGTTTAGATTGAGGTTAGGAATCAGTATTTGACACTGTAGTATTTTTGTTTGTATTTGATAATTATTGTCTAATCATGGCCTAACTAGGCTCAAAAGATTCGTCTCGTAATTTACAATCAAACTGTGTAATTAGTTATTTTTTATCTACATTTAATACTCTATACATATGTCCAAAGATTTGATGTGATGGAGAGAGAGTGTGAAAAAACTTGAAATCTAAACAAGGCCGTAATGATGAACTTGAACTCCACTCTTTCTTGGGCCTTGTTTAGATTGCAAATTTTTGCAATCTGGACTCTGTAGCATGTTTTGTTTGTATTTGACAAACTTTGTCCGATCATGGACTAACTAGACTCAGAAGATTCGTCTTGTGATTTACAACCAAACTGTGCAATTAGTTATTTTTTTTATCTACATTTAATGCTCTATGCATGCGTCTAAAAATTGATGTGATGGAAAGATAGTGAAAAAGCTTGGAATTTAGAGGTGATCTAAACAAGGCCTTGGCAGAAAATTTTGTTTACGTGAGAATATGAGTGGCTTGTCCAAAATTTTTCCCCCCTAGCCTTAGAGCGTGTTCGGCTAGCTTAAAGCCAGCTGGCTTGTTTTTCCTCTCACAGAATCACTGTTCACGTCCTGCTAGAATAGTATTTTTCTCTCACAATAATCAGTCGGAACAGTATTTTTCAGTCATGCCGAACAGGTCCTTAGGTGGCCTCAGACTTGCTATCACCCCGTCAATCAAATCGCGCATCAAAGGCGACGCGACGCTTGACACGACAGAGAGAATGAAACCTGGTACTCCTACAGGATCAGGATGGATCGCAGCGCATGCCTCCCCTGCCGCATGCGCGAGAAAGAGGGGGAAAAAAGAAAAGAAAAATAACTCTTCCGAGTCCCAGGAACGTGCATGCACGGGCTGGCCAGGTGGTGGTGGTGAATTTTATTTTATTATTCAGGCGCGGATCGTAGAATGTCTCCGTGTCTGCCGCCTGGACACTGGACACTGGACACTTGGACTGGATCACAGCTGCACAGCAGGCAGCAGCAAAGCGTTCTGCAACACGTACAGTACGAGTAGTCCTACCGCGTTTTAGCGAGCGAAAGCAAATTCTCCTCTAGTAGTTTGTTTAACCGAGATTCGAGGGAGGGGAGGGGAGGGCGCGTGTCGTCTGTCTCCCTTTCCCTTTTCCTCGAATCGCACCGCAGACCCCAACACCGGTTGGCTGGCTCGACTCGGCTGTGCGCGCGGGGTGCGGCGGCAGTGCGTCACCATGTGTGTGTGGAACAAGCCACCCAGGAACCGGACCGATAAAAGGGCGCGTCTCTTTTGGCAAAGCAGTTCAAAGCGTAGCGTCGCGGGCAGACGCAAAAGCAATGGGGAGGGAGCCCAAAGTTGGTCGCGCGAGAATTGGATTTGGACTGATTGATTGATGTGGGTCGTGTCACACAGCGCCAGAGCCTCCGTTCCCAGTCCCCAATGCAGTTGCAAGCTAGGAGAAGCAGGGGATGTTTGGTTCTATGGACTAAATTTTAGTCCATGTCACATCGGATATTCGGATGCTATTTAGAAGAACTAAATATAAGTTAATTATAAAACTAATTACATAGATGGAGACTAATTTACGAGACGAATTTATTAAGCCTAATTAATCCACCATTAGCACATATTTACTGTAGCACCACATTGTCAAATCATGGACTAATTAGGCTTAAAAAATTCGTCTCGCAAATTAGCCACAATCTGTGCAATTAGTTATTTTTTTTGTCTATATTTAATACTTCATGCATGTGTCAAGCATCCGATGGGACATGGACTAAAATTTTCCTGTAGAAACCAAACATGACCGTAGTCCCATGTGGCACGTACGGCCAAACTAAACGAAACGCAAACGCGGCGGGGGAGCGCCAGAGCCGCTCCGTTCCCAGTGTTCAGCTCAGCCTGTTCGGTTAACTGGTTTGTATCATTACTGGTTTATAAAGAAGTACTGCTACCTAGTTTATGTGAGAGAAAAATATGGTTTAGACTAAAAACTTACAATTATTTACGACAAGCTATGGGGGGCTCGCCGCTCACGCTCTCAACTCCATCGACGCCGTGCGCTTGGGGGCCTTGGGCGGCGGCTGCTGCTGCTGCGGGAGCCAGGCAGGCACTGCAGGGAATCAGCGGAACGCGCACACCTGCCCGCCGTGTTCGGTGCTCTCGGCTCATCTGCGTTGCGGCACCGCCGCCGCGCACCACAGTCAAGAGGGGCACATGGATGTATGCCTGTCTAATTTTAATTTCCACGGCTGTTTCAGTTATTCGCTGCAGTGAATTGCAGTCGTCGTTTACTTCTGCAGCTGCAGCAAGCAAGCAAGCCTTACGTCACGTGTCCGGCCGGGATGACGCTTACGGAGTATTTCGAAAGGTGTGGTGCATGCATTCATCGTGCATTTCCCCGCTTTCCTTACGAAAGAGCAGGTCTCTCCCAGTCAAAATTTACTGCAACCACTTACCCAGTGGAGTTACGAAAGAACAAAATGCATGCATGCACTGCATGATTTCGTAACAACTAACTCGTCCTGTTTAAATTTCTGATTTCCTAACAAGTACTCGTCGTGCTTGAAATCGGAAGTTTTTCTGACTATCTAGGCACCTAGCAAAAAGCTACGTACTTAGAAAAGCCAAATCAACTTATAATTTGAAACAGAGGGAGTCCATGAATTTGTCGACGATGGAAGTATAGAAATTACAAATTACGGTGTTTCAAAGTTTGCTTGTTAGGGCCCGTTTATATCCCTCCAACTAATAGTTAGCTAAAAATTAGCTAAAATTTGTTTGGATCTTTAGCTAATAAGTCTTACCTACCACCCAAGACACAACTAACGATTAGCTACTAGCTGGTTTCTCCTAGCTAACACAGCTAATGGCTCACTTTGTGAATCCAAACATGGTTTTCTTCTAGTAAAAAAAATATAAATAGATTATATATATATATATATATATACATATATATATATATGGAGAGTATATTTAGTAGCCAGCTACAAAATAAGTTATTCTGTAGCCACCTTCATTTACAATAATTTTATATACTAATTTACGATAATGTCAATACATATTTACGATAGTTGGGTTACTATAACACATGGGGATGTTTACCATAACGTTATAGTAAACCATTTAGTAAGGAGTTACTATAATCTCGTAAATTAACATAGTAATTATCGTAACTTAAAGTGGCTACAAAATAGGTTATTTTGTAGCCAGCTACAGGGTAGTAGTTCTATATATATAAGGAGTGTATATTCAGTAGCCAGCTACAAAATAAGTTATTCTGTAGCCACCTCTATTACGATAATTCTATATACTAATTTATGATAATGTCAATACATATTTACGATAATTATGTTACTATAACTCATGGGGATATTTATCATAACATTATAGTAAATCACTTAATAAGGAGTTACTATAATCATGTAAATTAGCATAATAATTATCGTAACTCAAAAGTGGCTACAGAATAAGTTATTCTATAGACACCTGCAGAGTAGTAGTTCTATATATATATATACGTTTTTCCTGAGTCAAACCCTTTTAACCTTAATTTGAGTATGTCAAATCTTATACAAGTTATTGGCAACATGCAAATTGCATTTCTAGATTCATTTTAAATATATTTTCACAATTTATTACTCTCTCCGTATAAGATAATACTCTCTCCATCCCCCAAAAACTACAATTCTAAGTTTGAAGCAAATCAAATTATCGTAAGTCCGACTAAATTTATAGAAAATGATATCAACATTTATATTTTCAAACAGGTTTCCTATGAAACATATTCCATGACTAATTTAGTGATACTCCCTCTATTTTTATATGTCATATTAGTTTTGTCCAAGGCCAAACATTTCTAACTTTGATCAACATTTTTTTTAAAAGAATCATGTTGTTTCACAACATGTGAACTATATATTATGAAATTATTTGTCATAGGATATCTAAAAACATGAATATTATATTGTTAAATTATATTTTTTTAAAATTGATGGTCATGGATAGAAACATTTGACTTAGGATAAATCTAATACAACATGTAAAAATAGTGGGAGTACCTTTTCGGTATCATAAACGTTAGTACTTTCCATACAAATTTGATCAAACTTAAAATTATTTTATCCCTCGAAAAAATCTACAAGAATTGTATTATTTTTGGGGCGGAGGGGCATGCTCTTATAGATATCTTTAGCCAAATTAAAGCGTCAGTTTGCAGACCGTTTTGATGCCGTAATGGGTATATTATTCTCGATAGGAAGAAGTATAGCATTGTAGGAGAAAAGAAAATATCTAGTTGGAAGCACCAAGTTGGAATATGTGTAGAAAATTAAAAGAAAATTGTCACATCAGGTGAGAATATATTCTGCGGCTACGCAAAACTTGTATGATCGAGAGGTGGTTTTGAGTTGTATATTGAGTTTGGAATTCAAAGCTGCTTAAAGCAAGGGTTTAGGTCATTTTTTTATTCTTTCCTTTTTGCGATGATTCTTTTCTTCTATAAAGAATGTGTGTATTGGTTTGTTATTATTAACACAGCTTTATTCGTTTAAAAAGTGTAGAACTTTAGACGAAAAAATATACATTTACTAACGTGTAAATTGGGGAAAACACAGAAAACGAAGGATGAATATAAGCTCCTGTAAAATTTGTCTTCACCGCTGCACTTCGTCAATTTCATAGTGACAGAAGAAAAAAAAAGCAAGTTTAATCATGAAATATTTACTGTTCAAATAGCTGCTTCTTTTGCTGAATTTTGAACTCCTACACATGTATGTTTGCAAAATTAAATTCAGGCCACACTGGCGGTTTAATTATTCATATGTTTTCACGCGGCATCTGGCCGTTGTTTGTAACGGGAAGAATCGGACCCATGCATGCATAACAAACAAGGCATTTGCAAGCAAGCATACAAAGAACATAAATGTCCATCTCATGCCACGTCTCCATCTCCACAATCATCCATCCAAGTGCCGAAGTGAGCCACCCTGTGAATTGTGAATTTGTGATGCATCCCCGCCCAAAGCAACTCATCCCCAGCTCCTCCAAATTTGGCTTCTCAAACACCCCTGCACCTCGCCGTCCACCTCCACCCTGTCCAGCAACCTCCAGCAGCTCTCGCTCATCAGCTAGCGAGTGGCAGCAGCAGTCACAAGTCACAAGTCACAAGAGAGAGGAGAGGGACAAACACCACACGCACTCTCTCTCTCTCTCTCTCTCTCTCTCTCTCTCTCTCTCTCCTCGCTAAATCCCCAATCCTAGTCTTATCATCTTGTCTTGCTGCCTCCCTTGTGCCCCCTGCGCTCGGAGCTCCCACACTCCCGAGGGAAAAAAGAAAGCGAGAAAGCTTCGAGCTTTGCCCCCCGCGCCCCCGCACCCCCCCACCCCCGCTAAAATGTGATGTTGCCATCCATCCGAATCCGATTGCTTCTAGTTTAGTCCCTCACTCCTCTCCTCCTGGGTCAGTGTCCATCCATCCCTGGCCACCACTTCGTCTGCTATCCATGCCCATGCCGCGGCCGCCACCAGCGCCGCTGCCGCCTTCTTCTCCACTCTTTTGACCGTGTTTCTTTTTGTGTTTCTTGTCGTCCTAGTTATGGGCTCCGGCGAGGTGGATGGACGAGCATTGTCGGACGCGGAGCAGCAGTAGCGGCGGCCAAGCAAGCGGGGGATCTGGATCCGAGGCACCACCACCGGGCTCCTCACGACGGCGACGGAGGCGGCGGCGGCGGCGGAGAAGGAGGAGGAGGAGCGCAGCAAGAAGCAGATGAGCAGCAGCGGCGCCGCCACCACCGGCTGCTGCAGCTCCACCAGCAAGTGCAGCAGGACCAAGACCCGCCGCCGGTCCCCCTCTTCCAGCTCCAGCACCTGCAGGCCGCGGAGGCCGTGAGGCAGCGGGGCGGCTTGTCCGCCGAGTATGCCCTTCTCGCGCCCATGGGCGACGCCGGCCAGTCCCACCACCACCACCACCACCACGCCTTCCAACCGCAGCTCCTGTCCTTCGGGGGAGTCGGCCAGCAGCACCACGTGCACCAGTTCACGGCGCAGGCGCCCGCGGCTCCCGCGGCGTCGAACTCCTCGCGGCCGCGAGGAGGAGGCGCGGGCGGCGAGGTCGTGGCCGCGACGTCCGCGTCGCACTCGCGCGTGAGGGGCGGCGCCGGTGGCGGCGGGGAGATCGTGGCGGTGCAGGGAGGGCACATTGTGCGCTCCACGGGGCGCAAGGACCGCCACAGCAAGGTGTGCACGGCGCGCGGGCCGCGGGACCGACGCGTGCGCCTGTCGGCGCACACCGCCATCCAGTTCTACGACGTGCAGGACCGCCTGGGCTACGACCGCCCCAGCAAGGCCGTGGACTGGCTCATCAAGAACGCCAAGGACGCCATCGACAGTCTCGAGACGCTGCCCGCGTGGCAGCCCACGGCCACCGCAGCCAATGCCACCGCGCCGCCGTCCTCCTCCACGCACCCCGACTCCGCCGAGAACTCCGACGACCAGGCGCAGGCCATCACCGTCGCGCACACGGCCTTCGACTTCCCGGGTGCTGGTGGAACCGGCGGCGGCGGCAGCGGCGCGGGCTTCCTTCCGGCGTCGCTCGACTCGGACTCCATCGCGGACACGATCAAGTCTTTCTTTCCCATGGCTGGCACGGGAGGCGGCGAGGCGTCTTCGTCCACGGCTGCGGCGCAGTCGTCCGCCATGGGCTTCCAAAGCTACACGCCTGACCTCCTGTCGCGCACCGGCAGCCACAGCCAGGAGCTCCGGCTGTCCCTGCAGTCCCTCCCAGACCCCATGTTCCACCACCAGCACCAGGACCGGTCGCAACAAGGCCACGGCGGCAATGGCTCCGCGCAGCAGGCGCTCTTCCCCGGCGCCGCCAGCTACTCGTTCGGCGGCGGCGGCGGCGCCATGTGGACCGAGCAGGCGCAGAGCCAACGCATGGTGCCGTGGAACGTGCCCGACCCAGGAGGCGGGAGCACTGGCGGCTACCTGTTCAACGTGTCGCAGCAGGCGGCGCACATGCAGGCGGCGCTTGGCGGCCAGAGCCAGTTCTTCTTCCAGAGGGGACCCCTTCAGTCCAGTAACCAGCCCTCCGAGCGAGGATGGCCGGAGACCGTCGAAGCCGACAACCCGATGCAGCAGCAGCATGGTGGCGGGCTAAGCTCCACCGTGTCGACCATCGGGTTCGCGCCCGGCATCGGCTTCTCCGGGATCCGCATCCCTACCAGGATACAGGGCGACGAGGAGCACAACGGCGGCAGCGGCAATGGCGACAAGCCGCCGCCGTCTGTGTCCTCGGCTTCTCACCACTGACAGCAGCAGTGGAGCACAGATTACTCCGCCCACCACCAACCACCATGAGCATTGAGCAATACACCATGTATCAGTATCAGTAACATCACCGTCAGCTCCTCAACATGCACCCTTGTGAGAATTCTCTCGTAAACTCGTAATTCTTCGTTCTAGCATTTTATTCCCACTACAGGACTGCTGTTTCTTGGACTGAAATTTCTGATGCAATTTTCTATCCCCATTTCAGGTAGTTATAATTTGCTGCTTCTTCCTATGGTGATTGCAACAAGGAGGAGCAAGGTTGGGAGCTAAACACTCTTTTGGCTGGTTGGTCGGTCGGTCGGTCGGTTTTCTAGATCTCTTGCTGCTTGTGTCAATGGTTTTTGCTTCAAGAACTCACTCGGAGCTTCTTCTTAGAAATTAGGCCCGTAAGAATGCAGCACATTGGCTTGATCGATGTGATGGCTTGTTTGCTGCATTACGGTAGGTTTAGTTGATGTTCTACTAGTTGCTGTAGTTCAAGCTTGCTTCTTTTGCACTTGCTCTTGTTTGTGATATGCATGAATGGTTAATGTGCTTCCTCCTGGGGTTCAGGAGCTAAGCAGCAGTGCCAGTAGATGTTGTTGTTAATTAACCTGATAATTAAGCGGATGGGGACAGTAGTCTTTCGTTCTTTAATTTGTTTCCTGTGATTGGCATTTGAAACAGATTGTGCCTGCCTGCATGCCCTAAGATCTCCTCCTAATTTTGTTTAACATTTTAAAATTAGTATACACCTAGGATGGTGCCAGTCTCCTACCTGCTGCAGCCTATCACAATATCTTATCTTGGCTTTGTTCTTGCTGAACCATTCGCCCCGTTCAGAAAAACACTGTTCCGACTAAAAATACTGTTCCGACTGAAAAAAAGAGCCATCGGGGGAATTGTTTGGAACAGCCTATCACAATATTTTATCTTGGCTTTGTTCTTGCTGAACCATTCGCCCCGTTCTGCTGGTATAAAAATATACTATTCATGCTAAAAAACACTGTTCCAGCTGAAATATTGTGAGAGAAAAATACTGTTCCGACTGAAAAAAGAGCTGAACAAGCCGGCTTCCTATTAGCCCATCGGGGGAATTGTTTGGAAGTGAGAATTTAAAGACCTCAAAGGCATCACAAGAGTAGGATTTGTGCACACTTTAAGGCTCCTTTTTTATATTAAGGGAAAAAAAAAAGATACCACAAAGCTTGCAGGAGTAGGTTCATTGCATGGCCTCACGCTAAGCACAGTGTAGTAGCAGCAGCAGCAGCAGTTTTTCCCCACCCTAATCCAGCATGTGATTGGTTTGTTCTCTTGCCCTGCCGCTGCTGCTGTAGCAGGGCTGCAGGAGGACGCAGCGACAGCTGCTGCAGCTCAGCTTTCCTGTGCCATCCATGATCTACTCCATCCATCTATCACTGGGCACGGCAAGAATGACACAAGGGAAAAGGTTTTGCTGCGTGTCATTAGCGCAGTACATGCGGCCACCGGCGGCACAGTACATTGCCCCCGGCTTTTACCTCAGGCCCGTAGCCTGCCTGCCTGAAACGGGCAATGCCTGTCTGGCTGATGCCAGGAGGAGGGAGTCGAGATGCAGTGCAGTGGGGGGCCATCCCGGCAAGGCAACCCGCCAGCCATGGCCATGCATAAGGGGGTGTTTGGTTCACCTAGCCGCACCTAAATTTAGTAGCTTTAGTTTTTTAGTAACTTTTTTACCAAATATTTTGACTAAATATGACTAAATGGTATTTAGCCAACTAGTAACCCAAAACTTAATAAAAGGGACTAAAAGCCCACCTAGACAGGTGGTGCTCCTCATAACTGTACTGTCCCGCAGGCGTCGCAGATGAAGGCCAGGTCCTGCCCGGCCGCGCCGTCGAGGAGCCGGCGGAGCTGGCCGGTCTCGTTGAGCTGTCGTACCTCGTCCGCGCCGCCGATGAACAGCTGCGGGAGTGCGAAGGCGCGTCCCCGCGCGGCCAGCAGCGCCTGGAGCTCCCGGCGGAGCACGGCGTCCATGGACACGCCCCGCTCGTCCACGGCGACGCGGAACCCGCGCAGGATGGCGTGCACCGCGGTGCAGTCAGCGAACGTGCGCCGCACCGCGCGCAGCGACGTCGTGTACAGCACCACCGCCTGCTGCCGCTGTGCACGTGGCTCATCCGCGAGCTGCCGCCGCCGCCGTCACCTGGTCGCCGACGCCGCCGGCCGGTGCCCCTGGTGGTGGTGGTACGTCAGCGACCGAGTCAGCTGGAACTGCTTCTTGCTGCCGCCTCCGGCCGCGCCGCCGCCACAATCCTCCATCTCACGCGCCGCCGCCGCCGCCGCCAGGTTCTTTGGCTACGGCGGTTACCGGGAGGCAAAGAAAGGGGGAGGAAGACGAAGAGGATCTCGCTGGAACTCATCTTGACCGGATCTCGCTGGAGCTCACCAGCAGGCAGGCACTTCTTCCTCCCCTTCTCCGTCGGCCAGTTCTCCTTCCTCCCCTTCTTCGCCGGCCGATGCTCCTTCCTCTCCTTCCCCGCCGGCCAAATGCTAGGGGCAGGAGCTTAGGGGCGTTTTGGGCATCCTAAACATGCACATGTCAAGTTTAGTCACAATTAGTCCACCAAACCAAACGCTGCCTGACTAAAATTTAGGAGGTAGTTTAGCTGACTAAATTTAGGAGCTGGGAACCAAACAGGCTCTAGTTCCACCTCCTCAGCCCGGCCTCTCTTATTGGCTTCCACATGGAGTCATGGACTATTGGACTACTCCCTTTGTCTGCCCTGCCCTGTCGCTGTTTTAACTTTTAACTAGGGTGCTAGCTGGTAGTTTTGCTGTGGGGATGATGGGTGATGATGAGAGGCACGTCATATAGTTCTTGGAGGAGCCCGGGGCGGGCCCTTCATTCATCTCCTCTAGGAGTCGGCCGCCATAGATGAGGAGGGGCTTTGCTTGCATGCTTGCGGCATGGAATGAGCAACCAACACTTTATACACCCCATGCTATTCACAACACTGATGAGAGCGCAAGTGGTTATCACAAAGTAAATAGTAGTATTTTACAGGCTTTATTAGCCTGGCCCGGCAGCTACGTACATTTTGTTCCACTGTAGAGAATACATAGTACTGTACTATATATAAAGACTCATTTTTTCACTTATATATAGTGCTACGCCATACTACAAGTTAATGATAAGATTATGTATCACTGTGTAAATCAATCAAATGTCTCTCATTGTGTTTAGACCAATATATGCGAGTATCCCCAACTGGATTTCTAGACGCACTGATTTTTTTTCTCTATTTGCTATCTTCTATTGCTTTTATTGTCAACCGATCCTTATATACGGGAGTACCCCAACCTGGTTTCTGAACACACGATGTTCCTTTTCTCTAGTATTGCTTGGTTTGCTAGTTGAAGCATATATATGTGAGTATCCATTCCCCTTTGGGTATCGCTACTATTTTTTATTCTGTGGCCTTTATTTTGATAAGTAAGGTTGCCATTCCTAAAAGTTTTAGGAGCTAAAATCTGGATAGAATTTGTCTAAAGAACCAAACACCTACTCCTAAAAGCTTCTAAAAACTTTAGGAGAGGCCAAAAACTTTAGGAGCTCCACCCCTCCTAAAAGATCCTAAAGTCCATCCTGGACCCCCACTACCCCTCCTTGGTTACCCTGTCGGCCTGTCCCCTCTCTCTCTTCTAGAGGAGGGCTGCATGGTCTATTTGCTAGTGCATTTATTGCTTTTAGTCAGTTTTAGAAAATAGAACCAAACACTCTTTTAGGAGGTTTTAGCAGCCTCATAAAAAACTCCTAAAACTTTTAGCTCCTAAAAATTTTAGGAGCTTGGAACCAAACAGGGCCTACGTCATTGGTGGAAAAAGAATCGATAGGATTTTGTGCATAGTGTAGCGACAACGGCGACTAGGATTTGTATTCTCTTTATATTACATGAAAACCTATTTTTTTCCTTCCCAACCCGCTACCGATAAAAAGTGTTATGATTCAGGGAAACGAGATAAGATGGTATTCACAATCTAAAGAATATATATATATATATAACTACTGCTCTGTAGCTGGCTACAAAATAACTTATTCTGTAGACACTTTGAGTTATGATAATTACTATGTTAATTTACGAGATTATAGTAACTCCTTACTAAGTGATTTTCTACGACGTTATGATGAATATCCCTATGTGTTATAGCAACCTAACTATCGTAAACACGTATTGATATTATCGTAAATTAGTATATAAAATTATCATAAATGGAGGTGGCTATAGAATAACTTATTTCGTAGTTGGCTACTGAATATACTATCTCTCTCTTTATATATAACTACTACCCTGTAGCTGGCTACAAAATAACTAATTTCGTAGCCACTTTGAGTTACGATAATTACTATGTTAATTTACGATATTATAGTAACTCCATACTAAGTGGTTTACTATAACATTATGGTAAATATCTCCATGTGTTTCTATCGTAAATATGTATTGACAATTTGACATTATCGTAAATTAGTATATAAAATTATCTTAAATGGAGGTGGCTACGGAATAACTTATTTTGTAACTGGCTACTGAATATACTCTCCCTATATGAGAGAGAGAGAGTATATTATATATATATATATATATATATATATATATATATATATATATATATATATATATATATATATATATATATATATATATATATAGAGAGAGAGAGAGAGAGAGAGAGAGAGAGAGAGAGTGAGAGTATATTCGGTAGCCAGCTACAGAATAAGTTATTCTGTAGCCACCTCTATTTACGATAATTTTATATACTAATTTACGATAATGTCAATACATATTTACGATAGTTGGGGTACTATAACACATAGGGATATTTACCATAGCGCTATAGTAAACCACTTAGTAAGGAGTTACTATAATCTCGTAAATTAACATAGTAATTATCGTAACTCAAAGTGGCTATAGAATAAGTTATTTTGTAGCCAGTTACAGGGTAGTATATATATATATATATATATATATATATATATATATATATATATATATATATATATATATATATAATGCACCTGGGTGCATTCTATGAAGCGAGTGCACCCGACACGCGAGTGCGACGAGTGGCTATCGCGAGGTAACCAACTACGTGATGCCACCTAACTGCTCAACCCACCCACTATGAAGCATGCATATAGGGAATCTTTTGTTGATTCGAAACGAAAAAAAAAATACGATATCTTCTAAACCATATATCCGATTTTAGTTCTGTTTAAAGTAGGTTGTTGAAAAAAATATGCTTAACAAAACGAGATTCATGAAGTCTGTATTTGATGAAGTTTTTTTTTTCAAATACGTAATTGCAATATGTTGTACTATGAGTTGCAAGCACTTCTACAACACAATTGCAACTTGGCTGTAGCATATTTAGCACTGGTTGCAATGAAGGCTGTATTTGATGAAGTTTTATTTTTCAAATATGTAATTGCAATATGTTGTAGTATGAGTTGCAAGCACTTCTACAACACAATTGTAACTTGGTTGTAGCGTATTTAGCACTGGTTGCAATGAAGGCTGTATTTGATGAAGTTGTTTTTTCAAATACGTAATTGCAATATGTTGTACTATGAGTTGCAAGCACTTCTATAACACAATTGCAACTTGGATGTAGCGTATTTAACACTGGTTGCAATGAAGGCTGTATTTGATGAAGTTTTTTTTAAATACAGTTGCTACTCAGATATGATTGCAACTCAGAATTTCAACTTGGCGTGGTTATAGTGACCAGATGCATATAATACACAGAGTTATAACTAGTTGCAACTAGGTGGTAGACAAAGTTGCAATCGGTAGTACACTGATATGCAACTCGTTTAAAGGATAAAAAATATATTCATATTGGATCTAGTTTTGCTCAGAATATTTTATTGAGTCGGATGCAACAAACGGTTTGTCACTCGGGGTTACGGTTTAGGAGAAAATTTGTTTCAAAGATTCGAACCAACAAAAAATTCCATACATGCATGTATTCGCTTGGGCGCGCTGGTTGCTCCAAGTTAGTGCGCCCGCCGGCCTGGGTGCATTCTATATACAGGATATACCCAGGTGTATTATAGTAAAACTGTGTGTGTATATATATATATATATATATATATATATATATATATATATATATATATATATATATATATATATATATATATATATAGAGAGAGAGAGAGAGAGAGAGAGAGAGAGAGAGTATTCAGTAGCCAGCTATAAAATAAGTTATTCTGTAGCCACCTCCATTTACGATAATTTTATATACTAATTTACGATAATGTCAATACATATTTACGATAGTTGGGTTACTATAACACATGAAGATATTTACTATAACGTTATAGTAAACCACTTAGTAAGGAGTTACTATAATCTCATAAATTAACATAGTAATTATCGTAACTCAAAGTGGCTGCAGAATAAATTATTTTTGTAGCAGTTACAGGGTATATATATATATATATATATATATATATATATATATATATATATATATATATATATATATATATATATATATATATATATATATATATAGTAAACCACTTAGTAAGGAGTTACTATAATCTCATAAATTAACATAGTAATTATCGTAACTCAAAGTGGCTGCAGAATAAATTATTTTTGTAGCAGTTACAGGGTATATATATATATATATATATATATATATATATATATATATATATATATATATACCCTGTAACTGCTACAAAAATAATTTATTTAGGATATTCAAAGTGTATGTAACTACTACCCTGTAATTTCAAATTTATTTAGAACTACTACCCTGTAACGGGGATGATGGGTGATGATGAGAGGCACGTCATATAGTTCTTGGAGGAGCCCGGGGCGGGCCCTTCATTCATCTCCTCTAGGAGTCGGCCGCCATAGATGAGGAGGGGCTTTGCTTGCATGCTTGCGGCATGGAATGAGCAACCAACACTTTATACACCCCATGCTATTCACAACACTGATGAGAGCGCAAGTGGTTATCACAAAGTAAATAGTAGTATTTTACAGGCTTTATTAGCCTGGCCCGGCAGCTACGTACATTTTGTTCCACTGTAGAGAATACATAGTGCTGTACTATATATAAAGACTCATTTTTTCACTTATATATAGTGCTACGCCATACTACAAGTTAATGATAAGATTATGTATCACTGTGTAAATCAATCAAATGTCTCTCATTGTGTTTAGACCAATATATGCGAGTATCCCCAACTGGATTTCTAGACGCACTGATTTTTTTTCTCTACTTGCTAATCTTCTATTGCTTTTATTGTCAACCGATCCTTATATACGGGAGTACCCCAACCTGGTTTCTGAACACACGATGTTCCTTTTCTCTAGTATTGCTTGGTTTGCTAGTTGAAGCATATATATGTGAGTATCCATTCCCCTTTGGGTATCGCTACTATTTTTTATTCTGTGGCCTTTATTTTGATAAGTAAGGTTGCCATTCCTAAAAGTTTTAGGAGCTAAAATCTGAATAGAATTTGTCTAAAGAACCAAACATCTACTCCTAAAAGCTTCTAAAAACTTTAGGAGAGGCCAAAAACTTTAGGAGCTCCACCCCCTCCTAAAAGCTCCTAAAGTCCATCCTGGACCCCCACTACCCCTCCTTGGTTACCCTGTCGGCCTGTCCCCTCTCTCTCTTCTAGAGGAGGGCTGCATGGTCTATTTGCTAATGCATTTATTGCTTTTAGTCAGTTTTAGAAAATAGAACCAAACACTCTTTTAGGAGGTTTTAGCAGCCTCATAAAAAACTCCTAAAACTTTTAGCTCCTAAAAATTTTAGGAGCTTGGAACCAAACAGGGCCTACGCCATTGGTGGAAAAAGAATCGATAGGATTTTGTGCATAGTGTAGCGACAACGGCGGCTAGGATTTGTATTCTCTTTATATTACATGAAAACCTATTTTTTTCCTTCCCAACCCGCTACCGATAAAAAGTGTTATGATTCAGGGAAACGAGATAAGATGGTATTCACAATCTAAAGAATATATATATAATATGGTATTCACAATCTAAAGAATATATATATATATAACTACTGCTCTGTAGCTGGCTACAAAATAACTTATTTGTAGACACTTTGAGTTATGATAATTACTATGTTAATTTACGAGATTATAGTAACTCCTTACTAAGTGGTTTTCTATGACGTTATGATGAATATCCCTATGTGTTATAGCAACCCAACTATCGTAAACACGTATTGATATTATCGTAAATTAGTATATAAAATTATCATAAATGGAGGTGGCTATAGAATAACTTATTTCGTAGTTGGCTATTGAATATACTATCTCTCTCTTTATATATAACTACTACCCTGTAGCTGGCTACAAAATAACTAATTTCGTAGCCACTTTGAGTTACGATAATTACTATGTTAATTTACGAGATTATAGTAACTCCATACTAAGTGGTTTACTATAACATTATGGTAAATATCTCCATGTGTTTCTATCGTAAATATGTATTGACAATTTGACATTATCGTAAATTAGTATATAAAATTATCTTAAATGGAGGTGGCTACGGAATAACTTATTTTGTAACTGGCTACTGAATATACTCTCCCTATATGAGAGAGAGTATATTATATATATATATATATATATATATATATATATATATATAGGACGAGGCTAAAATGCACCTGGGTGCATTCTATGAAGCGAGTGCACCCGACACGCGAGTGCGACGAGTGGCTATCGCGAGGTAACCAACTACGTGATGCCACCTAACTGCTCAACCCACCCACTATGAAGCATGCATATAGGGAATCTTTTATTGATTCGAAACGAAAAAAATATGATATCTTCTAAACCATATATCCGATTTTAGTTCTGTTTAAAGTAGGTTGTTGAAAAAAATATGCTTAACAAAACGAGATTCATGAAGTCTGTATTTGATGAAGTTTTTTTTTCAAATACGTAATTGCAATATGTTGTACTATGAGTTGCAAGCACTTCTACAACACAATTGCAACTTGGCTGTAGCGTATTTAGCACTGGTTGCAATGAAGGCTGTATTTGATGAAGTTTTATTTTTCAAATATGTAATTGCAATATGTTGTACTATGAGTTGCAAGCACTTCTACAACACAATTGTAACTTGGTTGTAGCGTATTTAGCACTGGTTGCAATGAAGGCTGTATTTGATGAAGTTGTTTTTTCAAATACGTAATTGCAATATGTTGTACTATGAGTTGCAAGCACTTCTATAACACAATTGCAACTTGGATGTAGCGTATTTAACACCGGTTGCAATGAAGGTTGTATTTGATGAAGTTTTTTTTCAAATACAGTTGCTACTCAGATATGATTGCAACTCAGAATTTCAACTTGGCGTGATTATAGTGACCAGATGCATATAATACACAGAGTTATAACTAGTTGCAACTAGGTGGTAGACAGAGTTGCAATCGGTAGTACACTGACATGCAACTCGTTTAAAGGATAAAAAATATATTCATATTGGATCTAGTTTTGCTCAGAATATTTTATTGAGTCGGATGCAACAAACGGTTTGTCACTCGGGGTTACGGTTTAGGAGAAAATTTGTTTCAAAGATTCGAACCAACAAAAAATTCCATACATGCATGTATTCGCTTGGGCGCGCTGGTTGCTCCAAGATAGTGCGCCCGCCGACCTGGGTGCATTCTATATACAGGATATACCCAGGTGTATTATAGTAAAACAGTGTGTGTGTATATATATATATATATATATATATATATATATATATATATATATATATATATATATATATATATATATATATATATAGAGAGAGAGAGAGAGAGAGAGAGAGAGAGAGAGAGAGAGTATTCAGTAGCCAGCTACAAAATAAGTTATTCTGTAGCCACCTCCATTTATGATAATTTTATATACTAATTTACGATAATGTCAATACATATTTACGATAGTTGGGTTACTATAACACATGGAGATATTTACTATAACGTTATAGTAAACCACTTAGTAAGGAGTTACTATAATCTCATAAATTAACATAGTAATTATCGTAACTCAAAGTGACTGCAGAATAAATTATTTTTGTAGCAGTTACAGGGTAGTAGTGTTATATATATATATATATATATATAGAACTACTATCCTATAGCTGGCTGCAGAATAACTTATTCTGTAGCCACTTTGAGTTACGATAATTACTATGTTAATTTACGAGATTTACAGTAACTCCTTACTAAGTGGTTTACTATAACGTTATGGTAAATATTCCCATGTGTTATAGTAACCCAACTATCGTAAATATGTATTGACATTATGGTAAATTAGTATATAAAATTATGGTAAATAGAGGTGGCTACAGAATAACTTATTTTGTAGCCGGCTGCTGACTATTTTGTAGCTGGCCATAGAATAACTTATTCTGTAGCCACTTTGAGTTACGATAATTACTATGTTAATTTACGAGATTTACAGTAACTCCTTACTAAGTGGTTTACTATAACGTTATGGTAAATATTCCCATGTGTTATAGTAACCCAACTATCGTAAATATGTATTGACATTATGGTAAATTAGTATATAAAATTATGGTAAATAGAGGTGGCTACAGAATAACTTATTTTGTAGCCGGCTGCTGAATAGTCTCTCCCTATATATATATATATATATATATATATATATATATATATATATATATATAGGGAGAGGCTATTCAGTAGCCGGCTACAAAATAAGTTATTCTGTAGCCACCTCCATTTACGATAATTTTATACACTAATTTACGATAATGTCAATACATATTTACGATAGTTGGGTTACTATAACACATGGGGATATTTACCATAATGTTATAGTAAACCACTTAGTAAATTAACATAGTAATTATCGTAACTCAAAGTGGCTACAGAATAAGTTATTTTGTAGCCAGCTACAGGATAGTAGTTCTATATATATATATATATATATATATATATATATATAGGGAGAGGCTATTCAGTAGCCGGCTATAAAATAAGTTATTCTGTAGCCACCTCCATTTACTATAATTTTATATACTAATTTACCATAATATAAATACATATTTACGATAGTTGGGTTACTATAACACATGGGGATATTTACCATAACGTTATATTAAACCACTTAGTAAGGAGTTACTATAATCTCGTAAAATAACATAGTAATTATCGTAACTCAAAGTGGCTACAGAATAAGTTATTCTGTAGCCAGCTACAGGATAGTAGTTCTATATATATATATATATATATATATATATATATATATATATATATATATATAGGGAGAGGCTATTCAGTAGCCAGCTACAGAATAAGTTATTCTATAGCCACCTTCATTTACCATAATTTTATATACTAATTTACGATAATATCAATATATATTTACTATAGTTGGGTTACTATAACACACGGGGATATTTACCATAACGTTGTAGTAAACCACTTAGTAAGGAGTTACTATAATCTCATAAATTAACATAGTAATTATCGTAACTCAAAGTGGCTACAGAATAAGTTATTTTGTAGCCAGCTACAGGATAGTAGTTCTATATATATATTGCTGATTAAATGGGAGAGAGGGATCAAAAGTGTATGTATGTGTGTGCTTATTTATATTTAGGATATTCATTACTTGAAATGAGAAGTTTTCGGTTCAAAATTTGAAATTGGTGAATGCTTTGCGTCCGTTCGATCATTCGTCCACAGAACTGACTACTAAAGTAATAATCATTCTCTCCACAACGGTGGCATGCAAGGCCCCGGCACTAGAATCCACCCTACCAGCCCCCCTCATCTATCAACCCTAGCACACGACTAAAAAAATGCTCTAACTCGCAAAGAGTGTCATTCCATTTTATCCAACTTTATAGACACAAATTTCTTGTTCTCCTTCCTATGTTGTATTGATTTGCTTGTCCAATGGTACATATATATATATATATATGATTAGCTGCAATATCCATTGACTAATATGGATTTCTAAACATATGAATTTCTTGTTCTCATTGTTGGCTGATATTAGTAACAGTGTGGCTCCTTGTGTTATGATATGATTTTGATTCCTAAAGACAGTCCATAATAGCGGCATATTGTTACAATTTCATTACCATCGAGACAAGTGATATAGGCCCATCGTTTCGTTGAAATTTGGCTTATGCTTATGCTGAAATGCTATGAGAGAAAAACATTGTTCGTTCGCTGAAAAGTACTGCTGAAGTAGTGCTGCGGAACAAGGCCATAGATAATCTTCCTCAAACCAGTTAGTTAGCAATGACACAAGTTGTCCATCTAGCCAACCATGTTTCATTCTCACAAAAAAATTAAGGTCAAACTCTCACCCTAGCATGTTTAACATGTCGATGATATATAAAGTACACAAATAGGAAAATTTAAGTAATTAGACTTGATGAGTGCTTGAAAGAAAACGCACGGACTATGTATGTCTTTATTCGCGCACTCAACACCCAATCATCAACATTGGTTTACATGTTTTCTACATCGTGTATGTATAAAATGTGGCATTTTGTAGTAGTATTTGGTAGTATCTAAAATGGAGCTGGTTGAGGACCCCATGTTTGGAGAAATAAGGGAGGTCAAATATAAGAAGTCCTAGTTGAAACGATATATCGAGATCATTAGTGTCATATTTAAAATGAAGCACTACATTTGAGTTAATGAATATTCTTATATTAAAATGCAGGCACACATATATACAGATGGAGTCTATACTCTACAAGTGTGAAACAATCAAACAAAGGCACATATTTTCTTTTGAGAGGATATATGCACCATGTAGCTTAGGTTGTGAAGAACCAGATCCCTCGCGCTTTCCTGAGGAAAAAGAAGGGTTCTGAGGCAAGCCAAAGAAAGCTACTACGTACTACATGTGGTGGTGTGGATCGTGTCCTGTGGTGTACTAGCTGTAGCATCAGCCGGCAGTCCGGCACCCACCACCGCATGCAGGAGTCGGGAAACGGCCATGTAAAGGGATCACATGCGTTTGCACGGCGGCCATGCATGCGGATGCTACCAAAACAAACCTGACGGGAGTCCCCAGCCCGGGGCGGGCCGCCAGGCGGCCGGTGTGCGAGTGCGATGACACGACTGTAGCCGGAAACGACTGTAGCGGACGGACCCCGGGCAACCGACCTGGCACCGGCAGTCAGTACTTCATGGCTATGGGCCGCCGGGGTGTTTGGTTTCCCTCCTGCGCTAAATTTTAGTGCGTGTGATGTTTGAACATTAATTTAGAGTATTAAATGTACATTAATTATAAAACTAATTACACAGATTACGACTAATTTACGAGACAAATCTTCTAAGCCTAATTAGTTCATGATTCGACAATGTGGTGCTACAGTAACATATGCTAATAATGAGTTAATTAGGCTTAATAGATTCATGTGGTAAACTAGGCACGGCTTCTATAATTAGTTTTATGATTAGTATCCGAACAGCCGATCTGACACCGGTGACACTTTTTAAACTTTAGTCCCTGCATACAGGACAGCGATAGCGATGCATCATGCACGCATGGCCAATTGGCCATGGCGCTTGTGGTGTTCGCAGCTGCCGGTGTATCATGGCAACTCCGACACAATGGCTCCGTTCGTTTCACTAGGAAAAACAAGTCGAAACACTGTTTTGATTGATTTGTTGCGAGAAAAAAATAACGTTCCAGCTCAAAAACAACCTGAGAAAAAACGGATGTTAAGAGAAGCGCCGATGGCCGGCAGGCAGGAGCCGGCCGCGTACGTACGGTCTCGCTCGGCTGCAGGCAGCTGCACACGGGAGGAGAGGCCAGAGGCGGGCGGGTCAGGCTCAGCCGCTCAGGCCACCTTCCCATGCACAGGCGCCCGGGCGGGCGATATGATTGATGTGATCCACTGATCCCATCCGCCCTATCGGCGCTGTACCCGGCCGCAGAACGGAACATGGGAAGCACATGGGGGCCGTAAATGCGGCCGCGTACGGCGTCGCCCCGGCCGCCGTCTTCTGCATCCGTCGTGGCCCATCCCGTCCTGCCGTGGCGCGCGCTCTCGCTCGTCGTCCCTCGTCTCTCTGGTGATTGATCCAAAGGCTCTGACGACGCTGACGGATCCGGCGGGCACGTACGTACGACGCCGCGCTGGAGGCGATAAATGGAGATGCCATGGCGTACGTACGTGCAATTGCTGCCTCGTCCGTTGGTTGGTTCGACGGAGACCCTGTAGACGACGTTGCTGATTGCTGCCGTGCGGGCGCGCATCAATGCATGCATGCATCGGCCATGACCGGCCGGTCGCGCACCCTCCGACCGGCCAGCAACGGCGGGCGGGAATCGGCCGGCCGGGATCGCCCGGGGAGTGTGAACTGTGACGGGACGGACGGGTTCGTCGGTTCGCTCATGTGATGGAGGTGCGCGAGACTGCGAGTGGTGTTCATCGATGTGATGAGTGATGACGACCCGTACTGTACGCGAAGGTGGCCATCGATCGATGGCGAGCCGACGCTGATGCTTAGATTTGCCGTGCGTCCAGGGCACACAGCGAAGCAAAAAAAAAAAAACACTCGGTAAAGTCTTTGCGGAGTGTTATACTCGGCAAACGGTACTCGGTGTACACAGTGTCAGCAAATGTTTCTTTGCTGAGTGTTTTCTATCGTGCACCCGGTAAAGATTTTGCCGAATGCTAAAACCGACACTCGGCAATTTTTTTTTTTGAAAAATATAAAAAAGCCTCCCACCCCACACGCGGCTCGGCCACACCGCCGCCCACCCGCGGCTCGCCGCCGCCACCAGGATGCCACCACGCCGCTGCCACCACCACGTCCGCCCTCTCCCACCAGTTCCGGCCTTCGGCTACCGGGATCCGCCCTCTCCCGCTAGGATCCAGCCTCCGGCGCGCACGAGAGAGAGAGCCGCACCGCCCGCGGGAGAGAGCCGCACTGCCCGCCGTCGAGAGAAGTGAGGGAGAGAAGAGCTACAATGGCTCTCACCATCAAGAGAAGTGAGGGAGAGAAGAGAGAGATGCACGAGTGACGGCGCCGAAAGACAGGGTGGAGAGGGAGAGGGAGGGAAGGGGCGGCACCGGGAGAGCGAGGGAAGGGGCGGCGACGCCAGGAGAGGGAGGGGAGGGTGGGAGGGAGGGGGCGGCGGCCGGGAGCTTTTTATAACGTGCCAAGTTTGCTGAGTGTCGGATCGAGGACACTCGGCAAAGATAGCTTTGTCGAGTGTCAGATCACGGCACTCGACAAAATGAAGTTCTTTGTCGAGTGCCACAGATTTATACTCGGCAAAATGAAGTTCTTTGCCGAGTGTTTTTTTTCTCTTTTAGCCGAGTGCAGAACTTTACCGAGTGTTTACACGCTCGGCAAATAGTTTGCCTATTGTTTTTGTGTTAACACTCAGTAAATAGCTTATTTACTAAGTACTTAATAGAATACACTCGGTAAAAAACTTGGCACTCGACAAAATATACAATTTCCGGTAGTGTGAGGAGAGGGGCACGGCGCTGCTGACCGACCTGCTGCAGTAGACGACTACGTACAGCTCTGAGGCTGTTGCACCGCAAACGTTGGGGCTAATCGATCTGGTTAGGCCAGGCAGGGCCTGTCCAGATCGGCCAGCACGACAGCCCTGTCTTACTTGCAGTCCGTATGCCTCAGCCACCAGTGGCCAGTGGCCTCTGGCCTCAAAACGAGAACTGCCCAAGGCACATGCGCGAATAGCACCACCGCAGGCACAGCCATTTCGGGTTATTCATTTCATTCACAGTTTCACACTCACGGATCTTTCTTTTTTACTACTACTAGTCCTACCTCCCGAGCTGGTTACATTTTCAAAAAAAAAAAGATAAAAAACTACAGTATGCTGGTTGCTTTGACTCTTCTTGGCCACAAGGGAATTGCCTCGTGTTGCATGCACTGCCGCCCTTAAAATTTAGTCCATTCTCCTGTCCGACGTTTGAACACTAATTTGGAGTATTAAATATAGACTAGTTATAAAATTAATTACACAGATCGTGACTAATATACGAGACGAATCTATTAAGCCTAATTAGTGCATGATTTGATAATGTGGCGCTACAGTAAACATGTGCTAATGATAGATTAATTAGGCTTAATAGATTCGTCTCGTAAATTAGCTACGGCTTCCGTAATTAGTTTTATAATTAGATCACGTCTAGTTCTCCTAATTAGTATTCGACATTCGATGTGACAAGAACTAAACTTTAGTCCCTGGATCCAAACACCCCTATTGATATCGGTCGGTACTCTCAGAGATACAATTCAAATTACGTTGATGTCCGGAAGAAGAGAAGTTCAAGAGTCTTCAAATGGCATGAATCATAGGCCACTTCACTCATAATCAAGTTTTTTTTTCGGAAAAAAGGAATTTATTCCGGTCTCTACTCTCTACACAAGTTACGCGTACAACTAAATTTTACTATAATTACACACAAGTTTTACTCCATGCTTGGCAAAGATATACTATACTAGGCCTTCGTCTCCATTTTACGACACACCCATTTCAACTCTTTTTTTAGAGAATATACTCCGATATGTAGCCCTAAAAATATTCTGCAAATAAAAATATATTTCCTTGTTTTTTTTGTCCTTTTGCTATTCTTTAAGGTAAACCCTTCTCTGTTCCATGTAATGGGCACACTCTCCTACTAATTCGTAAAAAAAGGTTGGGTTATTACTCTAATTTTCACATTATAATATATCATTCCTCCTTTTTCAGCGTGGGCTAAAAATCTGGTAATTTTAGTTCACTGTGGTCGAGATTCCTCCATCTCTAGTTTTATAGGCAGGTGAAATTAAAGGTTGGCACCTGCAAGAGGCTAGCATCGCAAGGGGCGGAGGTATATGTACTGATGTGGTTGAAGCCTCACCCACAGACAAAAATAAGGAAGCAGTGATATAAGCTAAATTTTCACCATATTTGCACCCCATGTCAAAAATTCTTGCACCCATAAAGCAAGAACACGTCTCCCTCGAATTTGCTTTAGCTTTATCCATGGGCCTACCTTTGATGGCCGACGTGGATGCGGTGTGTGGAAGGTATGTATCGGTGTTTTTTACCGACAAATATTTGGTTCTTGGGGAACCCCGCTTGGTGCGAAGAACAATCACAGATGGAGACGAGATTTATACTGGTTTGGTGCCCTCGGGAAGCGGGTAAAAGCCCTACGTCCAGTTCCTACTTGTTTGTATTGCTTGTATTCGGCAAGATTGCGATTACAATGTGGCTAGACCTATGAAAGAGTCGATGATTACAACAGGAAGAATTGCTAGCTATTTATATCCGGGATCAACTTGCCCTACAAGCTAAGGAGTCGTGCCCTAGTCGGAGTCCTGGCGCCATCCGGAGATATCCTTTCTTGAATAGGGTCGTCGTGGGCCTTCGGGTCTTCTTTGATCCGGAGTTGGTAGTCGGCAATATGGAAGTCAGGATACCCAGGGTATGGCATCGACATAAGCCCCCAAGCTTGTCTGTCAAACGCAACTCGAGCATCGGTGTGTAGTCGGGATTGTCTTAGTCGGGTAGCTTGCGATCCGAGTGGTTAGACGCCACCCAAAAATGCAGTCGCGACTTAAGACCCGATCTTGGGCAGGTTGAGAGAGGTGCGTTGTTGGGAGACGAGCTTGTTCTAGTGCCATCCCCGGGTCGTCCTATCTTGTCAATCCTGCGTCATACGCAAGCTAGGGGACGCGTAGTCGTCTGCCAGGCAAAGCGCTACAACGGCTTGGTTCCCCATGAGTGCGCGTGGTGGAGATTTAATTCCCTTTTTAATTGGGGTGGCGGTTGAGATTCCTAGAAAGGCAGCTTGGTCCTATTTAATTAGGCCCGCTCGTGATGAATCTGCAACCTCCATTCTCAAATCTCGTAGCAAAGATGAGGAAGAAAACCGCCGGCCACATACACGCGGCGAGCTCGGCGATGAGCCACGGCGGACTTGACCGCGTCACCAGTGTTGGGACAGTGGTAGGGGTACGGCTCAGGTGCACATGGCGAGGAGGGGTTCGAGGCGAGTCTAGCGGTGCAGCCAATTTGGTTCGAGGGGGTCAAATGGGAGCTGCCCTCGGTGATGGGCGGACTCGGCCTTATCGGCACGGTGGCGAGGAAAAGCTCCAAAATTGAAGCTCGGCCGGTGTCGGTGTTTCGAACAAACACCAACTAGTAAATTTATAATTATTGCGCGTTAGGCTCAGATGGTGTACTAAAGGACACAAGGTTTATACTGGTTCGAACAGAATATCTCTACGTCCAGTTTGCTGCTGCTAGTGTTATTAGTATCGAAAAAGGTTTGTAGTAGGGTGTACAAACGATCGAGAGAGGGATGGATCCTAAGTCTCTGAAGGTCGAAAGGACGCTAAGAGCTCGATTGCTGCTTGACTGTTTGTTGTGTGTCAAAAACGATTGGTCCCTTTGGTGGGGTGCCTTGCCCTCCCTTTTATAGACCAAGGGGGGAGCAGGGGTTACAGATGAGAGAAAGAGGAAAAAACCAAAGGTAGAGAAAGTCCTTCGAGTGTGCTGGGTCTCCCTTTTCCCTTGAGCCTGCCCTACTGATATGGCGGACCATGTCAGGGATACCATGTTCTGCCGATCCTAATAGGGCCAGGCTCTGACTTCGTCTCAGCGAGTGGTCATGTCCCATCCTCCCCCGACGGACAGTGTGGTGCGTCAGGGCGCCGAGCCATGACTCTACGGGGAGTAAACAGGGAAGTGACTACGTCTGTCACTGTAGATGATGTGAGTTCTTCATTGGATTGTAGCGGTTGTCCTATGCCTCTGTTAGTATCCGCGCCTGAGGGCTGATGGCGGCGCCTACAACACTGTGGGACAAAAGTCGGTGCCTACAACACTATTCAAGCACTGTTAGGTTGGAAAGAGCTTAGAGCGCCCGTCCCATCGTATCCTGATGGTACCTTCCTGCAGGTGTGCAGGGCATGGTCCTCGGTACTATGGTTTGACTCGAATGTCTTGTCGTACCCTGTGCTTGTCATCGTGAAGGAGCAGGGTGCAATCGTCGGGCGAGGCGGAGCCCGCCCTTAGCCGTCGGGCGAGGCGGAGCCCGCCCTCAGTTGTTGGGCGAGGTGGAACTAGCCCTCGGATGTCTGGCGGGGTGAAACCAGCCCTGAGACATTGGGCGAGGCGGAGCCTGCCCTCGAACGTTGGGCGAGGTGGAGTCAGCCCTTAGCCGTCGGGCAAGGCAGAGTCTAGCCCTTGAGGGTCAGGTGAGGCGAAACCAATCTTCCGTCATTCAGGCAAGAATTATAGTAGCTTTCTTGTCTGACCGAAAGCATCAATGTTCGATGGTTATTAGTTCCACCTTATTGGGCACCGTGATATTAGGTCCCCGACAGTAGCCCCGGAGCCCCCGGGTGATTTGGATAGAATCACCCAGAGGGTGATTTGACTTGCTAGAGGGTGCGCGCGAGCGCACCCAACGGGTGTAGCCCCTGAGCCCCCGGGTGATTCGGGCAGAACCGCCCGGGGGATATTTCGATTCGCCAAAGGGTGCGCGCGAGCGCACCCGTCGGGTGTAGCCCTCGAGCCCCTGGGTGATTCAGATAGAATCGCTCGGGGGGTAATTTTGGACCCTTCGCGGGTAAGGCTATGAGATTTGGTTTTTATCAATTGGATAGTTTTAAGGGAACCCTGGTATCTTGTTTGTGGGGATTTCATCCATGGTCAGCCTCGCAGGGACTCGATTACGGATCGAGGCTCCCCTGATGCTCGTGTACCTGAGTCCTGGTCGCTCATGGGCCCATCCGTCGTTGGGCGGTCGTTGAGACTATTGGCCAGCCCCTGAACTCCTGAGCCTAGGCGAGCCAGAGAAGAAGCTTTTTTGACCCGTATCCCCTCTATGGGAAAGGAGTCCTAGTCTGGTTGGAAAGGCAAAATGCCCAGCGCGATTTTGGTTTAAAGGATAGGGATCACAGGTGCATATCCCGTGACGTGACATGGTGGTGTATTGTGGTAGGCTCGGAGACCAAGGCGAACGGTCGCCCCTATAAAACCATGGGGTTCGCCCCAGTGTTTGGTACCTCGCCTCCTCGCCTTCGCATCTATAACCTCCACCGCCAATCGCCTGAGCCTCCCGCACCTGCATCACTGCTGACGTTAAGCTCGTATCCGTATCGCAGCCATCATCAAGCTCACATCCACCCCCTTCCCCATCGATTTGATGGAGCCGTGGTGCAGATCCAACATCACCCCTCAACACTTGGAGGGCCTCGTTTGCCATGGCCTCCTTTACTTGTTGACCACCGTCGAGGAGTGGCGGCTGCCCGGTGATGAGGACAAGCCGTCATCGCTCGAAGGATATGTCATGTCCTTTGCTCACTTCCATGAGCGGGGATTCACTGTTCCTGCTCATATGTTCCTTAGGGGTTGTTGGATTACTACCAGGTGGAGTTGCAGCACCTTACTCTCAATGGGGTCCAGCACATTGCGGCGTTCATCGCCCTGTGTGAGGGGTTCCTGAGGATTAGCCCCCAGTTCAATCTATGGCGGTATCTCTTTGCCATCAACCTGTCGAAGAAGCGGGTTGGGAAGCAAGAGCTGAGCATACCAATGGGATGTGCTAGCATTCATCTATGCAACAACCAGGTGAACGACTACTCGTCGATGCATCTGTTGACCTCCAACAAGGGGTGGCATTCGCATTGGTTTTACGTGAAGGACGACGTCACCGCCCCCTTGTCGGTGTTCTCCGGGCGCATCATCGAAAAGGTCCTAGGGTCGTGGAAGTGGGGTGTCTCGGATAAAGACAAGAAGAGGACCAAGGACCATCTCGCCGCCCTCCAAATTCTAAAGGAGAGGGGTGTGAAGGGATCAGGGATCAGGGATCATCGGAGCCTACCATACACGGAGGGTGGTGCCATTGATGAGCCATGCACTCCCCCTATACCTGATGGGGCTTGGAGCATCGCTTGAAGGGACGACGCTTGTCGATGAAGCGCTCCCCCCAACCGGACTGGCGCAGCGGATCAAGGAGGCGATGGAGCCTTCAAAGGACAGCGCCGGCGTTGTCCTTGATTTCATGTATCTGGTGCTGGGGCATCCCCCAATGCGGCCAGAATTGGGGTTCATCGATTTTGTAAGTTCCCTTTTCCCATGCCTCCTCGCTACTTGAATTTCTAACCTCTTGAAGCTGACCTCGGGGTAGCGAGACCAGCTGAAGAGACTTGTCCCTAGGGATAGCCTAACTCCGCTACCGAAGGACCGGATCCTAGCGATAGCGAATTGTACCGTGACCGAGTGGCATAGGAGGACGAGGGAGCTTAAGAAGAAGAAGATGCTATAGAAGCAATAAGCACAGGATCGAGGAGAGGAGACAGGCAGTGACGACGACGATGACGATGATAGGGATTTTGGTGAGGTAGTTGTCGATGTGGATTGAGATGTCATAGAGGGTGAGGATTTGCTGATGGGCACCCAATTGTCCATGTAGGGACCCTTCTTGTTCCACATGGGGGGAGTGAGTCTATGAGGCTGGCGGAGACAGGCCTAATCAACGGCCCGTCCTTGGGACCGGTGGGAGCCGGTGGATCAACCGCCACACCCGGGGTGCCAATGGAGGATCGATGGATGGGGGGAGGTGGGTCTGTCGCTGCTCCCTAAGAGCTGATAGGGGGCGGGCGGATATGCCACCGTGCCCGAGGTGCCAACAGAGGGGGTGGCTCTACCGCCGTGCCCTCGGTGACTAGGGAGATGAGGCCCCCTACCCTAGAGTAGGGGGTAGGCTCGAAACGGTCCCGCCCAAATGAGTTGGAGCAGGAATCTAGGGGTTCATCCCCAAAACATTCCTACCACCCAACAGCGCTAGAGTATGTCTCTGATTTCTCTGTTTTTAGTGTTTTTCTGTTTTTCTATTTGGTCTTATGCCTGTTACCTCTTGCAAACTTTTGCAACGGGGCCATTCTTTGGTGCTGGCGCCCAAGAAGAGCGTTGCTCTTCAGGTAGAGGGATGCCGTCGCTCGATGTCGCTCCTCTTTTGGGCAGGAGCGATGCCGATGTCGTGGCCTCGTCGGCCGGCCAGGCGCCACCAGCGGTGGCGCCCATGCCCTCGGTGGGTCAAGCGGGCGCCGGGGCTAAAGAAGCACCCTCGGGGGTCGTCGAGCAGATGACGGCGGAGGTGACTCCGCCACCTATGTAGGAGCAGACGGAGCTACCGCCCGTGCTTGTGGCACCTCCTGTGGTCGGCATGGCACTGCAAGTCGAGCCCCCGGCATCGCAAGCAGAGGTGGCCACGACCATGCCAAGCTAGGAGTAGCCAGACACAGCCACGGTAGTGTCCGAGGGGGCGGCACAATCTATGCCTCCGGCGACCCAGGCGACGGAGCCTGAGGTGGGCCGGACAGAGGGGGACACGGCCGGAGGGTCCTCGGGTGCCATGGCGGTGGTGGAGAGGACCAGTGGGAGGTCACCCTCGGCCCTAGTGTCGAGGGGGGGGCAGCCGCTTGCCCTGCGCAGGGCAAGCTACCGCTCCAGTGGATGGATCCCTGAGATCCAACTTCAACCCTTTTCTCGCTCGACGATGCTACTGAGAGCATAGAGCGGGGGAGTCTCGACGAAGGGATCTCAGCGATGATGAATGTCCTGAACTAGGCCAGGAGCATCCTGCGTGATGTCATCATTCTAAATAGCCGGGTATCCGCTTGATCTTCTCGCTTTCTTCTTTCTTCATGTATTTTTGACACTGGTCTTCTTTTTAGTCCCTTATTGCTAGTAGTCGGGAGAAGTCCTGGTTCCTCCACTGAGCAGAAGGTGGAATGGGACCGCCTCACCAAGGAGGCCTGGCTACATGGAGATGTGGGCGCCCAGCTTACTGCCGCCCAACAATAAGAAGCTGAGGCGCGTCGGGACATGGAGGAGATTCATGGGATGTTCCAGGACCTGTCGGCGAGGGTGCAGCAGGACGAGGAGGTGGTTGCTAGGGTCCAAAAGGAGCGGGACGAGCTACTCCAAAAGGATGTCAAGGCCAGCCAACGGGCCGTTGAACTCTTGGATGAGCTAGAGATGGAGCGGACTCTCAAGCTAAAAGCTGAGGATAGGTCCACGGCACTACAGCAGAGGGCGGATCAGGATGCCGAGGTGATTGCCTAGCTACGTAGGGAGCGAGATGAGCTGCACCAGACTGCAAAAAGACTCTGCTCAAAGCACGGCATGGTCCGCGAGGAGCGTGACCGGGCCATCCGAGAGCATGATGAGGAGCGTCAGGTGGTCAGCTCCCTCTGGGTGGATCTTGGAGTCGCGGTGACCCAAAGGTTGGAGGCCGAGAGCATCTCTACTAGGTTGGGCACAAAGCTTGCCAAGGTGTGGGGGACTCTTCAGGCCAAGAGTGATGAGCGCGATCTTCTGCGCACCATCGTTGGGGTGGTCTTCGATGACTTGGGGATGGTGCAGCCAGAGGAAACTAGCTCACTTACGGCCTATGTCGTGGCTATCACAGCACGGGTGGGCTAGCTTGAGGAGGACGCCTTTCACGCTGGGATCACCTAAACCTTTACTGTTGCCCACTCTCACTATGATCTGGAAATCAACTTGGAGGTAATGAGCCTCGGCTTCGAGCCTAGCTACGAAAACTCCAAGCTGGATGAGATTGAGAAGGTGGTGACTCCCATTGCGCGGAACCTAGCGAACATGCTGAAAGACATGGTTCTCCCTTCAAGGAAGTAGTTAGTTTAAATAAGTTTGATAAACATTTATCTCTAATATGTGGACAAGTGTCGGTACTTTTGTGCCCAAAAACTAGATTCGTAGTTTCATTTCATAATGTTGTTTCATTTGTCTAAACTTACTTTCTTCCCTTTTGCATTCGAGAAAAAAGGTTTATGCGATCCGATCCTTCCATTCGTTAAGACTGTAGGGCTAGAGTTGTATAAGAGGAAATTTCGATTGTGCTGATGAGCAAAGTTACCATAGCTATCGGGGCGTGGGCTTTTTGCAGTCTTACCAGGTGTGCTCATTTATCTATTCCCACAAACCTTGCCGCCAGGCTTGACATGAGGAAATCGTTTGATGCAATGATTTCGTATTTGCGCGTTCCCCTTAGGATTTTGGCGATCGTCTCATGACCGTGCGTTTGGTCTCATTGCTGGCCCAGGCTTCCCTGAGCCCCCACACGTGGTGGGGCTTCGATCAAGGGTCAGCTTGTTTTGTGACTGCCGCCCCATCCATGGTTTCCACAACTAGAGGGGTTGAGGCGATGTCACTTGCCTCGATGGCTCGAGTGACGTGCCTGATGAGCTCGCTAACGGGTATGTTCGAAAGGAATCTGATCTTGTTGCTTTACGACAGGGTCGGCAAAGCCCCTAGGTGGCATTCCATTGCTTCTTGACCCACCTTCCAACAGATTCCCCATTAATAGAGATTCTATGGGTTCAGCTAGAGGCTAGATTAAACTAGAAGGTTGAGATGACCCTATCCGCCTCAATGCGGGTTGGGCAAAGGCTGCTGAGGCTCATCTACATTTTCTCCCCTGGCTTTTGTTTGACGTGAGTGGCCTCGGACCCTTTGCGGGTCAGTCTTTGAACCTTGGTCTTTCGATCTTGGACTGAGCGGGTCTAGCCCCCTAGCCCCTTATGGTCTGAAAGGGGTCGGCCGTGTTTCGCGCTTCACCCTATCCTTTGTTTCCACAATCAGAGGGGCTGAGTTGACGACACTTGCCTCGACGGCTCGAGTGTCACACTCAATGGGCTCGCTAACAGGTATGTTCGTGTGGAATCTAGGTCCATCATTCGCTGATGGGGTCGGCAGAGTGCTCATGTGGCATTCCACTACTTCTTAACCTGCCTTCCGGCAGATGCCCGAGCCATTTGGTAGGCTCAGGTGGCCTGTTGGCCTCTCCTCGATGGAGATTCTATGGGCTTGGCTCGAGGTTAGAATCAAACAAGAAAGGTCGAGATGTCCCTGTCTGCTTCTGAGCGCAGTCGAGCAAGACCACTGGGGCTCATCATGGTTTTTCTCCCCTAGCTCTGTTTGATGCAAGGCAGCCTCGAACCCTTCGTAGGCCGGCCTTTGAACCTTAGCCATTTGCCGCTCATATCGAATGAGGTGACTACCATTTCATGACATGACATGAAGCGTTGGGATGCAGTGATTGCATATGCAATGTTTGGATGATGGGATTAATGTACGATTTAATTGAAATGAAAGCCGAGGTCGGTAATGTTACCTTGGTGGCATAAGTGACAAGAAGCTCTTACTGGACATGTCCGCGCAGAGTTTGAGTCCGACATTTGCGATGGGGACCGCGTGACCTGCACGAGCATCGTGATGTTCGTTTTCATCTCTCGGTGGTGATTTGAGCCGTTCGATTGACTTTAAGCGACCTGATAGCTTCTCCTTGAAGGAGATTCTACAGGTGGACCCTTCCTAACCCTTCTCGAGAAGGCGGATGCAAAAGCTTGGGGTACTGGGGAACTATGAATTCAATTATGTTGGTGAAAAACACCATAGCCGCTGGGGCATAGGGTCTAGCGGTTCATCTAGTTTGACTCAAAGTTTTACACCCGCACCCCATGTGTTTGGTTTTTAAACGTAAGGAGGGGACAAGAAATGAGGATGTCTAAACAAGTAGACACTCTCGGTAGCCCCCGAGCGATGTCCATGCCCCTGCCATTGTTGGGGTCAGAAGCTCGGTAATGAAATTAACACGCAAAGTAAGTAAACAGAGGTGCTTATCTTTCAGCGGTCATTCGTTCATCATGTTTACCTAGGCTGTTCGATTCGACCCAGGAGGCCATTGGGCCCCCTAGATGGGGGGGTTCCATCATTGGGTCGTTCCAGTGGTCCTACCTAGGGAAGCAGGGAGCTGCTTGCATGAGGGCACACCCTAATTCTCATGCCCGACGTGCGGTAGTGGTGGGTCCACCCTGATTCTTGTGCCAGTGTGCTTCTTCCTTAAATAGGGAGGGGGAGGGGAGTTCTCGTCCCATTCCTTTGCCTGCTTCTGAACTACTACCTCTTCTCCTTCCTTTTCACCGAATGCGTTCGTGCATCGCAGCGGTTCCTAAGTGAGAGAGGGTAATGCCAGGGAGAGAAAATCTCATAGATCTACTCATGAATCTAGAGCGTGATGTCGAGCAGGAGGTCCTCCAATGTAGATGAGATGGTGCTGGTCGCCTTCACCTAGAAGGGAGCGCTTCTGCCGAAGGAGGAGGTACACTGGAGGGTGCTAAGCGTCGTCAGTTTTGCCATCGTTTGTGGCAGCCTTTCTTCAGTAGGAAACACCCCCCGTCTAGATGCCTGTTGTTAGGGTTGCGGCTGATCATGATGGCGTAGTCCCTGGATGCCCCGGCAAGGGCACCACGGTCGTTGACGTGGTGCTCAACATTGCAGATGACGACGCCCTCGAGGATCCCACGGAGCGGAAGGACGTCGCCGATGGAGAGGGTGGCATGACGACCGTAGTAGTGCTCATAGTGGAACTGATCAGAAACTGTAATCGAATAAGTTTGTGGGGGGGCCTGAGTGAACAGTCTTTTGTATTTATGAATACATCAGTCCTTTTCGTGAAGAAATTACTTTGTAAGCGATGAATTTGTGCAAAAAATGAACAAGTTCTTAAATTTTGTTACGGTAAACAACTTTTTAGCCATTCTCCCTCTTTTTGGCAAAGAGGTCTGGTGCCTTCTGACCCTTCCCATAGTTAAGGTCGTAAAAAACGCAGGAGTGCATTGAACTAATCCTGATCATGCTAGTGAGCAAGGAGGCCAAAGCTGCTAGGGCGTAGGTTTCTCACAGTCCTACCAGTTATACTCAGATTTTGTTCTTGAAATCCTAGTCCTTAGGACTTGCTATGAGAAAATAGGGAAACTTAGATAATGTTTGCAAAGATAACACAGGGAGTGTTTGCAAGATAAACATACTTATATCAGCCCCCAAGTGAGGTCCGACCCCTCACACTTTGCAGGGGTCGGATGTCACTAAAGATCAGGGATTTTTGAAGAGAAGAACTGATAAGAAAAAGTATTCGTTTATTTAAGGGTAAAAATGATATAGCTGCTCAATGTTCCAAGCGTTGGTGAAGACCTCACCATTGATTGTTTTCAACTTGTAGGCGCCTGGCTAGAGTACTTCTATGACGACGTATGGCCCTTCCTAGGGTGGGGAGAGCTTGTGATGGTCCTTGTTGCTCTGCATGAGGCAGAGAACCAGGTTCCCGACGTTGAAGGTTCGCTCCCTCACCCATTGGTTGTGGTATCATCATAGCACCTGCTAGTACTTGACCGAACAAAGGACGGTGATGTCGCGAGCTTTGTCTAGCTAGTCCATGGTGTCTTGGTGGGATGCCTTAGGCTCCCTATTCATCGTATGCTCTGACTCTTGGCGCTCCATAGTCGAGGTCGGTTGGGAGGACGGCCTTGGAACCGTAGACCATGAAGAATGGCGTGTAGCTGATGGCCTGGCTAGGAGTTGTCCTCAGGCTCCAGAGCATCACAGGGAGCTCGGTGACCTAGCATGCACTGAACTTGTTCAACGGGTTGAAGATCTTGGGCTTGAGACCCTATAGGAGCATGCCGTTTACACACTCGACCTGCCCATTTGTTCGGGGGTGCGTGATGGTAGCCTAATCGACCTAGATGTGTTGTTCATCATAGAATCAAATGAATTTGTTGTCGGTGAACTATGTGCCGTTGTCCGTGATGATGGAGTTTCGGTACTCCAAAGCGATGGATGATGTCGAGGAAGAACAACACAACCTGCTCGGATTTGATTACGGAGATCGGCCGAGCTTCGATCCATTTTGTGAACTTGTCTACGGTGACAAGTAAGTGGGTGTAGCCCCCGGGCACCTTCTTGAGAGGCCCAACCAGATTGAGCCCCTAGACCTCGAAGGGCCATGTGATGGGGATCATTTGGAGTGCCTAGGCTAGGGGGTGAGTTTGCCGAGCATAGTACTGGCACCCTTCGTAGGTGCGCACAATCTGCTCGGCGTCGGCTACTACAGTGGGCTAGTAGAAGCCCTGTGGGAATGCGTTCCCAGCCAAGGTTCTAGGCGTGACGTGGTGACCGCAGATTCCACCGTGGATATCGCTCAGCAGAAGCTTCCCCTATTTGACGGGGATACAAAGCTTTAGGATCTTGGTGTGGCTCCATTTGTAGAGTTCGCCCTCTACAAGAATGAAGGACTTGGCCCGATGTGTGAGCCATCAAGCTTTCGTCTTGTCCGTTGGCAGCGTGTCATGGAGGAGGTAGTCGAGGTAGAGTGTTCTCCAGTTGTCTAGAGGGTCGGGCTCTATTGCTGGATCCTCTTCAAGCTCCATGACCTCAGGGCTGGAGGGAGCCGTTGGTTGGTCAGCCCCTGGGGCTAGATTAGATGGGCTATCGTCGGCTCGTTCTGACCCTTCATAGCGTACCGAGGGCTTATGTTGGTCGCTGGCGAAGATGCCCATTGGCACAGGCTCTCGACCAGACGCCACTCTTGTAAGTGCGTCGGGCGCCTCATTGAGGCACCTTGGGATGTGATTGAGTTTGAGGCCATCGAATTTGTCCTCCAACCGTCGGACCTCTTGGCAGTACGCAACCATCTTGGTGTCGTGGTAGCTCGACTCCTTCATGACTTAGTTGATGACCAGCTAGGAGTCGCCCTGGATGTTGAGGCATCGGGTGCCCAAATTTGATGGTGATTCATAGGCCGTTGATGAGCGCTTCATACTCAGCCACATTATTTGATGAGGGGAAATGGAGCCAAACCATGTACCTCATGTGGACCTCGAGGGGTGATACAAAGACCAGCCCCATGTCGGTGCCCTTCTTCATTAGTGACCCATCAAAGTACATCATCCAGTACTCTTAATCGACAACCACCGGTGGTGTCTGGACCTCGGTCCATTCTACGATGAAGTCAGCCAACACATGGGACTTGATCGCCGTTCGGGAGGCATATGTGATGCCTTGATCCATCAACTCAAGTGCCCACTTTGCGGTTCTTCCTGTGGAGTCTTGGCTCTAGACGACCTCGCTGAGGAGGAATGCCATTACAACCATCATGGTGTGTGACTCGAAGTAGTGGTGTAGCTTCCTCTTGGTGATGAGGACGGCGTACAAGAGCTTCTAGATTTAGGAGTAGCGGGTCTTGAAGTCGGATAGTACCTCGCTGATGAAGTACACAGGGCGCTACACCTTGAGGGCATGCCCTTCTTTTCTTGCTCTACTACCAGGGCAGCACTAACCACTTGCATGGTGGCCGCTATATACAGCAGGAGGGATTCTTTGTCACTTGAAGGAACTAGGATCGAGGGCCTGGTCAGAAGCAGTTTGACCATGTAAAGTGCCTCCTAGGCCTCGGATGTCCCCTCGAAGCGGTCGGCTTTCTTCCAGATTTGATAAAGGGGGAGACCTCGTTCGCCGAGACACGAGATGAAGCAGCTGAGGGCGGTAAGGCACCCTATGATTCGCTGAACCCCCTTTATGTTCTGGATCGGGCCCATCCTTGTGATGGCTGAAATCTTTTCTAGGTTGGCTTCGATGCCGCGCTCGAAGATGATAAAGCCGAGCAGCATGCCCCTCAGGGACCCCAAAAATACATTTCTTAGGATTAAGTTTGATACCATTCGCTCAGAGTTTCGTAAAGGTTTGCTCAAGATCGACAATGAGATGGTCAGCCCGTTTGGACTTAACCACGATGTCGTCAACTGTAGGCCTCAATGGTCCACCCGATGAGGTCCCCGAAGCATTTGAGCATATAGCGCTGGTACGTGGCCCTAGTGTTCTTTAGACCAAACGACATCGAGACATAGTAGAATGATCCAAAGGGGGTGATGAAACATGTCATGAGCTGGTCAGACTCTTTCATTGTGATTTGATGGTAGCTAGAGTACGCATCAAGGAAGTAGAGGGTTTCGCACCCCGAGGTAGAGTCGACTATTTGGTCTATGCATGGTAAAGGGAATGGATCCTTTGGGCACTGCTTTGTTGAGACCCGTGTAGTCAATGCACATCCTCCATTTTCCCACTCTTCTTTCGTACAAGAATGGGATTAGCTAACCACTTTGGGTGGTATACTTCCTTGATGAATCTAGCCAAAGAAAGTTTGGCTATCTCCTCACCGATGGCCCTACATTTCTCCTCGTTGAAGCGACACAGGCGTTGCTTCACCGGCCTGGAGCCTAGATGGATCTTCAAGGTATGCTCGGTGATCTCCCTTGGGATGCCCAGCATATCCGAGGGTTTCCATGCAAAGATGTCTTTGTTGCCGAGGAGGAAGTCGAAGAGCGCGCTTTCTAATTTGGAGGAAACCGTGGTACCAATGCGTACCATTTTACCCTCGAAGCTGCTAGGATCTATGAGGACCCCCTTAGAGCCCTCTACCAATTCAAATGACCCGGTCGATTTCTTCATGTTGAGCGCTTCTTCAGAGACCTCCTCCTTGAGGGCGGCGAGTTCCTCGGAGGCGACGATTGCCGTGGCGTGGCCGCAGCACTCGACCTCGCACTCGTAGGCGTGCTGGAAGGAGGTGCCGGCGGTGATGACCCCATGAGGGCCTAGCATCTTTAGCTTGAGGTATGTATAGTTGGGGATGGCCATGAACTTTGTGTAGCATGGTCATCCTAGGATCACGTGGAAGGTTTCGAAGAACCCAATCACCTCAAAGGAGAGGGTCTTAGTCCGGTAATTGAACTGATCCCCAAAGGTAATGGGCAGATCGATCTTTTTGAGTGGCATGGCCTACTTCCTAGGCACGACACCATAAAAGGGTGCTTGGGTTGGGTGGAGGCATGTCCGGTCGATGCCCATCACGTCGAGCGTCTAGGGCGTACATGATGTTGAGGGCCGCTGCCTCTGTCCATCATCACTTTGGTGAGTCGCTTTGGGCCAACGATTGGGTCGACCACAAGCGGATATCTTCCTAGGAGTGGGACTGGTATTCAGGATGGTCTGTCCGATCAAAGATTATGGCAGACTCCAAGCACCGGAGGAAGGAAGGTGTGGTCGGTTGGGCCATGTAGACTTGGCGGCATGCGACCTTCTAACTGTTGTTTGGAGTCGTAGGCCGCTAATCCTTCGAAGATCATGAGGCAGCCATCCGGCATTGGGAAGCCATCATCCTTCTCCTCACCGTCGTCCGTAGTGGGGGTAGGTTCCTTCCCCTGCTCTCCTTTGTTGGAGCCTCCAGACAAGAACCACCGCATGAGGCTGTAGTCCTTGAGCAGATGCTTAATAGGAAAGGCATGGTTTAGGCATGGCCCCTTGAGCATTTTTTCGAAGTGGTTCAGAGTGCCCTCCACAGGCATCCGACCACCCTTGTGGTCAGCTAGTGGCCATGAGAGAGTCCTCATGCTATTGCTTCTTATTCTTTCTTTTGGCAGAATGATTGGAGGTGCCTTCACCAGCACCCTCGTCCCGCCTTGCCTTGCCCTCGAGGCGATCGAAGATCGCTCCGACCGCCTCTTCTCCTAAGGCATGGCTAGTGGCGATGTCCTAGGAGTTCTTAGTGGTTCATAGGCTCTTGCATCCTAGCTTATGAACCAAGGACTCACAAGTCATCCTGGACAAGAAGGCTCCTATCACAGTCGGCAGTCGGCGACGTTAGGGAGCTTGCTGCACTATCGGGAGAAGCACCGGATGTACCCACGAAGAGTCTCACCGATCTTTTGATGGTAGTTCTTGAGGTTCCATGGGTTTCTAGGGTGCTTGTATGTGCCCTTAATGTTTCCCACAAAGATCTCCTTCAGGTCTGCCTAACTCTGGATTGTGTTGGACGACAGGTGTTCCAACCACGCTTGGGTCGAATCGGCTAAGAACAACAGAAGGTTACGGATAATGAAGTCATCATTATCCCCACCACCGGCTTGATCAGGCAAGCCGATAGTCTTCAAGGCAAAGTCCTAGGGTTCGTCTCCCCAGAGTATTTAGGGATATTGGTAGGTGGTCGATACCTTGGTGGGAATGCAGCGTTGAGGATGTGCCGGCTGAAGGCCTAAGGCCTTGGTAGGCCAGGGCTCGGGCTTTGGTCCTTGCCACTATCATAGCGTCTGCCACATCTAGGATGATAGCTATGGTGGGCTCCTTCCCTTGGGTCGCTGTAGGTGTGTCTACAGGCATTGATGGTGCTACGTGCAGTCGCAGTTGTGGCTGAGACGTTGATGTATCAGGATCACAGCGTGCTACCCACCTGCCTTATAGTGCTTGGTGGACTGATGTGTCCCTGGTGGGGCGCATCGAGTGCATATGTTGGCTGGTGTCAGGCTCATGTCATCGAGACAACGAGCTCTCCGCCTACTACGCTGCCGCGTGCTCAAGTAGCGTGCGAATTTCACGGTGGGCCCGACGACCCTCGGGCGTTGCAGCCTCTAGAAGGCCATGGAGCAACATTGTTGTGGTAGTGATATTTTGGCTTGCCTGAGCGAAGTCAGGAGGAGTTTCATCATCGGTGATGATCCTTTAGTTCACGTCACAGGCCACGACACAGTGCGCACCCACCGTCTCCACGGCGCTCGATCTCCCAATCGACCTCTGCATACTCCCGAACAAGTTGTTGTCTAGCTTCATCTATCTCCCACTTTCAGGCTCTCAGCTGCTCCACCCCTACATGAGGTGGGGCCACTGCCCCTCTTCGATTCCATCACCGAGGTTGCTAGCTAGGGTAGCCTCATCCACGGAGATGCTTTCGATGTGTCCCTTGGAGATACCCACCATGAAACATTCCTAGGAGGGGGGATGGCTCCCCCTGCTAGAGTTAGAGCCAGAGTCTAACCCTAGCCCTTCCATGAGGAGGCCATGGAGGGATTTCGTGATGCTTCAATCATCCCCACGAACTCGTTGTTCACGAGGGGCGGGATCATGCGTCGTGCCATAAGGTGGCTAACGGTCACCGCGGTGTTGTGGAGATAGAATGGAAGCGCTGTCAAGGGCGCTCTGTGTGGAGTGTTCTGGAGAGAGGCTAAGGTGGCAGTGGGTCCTCCCTAGATGGCTAGGGTCTGAGGGAGACATCAGGGCTGGCGCTCAAGCCTCCCGTAGTTGAGGCCAATGAAGGGGAGAGATTGGATGGCGACGTGGGCCAACGCTAACTCTCCTACCATCGTGACAATGAAGTCTAGGTCACTAAAACACATGTGTGTGCCTGGGACCCAGCTAATTACGTGGCTAGCCATCTGAGGCTTGATTCAGAATGTGTAAAGGCCCCTACCTAGCGCGCCAACTATCGGTGTTTCGAACAAACACCAACTAGTAAATTTATAATTGTTGCGCATTAGGCTCGGATGGTGTACTAAAGGACATAAGGTTTATACTGGTTCGGGTAAAATGTCCCTACGTCCAGTTTGCTACTGCTCGTGTTATTAGTACCAAAAAAGGTTCATAGTAGGGGGTACAAACAGTCGAGAGAGGGACGAATCCTGAGTCTCTGAAGGTCAAAAGGACGCCAAGAGCTCGGTTGCTGCTTGGCTATTTGTTGTGTGTAAAAAATGATCGATCCCTTTAGTGGGGTGCCCTGCCCTCCCTTTTATAGACCAAGGGGGATCAGGGGTTATAGATGGGAGAAAGAGAAAAAAACTAAAGGTAGAGAAAGTCCTTCGAGGGTGCCAGTCTCCCTTTTCTCTTGAGCCTGCCCTGCTGATATGGCAGGCCACGCTAGGGATAGCATGTTCCACCGATCCTGATAGGGTGAAAGCTCTAGTTTGGTTTTGGTAAATTGATAAAACCCTAAGTGCTAACCTAGTTTATCAAAGTAATTATGAGATAGGTGGCACTACTCCAAGTGATAAAGCAATTGTGAAGATCATGATGATGGTGATGCCATGGTGATGATCAAGCGCTTGGACTTGAAAAGAAGAAAGAGAAAAACAAAAGGCTCAAGGCAAAGGTATAAATGGTAGGAGCTATTTTGTTTTGGTGATCAAGACACTTAGAGAGTGTGATCACATTTAGGTTCGATAGCCGTACTATTAAGAGAGGTGAAACTCGTATTGAAGTGCGGTTATCAAAGTGCCACTAGATGCTCTAACTCATTGCATATGCATTTAGGATCTAGTGGAGTGCTAACACCCTTGAAAGTATTTGGGAAAATATGCTAACACATGTGCACAAGGTGATACACATGGTGGTTGGCACATTTGAGCAAGGGTTAGAAACTTCACCGGTGGAGTGTTCGCCCATAGAGTGCAGACAGTCCGACGGTGCCACCGGCGTCCTATACAAAAAAGACAGAGGTTCACAGAATGACCGGACGCTGGTGGTGCAGTGATCGGACGCTGGGGTCCTACGTCTGGTCAGTAGCAGCAGTGAGCACGCATCTCGGTCATGTGACCGGATGCTGGCACGAAGAGTGACCGGATGCTCAGGGTCTGTGTCTGGTCAATGCTAACGTACGCTGACATGGTGGCGCATAGAGGAGATGTTGAGTGACCGAACACTGGGTGAGTCCGGTCGAGCATGACCGGACGCGTCCGATCGTGATTTTGCGCGAATGCAACCTTACTGGAAACGACTAGACGCTGAGGTCCAGCATTCGGTCATCACTTAATCATTGGGATTGGGCGCTCAGTATTTGAAGAGAGGGGACACGTGGCATGCATCGCATGACCGGACACTGAGGTCCAGTGTTCCGGTCAATCTGACCAGAGCGTCCGGTCAGCCCATGTTCAATGCAGTGAGGAGCCCAACAGCTCTATTTCGTGGGGGCTTCTATTTAAGCCCCATGGCCAACTCAAGCTCACTCGCTTGGCCATTTGCATTAACATAGCAACTTTGTTAGCTTAGCCAAAGCCCTCCCACTCATCTCCATCATTGTTTCATAATCATTGTAAGATTGGGAGAGAATCCAAACGCATTGCTTGAGTGATTGCATCTAGTGGCACTTGGCATTCGTGTTTCCCTATGAGATTCACTTGTTATTCTTGGTGGTTGCCACCACCTAGACGGCTTGGAGCAGGGAGGATCGTTGAGCGGAGGTTGGTGATTATCTCCGGCTCCGATCATGGTGATTGTGAGGGGTCTTGTGCCTTCCCCGGCGGAGAGCCAAAAGTTAACTCTAGTGGATTGCTCATGTCATTGAGTTACCTCACTTATGGGTAGGTTCTTGCGGTGTCCAATTGTATGGACGAGGTTCAGTGCAACACCTCTTAGTCCGTCGAACCACCAAGTGTTGGTCGACACAACGAGGACTAGCGTGTCGGCAAGCACGTGAACCTTAGAAGAAAAATTGGTTGTCTCTTGCCCTTTGGTATTCTCCCAGTGATTGATTTAGTATTCATCTTGTGATTAGGTTCACTCCTCTACACTGGCGGTATAATCACCCTACTCACTCATTTATATTCTTGCAAACTAGTTATGGCAAGCTCTTTAGTGTAATTAGAATTGAGAGCTTGCTTTGTTATTTTAAGTTCATCTAGTGGAGCTCTTTAGAATAGCAAGATTGAAAGCTCTTAGTGAGTAGTAATATTGCAAGTTGCATGCCTAGTAATCATTGCAACTAGAATTGTTGGATAGGTGGCTTACAACCTTTGTAGAGCTAGAGCAAGTTTGCATTTCGCTATTTGTCATACTAATCAAATTGCTCTAGTTGATTTGTAGATTTTTAAATAGGCTATTCACCCCCCTCTAGCCATATTAGGACCTTTCATAGGGCTAGGCTCTAACTTTGTCTCAGCGAGTGGTCATGTCCCATCCTTCCCCGGTGGACGGTGCGGTGCGTCAGGGCGCCAAGCCATGACTCTACAGGGGAGTAGACGAGGAAGTGACTATACGCCTATCACTATAGATGATGTGAGTTCATCCTTGGATTGTAGCGGTTGTCATATGCCTGTGTTAGTATCCACGCCCGAGGGCTGATGGCGGCGCCTACAACACTATGGGACAAAAGTTGGTGCCTACAACACTATTCGAGCACTGTTAGGTCATAAAGGGCTTAAAGCGCCCGACCCATCATATCCTGACTGATACCTTGCTGTAGGCGTGCAGGGCATGGTCCTCGGTACTGTGGTTTGACTCGAATGTCTTGTCGTACCCTATGCTTGTCATCGTGAAGGAGCAGGGTGCAATCGTCGGGCGAGGCAGAGCCCACCCTTAGCCGTCGAGCGAGGCAAAGCCAGCCCTCAGTCGTTGGGTGGGGTGGAACTAGCCCTCGAACATCGGGCAAGGCAGAACCAGCCCTCAGACATCGGGCGAAGGCAGAGCCAGCCCTCAGCCATCGGGCGGGGCGAAGCCTATCCTTAGATGTCAGGCAAGGCGGAGTCAGCCCTTAGCCATCGAGTGAGGTAGAGTCTAGCCCTCGGGGGTCGGGTGAGGCGGAACCAATCTTCTGTCGTTCAGGCAAGAAGTATAGTAGTGTTCTTGTCTGACCGAAAGCATCAACGTTCGATGGTTATTAGTTCCACCTCATTGGGTACCCCGGTATTAGGTCCCCGATAGCCTGGCACCATTCAAGGCAAGGTGGGAAACAGTCAGCTAGGCATCTTGATGGCGACGCCAGACACACAACCAAATGACCTGAGGTGACCTCTCCCTAGCTGTATTTACTTTCATGGCTCAGTCGACCATGGTGGGAGAGAGAAGAGGGGGAAACTAGAGCTCGACGTGACCTCATCTTGGCGGGAAGCGGCCGATGCGACTAGGGCAACATGCGCTGACGCTACGGACAACACACAGGCGTCTTCGACCGAGCACTGCCTACATGGACGCAACGCCATAAATGGCAAGGCGACAGTGCGGGTAGCAGGGGTGGGGCAAGCCCTCGTGCGCACAGTGAGGAGATGAGAAACATCACAGCGCAGTAGCAGCGGCAGCGGCATCGCAGCAGAGTGACAGGGACAACAGAGCAGCGACGGGGCAGCCCCGTAGCACAGCGCGACAAGCGGCAGCAAAGCAGCAGAGTGGTAGGGAATGGGGTGATCACGCGGCCAGGGCATAGGGCCCGCGGTGGTAGCAGCACCACACAGCAAGGACAGGCGGCCAACTGTGGCCGGCCATGCCCAGCCATGGCCAAGCCAGGAGCATGCCCGGCCGACATGGCCTCGACAACATGCGTGATGCTGAGCTACAGGAAAGGTGGTGATCGCAGCCCTCAACCAGACAGCCCGAGGCCGTTCACGTGCATGAATTTTAAAGCATCAACCATGACTAAACCAACTCGATTGAGTCACAACCACTTAGACCATACCAAAGAGGGTACATTGGACTACCATTAGGAGCAATAACATAGCACTGGCCTTTAGCTATGTTTTTCAAAATTAATTCCCCAACATGGCACTACCATTCTATTTTCAGACTAAGGAAATTTGCTAAGCCTAGGGCTGATTTTTATTTCAACTTCAATTTCCAAGCTACTAAAAATACTAGCCAGCAATTTTATGTTTCTACAGCAAGAGTTACATTGTTATCTACAACATTTGTACTTTAAACTTTATTTAAGTGACACGAGTATGTTTTATAATGTTTTTGCCCAATAAAAATCGGTTTTGAACCTCACTTGATACAACATGAACTATTGGATCAACTTTCATTTAATACTTTTATCAACCATTTTAGGTTACAAGCAATTCATCTACACTCTTTATCACATGTAATGTCACATAAACATGATGCTCATGACATAATTTAGTGGTTTGTTTAGGGTGTAACACCGAGGGTGTTACAACAGACATGGGGATAATGTTGACTGCTTCTCCAAGATCACAAACGACTTCCAGAATATGGCGACCGATCGACACTATGATAATGGGACAGGCAAGGATCTCCTTTTCTTGACTAGCTAGGAGATGTCTTGCCATCCCTTGATGACCGACTGGCGGTAAAACTTCATTTTCACTATCTCAATGGAGTCAACATCATCGAGACTGGCTCGATTATCTCGAGATGAGTGTCTTCGTGGGTATGGTAGATTGAATGTGAATCTCCTCTTTTTCCCATTGATATCGAAACAGCATGTTGGCTGATGCAATGTAGATTGAAGCCTTTATGGTGTGTAAGAAAGGTTGACCCAAAACAATGGGCGCTCTTGGATCATGACCGGTGTTTAGGATCATGAAATCTGCCATCACATAACTGCCACCAACTGTCAGACAGATGTCATCTAGAAACCCCTCGATCCATCGAGTTATTTGATCTAGCAGTACCACATGCACATCTAGATCAGTCAGGGCCCTGAGTTGCAGCACGTCATCATAGACCGACATAGGTATGACGTTCATGCCCTGCGCCCATATCACAAATAGCTTTCAGCTTGTGAGGACCGATGGTGATCAGGGATCATTGGACGGCCAGGGTCTCCCTACTTGATGGGCCAAGAATCATCCTACCATCTGCTGATGGGACACTCTATATAGTATTCTGGCTTTGCTATGTCAATGACCAAAATCTCACTAGTCCTCTTACGATGACGTTGAGGCATGTGGTCTGCCGATGGTTCGGATCTGCTAGCACCTTGTTCAGTAAAAAATTGGAGGACTCTCGACAACCTCTTGTTCGGGCTCCTCGTAATCGAGAGCCGTAAGCTAAACCTCGAGATAGATCTAGGAGAGATTGTCCGACTAGCGTAGCGACTTCTCTGACGGTTCTCAGCGATTCAGGGGCTCTTGACCCCGATCACTTTGAAGTTGAGATCTCTGGTGTGCTCGAAAACCAATCTACCGAAGAAGATAGTCGGTGGCACATTACGGAGAAAAGCTTTGATCTGGAAATCTTTGGTTAGATCCCCTAGAACAATAGGAGGTGCATCAACGACGTCGGAAACACATTGGTTTTGCGTACCACACATTGTTGATGATTGTCATGATCGGTCTTCGTGCAAGATTCCCCTACCTGGTGTGCCTCTATCGGTGTTTTTTACTGGCAGATATTTGGTTCATGGGGAACCCCGCTTGGTGCGAAGAACAATCATAGATGGAGATGAGATTTATATTGGATCGGTGCCCCTAGGAAGCGGGTAAAAGCCCTACGTCTAGTTGCTACTTGTTTGTATTGCTTGTATTTGGTGAGATTGCGATTACAATGTGGCTAGGCCTGTGAAAGAGTTCGATGATTACAATAGAGAGAATTGCTAGCTATTTATATCCGGGATCAACTTGCCCTACAAGCTAAGGAGTCATGCCCTAGTCGGAGTCCTGGCGCCATCTAGAGATATCCTTCCTTGAATAAGGTCATCAGTGGGCCTTCGGGTCTTCTTTGATCCAGAGTCGGTAGTCGGCAATATGGAAGTTGGGATACCTAGGGGTATGGCATCGACAGTATGCATGGATGCACTGAGTGCCCGAATCATGAGAATGTTGGGAGGACCGCTAGATGGGTGGTGCTAGGATGAAGGCAAGATGAGACAATATTGATGAAGGAGTAGGTTATTAGCTAGATGGTTGTTGCTGGGGCAGCGGATCGAACTGCGAGGAAGTCCATGTAGACAAGTGCAGGAGGGTGATGCATCAAAGAGTGAGACATGAACCAATGAAACAAATATAAAGAGCAGGATGTTGCAAGGGAGGAGAATCAAAAGTGTAAGACGACTCGTGGGCGGTGGACCATCAAATAATAGTCCATTTTCATGCAACTGGCCGAAAACTAGAATCACACTTAGGGCTTGTTTGGGTCCCATTATCATCATGAGATTCTAGATTCTAGGTAGTGAATTTAGGATCTAGATTTTAGATAAAAACATAACGGGTGTTTGGATCTCATTCTCATAGTAATTATTGACTTTGTATAGTGATAATCCCCAATAGTAGGTTAAGGATGGATAGTTGGATCCTAGAATCTCATTCTAGAATTCAAGTGTTTGTATCTGATTCTCATTTTCTTAGAAGATCCAAACAGGCACTACCCCAGTTTTTGACATCACTACCGGTTCAAAATCCCCCTTCACTGTCGGATTTTGAACCGACAGTGGCATATCGACAGTGATGCTCGTTGGCTACTACTGCTGGTACTTCACTCGGCAGTGATAAGGTTTAGAAAAACAAAAAAAACAATCCAACAAGCATGCTGGCTGGAGCATGCTCGTTACCGCCGCTGCCGCCACCATGCTCGCTGGCTACCGCCGCCACTACATCAAGCATTTCATCTAAGAAAAATCCATACATCACAGATAAAGGATGGATTCAACACATCAGAAAAATTCATACATCACAGATAAAGGACGGATACAACACAGTGCGGCTGCCTCCTCCTTCTCTGACGGGCGCGTGCGGCTGCCTCCTCCTCTTTCGGCAAGCGCGCCCCTCCTACCCTCCGGCGCGACGGCCCTCTCCTATCCCTCTCTCCCTCAGGCGATGCGGGCGAGGATGCTGGATCCGACCATGGGGAAGCCGGATCCAGTGGCGGGGAGGATGGATCCGGGCTCCTCCTCACCCTCACCGCTGGATCCAGGAGCGGGCGAGGCGACGGCGGCGCGGGCAACACGGGTGGCGCAGGCGAGCGGCGGCGACGACCCTCTCCCCACGATGGCGCTCCTCCCCTTCAACTCCGGCAGCGGCGTGGAGGCTGGATTCGGCCTCCCAACGGCGGCGCTCCTCTCCCTCCAACTCCGGTAGCGGCATGGAGGCTGGATCCGGTGGCGTGGAGGTCGGATCCGGCCTCCCCACGATAGCTCTCCTCCCCCTACTCTGGCGGCGGCGTGGAGGCCAGATCTGGCCTCCCCACAGCGGCGCTCCTCCCCCTCCATCTCTACATCAACTCCAGTGGCGGCTGTGCTCGCACCGGTCCCCGCACAACCGGGCCCGCGGTGGCCTCTTGCCCGCGCAGGGGTGGATCCGCTCAGGTTGCCATGGTGTGGAGGCGTGAGGAGGAGGAGATAGTCTGTCGGGTTGCCGTGGTGTGGAGGCGTGGTGTTGGGAGGGAGTTGGTAGGAGCAGATAGAGTTGGGAGTTGGGAGGCGTGTGGAGTTAACTGGGATGGATAAAATTTTCGGGTCCGGGAGTATGGATCAGTGCCGGTTTGATAATTCAACCGACAGTAAATAGACATTACTGCCGGTTTGTATTAACAACCGGCAGTGATGTGGTCCTTCAGTGTTGGCTTTAGCCCAGCATGAATCATTTTCTCGTTTTCATGCTCGGAAGCGTACATCACTGCCGGTTCTCATGAATCCGATAGTGATGAGACCGGCGGTGATGTCTAAATCTGTAGTAGTGAGGGTCTTAATAGGTCACCAATACATAAATATTACATACCTGCTATATTTCATGGTGCCTGAATTTTTCTATTGTTCATCACTCGTGAGTGTTGTAGATGTTGTTCTAGGGTGAGTGAAACAAACATGATATTGCAGCTCTCATATGCATGTTAATAGTGTTGCTGACGTTGTTCTTCAAACGTTTTTCAAATGCTGATTTTTGAGGCTGCACCTATCGCCCGTAAATATTTAAATTTCAGGCACATGAAATAATGAGGCAACTCCCTAAATCTTGTGGGCGATCTAGGAAGGAGAGGGATATAAGGTCTGCTTGGTTGGCTTTCAATTTTGGCCAAACCAAAATCATGGTAAGCCAAAAAATTTAGTCATCACTTGGTTCATTGCCAAAAGAATTGGCACACCGATGCTTATGACCAAAGCTTTGACAAATTTCTAGAAACTTCTTAATAAATTGTACAAGAGAGAAAATGTATTTTCTTCCATTGTTATGGCACTCAACCAATTGGACACCTATATTTTTTGTTTTAACTTTGGCAAGCCTGGGCGTGTTTGGTTGGAGAACAAAGCTTGCCATGCCAAAAGTAAATTATGTCACAGTTTCTTCGGCAGCTGTTTGGTTCACCACCACAGCTATAGCACGCCGAACTTTCTTAGCAACCTGCCCCATATATCATAGACTCATTTTCATGCCATACCTGGCCACAAGTGTGGCTTTGATTTTACTCGCCACACTTTCTGTGCCAGCCACAGTTTTACCGAAGATTATGCGTAACAAGTTTTAGTCATCAGCCAAACAGGCCCTTAGTTTTAGCCCGGCATGATTTTGGTTGGGCTAGCATGCATGCTGCTGCTGCGGTCTCGTTAATGCGTGGCGCTTTTCTGTCTGCTTCCACATCACCTGAAACCCTGTTGCAGAAAGATGTGCTAAATACAGTATACTATTCTTACCAGCCATTTTAATTGTAATACAGTATCCACCAGCCAACTAACATAACAGTATATATATATTAGTCATCGAAAGTACCACAGTACTTAAAAAAAAAACTAGTGGAGTATAAAGGCTAACAGTGTTCCGGCTCCATTTGAGGAACCCGCAATATTGCTGAAATGTTCTCCTGTCCCTATTAAGAAATTAATATCACAGTAGCAGGAATAATGTTTGTAGTAGAGAGCACCGTGGGCATCACCATCGCCTTCGAAATGCATTGGATGCACCGGTGCCTGGAACGGTAAAACCACCGGCCGGCCGCCGTGGCGCCATCAGATCGTGCAGCCGCCGCCGGTAAACTTCCCAGAAGAGGTTACAAAAGGGCAATGGGGACCTGCTCTTGTTTCCGCATGGATGGATCGACCAGTGCCTCGACGACGCATCTGATGACGATCGACTGGTGATACACACCTCCGATCCATCTGCGGTCGACTGCCGCCAAGTTATGGTGGCGCTGGCGCCCGTCCGTCGTCAGGTACAGTTCGCAGGCAGGCATGCATGGCCCCCGCGCGCCCGGCTCCGGCTGACAGCAGGATGCATGCCATGCTTGGATTTGCATAGTTGTGGCCGGCCGGGGCCGGGGGGGACCTCCGACTCCGTCCGATCCATATGGCTGTCATGCATGCTGTGTTGCTGTTGCGTTGCTCGTCGCATTCAGGTTCAGCGATGACTTAGGACGGACGCTCGGCTAGCTGTCCCTTATATTAACTTCCGCCGCGCAGCCACACCAGCAACAAACCTTGCCAAACGGCATCGAATTGCGGTGCCTGCTGCATACGTATGAAAGAAAACGCTGAAACTCGTGTTAGTAGGATGTAAGCCGACTAAATGCTGAGGTGGAAGAGAGATGAGAGGAGAGAAAGGAGAAGCGAGTTGTAAGCTTACAGCCGGCTTGGGCATAAGAACCAAGAAAATCTGTGAGAGAGATAAGTGGGCTATGTATTAACTGTAAAGAGCTAACTACTATATGAGTGGACTAAGAGAAGGCTACAAGAAACTTTACCGCCAGCAAACCGGTTGTATTATTAGTGCAAGTATAATAGTAGGCTGTAAGCCGACTAAATGCTGAGGTGGAGGAGAGAGGGGAGGAAAAAGAGGAGAAGCGGGCTGTAAGCTTACAGCCGGCTTGGGCACAAGAACCAAGAAAGTATGTGAGAGAGATAAGTGGGCCATGTATTAACTGTAAAGAGCCAACTACTGTATGAGTGGGCTGAGAGAAGGCTGCAATGAACCTTACAGCCAGCTTGTTGGCTGTATTATTAAATTTGCTCTTAGCCTTGCTCTTATGAGCTTATTATTATTGTAAGAATCTCTCTCTGAATGAATGAATGATGATGAAACACGTGGGGGCTCTCTCTTCTCCCTCTGTTCTAACAACAACTGCGGGAATTGAGCAATCCACATTAACCTTGGGACTCGATCTAAAGTGCACTAAAGTGTACCGTTGAGCAATTAGAGTGTGTTTGGATCATAACCTCTCAGACATATGATCCTAGCCACAAGTAGGCGTAATCGAAAGTCTAACGCCTGGCGACGCTGCCTAGGCAGGCAAGAATCTTACGTCATCATCCAAACAAGCCATTGCAGTCTGCTGAACCTCGAGCATCCGCCAAGCCCATCACGACCCGAGTCAAGACCGAGAATGTTCATGACTCTCCCTGATTCTTCATTTTCATTTGCATTCTTTGGCGAGAACTCTTTCTTCCTCTTCCAGAATATTAAAATACATAGACATTCCTATCTCATCCAACAATGCAGAAAATACTAGTACTTGTTCTTCCACCCTTTGATTCTATCTTCTTCACACAAGATGTCCAGTGGATGAATGCTGGAATTTTAACTTGCAATATTGTGCCGTTGTGCGCTGTGTAGCTTCACTCCCTCTACTGATGATCCAACGCCATCAAAATTATATACGCACCTCAGCGACACACGGTAGTTTCAACCGCCTTTAAAAACTTGCATACACCTAATATTCCGATGGACTCACCGGAGCCTTTACCAAAAAAGAAAGAAAGAAAGATCCATGTCACGGTGAAAAAACACTGAGTTATTTTCTCTCTCGAATATACAGTATCATTGTATTAAGAATAAAAGTTTAAACATACAGACAACGCGTCTCTATCGAGCACCTGAAGGAGGTCGATCTAAAACAGCTGTAGCTGGACCATCCTAACCAGAGACGTCTAGTTTTGATATTACATAAATAAAAATCAACCAAAACCGACACAAGCGGTGCGACCTAGGAGGTGGCCTTGAGCCTTCGCGGCTGCCTAGACGAGCCCTTTCCACCGTCCGGGAAGAGCGCTTCCAGCGCTTCGGTATTGGACGCAGTCAGGTTGCCGTCGAAGATCTTGTCAAATGCCTCCAACTCCGTCGCGAATGGCGCTGATGGACCCTTGGTGTAGCCCATACGCTGCATGATCAGTATCTCACCTCGCTTGGAAGTAGGTACTCGAGAGAGGCTCTGAGCCGCCAACCGCCTGCTCCGCAGTGTCAGCACAGGCTTAGCAGGAGACTGCTTGGGAGGCTCCTAAATAAGCGGAGAGTCGACCTTCTTCAGCATGCGCCTGGTGAAGCTCTTGAGGCGGCATGCAGCGGAGCTGTCGCTGACGTCGACCGTGCGCTCCTCCCGAGGCGGCGTATTGAACATGTCTGCAACCGTCGCCGCCTCCGCCAGACCGAAGCCAGGCGGACCAATGAGTTATCCTATATTCACTATAAATTTGACTTAAAGCTAAATTTGAATGTCAATATTTGGATCTTTTTTTGCGATAAATATTTGGGATCTCTTTGCGTAAAAGACTTTGTACTTCCTTATATACATACAAAAAAGAAAACTCGCAGTGGGAGGAACTCCCCTACAATTTCTGGCCCATTTATTTCCTCATCTGAGGCCCATCAGAGAATTCTAAGGCCCTTCCCGCCGTCTTCCAGCATATTCAGGCCCTTCAATCTCAGCCGTTGGATGGATCCGACGGCAAAGGCAAGCATCCCCCCGCCCGCCGCCATCGCCGCCAGCCTTCCCAGGACGAAACAAAACCCTCCTCCCTCGCTCGCTCGCCGCCTCGCTCGCAGACGCGTCTAGCTAGGGTTTGGTCTCGCCGGTCGCCCCCCCGCCGCGCTCGCCTCCAGAAGCTTCTAGACGTTCCGAGGAGGAGGAGGGGAGGCTCCCGCCGCCGCCGCAGCCATGGCGTCCACCAAGGTCCAGCGTATCATGACCCAGCCCATCGTAAGCTACCTCTCCGCCCCCCCCCCCCCCCCCCCCCCCCCCCTCCCCTCTGCGCTTGTTTGCCCTTCTGTTTTTCATTCATAATATCGTCGTGATGTTCCTAATCGGCTCGCCCTATGTTTGATGCTGTGGTTGGCGAATCCTTGGTGGGCGTGCGCGGCGGCAGAACCTCATCTTCCGTTTCCTCCAGAGCGTAAGTGGATTGCAATTCTATTCTGTTTCTGGGCTATATGTTCATATCTGCGTATTTTGCGGTGCTTCGGTCAGGGTTTGTAAATTGATTTGGTTCTTGAAATTTGATTTCTTGCAGAAAGCGCGCATCCAGATCTGGCTCTTCGAGCAGAAGGACCTCCGGATTGAGGGTCGCATCATCGTGAGTTTTCTTGCCCTGTTTTTTTGTCCAAACGGCAAAATTTAGTACCAGTAACTCTCTGCTAGCTCCTAGTAATTCTCTACAATCGCCTGTATATGCTAATAGTAGTGTAGTTTTATGGGGACAAATCATCCTAACTATCCCAAAAGAATGCAGAAGGGAGGGATAAACATGAGTCATATCTTGGGCTTGCTTTGTTACGGGCTGTCAGCTAGAAAAAAACGCTTTACAATTGGTAGCTTAAAATCACATGTGACCTTAATCAAATGCTTTGCCACAAGCACCTACTAATATGGCGTGAGTGTGATGCACATTCTTTGTTAGATCGCAATTCTTAAGCTAAGGCACATGCAATTGTTGGTTTCAAGTGTCTTAGGCAACATTGGTTGGTGCCATGTAAATGCTTAGCCGTGATATTTTGCCGATAATCAACTGCTTATTGACTTCTATAGGTGATTGGAATGTGATTTGTTCCAATATTGAGTATTCCTTTTCATCTAGTTACTATCCTGTAAATCTGGAATCAATCCTAACCCTTGTTGTGGGAACTGAAGAACTAATCTATATGAATTCTGAACAACTACGGTAAATAGTGTCGAGCTGTGTTGCTTTCTTACAAAAATGTTACCCTTTTGCCTAATCAGAATATTATCAATGCTTATAAACAAATAGTGTGAGGATTTCTGAAAGATGTTACTTAGAATGTTTTCATTTAGGGATCTTTGGCTTCACTTTCTGGGTACAGAGCATCGCAACTGTATATTTGTTGTGACTTGTGAGTTTCTTGTTTTGTCTCATGAACACTGAGAAACAAATGATTGGTGATAAATGACAATCAGTAATAACTTATAGACATGTTTAGTGCTCCTTGGGTTTCTTAGGGAGATATTTGTGTTGTCCTGGGTGATAGGTGTATGGTATAGTAGCATTTGTTCCTTTGTTTATCTCTATTTCAATATCATTTTTGTTTTCCTATATGTGTTTGTTATGTGATATAAATGCAGGATCTTTCGTTTTTGACTTGCTTATTTTCACCTTATTTGGTCTTCTTCGTTTTTGACCATGCACTGCTGGGCATGTATATAGATGTCTGTGTTCTTGTGGGATTATACAGATGTCATTTTTCCGTTTGCTATCGCTAACTTGGTTGTGTTGTGCCATTGGTGGTGTCTTGAAAACTAAATAGAGTTATAGTAACACAAATTTAATTCATTTTCTACTGGGGCCCGAATTCTAGGTTTCTGCTTATTGCTTAGGCTTAGCCTCTTGTTCATATATTTTTTTTGGGGTAATGGTTGACTGATAAGGGCCGTATGGATATTGGAATCCAGGAGCTCGCTATTCATACACCCATACTGTGAGCCTCTGAGAGAGCTTGAACTCTAGGATTCATACAAAATTTGGAATTTGCAGGATAAAACGAAGTGTTCCAGGCATTTTTTTTTTGGTCTAAAAATGGGGACATGATAGCTTACCGTTAAGGCCCTAGTCTAGCTCCTGCTCAAGCTCCATATTCTTCAAACCGTCCCAAAGATACCATATATAGGCTATATCTTTGCAGTTATATTGCTTGTATGCCAGTTAGGAAAAGGTCCATTTTAATAGCATACTGTTCACTAGGACGACTCATATGATTTTACTTTATTTAAACCCTGCAGATTGTACTGTTCATAGTTTGTTACACTTGCAGGGATTTGATGAGTACATGAACTTGGTCCTCGAAGATGCTGAGGAAATCAATGTCAAGAAAAACACTAGGAAATCACTGGGTTAGTAAAATATGCATCCCTGGAAAATTGATTTCCCCCATCAGATGAATCGATATCATGATTTCTTGTTATGCTCTAAATGTTTGGTTGTCAAATGGTTTGCAGGCCGGATACTCCTCAAAGGTGACAACATAACTTTGATGATGAACACGTGAGTGAACAAATCCTACCTCTGTATTCTGGCTAATTATTCTGAATCTTGTAATTTCTAGAGACTGGACTTAAAATCTCTCATTTTCGACTTTTGCAGTGGCAAGTGAAGATTCTTATGGCATGGAATGATGTTTGGTGCACGCAGTTGAGTATCTGTGGCACATTGTACTCCATCCATCCAGACTTAAATGTATCATGTCATTGTGGTTTAGCGAGAGTTGTATTGGCTGTTAACTACCTGAGTAAACTCATGTGTTAGCTATATGCTAGATGCTGTGACAATGAGCTGCTCAGCTCAGTGCTCACTTGGTTTCCAAAGTTAGCCCGACTTGTGTGTGACATGTTGACATCTTTTCTGATTTCATACTCAGCGTTGCCTAAAGTTTTGCTTTACTTTTACGCTTGATTTTTAGAACCTGAGATTGAGAAAAAATGTAGTATTAGGAAAACACAGAAATAGGATAGCAATGCATATGCAAGAAATGAAAAGCACTGAGGTTCGAATAGATGTTCGTGGGTTGTCTGGAATAGAATGGAAACGAAAGTTTTAAATTTATACGTGAACAATTTTTTGTTCATCTGAAATAATCGATAAAGCAAAAGGATATCTGTTGTCTTCAAAATCAAGTTGATATTCGAATGTAAATCTAAAATCGAACTGTATCCGATTTGTATTCAAATATGATAATATCTGTATTTGTATTCGTATTTGAACTAAAATAGGGTAAAAAGTGCTATCTGAATTCGAACTCATGCATGTTCGATCTAAATCTATCCATATTGTGGATACATCTTGAATTGCATTCTATCTGAAAGAGCAATTTCCTACCAATCACGTACACGGAGTAACATGCTATCACATGCAAATCATGTCACATTGGCAAATCACGGAGTAACACACTATTACACACTAGTATAATGCCCGTGCTAACGCTACGACAGAACATAGTCAAACAAATCAAGAAACTAAAAGGCTAAATCCACCATTGCCCTCAAGCTCAAAATACAACGACTGAATAGAGTCAAGTGACTTGTTTGCTACAAACTACAATTACACAATATATCAAGTATTTGCTTCATTTAAACGTTGTAAGCTGCGACAATATCAACAACTGAAGAGAATCAATTAATCATTTATCGACCCGTGCCGGCCTCTGAGCCAGGTACCGTGCCGGCCAGCCGAGCGAGCTAATCCATTGATTCTATAAAGAAATTTTCATATGCAATATTGTGAAAATATAGTGAGAAGCAATGAATCCACCGTACCATAGGTTCTATCATTTCACAAGGGAAACAACAATGCCCTTTAGCCAAGAAGTAACCTCACATAGTATTAAAATCAGAAATACTTTATGAAAAGAAGATGACAAAGTTTAAAATCACTGTGTACCATGTATTTGTAACTCGCGCTAGGTCCTGCTCCACGTTTCTCTTGCATGCATCTAGAAGAGTGGTTCTTGCCTTCTCACTTGATGGCCATTTGTATCCCATAGGTGCTTTGTTTATGACTGCTACCATTTCAGACCACTGGGGACTTCTCAACACGCTGAATGGAATTCCAATAGCACACACACATGTTCAATTGGTCGGTGAAAAATCCTGAAGAGAAAAAAATTCAAAATATTCAAGCAAGAACATCTAAAGATACTGAAGTCTATATGCCACTGATCCACCTATTTTGCCATAGTAATTGCGTGGACCTCTGGATAAGCTTTTGCACATTTGCAGTTTCTCACAATTATACAGGTGTATAGGATGCGTGTGAATGGTGCTTTTAACGAATAATCCACAAAACAACATTCAGGTATATACATACTAAAACTGAAATATATGCATACTAAAACAACCAAATTACATCGTAGAAAAAAGGCAATATAATTGTTTCTGGTAAGAAAAAACATTATACATGTCAATTTTCTAGGAGTATTACGGCTGCTGCTAGATTAGTTCATTAGAACTTAGAGATTGTATTAACCAACGATAAAGAATATTCAGTCAACTATAATTAAACAAATCTTCATAGGCCACACCATTCTACACGCCTCTGAGCAGATGTAGCTCCTGGATCTTCACCATAGGGATGCTACTGAAAAAGGAGGAAAAAAACTAAAATTCTGAACCACAAGGAGAACCCAATGTAAATCAGTCTGAGTCAAGATCTTAAATGAGTACATGATAAATGAGCACATGAGCTGGACCAGCTAATACAGGAAGTTTGAACAGCAAGAATAATTTTTGGATACTCACCCCATTTGAAGCCAAAGTGAAGTGTGAACTTTGTCATATGCTCTCTAACACTGAGTCTGAACAAATAAATTTGGATGATCCCTGTTTTTGGTTCATTTATGCTGGAATTATTAATATAAGTTGGCATGGTAAATGATATGTAGGTACTGATATAACAAGCAATCATGGTTTTATATGCAAGAATAATACAGAGAATGCCATTTGTTGTACAAAGAATTTAGGAAACATGTAACTGTCGGATTAACACCAATTTTTTCTTCATTTGAGCAACCTTCTATTTTTGGTGCAACAGCCCCAAGGCCAGGGGAGAGCTTGCTGAACTTTAATGAGGATACGCCTAGGTGTATAATAAAGAGACCACTTATACTAAATAAGGATGCTTCAGCTTATATGTAACCATAATAATATTGATTTAGCTATCATAATCAACATTTTTGAGGCTATCAATAATTGCAAGTATATTGTGCTGAAAAAGGAACAGCGATATCCATTGCTCAAACAACTGTGATCCTTTGCAAAGGCACACATGAAAATCTTGGCCAACGCTTGGAACTCAACTTGTGTTCCTTCCATGTTGAGAAATTCCAACTAAAGGATCAGTAGCTTTGCCTTGCAATCGTGATATAATCAATCATATATCCTCCAGAATTATGGTAAAATTAAAGATGCATAATCAGCAGCAAAGGACAAAAGTGAGCTCTGAACATTTAAATGATTATATCACCATTTTTTTAATAGCCAAGATCTGACAGCCATTGTATTATATCATTGCTCATATGCTGAATCATGCCATCAACAGTTCAACACAAATGATTTTATGAGTTCTTTCAAAAATGCACTTGATACAGTATCTGTCCATCCTAGTTCATATGGCGTTGCCCAGGCACTGTAATGATGCAACATTTTTAATCTTCAGTGCTTTTTTTCGTTCTGCAAAATTCAGCAACCAAGGTTGATTAATCAATTAGAACAAGGCATGGCCGAGCGGAAGATTTCAGTGATGCAAGATAAAATTTCCATGTTAAGCATGAGAGGTGTTTCAACATAGCAATGGTGTAAAACTTTAGTATATTTTAGTATGTTCTAATGAATCAAAGACCAAAGTTTTGCATTAGAGAAAGAAACGTCCTCTGAAGAGAACTAAACCTTGCAGTCATTTGATCGAGCATATAGTGGGTGTCATCCATGGCGCCGTCGCTCGCAGCAGCAGGGGCATTAGGTGGCGTGCTCTATGGTGCGGGAGGGAGCACAGGGGCACGGGGAAGCTACGCAGCGTCAGCAGACGCTCTTACCTTCTTCCCCACGGCAGTGACGGCGTGGCGTCCTTGTCTGCATCAAGGAGAAGCGAAGGAAGGCAGCGCAGGTCTGGTATTTGGAGGAGACGATTCTGCAAGTTAGCGCAGGTCTGGTATTAATTTCAGAAGATGACGTTCACCGTTATACAATCATACATGATTAATACATATCAGGTTTATCAAAAATATCAACCATACAACATAGCTGATCCATCTATGATCATACAGTTCCAGCATACTAACTAGTTGTTTGTCACCACGAACTTAGGAAAGTTCACAAATTCAATGCCAGCATCATCATCTTCTCCCTAGAAAACAATCCATAAAATCAATATTTAAGTACCATAACAATTATAAAATTAAAAATCATGTGAAATAACTGAAAATAAGGATTACATACCAATATAATAGGTGTACACTTCTAGGTCAGCATCATCATCTTCTGGATTCATGGTCGTGGACTGATAAGCCTCAGCTCATTTCAGCTCGTGAGCAAGCGAGCTGGCTTGTTAAAATAGCGAGCTAGACTTCCAGCTCAACTCCTGAAAAGTTAAAACGAGCTGAGCCGACCATGAGTCGAGCGAGTTGGCGAGCCACGAGTATTTTATCCAACCCTATTATCTCCTAGGATATAATATGTGATCATAACTTCAAATCAAAATAAATAAACGGCTCAGAACCATTTTGGATCATATATAAAATTGTTCTTATTTATTATATTTTATAAAATAAAAATTAATTCAACATATCTTTCGTCTATTATCTCCTAGGATATAATATGTGATCATAACTTCAAATCAAAATAAATAAATGGCTCAGAACCATTTTGGAGTACCTCAACAAAGCCTATAAATGAACGAATGAATGACATGGAGGCTCTGTGTCTTGCTCCGTTCTCCTGAAACAACAGCTACGGGAATTGAACAATCCACATTTACCGCGGACCTTGATCTAAACTGCACCGGCCGATGATATTATTTGGATGTAAAACTGACGACTAAATTCTCATAACCATAAAATTTACATTCTTTATTCGGACCAAAAACTTTACCAGCACAAGTACTTTTTCCAAGGTGCCTGAATTAAGGAAACACTATACATCGTGTGCCTGTTTTTTTTCATTTCTTTGGGTCGATAAACCAAAGCCCGTTGGATCTTCATCGTGCAGTTACCGAGTCTCAGACCTTGTTTGGTTTGTGTCTCCTAAACTTAAGTCACCTAAATTTAGTCCCGTTTAGTCACTTTAGAGCAAAAAAAAAAAAACACTATGACTAAAAGGAACTAAAAGACATTTAGTCATCTAGTCACCAAATTATGACTAGAAGGGACTAAAATGCCAAAAATACAAGGGCTGCCCCTCATCAATGCACTTCAGGTCCCCCTACCCCTCTACTTGCGCACTGCATAGACGCTCGCTCGCCACACCGATGCCCATGCACGGCTCGAGGATGTCGCCGATGGGCTCCCTGACTACAACTCCGAGCGACAAGGTGGAGGGGCGAGCGCGGATGGAGGCGAGCGCGACGGAGGGGCGAGCGCGGACCGAGATCACCACGTGGGAGGGAGCCGTTGGAGTGGGGGAGCTGGCCAGGGTCGCCATATCCATAGGACGCTAGATCGGGGGAGGCCGTCGGGGGTGGTGCCGGCCACCATGGGCACTGTCTTGGTGGGGGAGACCGCCATGGTTGTGCGTCGAGGTGGAGGAGGGAGTGTGTCGAAGGTGGAGGGTGTTACACCCTAAATCATTTACTAAAATATATCTGAGCATCATGTTTATGTGTTAGTGCATGTGATAAAATGTGAAGATCAATTTCTTGTAACCTAAAATGACAAATAAAAATATTAAATGAAAGTCGATTCAATAGCTCATGTATATCAAGTAGGGTTTAAAACTATTTTTTATTGAACAAGAACACTATAAAACATATGTGTAGTGTGAAAGGATCAAGATGCCCAAAAGAGGGGGTGAATTGAGCTAATTCTAAATTTCTTTGCAATAATTAAATCCAACAGTTAGCCCAATTAACCCTTGTGGATAGAAAGTGTTTCTAAAGTTTTACCGTACAAAAAGTTTTACAACCTAAGTTCCAATCCTACTCTAGCATGACAATTCTATGAATGTAAAGACAAGTATTAAATTGCTCAAAGTAAATGCTCAAGGTAAATGCTCAAAGTAAAGAGAGAAGGAGGAACGCGACGATGTTTTCCCGAGGTATCAGTCAGTTGCCACTCTCCACTAGTCCTCGTTAGAGCACCCACGCAAGGGTGTAGCTCCTCCTTGATCTGCGCAAGGATCAAGTACTCTCTACGAGTTGATTCTTTGACACTTCGTCGTGGTGAATCATCCATAACCGCTCACAACTTGAGTTGGGTCATCCACAAGCTCCGCTGTATGATCACTAAGCTTCCAATCACCACCAAGCCGTCTAGGTGATGGCGATCACCAAGAGTAACAAGCACGAATTCTCACTTAACCACAACAAGCCTAATGAGAAGGGTGGATGCACACTTTGCTACTATTGATCTCACTAATGAGGGCTCTCTTTGGGATTCTCAAATCTCAATCACCTCACTAGGACCTTGCTCTTTTTGGCACTCTCAAAGGTGTTTCTCAGCTGTTGAAATGAGCAAAAGTACCCCCACACACGAATGGAGGAAGTATTTATAACATGGGCTGAAAAACGAACCGTTATGTGCCTCTACGGGGTGACCGGACGCTCTAGTCATGTTGACCGGACGCGCCGGTCAGTTCACCCTGAATTCCAGTGATCAAATAGTGACCGGACACGTCCGGTCATGATTTTTCCTCTCTAGAACCTTACTGGAGTCGACCGGACGTTGGCCCTCAGCGTCCGGTCACTTCAGCTCTCAGCGTCCGGTCACTTCCAGACGACTTCACCTTGATCAAATAAACTGATCGAACTCTGCGCCAGCGTCCGATCACACCGAAGCCAGCGTCCGGTCAGTATTTGACCCTCTATTCACTTCTAACTTTCGAACGTATGTGAATGAAGTTTGCTCCAATGGATCTAAGGGCTTTTTAGGACCTACCTATTGCTAGGTTTAGTAAGTGCGCACCACACCTAACCCACTAGACTCACCTAGGTCAAGCTACCCGTCCATACCTCCCTTAATAGTATGGCCAAAGGAAAAACAAAGTCGTAAACTACTATAAGTGTCTCTTCAACACCAAACGACACTTAGAACTAGTCCATCCTTAACCTTATCGTCCATCCTTTGAAAACCAAAATGATTTCCATCGTAGGGGCATGACCGCCATGATAGCCCAATCGATCTCCATTACCATGACCTAACTTAATTGCCTCTGCAAAACACACGTTAGTCATAGTAATCATGTATTGTCATTAATCACCGAAACTGAAGGGTCGAGATGGCGACTAGAGGGGGGTGAATAGTCTTTTCTAAAACTTAATCACGTCGGCTAACCGATACAAATGCGGAATTAAGACTATCGGTCTAGCCAAGACTATACCCCACTATATATGTTCACTAGCACCTTGCAAAGATAACAATTATGCAACAAAGGTGTCAGGCTAGCTAGAGCTCTCCTAAACAATTCTAGGAGCAAGGTTACACAAACCTAGGCCACTAGTACTTTAAGCGACAAGGGAGCTCCTACACATGCTAGTAAGCAAAAGCACAAAGCTAACGATGCTCACTAGCAATGCTCAATAACAAGGCAACCAATGCCTAATTAGAGAGCGTAAATACTTAGCTACACAAACTAAGCAATGTGACTAACAAGGTTACTAAAACCAAATTAGCCATGCAAGGGAGCTACTTCTATGCTACACAAGCAAGAAGGTAATTAGCAAGCTACACAAGCTATCTAATTACAAGAGCAACTACACAAGCTTAATATGTATAAAAGTAATTGCAAGCTTGTGTAGTGGGGATGCAAACCAACGGGAAGAACAAGGTTGAAACGATGATTTTTCTCTCGAGGTTCACGTGTTTGCCAACACGCTAGTCCCCGTTGTGTCGACCGCTCACTTGGTAGTTCGGCGGCTAATTAGCATCACCCGCTAAGCCCGCACATCGGGCGCCGCAAGAACCTACCCCTTGAGTGAGGGTAGCTCAATGACACGCTTTACTAGAGTTGCTCTTCGCGGCTCCCGCGGAGCGAGCACAATGCCCCTCACAAGCTCTTCTCCGGAGCGCCGCACAAGCTTCTTGCGGGCTTCCACGGAGACCACCACCAAGCCATCTAGGAGGTGGCAACCTCCAAGAGTAACAAGCACCACCGGCTTGCAACTCGATCACCTAGTGCCACTCGATGCAACCTCACGATGTAATCGCACTAGAATCGTTCACTCACACAATCAGATGATCACTATCAAGTATATGTGTGATGGAGGGCTCCCAAGCACTCATAAGCATGGACACTAAGTCCCTTGAGGTGCTCATCACCAGCCATGGCCGAGGGCCACTTCTATTTATAGCCCTAAGGGCTAAACTAGCCGTTACCCCTTCACTGAGCAACGGTCGGGCTGACTGGACGCTCCGGTCGTGTTGACCGGACGCTGGACCTCAGCGTCCGGTCGCCCACAGACGACCACGTGTCCCAGTTCTAACAGTTACTTGACCTAACCGGACGCTCTAGCTTCAACTGACCGGACACTGGACCCTCAGCGTTCGGTCGTTTCTAGTAAGCTCCCGAGCATGACCGGACGCGTCCGGTCGAACACGATCGGACGCAGCCAGCGTCCGGTCACACTCCAGCTACTGCGTCACCATACGTCAGCCTAACCGGACACAGCCATCCAGCGTCCAGTGCATTCAGATCCAGCGTCCGGTCAGTTGACCAACACCAGCATCTTCTCCATTCTCTTCACCCTTGCTCAAGTGTGCTAACCACAAAAATTTGCATCCGGCGCAATAGAAAATAGGCATTCCATTTTCCCAAAAGCGCCGAATCCCGCCGACCCAAGCCCATCTCAACCCTGCAAACACCACCTCCTTTGTAAATGTGCCAACACCACCAAGTGTACACCATCATGTGTAAGTGTGTTAGCATTTTCACAATCATTTCCCAAAGGATGTTAGCCACTCAACTTGCCACGCCACTCGATCCTAGCGACAATGCAAAGTTAGATCACTCGAGTGGCACTAGATGACCGATATGCAAACAAGTTTGCCCCTCTTGATAGTACGGCCATCTATCCTAAACCCGGTCATAAACTTCTCTACACACCTATAACCGGTGAAATAAAATGCCCTAGATTATACCTTTGCCTTGCGCATTCCATTCCATCTCCTTCAATGTCGATGCAACACATGCACCAACATGATCAACAATGATATGATCCACTTCATATCATCACATGATCATATTGGTTCATCGATCTTGACTCTACTTGCTCTTCACCGTTGCCATCGTCCATCGGCGCCAAGTCTTGCTCAAGCTTCACCGCCACGCGGTCCATCACTCCAAAGCCTTCGACTTGCCCTTCACGCTTGCAACCGGTCCATCAAGCCAAGTCTTGTCTTGATCTTCTCCACCTTGATCACATGACTCAATGTCATGTCTCATGTGCATTTAAGCTCCTTCACCATCATATGTGTGAGCTTTGCAACATCTCTAAGCCATTTTCACCTTCATGGCATATGTTACTCACACATATGTACCTGTGGACTAATCACCTGTGTATCTCACATAAACACAATTAGTCCACCTAGGTTGTCACTTAATTACCAAAACCAAACAAGGACCTTTCAGAAACCCAATTAGGGGCCTAGATACTTTTAATCTTCTCCTTTTTGGTGATTGATGACAATACCACTTTGAGTATGTGAAAGAGTTAAGGTTTTAACATGTTTGGTTTATATAAGCTTTTGACAATAAGAATAAAAGAGTTAGGCAAGCTTATATAACCCAAGCCAACATGATGTACTCAAAAGATATGAAATAAGCATGAGTACAAGTAATAAAGCTCATTTGTATCGGAGTAAAACGCGGAAGCAAAGCAAATGAGCATAGCACAAGTGATATGACATATAAATAATTTAAAGTAGAGAGCACATATGTCATATATCACGGTCACGTAGACATCACTATCACATAAATATAGTTTGATGCATTAAAGTAAACACACGAATGCATAATAGTGTATCACACATAAAACTCCAAATGTAATAGATAATCTAATAGATAAACTTCTAAGCTTCCCCTAGATATGTCGCTCCTCCTAAGACTAACATACTCGATCCCTCTCCTCCTTTGGCGTCAAACACTAAAACCTAAGGGTCGGTCAGCGGAGCTGCAGCGGACGAGTCGGACGCTGAGGTACGAGGAGCAAGCTAGAACTGAGTGCCATCATCATCTGAACCAGAGCTCTGAGCAGTCTGACCCTCTGTAGCTGGAAGCGACGCTGAAGCGGTCTGGGTCGGATCATAGTGCTTAAATAAAGTTTGAAATATAAACTTTGTAGACATAAATGAAATACTTGTTGTAGAAAAATAACATTGCTAGCCAATATTTATAATAGCCTAGAAATGCAACTTGGAATCAAATTCAGCTCATAAACTTAGAAGATTTTTAAGTGTATAGACAGCTAGACAATGCCATGTTTGGTAATTTATTTTGCGAAATCGGGTTAAGAAAAGGTGTTATGTTTTAGCTCGGGTTGGTAGCCTCATATGCCATCTTGAGCATGGTGAAGATGGTTAAGGTTTAGAAGCAACCGTTTAGTGTTTATAGGCGCTTTAAAATTCATGCACGACACGGTCTTAGGCTGGTCGGTCGTGTGGGCATGGTCACCACGCTTGGGCGTTCGATGTTGCCAAGCTGGCTATCCCGCGTGCATGCGTGCCGCCGCACGTGGATGGCCACTGCTGCTTTGGCCTAGCTGTGGCCTAGCCGCCACTGGCTCCTATCGCGTGGAGCCACCGTGGCTGCTTGCGTAGCCAGGCGGTGCTGCCGCCGACCCTGCCGCGCTGCCGCACTGTCGACCCGCCCCATGCCTCGCCATCATGTCCATGCCTCCCTCTGCATCTCTGCGCCACTACCGGCCCAGTGCGATGCCGCCTCTGCTGCACGCACATGGTCGCGTGGGCCTCCACGATCACATCGACTGCATCCTGCCAAGGTGAGGCTGAGCCGAGCCCACTTGCCACGCCCCGTCTCTCTCTTTCTCTCTTTCTCCCTCTGCTACCGCCATGAGCCGCACCATCAAATTACCTAGCGAGCGATCATATCCATTTAATTCATCACATCCGCATCTTCACCATCACGTCCTCTCACTGCTCGACCCCACCTAGCCATAAAGAAGGCACTGCCAAGCTCTAATTTTAGAGTTTCCATGCCGGCGTGGAGACAAGGCCGCATCCGACCGTGGATGTAGACAACCCTTCTACCGTCCTTCCCATGCTAATTCGCCTGCACCACTAGCTTTGCCTTGTCTCCCTCTCCACCTTGCGCACGCCAGTGGAACCGCTACCGCCTCTCCGTCGTTGCTGGCGCGACTGTGCCACCGTGGTGCGCCGCCGCATGGCTCGGCCGCATGTGACCATCCTTCCTCCATCATCCTCCACACCAACTGTCATCTTGGCCTAGTCCATGGTAGCCTCCTGATACTCACGCGCTAACCAATTAGGCCTGTAACCACCCTAGCTCACCGGAACAGTGGCGCCGCCATCGTAGATGCCCACACGTCGCTGTAGCCTTTCCTAGCTAGTCATGTCACTCTACACCACCGCTTAGCATAGCTGCTCCGGTTAGAGATGGTGACCAGCCTATTAGGTGGTTTGTCGCAGGTCCCTGGTGGCCGGCGCAGCCGCGTTGTGTCATCGGCCATCGCACCGCCGTGCGCTGGGTCGTCGGGGGTGTGTGTGAGGGAATTCCAAGAAAGCCAGGGGGTTAAGTAAAAAGGTTTGAGAGAGAAAAAAATAGTGTTAGTACTTTGTTGTAATTCGGGAGAAGTTTGAGGTCTCTTTTGCTAAATCGCTAGGGCGTGCGGGCTTTCCCCGACGCGGGCTGTCTCCGCGTGGGTCAGACTCGCGTGGGCCACGCCTATGGGCTGCTGCGCGTGTGTGCTGTGTCATGTGGGCCGCTCGAGAGAATTAATTTTTCTTTTTCATAAGGAATTAGAAATAGTTTTCTAATTTAATTTCTGAGCTAATCTTGGCCAATTAATATAAAATTATGTAGGTGTCCAAAAATTATGAAATAAATTTTGTTAGGTTCCAAAAATTATGCTCTACCTGTTAGTGTATTTAGTATATATATATAAATGTTGATACCAGTAGCTATTAAATCATTTGAGAGTGTTCAATATTATCAGGTTAAATATTGTATGATTTTTTTGTGGTAAATTGGTGATAGCTTTAGTCCTAAAATTTTTATGGTAGCTTCATTGTATTATTATATGCTCACTATAATTTTTATAGCCTTAGAATAAACTAAACATTAGGGTAGTTAAATGCTCTTTGTTTCAATATATATTAAATCATTAGTAAAAATATAGATATATCCTTTATTTGTAAAGTTAGGTGTTTGTAGTTGAACCCAACACTTTGCTTGGTGAAGATGATAGTTAGCTTAGTATCTTAGTCATTAGAGCTAGCTTAGTAGCTTAGCATGTGTATTTTTATTTTAAGAGTTGATGTTGCCTAAATGCTAAGTGTTGCATCATCATCGCATGCATATAAAGAACGAGTTGGTGGAGATAGTGACTACTGACGATCACGAGTTCAAGGAGATCGTTGAGGAGTACGAGAAGAAGATTCTCGTGCAGGAGGAGGTCCCAATGCCACCACTGACTGACTCAGCTGACACCGCGCCTGTCCAAGGCAAGCCCCGATGCATAACTCCTTATTTTTTATAATCACAGTTTATATATGTTATGTGCATTTACGTTATAGAAATTTTATGAAAACCACATACATAGATATACTTGTCCTAAGAGTCTTACTAGTGCAGGTTTGAGTAGATGTTATGCTTAGGTCATCGATAGCGTGAGTAACCTGCCATTGCTCATAATAGGTGATTATTAAAATTACTCTCATGATAAAATGATGAAAGGAAAATGGAGACCAGACAGAGATATGGTATGGACATTGGTGGGTGTAACAGGTTGTGTCCCACGACCAACGGGGCTTAGCTTGGTTACAATGTTTTCCCTGTTCGTGTTGATTAAGGCACGTTCATTGCTGTGGATGGTAGTCAGGTCACATACTTATTATCCTCAGCACATACTTGCTTATGGGAGCGGGAAGGCTCATTACGCTCTTGCCGTGGGTTATGGCTCTTTCTGAACCGAATGATTGAAGGCAGAGAAAGGTGAAGGTCTAAGCACTGTATTGAGACCGTGTCTCAAGTGTGGGGGCTTGGAGTCCAAGTTTAAACGAGGACCTAGATCCCATGACATGAGTAGAATGGATTGATCTTGTTTATGCCTGTGGTATAAACGGGGCATGTGTTTCGAGGTACCTAGCTAGGATACATTGGTTCACGAATCGTTATTTCTGTGAGACGGTATGACTTGGCTATGGTATAGCACCGTAGTAAGAATCGAAAGATGACAGATGGTGAAATGGTTCTGATTGCTCAACCCTTGCTTGATAGCAGAACATGTGCTTACCTAGAATGGTTAGCTAATGAAGTAATCACGACTAATAATTAAACTTGATCTTAAGGACATACTTCTAGTAATGCTTTTTGCAAACAAAAAAAACAACAAACCCATATTGTCCATCATATCCTTGAGAGTTAGGAAACTATTTCCACTAGTCGGGTAAGTCTTGCGAGTATATTATGTACTCAAGGTTTATTTACCCCTGTTGTAGGTGCAACTTGAGGAGTAGCTCTTGTATGGAGGATTCTTCTGGTGAGCATAGACGGATTCTTGTATCGTTTTCGCTAGATGTTTATTTTTATTCCATTGTTTAATTATCGCACTCTGAACTCTGATATTGTAATAAATAATTTCCAAGAACTCTTATTGTATGAAATGAACTAAGTATTGTAAGCTCGTACTCATTATTGGATTCTGGATGTAAAACATGGATTGTTTCGAGTTCTCTCTTGGGGTGTGCTTGACAGAACTGTCCGATCTAGCTCACTTTCGAGGTGTTTAGTGTTTAGTGAAATATGAGCGTCTCCAAAAGCATGTTATTTCGGACGGTTCTGCCACAGAAAAGCGCCCGCCGTGGGGGAGGTAGCCGCCGGGCCAGGGTGGAGGACGGAGCCGCTCGGTTCAGTCGCAAGATCAGGGTGGGAGAGGCGAAGAAGAAGATATAAGGGTATTTTGGTCTTTGTATAGTAGCTTTAATGCCTTTAGTCCCTGAAACCAAACAGGATAAGGCTAAAGTTTAGCCCCAGGTTGAGTAACTAAAGTTTAGGAGGTCCAAAGCCTTATTCAAGCACAATGCGTCATCTCCTTGAGGATGCAACGCTCTCCCCTCCAGCCTGCATCGTGCTCCACGACCTCCCGGCCGATGCGTCCGACGTTCGACCCCGCTGCCTCTCGGGCCAGGCAATTATAGCCTACTGAACCTCGGGCATCCGCTAAGCCCGTTGCGGCCCGAGTTAAGAGCGTTTTGCGACGGAAAAACTCCACATTGCCTCCCTCAACTTTCACGAAAGTCTATTTTTCCTCCCTGAACTTCAAAACCAGGCAAAACACCTATCTGAACTTTTAAAACCGTTCATCTTAACTCCCTGGTCATGTTATAAGCAGTTTTAAAGTCGGTTTTGTCTTTTTCTTTTTTATTTATTTCAGCTAAATTTTTGAAAAATCATAGTAAATCATAGAAAATTTATAAAATAAAAAATCTAATTTTGTTGGACTTCACATGAGTAGATCTACACAGTGAACTTATAATATGGTATGCTTTAGTACAAAGTTTTTGTTGTGGCTTTAGATCTATGTTTTTCTATAATTAATCAGAATAATTCATACTTCAGTTTCTATGGTCCAATTGTGATGAAAATTTTATGTTTGGCTAATGATTGTATGATTGAACTGTAGTAAAAATTTTATACTCATTGGATCATGTATATCTTAGTTATAGATTTATTTATATTTAACAAGCATAAACCTAAATAAAATCTTTAACTAAGCTATACATAATCCAATGAGTATGAAATTTTTACTATAGTTTAAGCATATAATAATTAGCCCACCATTAAAATTTCACCATAATTGGACCATAAAAACTACAGGTATAAATTATTCTAATTAATTACAGAAAAGTATAGATCTAAAGCAACAGCAAAAACTTTGTACTAAAGCATATTATATTATATATTCACAGTGTAGATCTACTCATGTGGAGTCCAACAAAATTAGATTTTCCATTTTATGATTTTTCTATGATTTACTATGATTTTTTAAAGATTCAGCCAAAATAAATAAAAAGAGAGAGAAAGCCGCCTTCAAAACCGCTTATAACAAGACTAAGGAGGTAAGATGAACGGTTTTAAAAGTTGAGGGAGATGTTTTGCCCAATTTTAAAGTTTAGAAAAAAAAACAGATTTTCACGAAAATTTGACAGAGATAATGTGGACTTTTTTTCCTTTGACGACTTGGTCTGACTCCTCCATGACTCGAGCCTTCGGCCTATCACGCTCCCACGGCCCGTCGCGAGGGGTAGCATGCGACTCGGGGTCCAGTGAGCCCTCCTCACCTTCTTTTGTCTGGTTTTCTCAAAAAAAAAAAATCTGCTTGATTAGTACTCCAGTGATTATTAAGCCGAGAAGGGTTCGGTGAGAAACAGCGACACTTGAGTTGAGGTTGAGGCATGATTTTTTTTTCTAAGCCTGCAGCCTGCACACAGCATCAGCAAGGACGAGTGCACGACACGTCAACCAAGCCAAATGCCAAAAGCACTGGATCTGTCTGCGGTGTCTACTATTCAGAGCTTCCCAGCTCCTTCGTCGTGAGTCGAAAAAAAAAATGAAGAGGCTCGATCGTCATCAAACCCTGGGCGCGTTAAGTTCGGCAAAGTTAACTTTGCATAGTGCACGATTCTCTACTGTAGCATTTCGTTTGTATTTATGAATTATTGTTCAAACATTGACTAATTAGGCTCAAAAGATTCGTCTCGCAAAGTTAAAGCAAACTGTGCAATTAGTTTTTGATTTCGTCTACATTTAGTACTCCATGCATGTACCACAAGTTTGATATGACGGGGAATCTTCTTTTTGCATAGTGCACTTTTGGAGAACTAAACAAGGGCCCAGCCCCATCGACGGAATAAGCCACACGCCTCTGTTCGATTTCCTGCGACATTGTGACTACGCTTTTTTCTGTAGCGTTGCATCGTTCCTTTCTGTCTAAGCTATAATTGCCCTGTTCGCTTTGCTCATAAGGCATGACTGAAAGTACCGTTGGCTGATTTGATGTTAAAAAAATACCGTTTGTTGGCTGAAAAAATATGACTTATAAGCCAAGCGAACAGGGTGAATAGACCTAGTTGCTTTTAATCTGGCTTGCACAAGTCAGTCAGCACAAGCAAAATAACATGGTTGACTCCTGAGTCCTGGATCCCAGAAACTTCCCTGCCCCTTCGTACAAACACTAGGGGCCTGTTTAGTTCCCTTCCAAAACGTCAAATTTTTCAAGATTTTCTGTCACATTGAATCTTTGGACGCATGCATGAAACATTAAATATAAATAAAAAATAAAACTAATTACACAGTTTAGACGAAATCCACGAGACGAATCTTTTAAGTCTAATTAGACTATGATTGGACACTAATTGTCAAATAACAACGAAAATGCTACAGTATCGTTTTGCCAAAATTTTTGACAACTAAACTGGGCCTAGATACATAAGCAAACTCGAAATCCAGGATTTGGCTACCGCTTACTAGCGTGAAAGGCTACGCCTGCTTGCACCTGAATTTTCTGACCTTCTGATCAGAGATCAACAGCTCCTATTTGTCTTTGGCTAGGACGAGAAAAATCGAGTGCCAGAATATTTTTTTTCACCCGAGTTGTATCAGAAGCACAAAGGTCGGTTTTAATTGCTGTCAACTTACGATGTATTTGCCTGATTCTTACATCACCTTTTAATCTGGATCTGGAACTTCTTAAAGCATCCAATTTTTTTTTTTTATAATAACACATGACTTGGATGCATGAGGCGTGCTGACCTTCACGACCCAACGTTGTGCCAAGGAAAAGTCATTTGCCTGGAACAAACTCGACTCCAGCTAGACTTCTTCAGGGCTCGTTCGTTTAGGGCTATTCCTGATATGAATCAATCCTGGTGAGAGTTAGCTGTATAATTTACCGAAGCATTCCTGGCAGGATTGGTTCCAGGGGGTGATTCCCTGGGAACCGAACAGGGCCTCAAGCGGCTCATTCGGCTCTCAAGCTCACGTCCGGGAACAAAGCCATGGACACGTGTCAGAAAACTGAGCCATGTATGCAGGGCACCAGATACCGTTTCCACGCAAATTTTTTTTTGCCGAGTGACCAGGGAAACCAATTACGTCGAGACTCGAGAGGCGTAGCTAAGTGGTGATCCTGATACGTGCGGGGCACCAACCAGAACCACCCTAGTATTTTGGACCAAGGTATAGTAAGGCCCTGTTCGGTTCCCAGGGAATCACCCCCTGGAACCAATCCTGCCAGGAATGCTTCAGTAAATTATACAGCTAACTCTCACCAGGATTGATTCATGTCAGGAATAGCCCTAAACGAACGAGCCCTAAATGTTTCAGTAGCATGCTATGTTAAGCAAATTTCTTTGTTTATTGCTCATTTATTTATTTTTAGAGTTCAAGGGCATTATGCCCCGGCCTTTCAATTAACATCGAGTTATTACATTGGATTCAAAGCCTCAAGTTCGTCCACCAGGACCGAAACCAGAAAAGATACAGCGAGCACTGTTTTAACAGAAAAACAGCTAGTGACTAGCCCAACTTGCAGACAAGATATACAGGTTCAGCGAGGTATCCACCGAGCTCCACTGGGCACCTTCTTCGGACCCTGATCAGACCATGAGTCTTCAGCCATCATGACATTCCAGGACCGGTCTTCACCATCACATCTGTGGAACTTCAGGTGTTGGGGGACGCAGTCCCGGCACAGCTCCTACCGCAGCGCTCGACCCTTTCGTTGGCCTGGACAACTAGCCTCGCGGCGAACCGCAACCTTCGTCGCGAGGGTTCTTAGTTCACCTTGTGTTCCTTGTTTTCAGGAGACGCCGAAGGATCATCGTTTTCAACTGGGAGGCTGCCGCAAGTGGAGCGCTGTCCTTCGGTGGACAGCGAGCCTTCGTCTGGGGTTCCACAGAGCTATGCACAAGTCACAGCAAGGGGCTAGCCTAGAGACGGCGGTGGGTCCACCCAATCGATTAGGGTTTGGAGTAATTGGCCAAGGGAGGGAGATTACTGCCGTACCCTTGGCCATAGTGCCGTGATCGTGTTGTAAGAACTAACCCTAGCGTTATTTCACTGCGACCCTGGGTATGGCCTATAAATACTCGAGGCGCTCGTGTAAGAAACATAGTTCTTTTTCGAACAATTTAAGGGGCATTTAATCCGCATTTGTGCTTTGTCTTGAGCTCGGGAACCTTCGCCTTCTCGTTTGTGCGACCGAATTCCTGTGGGAAACCCTCGGCCTCTCCCCGTGTGATCCTCATCGAGGACGAGAGGCCAGGAGTGACCCCACATCAGGTGATGTCTTGGGTCACATACGGCAACCAGAGAGTCTTCCCTGTCTCGGCCTTGATCTTCTTGATGTAAGCCACCAGCAAATCCTTCTTGTCGGATGGGCACAGTACCACCCAATTCAGCAAGAGACCAGTACTCCTGAAAATGAGCATTTCAATGCTTCTCCAGCCAATCATCTGAAAACAGAGATCATTTCTAAGTTTCCAAATAGACCAAATGGTAGCTGAGGTTATCATATTCAAGATACAAAATTTCTTATTGCTTAACCAGTACTTCCCTATATCTATCATATTTCCCCCTACTTGGTAACCTAAAAGATCTGAAAGAATTCCCCAACATTGATTAGCTACCACGCAGTCAAAGAAAACATGCTGAATTGTCTCTTTTTCTTCACAAACCAAGCAACTCTGATCTTCAACTTTCCTTCTTTTAGCTAGGTTATCTCTAGTTAAAGCTCTATTATTAATCACTAGCCATAAAAAGAAATGCCCTCGGGGAGGGATTTTAAGACTCCAAACAGCTGAAACATGCACAGTTTTAATAACCCTGAAATTTATAACTTTATAGAGTGACTGAGAAGAATAGATACCATTTGTAAAGTGCCAGACCATATCATCCTCCTCATTAGTTAACTGAATGGTTGCTACAAGCTCTACTATCTCCAGCCAAGTCTGATACATCTCACTAGAAAAAATTCTTCTGAAGGTGCATTTCAAATTTACCCCATCAGATAACTCAGCTACAGTTTTCCCTTTCTCCTTAACAATTCTGTATATAGGCCAGAATTGAATGGCCAGACTTGAAGATCCCAACCAATTGTCCTCCCACAGCCTAACTTTCTGACCATTCCCTATCCTCCACCTATAGCCCATCTTAGCAGCTTGAGCTGCCCACATAAAACCTCTAAAAAAGCTTGAAGCACCTACTGTATTAGAACTAAAAATGTTAGGATTAGTAGTATCATACTTATAATCTATAAGCTCTTTCCAGAGCTTGTCTTTATCTACTTTATATCTTTTTAACCAGGAGGCCATCAAACTTATGTTAAGATCCCTAAGATTTGGAAGACCCAACCCCCCATAATCTTTACACATAGAAACTAACTCCCAATTAGCTAAGTGGTACTTGTGACTTTCTACAGAGTCATTCCGAAGATAATTGCTCATATGGGTGTTAATGATCTTGATGGCCCATTTAGGAAATTTAATAAAGGATAGAAGGTACACCGGTATACTTGCTAGGCAAGTCTTAATCAACATGGCCCTAGCTGCTAAAGAGAGAAGCCACCCTCTCCAACCTACAATTTTCTTAAAAAATTTATCAACCAAAGGTTGTATATCTTCTCTAGTCAAATTATCATAGTGAAGACGCACCCTTAGATATTTAATAGGGAAAGATCCTAGCAGGCAGGAGAAGATATGAGTTCACCTATGTGCCTCATTCTGTTCTAAATTTAAGGGAACTAACTCACTCTTTTGGAAGTTAATTCTCATCCTGGAGATCTGCTCATACCACATTGGCACGCATTTCAGATTTGTTAGGATAGATTCCTCTGCCTTAGCAAAAAGAATAGTATCATCAGCGTACTATAAAGAAATTATGCCTCTAGGCCTAAAACCCTCTAACGGACCTTTAACTAACCCTTTATTAGTTGCTTTAACCAACATCTTAGAAAGTCCATCACCAACTAAATTAAACAAGAAAGGGGATAAAGGATCCCCTTGTCTAAGTCCTTTACCGGTCTTAAAAAAAGCACTATCTTCCCCATTCAGCATTATGGCTATTGATCCACCTACCACAATCTGCTTAATCCAACTAATCAGCAACGGGTTAAAATTTCTAGATTGGAGCATGTCAAAGAGAAAAATCCAGCTAACTCTATCGTATGCTTTTTTCATAATCAAGTTTAAGGACAACTCCTTGTTCCCCAGACATGTTAATGCTATGAACAATCTCATGGGCAACAACAACGCTTTCTAAGATATATCTACCTTTAATAAAGGCAGACTGGGTAGGAGCAACAATTCTTTGGACTATAGAGCTAAGCCTAAGAGTTAAGATTTTGAAAAAAAAATTAAAACTACAATTAAGAAGACTAATTGGCCTAAAATGTTTCATATTGGTGGCTTCCCCAACTTTGGGGATTAAGGTAACTAAAGCACAGTTAAGTCTATAAAGGTCTAGTTTTCCTTTATGAAAGTCTTCAAAGAGATCTACTAAATCCTTTTTTAACTAAATCCCAAAACTTCTGGTAAAAAAGAAAAGGGAGGGCATCAGGGCCAGGGGCCCCTTCTGGGTAACAACTAAAGATGGCCTCTTTAATCTCATCCTCTGAAAAAGGAGCTATTCTCTTCAAGGGTAACTTTGTCTTGTTCATCCCAAAAGTTAGCACTAAGTTTAACACTAACATCATCTTCTTTATCAAACAGCTTTTTGTAGAATTCTACTGCTATTTGCATCATTCCTTTTTGATCATACACTAAACTTGTTGGACCTTCAAAGCAATCTACTTTTTTTCTTTCTACTCCTCTGGTTTGCTATAGCCTGGAAGTATGCAGTATTCCTATCTCCTTCCATGAGGTCTCTATCTCTAGACCTTTGTCTTGCTTTGATCTCCTCTAAATTCCAGATATGTTCTAACTCCTTTTCTACAGCTCTGAACTCATTGGGTTCCTCTGAATTAAGCTCTCTAGATTCAGACAGAATTTCTAATTTACTGAACTTATCCACCAGCACAACCTTAGTTTTGTTCATAGCAGCAACCTCATTGGCTGCCCATCCCCTCACCATCCTTCTAAGGGTTCTGATTTTAAACGGCCACCTATCCATACTATTAGCTAGCCTACAAGGTGTATTCCAAGCCTTTTTCACCATATCTTTAAAAGAGTCCTTCTCCAACCACCATTTTTCAAATCTAAACCTCTTCTTCCCAAAATTAGCATTCTCCCCCGAGTTAATAATTAGGGGGTTGTGGTCACTGGGTAATCTCTCTAAAGCTTTCACACTAACTAATGGAAAAGCAGCTTCCCAAGTTGTTGTGACAAAAATCCTATCTATCTTAGCCAAAACTGGAAAATCCTGGTTGTTGGCCCAGGTATATTTCTTATTACTAGCACTCAATTCAATCAAAGCCCATTTATCTACCCACTCATTAAAACTATTAACCCATCTGTGATTGATTATCCCATTATTTGTATCACTCGGAAATCTGACTAGGTTAAAATCTCCTCCAATAAGAATTGGACCTTGCCAACTATTCATCACTAAATCAGTAAATCTAACTCATCTAAAAAGGTTTGCCTCTGTTCATCATAGGCAGGACCATACACCACTATTAACTTCCAAGAGAACCTAGTTTTCTTACATGTCATAATTACACTAACTGAGTAGTTCAACATCTCTCCTATAGCGATATTAAAAAGATCTGTGTTTGCACCCATCAGGATTCCTCCTGCTAAGCCATTTGCTTCTAAATGAATCCAATTAAAAGAGATATTATGTGTCAGGGATTTAAAAAACCCAGATGACAAATTGTTCTTCTTGGTTTCCATAATGCCAACAAAATCAAGATGATGATCTCTAATTCTACTCCTTAAAGCAGGTAATCTATCAATTTTCCCTAAGCCTCTAATGTTCCAAAACATACCTATCATTTTCCTTTTTTCTTCCTATTTTCTACTTTAGACCAACCCATTTCTTGGTCAGTTTTCTGAATGTCAGGGTTTCCATCCTGGCAGTTCTTTACAGGAGACTGAGAAATTGTACTACTAGAGGTAATCTCAGTCTTATCCATTCAGGGCAGAGATCCACCACATGCTAAAAACTATGACAGATAAAGCAAACTTTCAGCCTATTGCAAGCAGAACTAAGATGCCCAATTTGCCCACAAAAGAAACACACGACATGCAGATTGCCGCCTTTGGACTTCCCATCCATACCTTTCTTAGCAATGGGTTGAACCTCTTCTTCAGTTGTGGGGATTTCTTCTCTAGCCGGTTCATTCACTTGCGCTTGATTTGGAAGTTGGTTCTGAGTCTGCCTGGGGATTTGTTGTTGTCTCCCCCAACCTCTTCCTTGGAAGCCACCCCTGGGGCGTGCTCCTTCGAACTGCCTGTTGAAACCCGCTTGCTGATGAACAGGGAGCGGAGGTGGAGGTTGGTTGGGGTAGAATCCATAAGGCGGCGGCGACGGATTGTAGAACGGCTACGGCGGGGGTGGGAATTGCTGGAATTGGTTCCAGCTTCCACCGTCCCACCTCCCCCCAGTCCTCCTACGCCCTTAGCCTGGGACCTCTCCCCCTTCCTCGTCCCGCCATCGCTTCCTTCACCACTTGAGCAAAATTCTTCTTCTTCTCGTCACCCCCGACCAACTCCTCAAAGCGCAGCTTGGACGGGGGCTCACTCTAGGAACCCCCCTCACCAACGGGATAGCAATCAGGGGGTTTGAAGGATTTTTCTCTCCATAGGTCTCTCCGAATCCACACTAAGTTTTCCCGGTCTCTCACCCTAACCCTAGATCGAGGAGAGGTGAGCTGCGAGTTGGGGATATACCACAGTTGCCCCAGAAACTCTGGATGTCATCCTCTTCGCCCGACGGGTTGTAGGGTTTGGATCCCACGTCAATCCGCTTGCGGATCCGCCATTGTCGAGAGCTTGCCACCTGCTCGCTCCTCGACGCTCCACGTCGTTCCCAACTCGACAGGAGGCTTGCAGGCGGGGCCCGACGTGCAAAAGCACCTCTGGACCGAGGTGGGGAGCCACGCTCACGAGTGGGTGAGTCCGGGGCCCTTCTCGCCGGCGACGAGGGGGCGCCGCCCCGAGTCGCCGTGGGGTCGCCCGAGCGTCCGGTTCTCTCTCCCGTGTCTATCATCCCAGTCCTCTATTTTCCAAGACAACCCACAGACATGTCACCTGAAATCACGAGTGGTAAGTCTATTGCTCATCTAATCTGTGCGTATTATGTTTCAGTACGTACTCACTCCGTCCGCAAAAGAATACAATTATAGAACAGTGTGATGATTTAGTACTTCAAGTTTGACTGATTATAGTTAAAAAATATAAATATTTATAATATCAAATAAACATCATTAGATTAATTACGAAATATATTTTTATAATAAATTAATTTAAAGTTATAAATGTGAATACTATTTACTAGAAATATGGTTAAACGTGAAGCATTTTAACTAGCACGTATACCATAGTTACTTCCTTTCACAGACTGAGGTAGTATTATTGAGCAAATATATTTTGAGTTGGATCATCCTAGTTAAAAAACTTCCAACGTCAGTGATCGCGTCCCTAGCCGCGCGGCGACCGTTCTCGCGCACTAAGTACAGAAGTGGGCGCTTGGAATTCTCGGCACCATCACACAAGTCATCGGCCTCTCGGTATGGACACAAAACATTTTTTTTTTTCTAACACGCGCCGGCGTTGACCACGTCACTACCTACAAACGCTAACGTATCCTACACTCCATTGCAGACAAGAATCACTTATCCCTCCGCGTCCTGCCAAGTTCTTGATTACAAAACTTCTAGTTGGCCTTGGCCCGTGCGGCCGTTCGTGCCCATCCATGTCGAGCCCTCCGCCGCTGGTGCCCGACGGCGGCGGGCCGATCCCGTTCATGAACCGGCAGCAGCAGCAGCAGCAGCATCCGGACTACAGCTTGAGCGGCCACGTCCTGCTCACGGCCGTCGTCATCCTCGCCATGATCACCGTCGTCTTCGTCCTCATCCGCCTGCTGCTCTACCAGTTCGTGGCGCGCGGCCGGGGCAGCCTGGCCCTGGGCGTCCGCCGCTCCTTCGGCTCCTTCGGCAGGAGGAGCGCCCGCCACGGGCTCGACGCGTCCGCGCTCGCCGCGCTGCCAGTCACCACGTACCGCGTCCGCTGGGCCGACGACGGCGGCGGCGACGGGCCTAGCTCCGCCTCCGGCAGCGCCGGGACCGGGACGTCGTCGGCGGCCGCGGACTGCGCGGTGTGCCTGTCGGAGCTCGCGGACGGCGAGAAGGTGCGAGCGCTGCCAGGCTGCGGCCACGTCTTCCACGTCGACTGCGTCGACGCGTGGCTGCGGTCCCGGACCACGTGCCCGGTGTGCCGGGCCGAGGTGCGGCCCAAGGCGACGGCGGGGGCGGACGCGCGCCCGTCGCCGCCTCCGGCGTTGATCGGTGCGGAGGGGGGGACGTTGGTCGTGACCGTGGAAGGCGCCGCCGTGGGGGCCGGGGACGCGCGCCGCACGTCCGTGCTGGGTTTCGGTCAACCGTCCAGTGCCGTAGGGTAGAATCGGCGAAAACGACGTTGCGACTGATTAGCCCTTGTTTAGTGTATTATATATACGAACCAAATACATGTAATGTAATTAGAATTATTGTGTACTACTTTATATTGTGTGAAGATGCATGATACCTTGTTAAAGCATCTCCACCAAAATTAATTATCCATCGTCTTCGAAAATTCTATATGGGTGATATCCTATTATTGACAGTGTGGTTTTTTCCTTTTCTCATCCAAGAGATTACCAATATTTTAAAGTGGGTATTAAGTGGGATTGGATTTCCTGCATTTAAGAGAGGGATGGGTGGAATTTGAGTAATTATTAAAACTTTTTAGGTATTGAAGAATATGGTTAATCTGTTCGAGCAACCGCAATTCTTTATATTGCATTTTTTGTATTAGGATGAGATAAATAATATTTTGGAGCTACCACAATCCCTTATACTGTTTTTTGTGTGTGTTAGGATGAGATAAATAATCTGTTGGAGATGCTCTTAAATTTCTCTATAATAACTTTGTGCTTACTCTTCACATATTATGAATGAAAAGTTGGCAATATAAGATTACTTACAGAAACTCAACGCGCTTGGGTCACCATAAGGACCTATTGGCCCAAGAGGGTTGAATTGAGTTAATAAAATTTAAGCAATAAATCTTAATTTATGTAACAACTAAAAACCTCTAAATCTTTTTAGCTCTTAAGTTCTTTCTAATTTCGTAGAGAATTTAATGAAACTTATTTTATGTTGCAAATATTGGTGTAAATTTTTTATTAATAATTTGCTTAAAGTTAGACTAGTTTGACTTAGGAAAGCTAAAGCTAAAGTGAACAACAATTTGAAACAAAGTGAGTACAACAACTGTGTGGTCTTTCCATGGATGCAAGCTTTTTACTTAATATTTGGATAGAAGACAAACAGATGATCCTCATATCATGGGCATGGCAGATCAGTGTAATCCTACGGAGAGGAAGTCCTGCTATATGCGTCCTGTTCGTTTGGGCTTGTTTGGCTAATAAGGCATGGCTGAAAGTACTGTTGGCTGATTTATTGATTTATTGTGAGAGAAAAATATTATTCGTTGGCTAAAAGAGTACGGCTTATAAGCCAAACAAGCCCAAACAAACAGGGCGACGATCCTCCTCCGTATGTTCAGCTAGCAAAAAATAAAAAAAAAAAGTAGCCATTGATTGACATGGGCAATGGCACTGCTTATGTAAGGCCGGCCTGAAGACACACAATAAATTTTTCAGTTTTTTTATTTATTTGAGAATATATGTGCTTATGATAAGCCATTCTCTAATCTAGTCAACGCTCGTATATACACACGAATTCCATCTGCCAAAGCCCATGAACGGCTAGACCGGCCAAATGTGAAAGAGGCGCGCCAAACTTTCAGCTTGAGATTTGACAGCTACCTTATTTTTCCAAAAAACAATTTTTGCAACAACTAAAACTCTCTTAAAACGGGGGGGGGGGGGGGGGGGGGGGGGGGGGGGGGGTGGGGGGGGGGGGTTAAACCACCTTTGCTAAAATAGCCAAATAATTCGCTCGCGGCTTACGAATCCTCCTATACTCCGTGACCACCGCGACCATGTCCTCCAACGGCACGGCCTCGCCGGGAGCCGGCGGCGGCACCCGGTGCTGCAAAGCGACGACGCTGGTGGCCGTAGCCGCCACGTCATTCGTCTGCTGCTTCATCCTCGTCGTCGCCTTCCTCTTCGTGCGCTTCCTCCTGCTTCGCCAGCGCTGGCACCCCCGAGCGAGAAGGCTCCTGCAGGAGCAGCATCATCGGTCCAAGCCCGGCCTTGACGCCGCGGTCATCGCCCTGATCCCGCCCTTCCCGTACCTGCGGCAAGCCGACGCCGAGGCTGAGGGCTCGACCTCAGTGCCGGCCGCCGCCACTGAGTGCGTGGTCTGCCTCGGCGTCCTGGACGAGGGGCAGATGGTGAGGCAGCTCCCCGGCTGCAAGCACGTGTTCCACCAGGAGTGCATCGACGTGTGGCTCGCGTCGCGCGCGTCGTGCCCGGTCTGCCGCGGCAAGGCCGAGCCGCCGGCGCCGGCACGGGCCGAGGACAGGGCCGCCGCAGCTTCCACGCCGGCGCGTGTCGCGGCGGTCGATATGTTCGGCGACGAGGAGCGTACCTCGTCGTCCACGCCGCGAGGCTCGAGAGGCTGAGAGGGCACCGTGGACGACGCGGCCGGAGGCCGGAGGCCGGTGGCGGCTTGGCTTGACTTGACAGCGTCCCGCCAACAGCCTTGTGTATAACAATGGCCAATCGCAGTGATTGCCTGGTAGAAGCTTCATTGTCTGTTGGTCAAGAATCTAAGATAGCAACATCTGTAGGTCGTCGCTCTTGAATATTTTGCTACATTTTGACCATTCTCTGCTATCTATATTACGTGTCCATCTAAAATTCTGTATTACTTGTGAACAACAAGTGGATTAAATCAATCGCAAAAAAAAGAGTGGATTAAATCTGGTACTTCTCGATTGCTATGATCGTTTACAAAAAAAAAATCGAGAAACGTGCGCTGCAATCTCGATCGGTCATGTTTACAAATCTTGATCAGGCGTTTACAAATCTGGTGCATGTTTATAAATCTTGATCGGGCGTGTTTCTTGTGCTGTCTTGGCCAGAACGACGTCGTAAACATGTACTGTCTGCCTGTCGCTACAATTCTCCCTGGCAAACATGAACACAAACGCACAGAGGAATTATTAGGCGAGGATTATGGCGGTTTACGCCACTACTCTCTCCCCGTCTCAAAAATATGCAAACTCTATAGTAATATTAAATCAAATGATTTGAAATTTGATCAAATTTATATAAAAAAGATACTAAATTTTTTAATGATCTGAAACCTGACCGATGGACCGTCCGGTCTTCACAGTGGCATAGTCTACAAGAAATTAGGGCTCCTATGCAAGCTATTTGTCACTGAATCACTCTGTTTGTGATGTTTTCCAAGAGTTGGTTCAGCTTATGGACGAAAATGTATCGCTTGTTATTGATCACGATCCGAAATCATCATAACCTACTTTGTTTTATAACTATGGTGACTTTGTTTGTCATAATTGTTTAATTGTTATAGCAAATATAAAATTATCACTACACGGTAGTTAGATGATTAGTAATAGTAATGGATTAATATTTTGCACATTTTTTTCTATGTCATATGTGTAACAATGCAAAATAAATCACATATTTGAAAATGTCCTCTCTTATGGAAATGCCTCCTGATTTTTAATGATTTTTTCTCACATGTTGATGCATTTAAAATATCCTTGTGCATATATATTATAACAAAGGCGACAAAGAAATAAGACTAAAAAATTAGTTATCCAATTATTCTTCGCACCAAATATATTTGGTAAAATTCCTATGATCTTTTTAATCAAATTCAATCCAACTAAGCTTTTATTAAGTTTGAATTTGAATACAATAGCTTCAAACAAATGTCAGATCCTCTCTCCCTCTCCTATCAGAGCTTGGACCTAATTAATCTTTTAACGTGCCTAGTTTTTTTTTTTTTTTTGAGAAGGTAATGTACCCTCCTTATCCAGCTGCGGCCCAACTGCTCACTCCTCTTCCTCCCCACGGGCTCGGCCCGCACCCCCCTCTTGGAATGGACAGCCGACGCTCTCTCTCCCCTCTCCTTCTTCCCTCCCTTAATGGGCCAAGTCAGTGCAAATTTTCTAGTGGCCAGCAGACGGATAAGCCCGCTTGCACACCTAAGGCACAGCCGCAACAGGCACGTCTCAGCTTGGAAGGAGAGGCCGTTAAAGGCCCAGTTGTCTCTGCCTCTCCTCCCTGTGCCAGCCGCCGTGCTCTGCCTCTCTCTGGGCTACCGCCGCCATAGCCGTACAGCTACGCGCCTACGCCAGTCAGGCAGTCACCACTCACCATTCACCACTTCACCAGGTGCCGAGGCCTTCGCCGATTACCAGCAGCGGTGAGCACCACCACCACCCAGATCCGCCCCTGCTCCTCCTCCCTTTCCGGCGGTGGTGAGCACCACCACCAGCAGCGCGCCACGATGAGGCCGATCCTGATGAAGGGCCACGAGCGCCCGCTGACGTTCCTGCGCTACAACCGCGACGGGGATCTCCTCTTCTCCTGCGCCAAGGACCACACCCCCACGGTCTGGTACGCCGACAATGGCGACCGCCTCGGCACCTACCGAGGCCACAACGGCGCCGTCTGGACCTGCGACGTCTCCCGCGACTCGGCGCGCCTCATCACCGCATCCGCCGACCAGACCGCCAAGCTCTGGGAGGTCAGCACGGGGAAGGAGCTCTTCAGCTTCCGCTTCGACGCGCCCGCCAGGTCCGTCGAGTTCGCGATCGGGGACGCGCTTGCCGTCATCACCACATACAACTTCATGGACCACGTCCCCACCGTCCAGGTCAAGCACATCGCCGAGGACATCGACGACCGTTAGTGCTTTGCCTTCTCAACGCTTCATTTATGCCCTCCTCTGTTGTTTTGTTTGAATGGCACAAGCCAGCACCCTTGAGATCCTGTGTATGAATGGAGTTTTTAAGCAAAGTCATGTGTTGGTGGATACAGAGCCGGACGAGTCTGCACTCGTCATCACCGGCATCAAGGGGAGGATAAACAGGACCGTTTGGGGGCCACTGAACAGGACCATCATCACTGCCGGGGAGGACGCCACCATTCGCATCTGGGACTCGGAGGTTAGGATAGCATGCTGTTATATGCCTGCACATTTTATTTGGATCCAGGGACTAAAGATTAGATTTAGATACTAATTAGAAAGACTAAACATGAGTCTAATTAGGCTTAATAGATTTGTCTCGTAAATTAGTCTCAATCTGTGCAATTAATTTTGTAATTAGTCTACGTTTAATACTTTATGTATTTGTCCAAATATTCGATGTGACATGAACTAAATTTTAGTAGTGGGAACCAAACACCCGCTTACTGATGGCCGCTATATTATAATTTGGGTATCTAGCCCTAAGAATGCCCCTATCAATTGCTTGTTGGTACGGGGGCATCCGGTGGGAATCGAATTCTCCATTACTATATAGGCCTTGTTCGCTTATTATAATCTATACTTTTCAGCTTGTTTTTTCGACCGAAACAGTGTTTTTCTCTCACGACAAATTAGTCGGAACAGTGTTTTGGCTGGTTTTTTCAGCGAAGCGAACGGGCCCATAATATGCAATGTTTTTTTTAGGGGTCCTGTTCAGTCACAATCGGGTTAGTTAATATGTTTAGCTGTATCCGTAGAAGTTTATAATGTCAAATTTCACCTTACTTTTATCAGCTTAGTGAACTGAGACAACAACCAACTAATATGGTAGTAGTACTAGTATCTGCGGAACTGGACACATCCTTACTGATTACTGCTTCCAGTGTAACTATAGTCTATCCAACGAGGGATTTTTAACTTTTTGTCATTCTTACGGATGGCACTCCTTCGTTTGCTAGTTTTATACGTGCTCCTATATAATTGCCATCATAAACAATGAACCTCCCGCGCTTTTGCCATTTTCGTTGATGTGGCACGCCAGGTGGACATGCCAGCGTGACAGTGAGGCTAGGAGTCCTAAGAAATAACCTATTTACCCATGGTGCTTCTCTCCCTCTGCTCTGTGACGTGTGGGTCCCATATGTCAGCTTCATCTTCAACCTCCGGCCATCACCACGCAGCGAAGGGAGGGGAGGAGCTCGTGCGGAGTCCCACGCAGCGAAGGGAGGGGAGGAACTCGTGCGGAGTCCTGTCCGCAGCCTGGCCTCCTATGCCTCCGCAGCCTGGCCTAGAGTGCGCCTGAGCCTGCGACTCAAGCGAGCTCAAGTCGGCGAAGGCGTTCAGACATGGAGCGTGGCCTGCGACTCCAGCACGAGAGGCGACGCGGTGCGCCGTCTCCTTGAACGTGTCGAATCGGTGGAGCTTCTCTACGAGGTCGTGTTCTACATTGTAGCGCGCACCCCACGGCTGGTAAAGCCCCCATAGCGACAGGGGCGGACACAGTGGTGGGGCGGGGGGGGGGGGCTCAAGCCCCCCTACCCATTTCGCAGCAGTGGAGCCCCCATGAATTTTTAGGCAAAATTCTATAGTGTAGGGGGCTGAGACTTAAGATCGAACAACAGTGTTGTTCAGCCCCCTTGAAATATTTTCTGGGTCCGCCGCTGCATAGCGACGCCTCGGAGTTGAGGTCGTCGGTGGTGAACTTGACGCCGGCGGCGACGGCCGGCTCCAACAGAGCTAGCAGTGCCAGCAACGCCACCACGCCTGCCAGCTTGGCAAGCTGCTGCTTCATCATGGTCGTCTCGGTGGAGCTAGCGATCGGCCTGCTAGCACTACTACTCTCTGGTTTATTTGGCGATAGATATTCTGCGAGCTAGCTAGCTACGTACGTACATGTTCGTGTTGTGGAAGAAGCGATGGATCGAAGTGATAGATATGGGCCGGACAGTGCTACGGTGCCTCCTTTTATAGACGGGCAGCCAGCCAGTGGTGTGCCGCGCGAGTCGAACCTCGAAGAAGATGCAGGTGCGCTGCGGCAAGCCAGGGATCGGACGAGCTAGCTGTCTAGCTGCTTGTTTGCATTGGCGTCGTTTGGGTAGCCGATCTAACAGCCGGTGGTTGGGCTAGCTGGTTCGGTCAGTCTGGTATACGCCGGCCGGGTCTGACACGGCCAACTCACTCCCGGGCCAGCTCGCACACGCGTCGAGACGGTAGCCGCCGCTCATGCATGCCCGGCCGGCCTACTGTGGGCTGCGCGAACCCGCAAGTTATTGGTTGCCGTTGTCTCAAGATAAGATGGCCGGCCGAGATTAACATGGATCGAATCGAAGCACCTCGAGCTGGCCGATCGGCGGCATGTAGTTTTCACGAGCTCCTCCCCTCCCCTCGCTGTGTGGTGATGACCGGAGGTTGAGGATGAAGCTGACATGTGGGGCCCACACGTCAGAGAGTAGAGGGAGTGAAAGGACCTAGGATGCCGCCTAGAGGGGGGTGAATAGGTGTTTTTGAAAATTAACACCTTTAAATGCGGAAATAATTAGTAAAGGGAGTTTCCAAAATGGAAACTCCAAATAAGAGTAATACCACCCCTCACAAGTTGGCCACAGAGTATACAAGGTATAAATAATGTATCTAGAAGCTATAACCCTGCAACACAAAGTTAGAACTGAAAGTAAATATTTTCAGCATAGAGCTCTAATACCGGACGTGTCCGGTATGCATGGTTTCTGCAGAACAGTCCCGAACTTGCTCCTTTCGATTTCTATCTTCGAACCAAACTGCAGATACCTACTAGAGATATCGGTAAACATAGAGAACATGCACAAGAGCTAGAGCAACACAAATATCGAATGAAATGCAACTTGAGACACGGTATTTGTTTTACCGAAGTTCGGACTCGTTCGAGTCCTACTCTCCGTTAAGGGGGCTGCGGGCGACCCAACAAAGGTCAGCCCTAGAGGGTACCATGAAGGTCACTCTAGCCGAAGTCTTTTCCAACTCCTTTTCCTCCTTCCACTAAATGATTCCGAGGCAGCGGAATCGACCGTTACAAACTTTCTAAAGCAACCACAATCTCTCGGTTGCTCTCCGACGACGCCTAGCCATCTAGGACCGAAGAGTCCAAGAGTAACAAATGTGAATCACGAGATTGACAATATGCACAAATGCTCAAGTGGTGGCTTGCTCTCCTTTTCAAATTCTCTCTCAACCCACAAATTAATTTTGCAATTTGGATCACACACTCACTAAGAGAGGGTTTTAGAGAGTTGGCAAGACTCAAAAACATGTGTCTATGTCAGCAGAATCAGCAGCCTCCAAAGGTGGAGGCTTGGGGGTATTTATAGCCCCCTTGGAAAACTAGCTGTTTTTATAGCCGTTGCAATACCGGACACGTCCGGTATGACTCATACTACGCCAACGGTAACTAAGCTACAGTGATGTTATGAGGCGTCGGAACTCTCGATGAATGACGGGACTTCTGACCGTCGGAACTCCCAACTTACTTCAGAACTCCCGACCCTCAGCAAATTTGAAAAACATGTAACTGAGTTAAAGTTAGTGATGTGTCGGAACTCCCGACGCATGTCGGAACTCCCGACCCTCACGGCTTTTGAAAACTAGCCGTTGGCTTCTGGTCATCCATACCGGACACGTCCGGTATGACCAGGACAGTGAACCCTCCAAGTCAGTTGAAGTGCAAGAGGTCAGAACTCTCGACCCATGCCGAGACTCCCGATCATCAGAACTCCCGACCTACGTCGGAACTCCCGACGAACCAACCCAAGAATAACAATTTTACAGCTGTTGGACAAATACCGGACACGTCCGGTGTGAATACCGGACACGTCCGGTATTGCCAGACCAGCAAGAAATCAGTTAGCTCTTTTGTCGCTCAAATACTCAAAACTCACATGGGTTGGATTGAGCACTTATGAAACATTATCTATCAATATGATGCATCCCTCTTAATAGTATGACATACCTATTAAACTCAAGATCAAAGGAAAAATAAATTTATACCACTTGAGTCGATTTCTTTTGAATTGATGCCGTCCCTTCCAATCTTCATCAAGTAAGGGTGCTAACAAGTTGATGTTGATCTTTTCACTTGAGCATAGCCATCTTGAGTATGTGACTTGATTCCATTCATCAAATTTGAATAATTTCAAATATATCAAGTCACTTCCATCAAATACTTCATTATAGATTTGATTCTTCACATCAATATAACCATCTTAGCTTGATTAGTACCTCAACTAAATGCAAGTACTTTCTTCTTCACCCTAGCTAGGTTCTTCGGCCACCAAGCCGTCACTTGCCCTTCACCCTTGCTTAGTACCTCGAAGCCTTTTCTTGCTATCTTCACCATCTCAAGCCATCAAGTCACATTTTGTTGTTGAATCATCCATTCATATGTATTGTTATTTTTTTTATTTTAATTTAGCAAGCTTCAAATATGAGACCATTCCATATGTAATCCCTCATGTCTCATTAACTAATAACCACGAGCTTGTTTTCACATAGTACATAGAAATCCCACAATAAATAAGCCTTCACATGAATTCCATTTGCATTGTTGTCTTGTGCTTGAACTAGATTGTTTATACAACAACACATCATTTTGGCTTTCACTAAGTACCTGTGAGATAACCTATTACCTGTCCACACTTAGCAAACGGGTTAGTCCTTTAATCATGTTGTCATTCAATCAGCCAAAACCCACTAAAGGGCTAGATGTACTTTCAATCTCCTCCTTTTTGGTGATTGATGACAACTTAATTAAAGCTTACACAAGGATATAAACATTTAAACTTTTGGGTTCAATAATTTATGAGAGGCTCCCCCTTAATATGTGCTTATGATTAGAATTCACAAAATGACCTCAATTGTCAATTGCACATACTAAAATATATAGGAGACTCCCCCTAAATCATTGCATCCGTGGGGTGCATGTGTGTGTGACAAAGTGAAACCGTGATGCATATGACAAGATATATCACACAAGAATAAATAGAAAGACATCACATCAAATATTTTCATTCTAGCATGCATAGTCCTTATGACAATAAATATAACTCATGTAATTTACACATAGCACTCATTATAAATTTTCTCAAGTCCATAAGCCACTGAAATATATATATTAAGATCATGTCTCACGAGATACATAGATAAAGCATAAGTCTCATCTCTCACAAGATACATGTCTATCTCAAATCCAAGATACATCAATGAAGTTCAAAGACAAGAAACTACAGCCTGCAGTACATATCTTCAGGTACAAAGATAAGCAAATGAAACTATCCTGAAGCTTTAATCAGTCTCTCTCCCCCTTTGTCATCTATCACCACAAAGGTCCAACAATGACATACTAAGGACAAAGGGGCTACAAGCTGTTACTAATCTCTGACATCACTCATCATCATCATCTTCGTCTCTCCCAGCATCTTCGTCATCAAAGCGGGTAACACCAGCTGGGCGAGAACCACCTGCACCAGATGGGTCATAGCCACCAGACCCATAGTAGCCGCCACCACCTGTCAGGTCACTCCACCAATCTGAAGCAAGGTCATCTACAGTGCTGGGACGTGGCTGAGAGTGAGTAGGCACACGAGCCTAAAGTGGTAGAGTGTCAGGGTGCTCAGGTGCCTGCTGCTGCTACTGCTATCACTGTATGAACTCAACATACTCTCTGTCATATCTGGCCTGCTGCTGCTCCTCAGTCTCTGGCTCACTAGCTACCTCATCTGATAGAGGAGACCTAGGAGGATCAAGCTCAAGCCTAGAAGCAATTTGCTTCAAGGTTCAAGTATCCTTCCTCCTAGCCTCCCTCTCCTTCTGCTGCCTGGTTTGGATGTCACGGTACATCCCAAATATGGAGCTGAAAAGCCAGCGGATAGGTGAGGGAGGACTGCCACAGCGTGAAGTAGAACGTGAAGGAGCACGTGGTGAAGGTGAAGCTCCTACTGGTGCACCACTCCTAGGTGCATCTGCCTCTAGGTGCTGCTGCCTGCCTCCTCCTGGTCCTACTAGGAGGTAACCCTGTCTCAGGCAGATCTGTAATAATCTTTAGGGCCTTGTGAATCTTATCATACTCGAATGTGTGCCCTGTCACCTGCTCAATCATATGCATGATATAAGGAGCAAAACCACATTCCTTGAGGGGCCTCTCTCCAACACTCCTGATCTCGGACCAAATAAAATCAAACACGCTGAAGGGCCGAGCATCAGGTGCCATCCTATGAAGTAGGTTCCTAGAGTAATCAGCAATGTTGCCCTTGTCTCCACCCTTATAATTAATAGTCTTCCTGAACATCCTGTCTAGGTACCTGTAGGTAGGGTGAAGACCTAGAACCTTCCCCATAGCTCCTCTCTCACCACCAGGAGGATACATATATGCGAGCTGCTCAGGGGGTAACACCTGCTCGGTGTGGATCCTATCCCTCTAGAGATCATCCTTTGAGAAGCCAAGGTGGGCGGCAAAAACATCATAGTCAACACTGTACCACTGGCCCTCAAGCATCCTAGTGCATCCGCCGCTCATCCTCCTCAACAAACAGAGTAGCATAGAACTGAGCTACTACCTCTGTGTTCCTAGTCATGCTAAAACTCCATGATCTCATAAACTCCTGTGCTCTGGCAGATGGCAATGGCATGATCAACTGAGGCCTTCTGCAACTCTCTAATATATTGCCTAGTCAATCCACTGAGACCTAGCAATCACTGGGTTCCTAGGTGAGAATCACACTGGAGTAGAAATCCAGGTGAAAGGCTGTCTAGAAGCTGGTGATCGTACTAAACCTTAGGTAAGTCTCTCAGAATCAACCCTTCGCTCATCTCTAGCTCTCCTGGTCATACCCTTTCCTCTGTAGTCAACCCTTGGGAACATAGGAGGGCACATTGGGCATACGTGTCTCAAGAAGACCATAATGCATCCCCTGATCAGGCTGGTGTTGAGCTAGAGGAACTGACTCCTCCTCCTCAATCTCTTGCTCCTCATCTAAGCTGTCATCATCTGATCCTCTATCAGTACTCTTCCTCTTTCTTTCTTCTCTAGACTCCATTCTGAACTCATCAGTGTCTGTGTCAGAAGAAGAGCTCCTAGACCCCTCTGCATACTGAGCTGCTGCACTAGAGGTAGCCCTAGTAGACCTCCTGCTGGTTGGCTTGAATCCAGGATGCATATCCTGTCTCGCCTTCTTGTACTTCTCAAGTGCTGGATCATGCCTGTGCTTGGACCTTAGCTCCTGTTGTCCACTTATAGCTGCTGTCCTGTATCCAAAGATTTTCATAGAATTTTAGATACATGCCCATAGCTTATTTTTGAATTGTAATCAGACATAGATTCTTTTATCCAAGGTTTTACAATCACCTCGACACACATTGTCACAAGGTTTGTAAAGCATAGATACTGAAGAAACTATGCCTAATATACAATTCTAGGATAGGATTGAATCAAAGGAAGCAGAGAGCCTGCTCTGCTGGGCCATACCGGACACGTTCGGTAGCATACCGGACACGTCCAGTATGGGTGACCAGCAACCCTAACCAGGGTTCCTTGATTCAAACCAACATGGATTAATACCAAACTTTGGGCATTACTTCTACATCACCAATGCAGCATATTGACTGAAGGAATTTCAAAATCATGTATTGACCATGTAGATCGGACGAGGTCCGTGATTATGGTACCTTGAGAGAAGAGATGAGAAGGCGATGAGAAATCCAAATCCACGGGCCTTCGATCCTTGATCCAAGCCTTCTCCAATGCAATCTCCTTCTCTTCTTTTCCTTGGTGAAATCCTCGGTCACTCTAGGTGGGAAGAAGGGCATCGACTAGTTGGTTCAGGAGGAGACAAGTCTGTTTGGGCCAAAGGGGTACGCTCTATTTTTATAGTCCCGCTCATATCGGACACGTCCGGTATCATACCGGACACGTCCTAGTATACATGGGCTGGCCCAATTTATTCCAAAATGTGTTTTCTCTCTTCCAATCCCCTTTTCTATTATTTCTTAGTCCAAAAGGTATATAATCTTGATCCAAGCTGAGTATCATCACTTTCCTTATCCAATGCCTGCAAAAAGATTTTCTCTTTTCCAAATATTTGGCATATACAAGATTTCGCTTACTTGAGAGAGAGAGAGAGATAGTGGATTGTGGACTTAAGAAAGCCATATCATGTGTGATTAGTCAATCAAACAATCAAGGAGAGCTATAATCATCACATGATAAGGCTAGGTCACAAAGACCAAGATTCAAATAATTTTTTAAATTCACACTTCCTACTCATGCTAGTTAGTGGTTTTGAAAGACATCTCTCCTATGTCACACAAATGCACATTCTAACATACAAAGGGCCTTAGATGCACTTACAATGTATGTATGTAAACACATACCTTTGCCCTGAGCCCACAAGAATACCACTAAGAGGATAAATAGCATGATGATCTTTATGTTGACCTCAATTGCCAAATAATCATGCTAGATACATTTTCATCCAAAGAACTACAAAGAATGCTAGATAAATTTGTTAGGTCACAATGGTGCAAAATAGAAATTTAGCTCTCCCTAAATAAGTGCTTCAAGTAATTTGAATGACTTTCAACAAGCACTTTATTCTTTTAAGAATTTGAGAGTCAATTTTCTATTTTGACCATAAATCAAATAAAATTGCCATATTTAAAATTAAGTTCGGGAGATGCTCACAATCCATTTAGATTTAATAAATCACAAGCTTCTTAGTAAATTAGTGATATATGAAAATATATGAATCAAAAACTCAGTTGCAATCTAATTAGTGTTCTGGTTCCTGTAATACCGGACACGTCCGGAATACACAGAACAGAAACACTGCATTCTGTCCCTAGCCATACCGGACACGTCCGATAGTAATTCCGGACACGTCCGATAGGTTCAGGATAGAACCAATTAATTCACTGCTTGTAATTCTTCATTTAGCTCTAGTATTTATTGTAAACTTGCATCTCAACAAATGAATTGGTTTACTAGAGAGACGTTAAAAGCATCATATGGCAAAGTAAAATTCTTTTTAATTGAATCTAATTAGCCACTTTCATTATTTCACAAATGTACCTATTTGTGAACTATAGAACACGAAACGAACAAAGTGACTATCCTAAAAGGTTTAGGTACTTGTTACCAATGGTGAGGATGAAATATATGATATGTTCATTGAATTATCTTCTGGTCAACCATATAAGAGATTATGATAAGAATTGGTTGATAGATTGAGCGAATATTGTCAAATTGCTTGCTCAACCACCCCAAGACCTTCATCTCATCACCAAGTACCTACATCATTAACTTAAGCACACTTTGGTACCCAACTCTTGTTGGGTCCTTTTGAGTTAGTCAACAAGTGCTTAGGCACCCAAATGGCTTTAGCACTAGTTTGTGGTGAACACATCACCTTACTAGTGCTAACTCCATTTGTGGTCTTCCTAAGCATATTATTATAAACAAATGTGTTTGGCTTAGGAGTTTTACCATTTGGGCATTCATAGCTTAGATGCCCTTTTCTTTTACAAGCATAGCATATGCAGCCTTTGTTTGCTCTATGCTTGCTTTGCTTGTATGGACATCTATCAACCTTGTGGCCCATCTCATTGCATCCATAGCATCTTCTTGTTGCAACTTGGGCTTCATTTCTTGCCTCCTTGTACATTGGGCATTTCTTGGTTGGATGCCCCAACTTCTTGCATATGAGACAAGTGCTTTGTCCATTACTTTTCCTTTGGTTGGCCAACTTGTTTGGCCACTTCACACTTGTCGGCCCAACTCTTGTGTGGACACATGGTAATCTCATGTCCATTCACTCCACAGCCATAGCATAGTCTTTTTTCATGTTTCTTGCTCTTGATTGTGTAGGCCTTGCTTGAGATGTGATTCTTTTGTTGGGCTTTGGAGGAAGCAAGGTTTGAACCCTTCTCAAGCTTCTTCACCATGCTATCATGGTTATCTTGAGAAGGTTGTGCTTTCTCCTTACCCTTCAACCGAATCACATCTTTCTTTAATCTTTGCACTTCTTCTTTGAGCTCTATGTTTTCTATAAGATTTAGCTCAATCGAAGATTGGCTTGCTTGAGGAACACACTCATTAGTACAAAAAATATTTAATTGAGATAATGTACTAGTGAGCGGATGTGTGAGAGGTTGACAAAATTTTACCGATGTAATCACAACCTCATGAGCCACCTCAAGCATGATGCTTGATTCTACTACTTCCTCATGAGAGCACTTTAGATGAGCAAAATTTGCTTGTAGCATATTATACTTGCTTGATAGTTCATCTAGCCTTGCCTTGAGCTTGAAGTTTTCCTTCTCTAGTTGTGAAACACTAGAAGAGGAGTTAGTAACTAAAGCATGCTCAATTGACAATTTTTCATACTTCTCATTTATTGCCTTTAGCTCTTGCAATTTGGAGATGAGAAACTTTTCTTGATTTTGAAGTGATTGCTCTTGTTTCTCTATCTCTTCTTCAAGTTCATCATTCTTTTCAACTATCTTCATGATGATGAACTTGTCTTTGCGGTTGAGATGATCAAGGTTGTAGTTGTCTTCAACTTCAACATCACTCTTATCTTGATCATCCACTTGTGCTTTCTCCTTTTCTTGATCTTTCTTGTTATTCTTTTTCTTGCTTTTCTTGGCCATGAGACACAAGTGATGAGTATCATGAGATACTGAGGTTGACTCTTCACTTGGTTGCCACTGGGCTTGAGCATCGTTGCAAACAGCTGCTTGCTGGTCTGCTGCCTCGGCCATACCGGACACGTCCGGTAGGCATATCGGACACTGCAGGCAGACAGCGGGTCATGCACTGCTTGCACTTCTTGCTCCGACTCGGCACTCTTGAGGTCTTGCCAGGCTTCTTCGCTGTATGATGACACAATGGACATACTTTCCATTGACTCGATCTCAAGTGCATCATCACATTTGGATTTTCCATATAAATCAAGAAGTCTAGTCCAAATGAGATGAGCACTCTCCAGAGGTGGTTGTCCATTGAAGATTGCCTCAACTTGAACCTCTACACTCAATGTACTCAAAATAATATTAATAGCTTGAGCATTGAGTTGCACGCATATCTCTTCCTCTTTTGACAAATTTTTATAGTTGCTCTAATCAACTATAGAAAGAGGTATGCTTGCATCCACAATATGCTCAACAAGAGGACTAATATCTCTAAAAGCATTGAGTACATGTATTGACCAAGTTAGAAAGTTTGAACCATCATTTTGGAGAAGCACCGGTTCTAACTCGATAGGCGTCGACATCCTTTTTTCATGGCGGTGAAGCTTTAGGTGAGAACCTTGCTCTGATACCAATTGAAAGGACCTAGGATGCCACCTAGAGGGGGGTGAATAGACGTTTTTGAAAATTAACACCTTTAAATACAGAAATAATTAGTGGAAACTCCAAATAAGAGTAATACCACCCCTCACAAGTTGGCCACATAGTATACAAGGTATAAATAATGTATCTAGAAGCTATAACCCTACAACACAAAGTTAGAACTGAAAGTAAATATTTTCAGCACAGAGCTCTAATTCCGGACGTGTTCGGTATGCACGGTTTCTACAGAATAGTCCCGAACTTGCTCCTTTCGATTTCTATCTTCGAACAAAACTGCAGGTACCTACTAGAGATATCAGTAAACACAGAGAACCTGCATAAGAGCTAGAGCAACACAAATATCGAATGAAATGCAACTTGAGACACGATATTTGTTTTACCGAAGTTCGGACTCGTTCGAGTCCTACTCTCCGTTGAGGGGGCTGTGGGTGACCCAACAAAGGTCAGCCCTAGAGGGTACCACAAAGGTCACTCTAGCCGGAGTCTTTTCCAACTCCTTTTCCTCCTTCCACTAAATGATTTCGAGGCAGCAGAATCGACCGTTACAAACTTTCCGAAGCAACCACAATCTCTCGGTTGCTCTCCGACGACGCCTAGCCGTCTAGGATCGAAGAGTCCAAGAGTAACAAATGCGAATCACGAGATTGACAATATGCACAAGTGCTCAAGTGGTGGCTTGCTCTCTTTTTCAAATTCTCTCTCAACACATAAATTGATTTTGCAATTTGGATCACACACTCACTAAGAGAGGGTTTTGGAGAGTTGGCAAGGCTCAAAAACATGTGTCTATATCAGTAGAATCAGCAGCCTCCAAAGGTGGAGGCTTGGGGGTATTTATAGCCCTCTTGGAAAACTAGCCGTTTTATAGCCGTTGTAATACCAGAGACGTCCGGTATGACTCATACTGCGCCAACGGTAACTAAGTTACAGTGATGTTATGAGGCGTCGGAACTCCCGATGAATGCCGAAACTTTCGACCGTCGGAACTCCCGACTTACTTCGGAACTCCCGACCCTCAGCAAATTTGAAAAATATGTAACTGAGTTAAAGTTAGTGAGGTGTCGGAACTCCCGATGCATGTCGGAACTCCTGACCCTCACGGCTTTTGAAAACTAGCCGTTGGCTTCTGGTCATCCATACCGGACACGTCCGGTATGACCAGGACAGTGAACCCTCCAAGTCAGTTGAAGTGCGAGACGGCGGAACTCCCGACCCATGCCGAGACTCCCGACCTTCAGAACTCCCGACCTACGTCGGAACTCCCGACGAACCAACCCGAGAACAACAATTTTACAGCTGCTGGACAAATACCGGACACGTCCGGTGTGAATACCGGACATGTCCGGTATTGCCAGACCAGCAAGAAATCAGTTAGCTCTTTTGTCGCTCAAATACTCAAAACTCATATGAGTTGGCTTGAGCACTTATGAAACATTATCTATCAATATGATGCATCCCTCTTAATAGTACGTCATACCTATTAAACTCAAGATCAAAGGAAAAATGAATTTATACCACTTGAGTTGATTTCTTTTGAATTGATGCCGTCCCTTCCAATCTTCATCAAGTAAGGGTGCTAACAAGTTGATGTTGATCTTTTCACTTGAGCATAGCCATCTTGAGCATGTGACTTGATTCCATTTATCAAATTTGAATAATCCCAAATATATCAAGTCACTTCCATCAAATAATTCATTATAGATTTGATTCTTCACATTAATATGACCATCTTAGCTTGATTAGTACCTTAACTAAATGCAAGTACTTTCTTCTTCACCCTAGCTAGGTTCTTCGGCCGCCAAGCCGTCGCTTGCCCTTCACCCTTGCTTAGTACCTCGAAGCCTTTTCTTGCTATCTTCACCATCTCAAGCCATCAAGTCACATCTTGTTGAATCATCCATTCATATGTATTGTTATCTTTTTTATTTTAATTTAGCAAGCTTCAAATATGAGACCATTCCATATGTAATCCCTCATGTCTCATTAACTAATAATCACGAGCTTGTTTTCACATAGTATATGAAAATCCCACAATAAATAAGCCTTCACATGAATTCCATTTGCATTGTTGTCTTGTGCTTGAACTAGATTGTTTATACAACAACACATCATTTTGGCTTTCACTAAGTACCTGTGAGATAACTTATTACCTGTCCACACTTAGCAAACGGGTTAGTCATTTAATCACGTTGTCATTCAATCAGCCAAAACTCACTAAAGGGCTAGATGCACTTTCAGGGAGAGCAGCAGCATGGGTAAATAGGTCATTTCCCATGCTAAGTGAGGGCTTCCTGGCTTGCTGCCACGCTGGCATGCCCACCTGGCGTGCCACATCAGTGAAAGTGGCAAAAGCGTATGAGTTTTACTGTTTGTGATGGCAATTATGTAGGAGCGCGCATAAAACTGGTAAACGGAGGAGTGCCATCCGTAAGGATGGCAAAAAGTTAAAAATCCCATCCAACGAGGCCATGATGATTTATGTAATGCACCATTTACTCAAGGGAGGAAATGAGGAAACTGAAAGTGGGTGTGGGATTCAAGATCAAACCTGCTATGCTTTTATATAATATCAATGCTGCTCTTTCTCTGCCATTTTTACACTGTAAAAAATGCTAATTGTTTCTCCATAATATGGAGACTGTTTTTTCACATCACTCATGGGATCCTCTTTGAGTTGTATGTAGACTAGACAACTGCTGAAAGAGTCTGATAAAGAATCTGGACATCAGAAGACCATTTCATCATTGTCAAAATCCTCAGATTGGTCACATTTCATTACTGGCTCCTTGGATAAATCTTCTAAGGTTAGAATTTGTTCAGGTTGATTGACATGACGATATTTGTAGTTTCCCTGACATTCAATTTTCCATGCCTAGCTATGGGATACAAGAACGCTAACCCTGATCAAGACGTATGTCACAGAGAGACCTGTTAATTCTGTTGACATCTCTCCTACACATGATACAGTATGTTCCTCTTCATAAACTTATTTATACACATCTTTTCTATTCCACTTTCCCTTGCCACATGGCAAAAGCTGAAAAGCATAAAATGCCTGTCGACCTGTGTAATATTCACACATTGTCACGAGCTTTGTGTTGAATCTGTGATTCGTGAAGTAGCATGGGGTCTGTCTAAATGCTCAGGTTGTGTGCACTGCTGAGCTAATTTGTTTGCCAATTGGGTTTCATAATCCGTATAGCGGATCTTCATATACCTGGTATTGCAAAGTGGCTCTTTGTCCAATTTAGTGCATTTTTATGTAATAATCATAGGTCGTGATTTTGTATATATGTAACTGCGCTGTCACTCTGTCAGCCATTGCATATTTGCTGTGTACACTAGGAGAAAAGTATTTTATCACATTTAAGCTATTGACCTATGGCTTATGCATTTTGTTAGCTGTTGCGCTTCTTTTTGTATTTACACTAGAACACTATTTATCATGTTTGATTTTTTTGAGCTGTAGATGAATGCATTGTGTTTATGGTCTACATGTGATTCTTAGCTCAGTGGTACCATCATCTGTGTTCCATTTTCCTAAGATTTTCGTTTCTGTTTTTAGGTAGTTCTAGGAGGTGGTCAGGATGCAATGAATGTGACTATGACAGACCGCCGTGCTGGTAAATTTGAGGCTAAATTCTATCACAAGGTAAGTTCTTTTCCAGTTAATAAAGTATCGAGGTATTACCCCTTTTGTGTTGCTTCCTTGCCAAACTTTGTATGCTTACAATATTTGAACTGTTCTGATTAAAACTTGCTCTCTTTTAGATTTTGCAAGAGGAAATTGGTGGTGTTAAAGGACGTTTTGGGCCAATTAATGCTTTAGCATTTAATCCTGATGGGCGAAGGTAATATTTTTTGTTCTGACAGTGCTTTTCTTATCTAGTCATTGTTGTTACTATCAACATTTGTCCACTGTCCATTGTATAAGGTTATGCCCATATTTCGTGTTTTTTGTTGTTGTATATGCTCAATGATTCTACCATGGTAAATCATGGTAATATATGCTATTCTGAGCCACACAAGGATGCCATAAGCTTTCTGAGAACAGGATTTTATTTGCTATGTGTAATTTTCATTAGGTTTTCATATTGATTTATCTTATGCAAATTTACTCTCTGAAAAATCTCTTTTTCTAGCTCATTTGTGGAGCAATGTAACGACCAGTCCTGATTCTCCATTTTATCCCACTTTTCTTTTAAGTTAATTAGTCTGAAATATTTTATCTACATTGACACTTTTCTTTATGTAAACATTATTTTATCTTTTTCATATGTCTACGACATATCTGGTCTTCATTGATTTCTGAAGCTATTTATTTTTACCTTTTATATGGCTGAATCTCTCCTCTTCAGCCATGCTACGTTTACATGTAGCTCAGACTGATTGTAGCCAACATTGGCAATATATGCTATGCTGACCTCAGTTCGATGAACATTTTGAGTATGAGAGCTACATTCTGCCCACAGTAGCTTTACCATTAATCTGGCCTTTTAAAAAGATTCTTTTTTATTATCGTATGCATCTTTGGGATCTGATAGCTCAATGACTTCAACCAGACACACTGGTTATATATGCTATTCTGATTGCCGCTGTTGAAAAAAAAATGATTCATGAGAGCTACCATTGTACACTATCAACATGTGCTGTAGATACTTTTCTCTTATGTTCTGAAGTTGCTTTTTTTTAGTAAAAAAGGTTTTTCTAATTCTGTCCATGTTCTTTCTTTAATCTTATTAGCTTTTCGAGTGGTGGTGAAGATGGATATGTAAGGCTGCATCATTTTGATTCCGACTACTTCAACATCAAGATGTAGATAAAGAATACCACAGGCTAATCCAAGGTAATATTCAGCTGCCAGCAATTCAAGAAGATTGCACCTATTTTGATGCACCAATGTGTACTGTTGAACTATCTAATGGTTTAGATAACAGGCAGTAGAAAAATTATCTTTCCCAGCATTAGTAAATATATATGGCAGATTGTTTTCTTGCAATCCAACCTTGCGTTTTTAGGAAGTGTTTGTGTTATTATTATACACATGTCAGCTGCATCTCTCGTCTGTTCTAACAAATCATCGATGATATCTATCCTAAGAATTCCATTTCTTGCATTCAGATTCAAAATTTAGGCCGTGCTTCCATCCTGCAACCCCTGTGTGCGCTGGTTTTCAGCTCGTGTTTGTGTTAACCTTCATTCTGTAATTCCTTTTCAGGTTGTTTGAGACTCAACTGGTACAGTTTCTTGGTTCAGATGTTGCTGGTTGACCGTGACACATGCAGAGCTGGCTCAGATCCTAGATGGTGTGGCAGTGTGTTGCTTATTAGACGATGTTGCTCTGGACAAGCAGCTCTTTGGTCTGCTTGAGGAATCTGTACACTTTGGTAATGAAAAGATCCTTGAACTGCTATCTTGAGTTGTCATTCTCGCTCCATGGATTCCCATTTTGTTTCGATTTGTATTCTCTGTTAATCTAAATCTTCCCTAATGGCCACTACTGAACTCTTCTGCTCGCAGGCAGCAGAAACTCACACGCTAATACACACTGTCATTCTCTTGTGCCGGACTGAGCTGCTGGGCTCCGATGTACGCGGCTCCAGAAGGCCCTCCTCTGCTGTCTCCTAATACTGCTGGTACCCCGAGTTCTCCGCTTCGTCCTAGTATATCCCTGCGAATGTTTGTTGCGCCGAAACATCCGGAGATGCTCACAATCCATTTAGATTTAATAAATCACAAGCTTCTTAGTAAATTAGTGATATATGAAAATATATGAATCAAAAACTCAGTTGCAATCTAATTAGTGTTCTGGTTCCTGTAATACCGGACACGTCCGGAATACACAGAACAGAAACACTGACATTCTGTCCCTAGCCATACCGGACACGTCCGATAGTAATTCCGGACACGTCCGATAGGTTCAGGATAGAACCAATTAATTCACTGCTTGTAATTCTTCATTTAGCTCTAGTATTTATTGTAAACTTGCATCTCAACAAATGAATTGGTTTACTAGAGAGACGTTAAAAGCATCATATGGCAAAGTAAAATTCTTTTTAATTGAATCTAATTAGCCACTTTCATTATTTCACAAATGTACCTATTTGTGAACTATAGAACACGAAACGAACAAAGTGACTATCCTAAAAGGTTTAGGTACTTGTTACCAATGGTGAGGATGAAATATATGATATGTTCATTGAATTATCTTCTGGTCAACCATATAAGAGATTATGATAAGAATTGGTTGATAGATTGAGCGAATATTGTCAAATTGCTTGCTCAACCACCCCAAGACCTTCATCTCATCACCAAGTACCTACATCATTAACTTAAGCACACTTTGGTACCCAACTCTTGTTGGGTCCTTTTGAGTTAGTCAACAAGTGCTTAGGCACCCAAATGGCTTTAGCACTAGTTTGTGGTGAACACATCACCTTACTAGTGCTAACTCCATTTGTGGTCTTCCTAAGCATATTATTATAAACAAATGTGTTTGGCTTAGGAGTTTTACCATTTGGGCATTCATAGCTTAGATGCCCTTTTCTTTTACAAGCATAGCATATGCAGCCTTTGTTTGCTCTATGCTTGCTTTGCTTGTATGGACATCTATCAACCTTGTGGCCCATCTCATTGCATCCATAGCATCTTCTTGTTGCAACTTGGGCTTCATTTCTTGCCTCCTTGTACATTGGGCATTTCTTGGTTGGATGCCCCAACTTCTTGCATATGAGACAAGTGCTTTGTCCATTACTTTTCCTTTGGTTGGCCAACTTGTTTGGCCACTTCACACTTGTCGGCCCAACTCTTGTGTGGACACATGGTAATCTCATGTCCATTCACTCCACAGCCATAGCATAGTCTTTTTTCATGTTTCTTGCTCTTGATTGTGTAGGCCTTGCTTGAGATGTGATTCTTTTGTTGGGCTTTGGAGGAAGCAAGGTTTGAACCCTTCTCAAGCTTCTTCACCATGCTATCATGGTTATCTTGAGAAGGTTGTGCTTTCTCCTTACCCTTCAACCGAATCACATCTTTCTTTAATCTTTGCACTTCTTCTTTGAGCTCTATGTTTTCTATAAGATTTAGCTCAATCGAAGATTGGCTTGCTTGAGGAACACACTCATTAGTACAAAAAATATTTAATTGAGATAATGTACTAGTGAGCGGATGTGTGAGAGGTTGACAAAATTTTACCGATGTAATCACAACCTCATGAGCCACCTCAAGCATGATGCTTGATTCTACTACTTCCTCATGAGAGCACTTTAGATGAGCAAAATTTGCTTGTAGCATATTATACTTGCTTGATAGTTCATCTAGCCTTGCCTTGAGCTTGAAGTTTTCCTTCTCTAGTTGTGAAACACTAGAAGAGGAGTTAGTAACTAAAGCATGCTCAATTGACAATTTTTCATACTTCTCATTTATTGCCTTTAGCTCTTGCAATTTGGAGATGAGAAACTTTTCTTGATTTTGAAGTGATTGCTCTTGTTTCTCTATCTCTTCTTCAAGTTCATCATTCTTTTCAACTATCTTCATGATGATGAACTTGTCTTTGCGGTTGAGATGATCAAGGTTGTAGTTGTCTTCAACTTCAACATCACTCTTATCTTGATCATCCACTTGTGCTTTCTCCTTTTCTTGATCTTTCTTGTTATTCTTTTTCTTGCTTTTCTTGGCCATGAGACACAAGTGATGAGTATCATGAGATACTGAGGTTGACTCTTCACTTGGTTGCCACTGGGCTTGAGCATCGTTGCAAACAGCTGCTTGCTGGTCTGCTGCCTCGGCCATACCGGACACGTCCGGTAGGCATATCGGACACTGCAGGCAGACAGCGGGTCATGCACTGCTTGCACTTCTTGCTCCGACTCGGCACTCTTGAGGTCTTGCCAGGCTTCTTCGCTGTATGATGACACAATGGACATACTTTCCATTGACTCGATCTCAAGTGCATCATCACATTTGGATTTTCCATATAAATCAAGAAGTCTAGTCCAAATGAGATGAGCACTCTCCAGAGGTGGTTGTCCATTGAAGATTGCCTCAACTTGAACCTCTACACTCAATGTACTCAAAATAATATTAATAGCTTGAGCATTGAGTTGCACGCATATCTCTTCCTCTTTTGACAAATTTTTATAGTTGCTCTAATCAACTATAGAAAGAGGTATGCTTGCATCCACAATATGCTCAACAAGAGGACTAATATCTCTAAAAGCATTGAGTACATGTATTGACCAAGTTAGAAAGTTTGAACCATCATTTTGGAGAAGCACCGGTTCTAACTCGATAGGCGTCGACATCCTTTTTTCATGGCGGTGAAGCTTTAGGTGAGAACCTTGCTCTGATACCAATTGAAAGGACCTAGGATGCCACCTAGAGGGGGGTGAATAGACGTTTTTGAAAATTAACACCTTTAAATACAGAAATAATTAGTGGAAACTCCAAATAAGAGTAATACCACCCCTCACAAGTTGGCCACATAGTATACAAGGTATAAATAATGTATCTAGAAGCTATAACCCTACAACACAAAGTTAGAACTGAAAGTAAATATTTTCAGCACAGAGCTCTAATTCCGGACGTGTTCGGTATGCACGGTTTCTACAGAATAGTCCCGAACTTGCTCCTTTCGATTTCTATCTTCGAACAAAACTGCAGGTACCTACTAGAGATATCAGTAAACACAGAGAACCTGCATAAGAGCTAGAGCAACACAAATATCGAATGAAATGCAACTTGAGACACGATATTTGTTTTACCGAAGTTCGGACTCGTTCGAGTCCTACTCTCCGTTGAGGGGGCTGTGGGTGACCCAACAAAGGTCAGCCCTAGAGGGTACCACAAAGGTCACTCTAGCCGGAGTCTTTTCCAACTCCTTTTCCTCCTTCCACTAAATGATTTCGAGGCAGCAGAATCGACCGTTACAAACTTTCCGAAGCAACCACAATCTCTCGGTTGCTCTCCGACGACGCCTAGCCGTCTAGGATCGAAGAGTCCAAGAGTAACAAATGCGAATCACGAGATTGACAATATGCACAAGTGCTCAAGTGGTGGCTTGCTCTCTTTTTCAAATTCTCTCTCAACACATAAATTGATTTTGCAATTTGGATCACACACTCACTAAGAGAGGGTTTTGGAGAGTTGGCAAGGCTCAAAAACATGTGTCTATATCAGTAGAATCAGCAGCCTCCAAAGGTGGAGGCTTGGGGGTATTTATAGCCCTCTTGGAAAACTAGCCGTTTTATAGCCGTTGTAATACCAGAGACGTCCGGTATGACTCATACTGCGCCAACGGTAACTAAGTTACAGTGATGTTATGAGGCGTCGGAACTCCCGATGAATGCCGAAACTTTCGACCGTCGGAACTCCCGACTTACTTCGGAACTCCCGACCCTCAGCAAATTTGAAAAATATGTAACTGAGTTAAAGTTAGTGAGGTGTCGGAACTCCCGATGCATGTCGGAACTCCTGACCCTCACGGCTTTTGAAAACTAGCCGTTGGCTTCTGGTCATCCATACCGGACACGTCCGGTATGACCAGGACAGTGAACCCTCCAAGTCAGTTGAAGTGCGAGACGGCGGAACTCCCGACCCATGCCGAGACTCCCGACCTTCAGAACTCCCGACCTACGTCGGAACTCCCGACGAACCAACCCGAGAACAACAATTTTACAGCTGCTGGACAAATACCGGACACGTCCGGTGTGAATACCGGACATGTCCGGTATTGCCAGACCAGCAAGAAATCAGTTAGCTCTTTTGTCGCTCAAATACTCAAAACTCATATGAGTTGGCTTGAGCACTTATGAAACATTATCTATCAATATGATGCATCCCTCTTAATAGTACGTCATACCTATTAAACTCAAGATCAAAGGAAAAATGAATTTATACCACTTGAGTTGATTTCTTTTGAATTGATGCCGTCCCTTCCAATCTTCATCAAGTAAGGGTGCTAACAAGTTGATGTTGATCTTTTCACTTGAGCATAGCCATCTTGAGCATGTGACTTGATTCCATTTATCAAATTTGAATAATCCCAAATATATCAAGTCACTTCCATCAAATAATTCATTATAGATTTGATTCTTCACATTAATATGACCATCTTAGCTTGATTAGTACCTTAACTAAATGCAAGTACTTTCTTCTTCACCCTAGCTAGGTTCTTCGGCCGCCAAGCCGTCGCTTGCCCTTCACCCTTGCTTAGTACCTCGAAGCCTTTTCTTGCTATCTTCACCATCTCAAGCCATCAAGTCACATCTTGTTGAATCATCCATTCATATGTATTGTTATCTTTTTTATTTTAATTTAGCAAGCTTCAAATATGAGACCATTCCATATGTAATCCCTCATGTCTCATTAACTAATAATCACGAGCTTGTTTTCACATAGTATATGAAAATCCCACAATAAATAAGCCTTCACATGAATTCCATTTGCATTGTTGTCTTGTGCTTGAACTAGATTGTTTATACAACAACACATCATTTTGGCTTTCACTAAGTACCTGTGAGATAACTTATTACCTGTCCACACTTAGCAAACGGGTTAGTCATTTAATCACGTTGTCATTCAATCAGCCAAAACTCACTAAAGGGCTAGATGCACTTTCAGGGAGAGCAGCAGCATGGGTAAATAGGTCATTTCCCATGCTAAGTGAGGGCTTCCTGGCTTGCTGCCACGCTGGCATGCCCACCTGGCGTGCCACATCAGTGAAAGTGGCAAAAGCGTATGAGTTTTACTGTTTGTGATGGCAATTATGTAGGAGCGCGCATAAAACTGGTAAACGGAGGAGTGCCATCCGTAAGGATGGCAAAAAGTTAAAAATCCCATCCAACGAGGCCATGATGATTTATGTAATGCACCATTTACTCAAGGGAGGAAATGAGGAAACTGAAAGTGGGTGTGGGATTCAAGATCAAACCTGCTATGCTTTTATATAATATCAATGCTGCTCTTTCTCTGCCATTTTTACACTGTAAAAAATGCTAATTGTTTCTCCATAATATGGAGACTGTTTTTTCACATCACTCATGGGATCCTCTTTGAGTTGTATGTAGACTAGACAACTGCTGAAAGAGTCTGATAAAGAATCTGGACATCAGAAGACCATTTCATCATTGTCAAAATCCTCAGATTGGTCACATTTCATTACTGGCTCCTTGGATAAATCTTCTAAGGTTAGAATTTGTTCAGGTTGATTGACATGACGATATTTGTAGTTTCCCTGACATTCAATTTTCCATGCCTAGCTATGGGATACAAGAACGCTAACCCTGATCAAGACGTATGTCACAGAGAGACCTGTTAATTCTGTTGACATCTCTCCTACACATGATACAGTATGTTCCTCTTCATAAACTTATTTATACACATCTTTTCTATTCCACTTTCCCTTGCCACATGGCAAAAGCTGAAAAGCATAAAATGCCTGTCGACCTGTGTAATATTCACACATTGTCACGAGCTTTGTGTTGAATCTGTGATTCGTGAAGTAGCATGGGGTCTGTCTAAATGCTCAGGTTGTGTGCACTGCTGAGCTAATTTGTTTGCCAATTGGGTTTCATAATCCGTATAGCGGATCTTCATATACCTGGTATTGCAAAGTGGCTCTTTGTCCAATTTAGTGCATTTTTATGTAATAATCATAGGTCGTGATTTTGTATATATGTAACTGCGCTGTCACTCTGTCAGCCATTGCATATTTGCTGTGTACACTAGGAGAAAAGTATTTTATCACATTTAAGCTATTGACCTATGGCTTATGCATTTTGTTAGCTGTTGCGCTTCTTTTTGTATTTACACTAGAACACTATTTATCATGTTTGATTTTTTTGAGCTGTAGATGAATGCATTGTGTTTATGGTCTACATGTGATTCTTAGCTCAGTGGTACCATCATCTGTGTTCCATTTTCCTAAGATTTTCGTTTCTGTTTTTAGGTAGTTCTAGGAGGTGGTCAGGATGCAATGAATGTGACTATGACAGACCGCCGTGCTGGTAAATTTGAGGCTAAATTCTATCACAAGGTAAGTTCTTTTCCAGTTAATAAAGTATCGAGGTATTACCCCTTTTGTGTTGCTTCCTTGCCAAACTTTGTATGCTTACAATATTTGAACTGTTCTGATTAAAACTTGCTCTCTTTTAGATTTTGCAAGAGGAAATTGGTGGTGTTAAAGGACGTTTTGGGCCAATTAATGCTTTAGCATTTAATCCTGATGGGCGAAGGTAATATTTTTTGTTCTGACAGTGCTTTTCTTATCTAGTCATTGTTGTTACTATCAACATTTGTCCACTGTCCATTGTATAAGGTTATGCCCATATTTCGTGTTTTTTGTTGTTGTATATGCTCAATGATTCTACCATGGTAAATCATGGTAATATATGCTATTCTGAGCCACACAAGGATGCCATAAGCTTTCTGAGAACAGGATTTTATTTGCTATGTGTAATTTTCATTAGGTTTTCATATTGATTTATCTTATGCAAATTTACTCTCTGAAAAATCTCTTTTTCTAGCTCATTTGTGGAGCAATGTAACGACCAGTCCTGATTCTCCATTTTATCCCACTTTTCTTTTAAGTTAATTAGTCTGAAATATTTTATCTACATTGACACTTTTCTTTATGTAAACATTATTTTATCTTTTTCATATGTCTACGACATATCTGGTCTTCATTGATTTCTGAAGCTATTTATTTTTACCTTTTATATGGCTGAATCTCTCCTCTTCAGCCATGCTACGTTTACATGTAGCTCAGACTGATTGTAGCCAACATTGGCAATATATGCTATGCTGACCTCAGTTCGATGAACATTTTGAGTATGAGAGCTACATTCTGCCCACAGTAGCTTTACCATTAATCTGGCCTTTTAAAAAGATTCTTTTTTATTATCGTATGCATCTTTGGGATCTGATAGCTCAATGACTTCAACCAGACACACTGGTTATATATGCTATTCTGATTGCCGCTGTTGAAAAAAAAATGATTCATGAGAGCTACCATTGTACACTATCAACATGTGCTGTAGATACTTTTCTCTTATGTTCTGAAGTTGCTTTTTTTTAGTAAAAAAGGTTTTTCTAATTCTGTCCATGTTCTTTCTTTAATCTTATTAGCTTTTCGAGTGGTGGTGAAGATGGATATGTAAGGCTGCATCATTTTGATTCCGACTACTTCAACATCAAGATGTAGATAAAGAATACCACAGGCTAATCCAAGGTAATATTCAGCTGCCAGCAATTCAAGAAGATTGCACCTATTTTGATGCACCAATGTGTACTGTTGAACTATCTAATGGTTTAGATAACAGGCAGTAGAAAAATTATCTTTCCCAGCATTAGTAAATATATATGGCAGATTGTTTTCTTGCAATCCAACCTTGCGTTTTTAGGAAGTGTTTGTGTTATTATTATACACATGTCAGCTGCATCTCTCGTCTGTTCTAACAAATCATCGATGATATCTATCCTAAGAATTCCATTTCTTGCATTCAGATTCAAAATTTAGGCCGTGCTTCCATCCTGCAACCCCTGTGTGCGCTGGTTTTCAGCTCGTGTTTGTGTTAACCTTCATTCTGTAATTCCTTTTCAGGTTGTTTGAGACTCAACTGGTACAGTTTCTTGGTTCAGATGTTGCTGGTTGACCGTGACACATGCAGAGCTGGCTCAGATCCTAGATGGTGTGGCAGTGTGTTGCTTATTAGACGATGTTGCTCTGGACAAGCAGCTCTTTGGTCTGCTTGAGGAATCTGTACACTTTGGTAATGAAAAGATCCTTGAACTGCTATCTTGAGTTGTCATTCTCGCTCCATGGATTCCCATTTTGTTTCGATTTGTATTCTCTGTTAATCTAAATCTTCCCTAATGGCCACTACTGAACTCTTCTGCTCGCAGGCAGCAGAAACTCACACGCTAATACACACTGTCATTCTCTTGTGCCGGACTGAGCTGCTGGGCTCCGATGTACGCGGCTCCAGAAGGCCCTCCTCTGCTGTCTCCTAATACTGCTGGTACCCCGAGTTCTCCGCTTCGTCCTAGTATATCCCTGCGAATGTTTGTTGCGCCGAAACATCGTGCAAAGCAAATGGATGCCGCTGGGGAATGGATGATGATAAAACAAAGAGCAAGTGGCAGTCCGCCGACCGGCAACCGCGTTTACCTACTTTATTACCGCGGGCGGGACGCGGACCATTGTGCTGGGAACAGAGTCCAAAGAAACCCACTGCCGCGCCGCTTGCCGAACTCGGAGTCTGGGACAACCCACGCGCCCCGCAAAAAACAGCAGCCATGATGATAATTTTGGACTCTCAATCCACTGCACCGACTTGTGTGCGCCTTCGCGAATCCGGAGCACGAGACACACATTGCACCGATACGGGATACGGATACGATGATACAGCGATACTTTATTTTTCATTCAATGTTACTAGTATACATATGTATAATGTATATTTAATAGTAATATATAGAAAACAAAATATCGTGATTGGACACTATGTGTGGGACTTGGAGTATCGGAGGTGTATCGAGATGTATCAACAAAGTATCCTCGTTAATTTTATTTATATCTTCGGCTCGATTTTCCGATACTTTATACGGTATCGGCTGCTTATTGGAGCATCGGATCGTATCGCGTTACCGGTACGGCGCTTGCGTGAAGTACCGGGGTCGATAACTACCCGTGCCAGCATGTGCGTAGTACTCCGTATCTCTGTAGCATTATTAGCGGCTCCTTGTTGCTAGTGAAAGTCCACGCCGCCTCTCCGTCCGTCCATCCGCGCTCAATGCCGGCGGCCACCGGATCGGACATCGTCGGCGCGGGAACGGCGGCCGTCGCCGTCGTCTGCGAGTACGACCGCGTTAGCGTGGTCCTCGAGCTCGCCGCGCTCTCCGCCTTCCTCCTCCTCCTGCGGTATGCTGCGGTCCTCTACGCCAACCACCGGCTCGCTACACTGAGCGCCGACGACGACCTCATCCCGCCGGCGGCACGGAGCGACGGCGCCTCATCATCAGGCCTCGACAACGCCGCCATCGCGCGGCTGCCATGCTTCGTCGTCGTGAGCCGCGGGGCCGGGGCGGCTGCCGCCGCGACCGCGACGGAGAAGTGCGCGGTGTGCCTGGGCGCCGTCGAGGAAGGCGAGACGGCGCGGGCGCTCCCCAGCTGCGCGCACGCGTTCCACGCGCGCTGCGTCGACGCGTGGCTGCGCCTGCGACCGACGTGCCCCGTGTGCCGGGCGATGTGCCGCTGAGACACCGGAGGCGGCAGGCACCTGCACGCCGCGCCGCGACCGCTGGTGCTCAAGATTCGTCCATGTCGATTCAAGTAGCCGTCCTTCAGTTCACTGAGATCAAGTAATTTTTCTCCATGTCTTTGTCATGCGAAATGATATTGACGATTTTTTTTTTATCTCAAAGAACACATTAAGTACAGTACAGCTTTGTGAAGGAAGATAAAAATAAGTAAATTTCACCCATCGTACAACAACTTATTTTTATACCACTTTACTTTAGTTTAACAATACGCAAAATGCACAAATAGATGCATCAATTTGTCATGTATGCTCATATACAGTGCGAATATGCTTTTTTTATAAAAAAAGATCCGGCTGCCCGGCATATATATTAATAAGAAGGAAGCAGAATTGCGCGAGAAGCGCAGCCTAGTACAGAGGAGGAGGGCTGCCTAGGATAGTTTCAGAGTTTATTACTCGCTGGGGTTTGAAACTATTACTAGGGGTCTAAGTAGGGATGAAAACGGTACGGATATTTTCTGATCGTATTCGAAACCGAATCCGTTTAGAGGGGTTGAGATCTGTCCGTATCCGAGTCCGGATATTCAACATCCGATACCGTATCCGTATCTGAATACTCAAATCGCATATTTATGATGTCGATATTCAATCGTATTCTATCCGACATAGTTGACACTATCCGTATTCGAATTCGAATCCAGATAAAAATATGAAAACAAATATAATATCGGTGATATCCGTCCGCATCCGATCCTGTTTGCTAAGTGTGGACAGGTAATAGGTTATCTCACAGGTACTTAATGAAAGCCAAAATGATGTGTTGTTGTATAAATAATCTAGTTCAAGCACAAAACAACAATGCAAATGGAATTCATGCGAAGGTTTATTTATTGTGGGATTTCCATGTACTATGTGAAAGCAAGCTTGTAAGAATTAACTAATGAGACATAAGGGATTGCATATGGAATGGTCTTATATTTGAAGCTTGCTAAATTGAAATAAAAAGGATAACAATAAATGAATGGATGATTCAACACAAGATGTGACTTGATGGCTTGAGATGGTGAAAATAGCAAGGAAAGGCTTCGAGGTACTAAGCAAGAGTGAAGGGCAAGCGACGGCTTGACGGCTGAAGAACCTAGCTAGGGTGAAGAAGAAAGTACTTGCATTTAGTTGAGGTACTAATCAAGCTATGATGGCCACGTTTATGTGGAGGATCAAATCACTATTGGAGTGTTTGATGGAAGTGACTTGATACATTTTGGAGTTATTCATATTTGATGAATGGAATCAAGTCACATGCTCAAGATGGCTATGCTCAAGTGTAAAGATCAATATCAACATGTTGGCACCCCTATTTGATGAAGATTGAAAGAGACGGCATCAATTCAAAATAGATCAACTCAAGTGGTATAAATTTATTTTTCCTTTTATCTTGAGTTTAATAGGTATGCCGTACTATTAAGAGGGATGCATCATGTTGATAGATAATGTTTCATAAGTGCTCAAGCCAACCCATATGAGTTTTGAGTATTTGAGCGACAAAAGAGCTAACTTTATTTTTGCTGGTCTGGCAATACCGGACGTGTCCGGTATTTACCCAGATGTGGTAAAATTATTGTTCTCGGGTTGGTTCATCGGGAGTACCGACGTAAGTCGGGAGTTCCGACGGTCGGGAGTCCCGGCAATGGTCGGGAGTTCCGACGGTCGGGAGTCCCGACAATGGTCGGGAGTTCCGATGTCTCGCACTTTAACTGACTTGGAGGGTTCACTATCCTGATCATACCGGACGTGTCCGGTATTCATATTGTACGTGTCTGGTATGGATGGCTAGAGGCCAACGGTAAGTTTTCAAATGCCTTGAGGGTCAGGAGTTCCGACATGAGTCGGGAGTTCCGACGGTCAGAAGTTCTGACATGTGTCGGGAGTTCTGACACCTCGCTTACTTTAACTCAGTTACATGGATTTCAAATATACTGAGGGTCAGTAGTTCTGACGTGAGTCAGGAGTTCCGACGCCTCACAACTTCACTGTAACTTAGTTACCGTTGGCGCAGTGTAAGTCATACCGGACGTGTCCACTATGGCAACGGCTATAAAACGGCTAATTTTTCCAAGGGGGCTTTAAATACCCCCAAGCCTTCACCTTTGGAGGCTGCTGATTCTACTGATACACACACACACATTTTTGAGCCTTGCCAACTCTTTCAACCCTCTCTTAGTGAGTGATTGATCAAATTTGCCAAATCAAATTATGGGTTGAGTAAAATTCAAAAAGAGAGCAATCCAACCACTTGAGCACTTGTGCATATTGTCAATCTCGTGATTTGCATTTGTTACTCTTAGACTCTTTGGTCCTAGACGGTTAGGCGTCGCCGGAGAGCACCCGAGAGATTATGGTGTGCCTCGAAAAGTTTGTAACGGTCGATTTCGCCGCCTTAGAATCAACTAGTGGAAGGAGGAAAAGGAGTTGGAAAAGACTCCGGCTAGAGTGACCTTCGTGGTATCCTCTAGGGCTGACCTTCGCTGGGTCACCCGTAGCCCCCTCAATGGAGAGTAGGACTCGAACGAGTTCGAACTTCGATAAAACAAATATCGTGTCTCAATTCGCATTTTATTTGATATTTGTATTGCTCTAGCTCTTGCGTAGGTTCTCTATGTATATTATCATCTCCAGTAGATACCTGCAGTTTGGTTTGAAGATAGAAATCGAAGGGAGCAAGTTTGGGGTTGTTCTGCAGAAATCGTGTATACCGGACACGTCTGGTATTGATCACTGTGCCAGGCTGTTCTACAGAACACGTGCATATCGGACACGTCCGGTATACCTACCGGACATGTCCGGTATTTCCTGGCTATGCTGAATATATTTATTCTTTGTTCTAACTTTGTGTTGCAGGCTTGTAGCTTCTAGATATATTCTTTATACCTTGTATACTCTGTGGCTAACTTATGAGGGGTGGTACTACTCTTTATTTGGAGTTTCCATTTTGGAAACTCCCTTTACTAATCATTTCCGCATTTAAAGGTGTTAATTTTTAGAAACGCCTATTCACCCCCTCCTCTAGGTGGCATCCTAGGTCCTTTCAATTGGTATCGGAGCAAGGTTCTCACCTAAAGCTTCACCGCCGTGAGAAAAGGATGTTGACGTCTATCGAGTTGGAGCCGGTGCTTCTCCAAAATGATGATTCAAACTTTCTACCTTGGTCAATACATGTACTCAATGCTTTTAGAGACATTAGTCCTCTTGTTGAGCATATTGTGGATGCAAGCATACCTCTTTCTATAGTTGATTGGAGCAACTACAAAAATTTGTCAAAAGAGGAAGAGATATGCGTGCAACTCAATGCTCAAGCTATTAATATTATTTTTAGTACATTGAGTGTAGATGTTCAAGATGAGGCAATCTTCAATGGACAACCACCTCCGGAGAGTGCTCATCTCATTTAGACTAGACTTTTTGATTTATATGGAAAATCCAAATGTGATGATGCATTTGAGATCGAGTCAATGGAAAGTATGTCCATTGTGTCTTCATGCAGCGAAGAAGCCTCACAAGACCTCAAGAGTGCTGAGCTAGAGCAAGAAGTGCAAGCAGCGCATGACCTGCTGTCTACCTGCATGTACCGGATATGTCCGGTATGCATACCGAACGTGTCTAGTATGGCTGAGGCAGCAGACCAGCAAGCATCTATTTGCAACGATGCTAAGCCTGGTGGCGACCAAGTGATGAGTCAACCTCAGTATCTCATGATACTCATCACTTATGTCTCATGGCCAAGAAAAGCAAGAAAAAGAGTAACAAGAAAGATCAAGAAAAGGAGAAAGCACAAGTAGATGATCAAGATGAGAGTGATGTTGAAGTTGAAGACAACTACAACCTTGATCATCTCAATCGCAAAGACAAGTTCATCATCATGAAGATAGTTGAAAAGAATGATGAGCTTGAAGAAGAGATTGAGAAGCAAGAGCAATCACTTCAAAAGCAAGAATTGTTTCTCATCTCTAAGATGGAAGAACTAAAGGCTCTAAGTGAAAGGTATGAAAAATTGTCAATTGAGCACGCTTTAGTTACTAACTCCTCTTCTAGTGTTTCACAACTAGAGAAGGAAAACTTGGAGCTCAAGGCAAGGCTAGATGAACTATCAAGCAAGTATAATGTGCTACAAGCAAACTATGTTTATCTAAAATGCTCTCATGATGAAGTAGTAGAATCAAGCATTATGCTTGAGGTGGCTCATGAGGTTGTGATTACATCGGTAAATTTTTCTCAACCTCTCACACATCCACTCACTAGTACACCATCTTAATTAAATATTTCTTGTACTAATGAGTGTGCATCTCAAGCAAGCCAATCTTTGATTGACCTAAATCTTATAGAAAACATAGAGCTCAAAGAAGAAGTGCAAAGATTAAAGAAAGATATGATTCGGTTGAAGGGTAAGGAGAAAGCACAACCTTCTTAAGATAACCGTGATAACATGGTAAAGAAGCTTGAGAAGGGTTCAAACCTTGCTTCCTCCAAAGCCCAACAAAAGAATCATATCTCAAGCAAGGCCAACCCAACCAAGAGCAAGAAACATGGAAAAGAATGTGCTATGGTTGTGGATTGTATGGACATAAGTGGGCTATGTGTCCACACAAGAGTTGGGCCGATAAGGTTGAAGCGGCCAATCAAAAGGCTTCTACCAAGGAGGCCAAGCAAATGAAGAGTGATGGACAAAGCGCTTGTCTCATGAGCAAGAAATTGGGGGTATCCTACTAAGAAATGCCCAATGTACAAGGAGGCAAGAAAGGAAGCCCAAGTTGCAACAAAAAGATGCTATGGATGCAATGAGATGGGCCATAAGGTTGATAGATGTCCATACAAGCAAAACAAGCATAGAGCAAACAAAGACCACATATGCTATGCTTGTAGAAGAAAGGGGTATCTAAGCTATGAATGCCCAAATGGTAACGCTCCTAAGCCAAACACATATGTCTATAATGATAAGCTTAGGAAGACCACAAATGGGGTTAGCACTAGCAAGGTGATGTGTTCACCACAAACTAGTGCTAAAGCCATTTGGGTGCCTAAGCACTTGTTGACTAACTCAAAAGGACCCAACAAGAGTTGGGTACCAAAGTGTGCCTAGGTTAATGATGTAGGTACTCGGTGGTGAGATGAACGCTTCGGGGTGGTTGAGCAAGTAATTTGACAATATTCACTCAATCTATCAACCAATTCTTATCATAATCCCTTATATGGTTGACCCGAAGATAATTCAATGAACATATCATATATTTCATCCTCACTATTGGTAACAAGTACCTAAACTTTTTAGGATAGCCACTTTGTTCGTTTCGTGTTCTATAGTTCACAAATCGATACATTTGTGAAATAATGAAAGTGGCTAATTAGATTCAATTAAAAAGGAATTTTACTTTGCCATATGATGCTTTTAACGGCTCTCTAGTAAACCAATTCATGTGTTGAGGTGCAAGTTTACAATAAATACTAGAGTTAAACGAAGAATTACAAGCAGCGAATTAATTGGTTCTGTCCTGAACCTATCGGACGTGTCTGGTATTACTATTGGACGTGTCCGGTATGGCCAGGGATAGAAGGAAAGTGTTTTTGTTTTGCGTATTCCAGACGTGTTCGGTATACCTACCGGACGTGTTCGGTATTGCAGGAACCAGAACACTAATAAGAGTCTTTGATCCATATATTTTCATATATCCTCAATTTACTCAGAAACTTGTGGTTTACCAAAACTAAGTGGATTCTGAGCATCTCTTGAACTCAAATTTAAATATGGCAAATTATTTGGTTGTGGTTCAAAATAGAAAATTGACTCCTAAATCCTTAATAGAATAAAGTGCTAGATAAAAGTCATTCAAATCACTTAAAGCACTTATTTAGGGGGAGCTAAATTTCTATTTTGCACTGTGGACTAACAAATTTATCTAGCATTCTTTATAGTCCTTTGGATGAAAATGTATCTAGCATGATTATTTGGCAATTAAGGTCAACATAAAGATCATCATGCTATTTATCTTCTTAGTGGTATTCTTGTGGGCTCAAGGCAAAGGTATGTGTTTACATACATATATTGTAAGTGCATCTAAGGCCCTTTATATGTTAGAATGTGCATTTGTGTGACATAGGAGAGATATTTTTCAAAACCCATAACTAGCATGTGTAGGTGGTGTGAATTTGAAAAACTATTTGAATCTTGGTCTTTGTGACCTAGCCTTGTCGTGTGATGATTATATCTCTCCTTGATTGTTTGATTGGCTAATCACACATGATATGGCTCTCTTGAGTATTTGAGCGACAAAAGAGCTAACTTTATTTTTGCTGGTCTGGCAATACCGAATGTGTCTGGTATTTACCCAGATGTGGTAAAATTATTATTCTCGGGTTGGTTCGTCGGGAGTACCGATGGTCGGGAGTCCCGGCAATGGTCGGGAGTTCCGACGGTCGGGAGTCTCGGCAATGGTCGGGAGTTCCGATGTCTTGCACTTTAACTGACTTGAAGAGTTCACTATCCTGGTCATACCGGACGTGTCCGGTATTCATACTGTACGTGTCTGGTATGGATGGCTAGAGGCCAACGGCTAGTTTTCAAATGCCTTGAGGCTTAGGAGTTCCAACATGAGTCAGGAGTTCCGACGGTCAGAAGTTCCGGCATGTGTCCGGAGTTCTGACACCTCGCTTACTTTAACTCAGTTACATGGATTTCAAATATACTAAGGGTTGGGAGTTCCGACGTGAGTCGGGAGTTCCGACGCCTCACAACTTCACTGTAACTTAGTTACTGTTGGCACAGTGTAAGTCATATCGGACGTGTCCGGTATGGCAACGGCTAGTTTTTCCAAGGGGGCTTTAAATACCCCCAAGCCTTCACCTTTGGAGGCTACAGATTCTGCTGATACACACACACATTTTTGAGCCTTGCCAACTCTTCCAACCCTCTCTTAGTGAGTGATTTATCAAATTTGCCAAATCAAATTGTGGGTTGAGTAAAATTCAAAAAGAGAGCAATCCAACCACTTGAGCACTTGTGCATATTGTCAATCTCATGATTCGCATTTGTTACTCTTGGACTCTTTGGTCCTAGATGGTTAGGCATCACCGGAGAGCACCCGAGAGATTGTGGTGTGCCTCAAAAAGTTTGTAACGGTCGATTCCGCCGCCTCGGAATCAACTAGTGGAAGGAGGAAAAGGAGTTGGAAAAGACTCCGGCTAGAGTGACCTTCATGGTATCCTCTAGGGCTGACCTTCGCTGGGTCGTCCACAGCCCCCTCAACAGAGAGTAGGACTCGAACGAGTCTAAACTTCAATAAAATAAATATCATGTCTCAATTCGCATTTCATTTGATATTTGTATTGCTCTAGCTCTTGCGCAGGTTCTCTGTGTATATTATCATCTCCAGTAGATACCTGCAGTTTGGTTTGAAGATAAAAATCGAAGGGAGCAAGTTTGGGGCTGTTCTGCAGAAATCGTGTATACCGAACATGTCTGGTATTCATACCGGACACGTCCGGTATTGATCACTATGCCAGGCTGTTCTGCAGAACACGTGCATACCGGACACGTCCGGTACCTATCGGACACATTCGGTATTTCCTAGCTGTGCTGAATATATTCATTCTCTATTCTAACTTTGTGTTGCAGGCTTGTAGCTTCTAGATATATTCTTTATACCTTATATACTCTATGGCTAACTTATGAGGGGTGGTACTACTCTTTATTTAGAGTTTCCTATTTTAGAAACTCCCTTTACTAATCATTTCCGCATTTAAAGGTGTTAATTTTCAGAAACACCTATTCCACCCCCCCTCTAGGCGGCATCCTAAGTCCTTTCAAGTGGGCCATGAGGCAGAATCATGCTAGACCGTAATATAATAATAAGATCATAGGCTAACACATCTTTCAACCTATCTTTACTTCAACGGTCTCATGACGTGAATTGTTCGTGAAAGCACTCGATATCAGCTAAAACAGTTGATTCAGACATAGCGCACAGTTAAGGTCATGCCCTATCAGGAACAGATCTATCAAATAACGATCCCCACTCCTACGGTGCTAATAGTGGGGTGAGGCAGAATCACGCAGGCCATGATAACGGGCCATGAAACGGTTCTCGCTAGCCAATAGATCTACTCAAGATCAAACATGCCTTACCCGGACGCCATGCACGATCAAGATTGATATAAAACAACCAATAAAACATAACTCATCGTTTAAAGTATAGATTAGATTAGTATAGATTAACAAACGATGTGTTAAATAGGATATAAGGTCGATCTAGATCAATTCCAATCGGGCAAAGTGATATTGCTGTAATTGAATAAGTAATGGAAGCAATAAGCAATATCGGTAACTTAATGAATCTATCCGAAGGAACGCCACCCTTAGATAGAGCCGATAACTTGACCTTAATCTAGTTCGAGCAGTGGAGATCGACCGGATCGATGCAGCCTTACTTGAACTAGACAAGAATCGATAACTAGCTTATACTAGAGTCGCAGTGGAGGTCAACCGGATTGATGTAGTCAGTACGAACAAAAGTATAAGCCATGACGACACTTACAGACAAGTAGTGGAGGTCGACCGGATCAATGCAGCCATACTTGCTGAAGAACTCACCGAGATCTACTCTATTCCTACTCCTAAGGGGTGGTCCGAAGCTGAAAAAAGTAAGTAACTTGTATTTGATTGATTGTGTGTCCTTTACAATAACTGAGGTCCAATATTTATACCCGGAACCTACACAGGAATCCTACTTAAGCACTGACTCATTATAATTTCTTGGCCTAAAAGAAAACATTCCTAATTTAAGATAACTTGGACTCTAATCTTCCCTTTTGTAGAGTCCAACATGCTTTGTCCTGGTGCCGATCGTAGCCTTTGTCGTTATCTACTAGCGCTATCTGAAGAAAACCGATTCCAGTGTTGCATTTGAATCAGCTGACATCGATCTGCAGGCAATTGATTCCTTAATGATATGATCTTAGGAGCTTTCGAGTTCCTGCGATTCTTCTTCCTAAATTTTGGTGTAAACACATGCCCCCCCCCCAATTTTGGGATAAAAGTAATTTTATTCTAAAATTATCACGTCTGTATCCCTGATAGATCTGCAGTCACGGGTAGAGAATCTTGATCTAGGGTCTACCATTTGTCGCTGTCCATGTCGGTTCATGAGCCCATACTTCAAAACTTTTATGAGAGCATCATTGCTTCATGGGTAGTTGGATTCATCTTTCTAGGCTGGCTATAAAATGTCTATCCAACCCTGCTGAGAGTAATTCAATAATTCAGCTATGTTTCTCTTCCATATGCCCCCTCGAGTGTTTCTGACTCCATCAGACCCTCCATGGTCTATCTTTTTACTATGAAGATCTTGAGCGGTTAGAAGAATTTTTGTGCATAGGGTGATTGTGTCGCTCATCTTAGCACCTTATCGAGCAAGAGGATCTGCTACTTTGATTAGAAGAATCCTTGTGATATCACCTGGGTCTTCACTCTATGCTCATAGAGCTGTTCTAGTGTTTGCAAGGGCTAAAATGTGTGGACAACTTCTCCTTGTTTGCTCCATCAAATGCCCATCAAAAAAGCTACAGGCTTCTTTCCTGTGGTTTCCCGATCACCGAGAAATTAGCTAGGCATCTGTTAGGCAGACAACTTTCCCCTTCTCTGGCATAATTTAATAAACGGGCCGATGTGACTCGGTTCCTGATGACCTTTGGCCCTGTGGGGATTCGAACTCCCTTCAATCCAAAGAAGTCTCGGTGGGCTGATTGCCGGTCAATGTAAATCTTTTGTATTCATCCCACGATACTTTGTAACTTGGGGGGCAATAAGTTCAAACCTGTTATCCCTTCATTATTCGTCCCCTGAATTTCCAGAGTGCTGATCCATTTCCATATCTGACTTTAATTTCACACCCCCAGGTGAAACCTAAACTTCTCACCTTTTTGAGCTATATATATGGACCACGGCTGTGGATCGAAAAACAACCCACTTCGTCTCAAACCTTTTGCATCTTTTAGTGTGGTTCCTGCTTTTTTAGATCATGGAGAACAGTAAGAGGTCTGCTGAGGAGTCTCTCAATAGATCTGCATCATCGTGCTAGTGCCTTCATCATCAGGAGGGTACAACTCGTGATGCCCCCACTTCCTCAGGGGATAGGGCCGACTCTGTTTGGCCTTTAGGGTTCTCTTCATTACCAGCTCGTCACTAGCTCCCTTGTTATCAGAGGAGGTGGATTGATAATGACGATCTGCTTGCCTCCATTGATCGGCATGGCTAGGGTCTCGCTGAATGTCTCCCCCTCATAGAATCGGCTTTGGCCATGGTTCAATGCTGATCGCCTCTCGAGGCTGATTCGATGGAGGATAGGTTGGCCAAGGCTGAGACCAGAATCATGGGTGAGATATCTATCATAACATTTGCTTCCTTTCAATTTCATCTTTAAGATTCTAATCATCTTCCTTTTGAATATTTTTAGATTTGTCTGCTCAACTGGAAAGCCTCCGATTGGCTACGGAGTACGTGGCAGGATTCATCAACGCTAGGGGTGCCATCCCGGTGGTTTGCCTACACGACATCCCAAACCGTGTTAGGGAGGTCACTTTGCATGGCGTTCGCCATGGTGCCACCATGGCATTGGCTTCTGCGCAAGCCCAATTCTGACCACGACCTTCGGTTCCTTCCCCATGGCTTTCTAGCCATGGCGCACCCTAGGGATTATGAGCTGCCTAGTTGAGGATTTCTTCAGCGCTGCTAACTCCATAGCCTTTATTTCCTAGGCCGATGATATAGGAGCCAAATTGTTTTTTGGCCTGAAGTTTGTAATAGGTGATATTAGCAAACAATTTCTCCATCTTGAGTGATTTTTCTTTTGTTTCAGTACTTTATACTATATGCATCACTTTGTTAGTGTTTGCTTTGCTCCTATAGGCGATACACATCATACCAGCTTTTACCCCTTTGGGTTTATTTTCATGCTAGAGGCGATACCCTTCTGGTACCGGACTATTAGAGCCAACGACCGAGCAAATTGGTTGTCAAGTATTAATCCAAACGCTATGGTAATATTTCTTTAAATATTTTCCCATTTGATTGCTCTACCGAATTCTTCTTCTCCTCTCAGTGTTTCCACAGCATAAGCATTATCAGGTGTACAATGTTTGATCCAATAAGGTCCTTCCCAATTAGGTGACCATTTATCGAGCTTGCTGTCCTTTGACCCGATCGACTAATTTTACATTCGAGACCAAATCCCCTTCAGATATTGCTTATTCTTGACTCTTTTATTGTAATATTTTGCAACCCTTAGTTCATTGGCTTCAATATTTTCAAGAGCACGTAGCTGAAGGCAACTCAAATCCTCTAAGTCGTCTATCACAAGATCCTTGTAGACTTAGCTAACAAATCATTCTACAACATAACACGCCTCGATCTAGTTTGAACTTCCTAAGGAAGGACTGCATTATGGCCATACACAAGTTCATAAGGCAACCATATCAACTCTTTTGCTCTTAGCCATTAAGGGTAATCCATCCTCAGCCCTCTCTAGAGTCTTGTCTCCCTTTTCCATTTTTGAAAATCAGGTCCTGAAGGTGAAACAGGTTCAGAGGAGTCTCTTTGATCGTAAAACTCTTTTCGCCAAGGGGAACTCGAACAGACAAGAGGCTAAATAACTGTCATAGTCGATTGATCACATTTGTTTCGGCTAAAGAGCCGATTTTGAAAATAGCCGATTCCAAACTCTCGGTCTTAATCCTATTTAGGTCTGAAAACATGGCCTTTATTAAGAGAGCCCTTCGATCTTCTATCCTTAGTCATCTGGCGTCGTACTCTCTTTGGTACTAGCGAGGTGACGCTTCGCCTCCTATTAATTGTGGTTGCCTTTTACATGACCTGAGGCGTCCACCCCTTCATCCTGTGGCTTCAAATATCGGTCGAGGGCTCCGGCCTTGAACACATCCGCACTTGCAACCGTTCCTGTTTCTTTGCTTTTCTCTGCCCTTGCAGAACTCTATAGCAGCCTTTCTCTCTTCCTATAGATTCAATCAACCTTATGGCCAGTGAGGAGAACCGTGATAAGCGCGTAGTGGAGGAGGTCCTGGAGGAGAACATGCCGATAAACTAGCGTATTGGACTCATGAGGTAAGATTGACATCCTCTATTCATGATGATGATCTTTTCTGACTCTTCTATAGGTTCATCATGAATGACATCCTTTGTTCCCTTCCCTAGGTCGGCAAGCCCTCTGACACTGCATCTTTTGTGCCGGCTTTGTCATTGGACTCTTCCAACTCATATAATGACGACGATTCCCGACGCTTCTTCTAAGAATGGAGAGCGGTCGAGGACCACTATTCCGAGGCGATTCAGAAAAATGTCTAGCTTGAGATCTGTCTAGGGGTCTCCTAAGTGGCCCTTTATGCGGCCGAGGAGGACGCTAGTGCCGTTCGAGCGCAGCTGGCTGAGTCTGATGCCGCGGTGGCAGGTAAGACGAGTTCCATGAATGCTTCTATTTTGATTTCCATCATCTTTATCTTGATAGTCTTCTGTGATCGCTAGCCCTAATGGTGTAGTCAGAGTCTCTCCAACAGGTGGCGAACATGGGCCAGTGGATGTTGTCAATGCCTGAGGCTCCCTCATCAATGCTCGCCTTAATGACGTTTCAGGCCCACGTTCAGGAGATCGCCCTCCATGGCGTTCGTCATGGCGCGGCGATGACGCTGACCACGGCGCAAGTTCAGACTAGGTACTGAGCTCTACGCCATGGAGACTAGTTTCCCAATGGACTGACAGGCCTTGAGGAACATAAGGACCTGCTTGAAGAATTCAGTCATTGCCGTGGAGGCCATTGTGGACATTACATCCGCTCAGGATGTAGTGAACAAGGTCTTTGATTAGTTTGTATTTAGGGTAAATAGATTAACAAAGACTCCTATTCTTTTATGAATGTGTCTCAGTGCAATGCCCTTGTATGTGTCATGAATGTTTTTTGTATTTTATTCTTCGCTCTAGAGGTGATACATATCGTATCGGCTTTTATGTCTTTTAAGTTTCTTCATTTTTTGAACTAGAGATGATACCTTCTCTAGTACCGGCTATTAAAGCCGATGACTAAGCGAATCGGCTATCAAGTATTGATCAAATGCTAGGATAGCATCCTTTAAATATTTTTTGTCTATCACCATTGATAGGTTGCACCAGAACTTCTTCAAACCAAAGGTTAAGCAAGCACCTCATCAAGTGCAATGAAAACTTCATTCAAGAAATCTATCAATTCTTACTCGCACTTAGGATTCCATTTAGCATTCATACGTCGGCCTGAACCTATATTCAGAACTAATGCTTATTTTCCCTTATTCCAATGACCGATGTGAAGCCATGACTACTAACTAAAATAAACTCTCAGAGCCAATTGCTTGCATCGGTTGTTGGCTCTCATTGCTGATTTTAATGAAGCCTCCTTCCCATAACTTGTCAGAAAAGCATTCGAAATCTCCTAGTTTCCAAAAGACTGGATCGGCTGTTGTGATGCTCACAGATTTATCAGCGTGAACCAGCTCGACATCGTCTCCATGCCATTGAATCAAACCCTGATGCATGGTCAATGGTACACAATAGTTCGCATGAATCCAATCACGACCAAGGAGCAAACTGTATGACCCTTTTCCATCGATGACGAAGAATGTGGTGAGTAGAGTCTTACTCCCAATTGTTAATCCAACGTTTATTGCCCCTGGGTCTTAGATGTATTACCTCCTAAAGTCTTTAAGCATCATATCAGTCTCAATCAGATCTCCTGGTCCCTTGCTAAGTTTACAAAAAGTGGTGTAAGGCATAAGATTCATAGAAGCACCCCTATTCACCAACATTTTGTTCATCGACTTCCTATCAACAAAACCTTTCATATATAAAGCCTTTAAGTGTCGATGCTTAACTGGTTTATCAAATATTGCTTGTTGTACAACCATCAACTTGGCAACTATCTCCTCATACTCTGATTCATCGAAATCTTCTTGATCTGCCAGAGCTCTAAATTCTGATGGCAACAGAAAAGTCATTTGAATATTAGTCGATAGGTTGGTTTCTATCGACCATGTTGCTTAGCACGCCATACTTGAGGTTTACTAGATGCCTGAGCCTATTCTAACTCCTTATTCCTTAGGCGTTGCACCCTTCTCTTATGGCTTCTTATCAAACCTCCTGGACACCATTGGCCTTCCTGCCACACGTATTCTCTTTCATTACCTTCTTCTCCATAATCAACCCAGTCTTGGTCAACAACTCATTTTTCCAAGCTGATCATGAATACTTTTATTTTTTAAGTGCCGATCCATGTTATTATGGTGATATGCATCTTGAGCATGGATAGACCGGTGGTTGGCTTAAGATTGCCTAAACTCTCAATACTGATTGCTGCATTCTAGATAGTCATGTCTAGTAGGCAACTTCAAACATTCATTCTAGCAATATCTGAAGAAAGGACAATTCCAATGTGTTCAGCTCGTTTCCTTTCATACCTCTCTTTTTTCAGTTGACGCTGGTATTCTTGATCCTTTAACCAACTGCTGATAATCATTTTTCTTCTGCCAGCTGCCACTTATTCAACAGAATTCGAGATGTAACCCACGGCTTTGTCCCCCCTACTTTTGACGTTTCTCCCTGCTCATATCATCTCTTTTACTTATCGCGACGTCTTTTAATTTCCTTATATTCGTCCGTCGATATTTGCCTCTCGGGATCGATGGTTCCAGCTTCTTTTGGTTTGGTTGATGTTAGGACTTTAGTCTTTCCTTTGAGCAGCCTAGCATCAACCATATTTTGATCTCTTGGAAAAGAATTATCATCAACTTTCATTTTCTGAGACGTATCAAATTTGAGCCTTCCTTGCTGAATAGCCCTCTGTATATGCTGCCGGAAAATTCTGCATTCATTAGTGGAATAAGAAGTAGCGTTGTGAAACTTACAGAACTTCTTATTCTTCAACTGATCAGGGGGCAACATAACATGATTATCGGACAACTTAATCTGCCCCTTCTCAAGCAGGAAATCGAAGAGCTTGTCCGATTTTGTGACATCAAAGTCATAGCTCTCCTCGACTCCTTTTCCCAAGGATTTGGCACCATTACTGTTTTCTTGCCCCAATTCCATTTAGCTGCTAGCAACCTCTTCTTCTTCATCTTCATAGCCATCATCGACTAAGTATGGATTATAAGCTTCAGCCACTGTGGTACTCTTCTAGGAATCGGGTATCTCTACGCTATACTCTGGAATTAGGCTATTGAGCGCTGTCCACTCGTTGAGCCAATTGACCCAAGTTGTCAAATTCTTAGTCCCAAGCAGTTTTTCTTTCCATATTGGCTAGCATTTCTTGAATGGCTAAAGTAGCTAGCTGATCATCAGCTAAGTTTAATGAGAAGCATAAGTTTCTAGTTTCTCGAAACCTCTGAAAGAAACTCAGTGCCCGATTATTAGTCTTCTGCCTTATAGTTGTCAGATCGGTAATCTTCTTTTCTCTAGTCCTAGTATAAAAATATGTATGAAATTTCTTTTCTAGATTAGCCCAATTGGCAATGGAGTTGATCGACAGTGATGAAAACCAAGTGAAGGCTGGTCCTGACAGGGACAAGGAGAAGAAACGAACTCGATGGGCCTCCTCAACTGATGCCTCACCTAATTATGTAAGATACCAACTGATATGCTCTATTATGCTTGTGCTATCTTAGCTAGTGAACTTAGCAAACTCTGGAAGCCTATAATTTGCAGGAAGAGCGACCAAATTATACCATTAGTGAATATGGGCATTTGTATGAAAAGGTCAGCCCTTTTGGCTTCAGACCGAACTGATTCTTTATCATCTCAGTCACCTTTAGCAATAACTCATCAGCATGTGAATTTGGATTCATCTGCACCTACTGACCCATCTATGGATTAAAATCCTATGTGCCTTGATACTCTGGATTCAGAATCATGTGAAGAGTGTTATAATCTATGCCATAGTGATACCCTTATGGAATCTCTATCTGTTGGGTCCTTTGTTGGTTTACTATTTGAAGTCTCTGATGATAGACATGAGGATCTATATCTCTACGGATCCTTTGAATTAATGGTGCTATTTTTTGAGCCGACAATGGTATGTGGCCTAATGTGCCAAAATTAATCACCTAGGTTCTGATCTTGCCCCACCGGCTGTTACACATGCTGTACTGATGATCCAGGATTATACTGTATCTGATTCAGTAGTAGTTCCTTGAGCTTGTTCAGATGAACCCTAAACTACCTGGACATTACCATTACCAGTTGGTGCTGCTTTTTGATGGCTAGTACTGACTTGATTAGTCCCTTGGGTCGATGGATGTGGAATGTTGTAATAGGCCCAGCCCAACTTGACCAACTAGGAAACCCATGAATCGCCTCTTTGATGGTATTGTGGAATATAGTCCAAGAAAACTTTATTATGGCTTGATATGGCATCATGAATAGATTTATCTACAACTTCCATAAAGAAACGTCCTATCTTCAGCTTCAACTACATCTATCTACCCGTGTAATAGAACTCTTGGTAGTGAATAATTCTGAACAATTGTGTTGTCATGTGTTTTGGTGTAGGACAACAAACACTTGTTCTGAAAATTCTTCTATAGCTTTGCTGACGACACCTTTATCTCCATCAAGTAGATCTTCATAATGTACCATAAGGATGTCGTTGTTGTTGTGAACCGCCATGATGATTGTGGTGTCCCATCGGGCGTGCCAAGAACGTGTGTTGGCATGAAATTTTGTTCTATGCCGAGGGCACATGAGCAAGCCGGAAGGGTCCGCTCGATGGAGCTAGAGATCTGCCTAGCTTCAGCACAGGGATGGTCGATTCTACGCACTCCTTCCGAGATGTACCAGTCAATTTGACCCTGCAATTCATAAGGAGAGAAAGCTTATTAGTAATTTAGGGCGGAACGTGTCGGTGTTGCCAGACAGTCCCGAATGTGTGGCTCTAGGAGCCGATATGAAAGGAGATTGACTAAATAGTCGATTCCAGCATATTCGTAAGAATAGACCAGTTAAAGTTCGTGGGGTTGTGTAAAAAGAATCGATTATCGTTTAGGATGAATGTCATTATTTAGATAAATTTTGATCAATGGTAAAAGGATGTCAACAATGATTAATTTATGCTAAGCCAATGACTGTAAGTAACCAAACCCCTTTTATATAAAAGAAATAGCTCATCATCATTCAGCCATTTAATAAAGATAAATCTAATGAACATATTAGATCTCATCTATCGCTATGACCAGTGGGGCATGAGGCAGAATTATGTAGGCCGTAGTAACAATAATAGACTCGATGACCCTAACTTATTACTAATACCAGTGGGGCATGAGGACAGAATCATACAGGTCGTAATACAATAATAAGATCATGGGGCTAACACATTCTTTCAACCTATCTTTACTTCAATGGTCTCGTGACAGTGAACTATTCGTGAAAGCACTCGATATCGGGTAAAATAGCCGATTCAGGCATAGCGCACAGTTAAGGTCATGCCCTATTAGAAACAGATCTATCAAATAACAATCTTCACTCTACTGGTGCTAACAGTGGGGTGTGAGGTAGAATCATACAGGCCGTGATAACGGGCCATGAAACAGTTCTCGCTAGCTAATAGATCTACTCAAGATCAGACAAGCCTTAACCGCACGCTATGCATGATCAAGATTGATAAAAACAGCCGATAAAACATAACTCATCGTTTAAAGTGCATATTAGATTAGTTTAGATTAACAAACGATAGGGTTAAACAGGATATAAGGTCGATCTAGATCAATCCCAATCGAACAAAGTGATATTATTGTAATTGAATAAATAATGAAAGCAATAAACAATATTGGTAACTTAATAAATCTATCCGAAGGAACACCACCCTTAGATAGAACCGATAACTTGACCTTAATCTAGTTCGAGCAGTGGAGGTCGATCGGATCGATGCAGCCTTACTTGAACTAGATAAGAATCAATAACTAGCTTATACCAGAGTCGCAGTGAAGGTCGACCGGATCGATGCAGCCATACGAACAAAAGTATAAGCCATGACGGTACTTATAGACAAGCAGTGGAGGTCGATCAGGTCGATGCAGCCATACTTGCTGAAGAACTCATCGAGATCTACTCTACTCCTACTCCTAAGGGATGGTCAAAGCAAAAAAAAGTAACTTGTATTTGATTGATTGTGTGTCCTTTACAATAACCGGAGTCCAATATTTTTACCTGGAACCCACGCATGAATCCTACTTAAGCACGACTCGTTACAATTTCTTGGCATAAGAGAAAACATTCCTAATTTAAGATAACTTGGACTCTAATCTTTTCCTTTTTGTAGAGTCGAACATGCTTTGTCTCGGTGCTGATCGTAGCCTTTGTCGTTATCTGCTAGTGCTATATGAAGAAAACCGATTCCAGTGTTGCATTTGAATCAGCTGACACCGATCTACATGCAACTGATTCCTTGATGACATGATCTTAGGAGCTTTCGAGTTCCTATGATTCTTCTTCTAAATTTTGGTGTAAACAACGCTCATAAAAGCTTTTGAGTGATTGCTCGTGCATATAAAATGGGAAGGCTGGCGCTCGGACGTCTGATGGATAGGGATCCATCAGATGGTTCCGTGGACACACTCTCCCAGTGCACGCTCTTCCTTCTTAGTTCCGCACCGCATGCTACCAGCACGCCCCCCGACAATGCGCGCAAGGACCGGGCCTGCTGGACCGATGTCGCTGCCCTGAGATCGCGTGCTCACGCGAACTACCGCTATTGCGTCTTCATCGAACGAAGAGCCCCGCTAACACCGATGAACCCGTGACCCGCGATGCCTACAAAGAGCCCCGCTAGCCTCTATGCCGTGCGAGTCTATACGCCCCCAGATTGCCCCGTAGCCCATCACGTCCACCCCACGCCCGCGACAAGCATGCTGCATGCCTAGTGCCCCCCATGGCCACATCACCCCCTATCCGCTGGCCCTAGCAACTCCGCCTGCTAGGCCCCAATGAACCATGTGCCCTCGTCTGTTGTGGCTCGCCCCTCTCTGACCAAACAACATAGAAAGATGGAATAAAAACACATGCGACAACATGAAAACAACTACTGCAACATTAGGCTGAAGCAGCTAAAACACCATGAACATATATATTGCAACAACAAGGAACAACAACTGCAACATTAGGATAAAACAGTTGAAACAACATGAACATATTATTGCAACAACAAGGAACAATAGCTGAAACATTAGGCTGAAGTAGCTAAAACGCCATGAACATATTATTGCAACAACACCAAACAAACTGCTGCAACAATAGGTTGAAGGAGCTAAAACATTTGGAACATATTATTGCAACACTGGTGTGAAGCATATGAACAACGATCGAAAATAAAAACACTTGCAACAACATGGAACAACTACGACAACATAAGACTGAAGCAACTAAAACATACTACAACATCTCAAGCAGTACTACTGCAACATCGCAAAAACATTTGTTGCAACAACCCAAAAAAATCCCATTACAACATTTGAAATCATCTGTTGCAACATAAAAAATAACCATTGCAACACGGCGAGATCTGACCCCGAGAGCTCGTTAGAACCCTAGCAACCACCGCATCGCTTAGATCCAGAGGAGGAGGAGGAGGAGGAGGGCTCAGATCTAGATCCAGAGGAGGAGGGCTCAAATCCAGATCCAGAGGAGGAGGAGCAGGCCTCAGATCCAGATCCCTCCGCCACCTACCTCGTTGGAGCCACCGCCGTTGTCCTCATCTCTGGTGGGGTGTGGGAGCCAGGTCGCAGGGACAGTGGGGGTGCATGGAGGTCGTGGTGGGTGAGGGACAGAGGGAGGAAGGGAGCACCAGCGAGCGAGGGCGCACCCCCCCTCCTAGCGACGGCGTGGAGAGCGGGCAGGAAAGCGACATGGAGGGAGAGCGGGTGCGGGGGAGCGACATGAAGAAGAGCGAGTGAGGGGGAGAGGATGCAGGGGAGCATACGGAGCCGGGGAAGTGGGCCAAGTGTGAGTGGGAGTGCGGGGCATCCGACCGGTCGAACGCTCGGTCTATAGCATTACCAATATAAAATAGAAAATAAATGATGCGTGGGACCATGATTTTCGTTTTGCTGCCTTCCTCCCTAGCGCTTGTTGACCAGAAAGGAAGTCCTGATTTTTTACAATTTGGTCCTTTTTGAAGAAAAATTTACGTTTAGCCCCCTGGGGGACGTAAACTCATCTTTGGACCCTAGGGGGTCGGCGCCAGGACTCAGGGCTCTGAGGTAACACGTCTTGGCACCATAGATCTTGGCTCCGAGGTGCCTGGCCATGCACAGCAGGGCATCCTAGGTGGTGTTGACATGGTCGGTCGCCAAGATCTGTGGCTCCGAGCTCAGAGCCGTGGATCTCGGCTCTGATCTCGGAGCCATGAATCCTAGCACCGAGCATGGATTCAAAACCCATGGCCAAGTTTCCATTGCCGAGGCTGTTTTCATTTCTTTCTTCTCTCTCTCGGATTCTTTCTCTCCCTAACCCGCCCAATCTCTTAAATCGACGAATGTTGTTATGTTCTGCGTTATTTAGTTTGTCGTCACGTAGTTCAAATGTTGTTATGTTGATTAATGTGCTTTATTATTGGACCTTTAATAGTGTTGTTGGTTTCATTATTTGTTGTCATAATATTGAGTTTAATATTGCATAGGTAGTGAAATGAGCTCACAGTAGTGCAAATAAAACATAACGAAGTAATGGATTACCTAATTCAACACACACTACACATGAAATAGCATGTGATAACATGTACCAAACTAGGGTACAGAGGTCTTGGACTAAACCTAACATGTCTTAGGTAATTAAAGCAAACAACAAGCACATGAAATGGCATGTGAGAACATATGCCAAACAAGGGTACATAGTTCCTTCAACTAAACATAACATGCCTTAGGTAATTAAACCAAAAAAAACAAACACATGGATGTGGCCCGTTAAAAAGATTGGTTTGTCCTAGTAGTGTGGCCACATAGCAAATTGTGTTGCACCTTCTCCATAGTATCCTCCCATTGTTGGTGGTGGCGGCGGCGGGGTGGCGGCGGAGGCCCCTTGTTCCTGTGATTAGGGCAGGTGCAATATGAATTATTGCAGAGTGCCTCCTATGAACCGACACCATTGTTGTTGTCGTCCTGTTCGTCATTCTTGTAATCGCTGCTAACTTCCCTTTCTAGATCGAAGATACGGTCCTGTAGATAGTAGATGTACTCCGCATACACATAAATAGGTTGAGGATCGACCCACCTAGTGAACCTTCGGCCAAGGAAGACTACAATAAGTATGTCATGTAAATTATATAGAAGAAGAACATATTGAAGAAATAAATAGTAATAACAATTACTCATGCTCGCGGTGCAAGGTCTCATAGTCTATCTCCTTCTTTTGTTTCCGACCATCCATCCTCTAGGTTGACAAAAATAAAAATGCAAATTTACAGGCTTCAACAGGTTATCATAACAAAATTGGAGAGCAGACACTCTGACAAAATGCACGGATTAACATTTTTGTTGCAAACACGTAGTTGTCGCAGCACGACCACGAGCCTGGTGTGCGTTGTGCCCACGCATGTTTAGTCAAAATGTCTAGTAGTAGTGTGCATGAATGCATCCTATAACAAGTGATGTGTGTATATCCTGATGAAAATTAAACTAGGGACAATTGGCCACGGGACATGCCAAATGAGCACCGACGGCTGGTGGACACCCCAAATCCGCAAAGTTGCTGCTGGACACTATGTTTCCACTTTGAATTGCCAGAAGACACCGCGCCCTGGTTTCAGCCAAGAAAAGTGATGATTTGCCCAAATTGCCCTTGGCCCAACTGGTCAGCCCATTCCATCTGCCGCGACGCGGTCCTCGTCAGCGAGCCAGACAGCCTCCCAGACGAACCCACCCTCGCTGCCGCCGGCCGTCGCCCCGCTGCTGCGCCCTTCCTCCGTACGACCGCACCATGCCTCCCTATCGGCGCATCGTAGCTCCCGCGCCTCTCCTCCCCGGTCGCCGCCGCTGGTGCTAGCCCGTCGCGGCGAGGACACGGTCGCAGCTGCCAGTGCCTGTGGCCGCCGGACCACCTCCAGCCGAGCCGAGCAGCTCTGCGGGAGCACGCTGGCCGCTCCCGAACTGGCCGCGCCACGCGTCGCCGTTGAGCTAGCCACGCATGGCGGCACTCGCGAGCAGCAGCTCCACCGTGGCCTCGCGGGCGCACGCGAGCAGCCGCTCCGCCACGGCCTCGACGGCGCGCGCGACCAGCCGGTCCGTCGCGGCTCGCGGGCACGCGCGCGAGTAGCAGCTCTGCCGCGTCCTCGCGGGCGCACGAGCAGCAGCTCCGCCGTGGCCTCGCGGGCAGGCACGCGAGCAGCAGCTCCGTCGCGGCCTCGCCGGCACGGGCGAGCAGCCGGTCCGCACGGGCCTCATGGGCACGCGTGCGAGCTGCGGCTCCGCCATGGCCTCACCGGCGCGCGTGAGCAGCAGCTCCGCTGCGGCCTCATGGGCGCGCGTGCGAGCTACGGCTCCGCCATGGCCTCATGGGCGCATGTGTGCGCCACCGCGGCCGGGAAGCCTCCTCCGGCCGGGAACAGCGGGCTCCGGCGCCTCCTTTGCCCCAAATTCATGACGCGTCCGCGCGGAGCTCGCCTTGCTGCCGGCGCCCTCTCCTCCATTTCTCCTTCAACGGCGGGAGGCCGGCGGCCGGCACAGAGAAAGAAAGGGGGAGGAAGAAGAATGGGCTGACCAGTTGGGCCAAGGGCAATTTGGGCAAATCATCACCTTTCTTGGCTGAAACCGGGCGCGGTGTCTTCTGGCAATTCAAAGTGGAAACACAGTGTCCAGCAGCAACTTTGCGGATTTGGGGTGTCCACCAGCCGTCGGTGCTCATTTGGCATGTCCCGTGGCCAATTGTCCCATTAAACTAAACGGCAAAAGGATTCGTCGTCACCTTCGCCGGGCGGCAGAGCTACGAGGACGCCGAGAACAGCCAGAGTGACGACGAGTATCACCTGAGGCCTCCTCATCTTTATTTCTCCTGGCAAGAACATGCGAGAATGCCAAGTTTGATGCTTGGATTTCCTTCCTACGGAGGCTGAAGGTCTTCTTATAGGAGGGGAGGGAGGCTTCTAGCATCACAGATGCCCTGGCCCTAGGACTCCAGACTTCACTGTAGTACTCAAATTGTTTTTACTGATGCTCGGCGGATCCATGGATCCGAGCTCGGAGCCGAGATCCATGGCTCCGAGCTCGGAGCCACAGATTTTGACGTCGAGCTTGGAGCAAAGATCTGTGGCTCTGAGGTACCGGTCCACGTCAACGCCATCTAGGATGTCCTCGCTGTGCACGGCCAGACACCTCGGAGTCAAGATCTGTGGCACCGAGACGTGTTACCTCGGAGCCATAAGTCCTGACGTCGACCCCAGGGTAAAAGCTGAGTTTACGTTTCTGAGAGGGTCAAATGTAAATTTTCTTAAAAAAAGATCAAATTATAAAAAATTAGGCGCACACGTGGGGTGATAGTCGGAGCGTTCGCTGGTTTGCTGATTAGCCCGGCCCGCAGAGAGATTGCGGCGCAACAAATTTAGTCCCAGCCCAGCAAAGACAACTCTTGAGGTGGGCCTTGCACGCAGCCATAATCTGAAGGCCCAGCGCCCTAAAATAAGAAGCCCACTTGTCTACAGTGAATCTACTAGTGCCCTTGGGGACTGGACAGGACAGCTGAGCTTCTTTTAGCCCTTGGCCGTCAAATGGCACCAATGTTGCGCGGTTCCTGATTGCGACGTGATCCAGCAACAAAAGACGAGAGGAAAGCTCTCGCTGCCCGCCGCACTCCTACTCCAACCAACCTCACTGAGTCAGAGTCACTGCTCGTAGTGGCCTAGTGGCTGCTTCAGAAACTGGGGGCCGTGCCCCCCACAAAACCCATTGTTTTTCTAGTCTACCAGGGCAAAAGAAAAGAAGGGCCTTCGATTCTGAACGTGAAGGAAAAGGCAGGGAACATGCGGGGCCAGCCTGGGATCTCTTACCTCACCCTTTTTTTCACAGTCAGTCAAATCACTGTCATACCAGCCGGGCTGTTTTGCTTGTGGTCTGTATAGCCGAACGGGAATTCTGGTCGCGAGCTTTCTAGCTGCGGCCGGGCTGAGACCAGAATCTGAACCCAGTGCTGCCGCAGCATCTGAATCTCGAAAACCAGCGTCCAGCGGAAAAGAATACTCCGAACTGAACCCTTTCCTGTCTTTTCGCAGACAGCAAAACTGTAGCAGTCCGCTTTACGCCTTTACCAACAGGGATACCCTACCACTACCAGCAGTCATGCTTTGGTCGTGTGCTGCAGCCTGCATTGCACACCGGATAGCGACTGTTTGCATAGGTGCAGCACTGCTGCCAGTTACCATGGAGGCCTTCCATATGCACTTTTGCAAAGGTTCGGTGCCAACTCGTAGTAGATTCTTTTTCAGGTGAACTGGCAGCAGAATCTCCCGGTCCCGGTGACAACTGACAAGCCCTTTGAACTTTACCAATTCTGTGGGCTGGTAAGACAAGAAACAAAGCATGTAGTATGCCTGACCGTGACTGGCTTTGTGCACCCGGAAACTTGAGACGGACGGCAGGTCCAGTTCCACCTGATCATGCATCACTGGTTTATGGCCACTGATCAGTCATAGATTAATTACCGCTGTGACCACCACCGTCTTATCGCGATCGTTAGCCGAAACACCGTGATCAAATCTCACTCATCAGTACAGGATGAGCACGAGCGCACGCATGCACACCGCGGTGCCCAATTCCCACACGAGAAGCGAAAGCGCCAATCGAACCAGCTCCTCCAGGCAGCCTCCAGCTAGCAACACGCAAACTGCGTTTGGCTTTGAGTTGAGTTAAGCAAGCATGATGACGACGCATTACTGACAGAGTGTGAAGACTCGTCACGTACGTACGCAGGCCAGATGTCGGGCGAACGGAAGGCACCGCCTGCCAAGAAACGGGAGCTCGACGATTGCCACAACGCCACGACAAACACCCGTACGCACGCACAGGAAATTAAAAGTCTCAGGTGGTTGTTACCCACAAATGAAATGACCCAACAGGTGACGTAGTCTGAGTGGTAGACTGGTAGGTATGTCTAGTGCGAACACGGGGAAGGGATCGGTGTGAACTGTGAATAGAGAAAAACAAAGGAAATGACCGGTGGCACGTGTAATCACACCACACCGTCCCGCTTTACAGGAAGAGAAAAAAACAGGCAAAAACTTCAACTTGGCCAGTCCGTCAAGCACCCAGAGGAAACTTCGCTTCACGAACGGTTGGTTCAGTAGTTCACACGATTGCCTTTTGCAACGGTGAGACTCCTTTTGTCGCGCTCGCTCGCCGGCCGCCGCTTTCCTCTGCCGCGGCCCGCGGTCGGGGTCCCGTCGGACTCGTTTCCTTCGGTGCGGTCCAAAACTAAACAAACACAGCCTCCCAATCGCCGTCGATCGCGCGCGGTGCCCCGGGGGCCGGGGGCCCGCCCCTCAAATATCTCGCGCGCGCTCGCAGCTGACGTCCGACGCCGTGCGCGCCCACTGCTCATCGCTCGCCCGCCCGCGGCTTTATATATTTGCCGCGGCGCCCCTTTGCCCCAGCAGCAAGCGCGAAGACCTCCCTCTCAGCTCACTAAACAAAAGCAGAGGAAACACCACCGCGGGCAACACCGCCAAGCAAAGGAAACGCCACCCCCGGCGCGTGCGTGCACCGTACGGATTCACCCGCGCCCATTCTCCGACCGAGTCGCGGGTGAGCAGCGGCCTGGAATCCGGGTCCGCGGCCAGAGCCAGCCAAGGCCAGGCTGCCGCTTCCGGCGCCGAGGAGGCAAAGCATCCAGGAGCAGCAGCAGCAGCTCTCGCGCGAGTTGGTGGGCGCGGGAGGGGAGGTATACAGCCAGCAATGGGCATGGGCACGCCCAACATGTGGCTCTTCGCGTCGGACAACTCGCGGTACAGCACCCGGGCGCGGCTGTTCTTCATGGGCCTCTCCTTCGCCATCGGCATCCTCATGTTCCTCCTCTACCTCGCCATCTGGTACCTCTGCTGCCGCCGCCGCCGCCGCGGGGGCCAGCGCGGCGCCTTGTTCGTTCCCGGGAACGGGGAGGGTGACGGCGACCACGGCATGAGCGCGGACGCGATCGCAAGCGCTGCCGACGTTCGCGCACGACGCCGGGGCGCCGGCGCTCGACTGCCCCGTGTGCCTCGGGCAGGTGGAGGCCGGGGAGAAGGTGCGGCGGCTGCCCAAGTGCGCGCACTCGTTCCACGCCGACTGCGTCGACGCCTGGCTCCGCGCCCACTCCACCTGCCCCATGTGCCGCGCCGCCGTCGGCACTGCCGCGGCCGCCACCGCCACGAAGCAGCAGGCCGAGGCGACGGCCGTCGTCGTCGTCCCCGTCTCGTCCTCCCCGGCGGAGGCGCTGCCACCTGTGTAGTGTGGCGTCTCAGCAACGTCGAGCTGCTACAGTGACAGCCTCTAGAGTGGTAACGTACTAGGATCGTATCACCATCGTACGTATCCGGCCGGTGTTCACATATTATAGAGATAGAGGCTTATTTATTAGTACTATTATATATTATATTAATCAACCGTGTGAGTGTGATGGTGTCATCACTGTGTTGCTACATGCTGCTGTTCCGGCGAGCTGAGATGGTAGCGAATGGAAGGAAACGTGCACAAGCAAGCGAGAGCTGTCAGCTGTTCTACCCTACACCCCCGGCCTCGCGTGCGTGCCCCAGCTCTCCTCTCATTCCGTTTGTCCCGTTCCAGCCCCATGAGCAAGCCAAGCGGTTCGGGTGCGCGTACGTCCTGTTCCGCCGCCAGCTCGTCTCTTTGGATGCCATGCCATGCGCTGGCGGACGCACGCCGCCTCGTCCGGCGCCCCGACGTCCGTCCGTTTTTGCCATTCCATTCCGTCCGTGTATCCACCCACCGGCACCGGCACCGGCACCGGCACCGGGTGCGATTTGCGATGGAAACCGCGTGCCCGGTCCCGTCCGGGGCCCTTGGACTTGACTTGGAGTGCCGGCTCTTCGTCCCCGATTGGCCGATTCCATCCTTCCTTTCTTCGCCCCGGACCGAGAGGCAAAACGGAACCGGCCGGGCAGGCACACGACTTTGTTCTCTTCCACCCCCGAGACTTCCCTTCCCCAGGCCGGCCGCCGGCCTCGGCCCCAGCCCTTGTGCATGCCGCTGTCGTCGGAACGATTATTCGTTTCTTGCGCGCTCGGCTCGGTCTCGCGTGAAAATCTGCCGACGCAGATGCAGAGTGCGAAAATGGGAGAGGAATCATATCACATACAACAGGCAGCAGGAGTCGCGTGGTGACCCTCCCGTTTCCCTCTCTCGCAAAGCGATGGGTGGACCCCGACGTCCCACGCTTTCTCGCGGGCGCTCCTCGTGGCTCTCGTGTTTCGTTCTGTAAAACGCCGACGCCCGGGGCTTTTGGCATCTCCGGGCAGCTAGCTGTGCTGGGCGTACGTGATCGCGTGCTGCTCCTCGCTGTGGGGCACGGAAGCTGTGTGCCTGTTTATGGCCGATTGTTATCTCGTAGCGACGCAGTTGACGTCGTCCCCATCAACTGGCTGGATATGGTGGATCAGATGCATACACGACCACACGATGGGAGGCGGTAGCTGGGTACGTATTGAACAGAGCTGCACGACTCTCAGCCTGTACGTATACGTACGCCGAGATGGGCCGGGGCAGCCGATCGTCCTTTTTCCGTGCCAGCCATGTGAACATATCCCAATCGAAGCTTGCACGGGGCCGTCTGCATTTGCGATCGCAAACGGGGGGCATCGGATCGTCGTCGGACTCACTCGACCCGCGCCCTGGCTGGCTAGCTAGCTTGGCCGGGTTCCTTGATTCGCCACTCGCCAGGACTAGGCAGGGGACAGAGCGAGCATGCTGTTGCTTGCCGCGGCCGACCAGTACGTCCCAGCCGTGGACTAATTGGTTGGAGGGCACGAGGCTACCCATCAAACGTCAGACAACTCGAACCGATCGACTTGTGGTTGCATTTGCGACGAGACAACCTAGGACTAGGGACCCGTTCGGCTCGCTGAAACTTGGCTGAATTGGTTGAAAAACGCTGTTCTGACTGAATTGTTGTGAGAGAAAAATACCGTTTTGGTTGAAAAAACAAGCTTAATAGTGCGGATTATAAGGTAAGCCGAACGGAGCCTAGGAGAGCTTGTGCGGGGGAAAAAAATCAGTGACGATTAGTCTAGAGCAGTCGTGGTGACCTGCCACAGATTTACCACATGTGCCAATGCACATACTCCTATAAATTAGCACATTTCTTTTATTCCATACGCCTGAAATTAGCGTCAATTTTATACAACGTATGGGTTCCAAACCGTGCAGCTGGACGATCCTTGCTTATGCAAGTTGATGTCCTGATTAATAAGCATGGAAATTTTTGAACACTAATAAGCATGGAAATGATCGTAGCATCTTGGAAAGCACAACTTTAGCCGAGCTTCTTTCTTCTTCTTTTTTTTTTGCCGTGATGATGATGAAAAACCGTAGGATTGCCATCCTATCTCCCTTCTCCCATCAACAAATGTAGTGATTGATCAGACGATCACGAGCTCGAGACGTTGATGCCATGCTGTAGCTAGCTTCGAGCATGTAGTGTTGTAGGGCTCTACCATACGTGTGCACACCGCTTCATGCGCTGCAAAAAGTTACTTGTGTTTTTTTTAGCCTGGACTCCTAGTGTATAAGTTGTAGTATCTGTACTCTACGCAACACACTCACACCACCACACACACGCACACCCCTAGAAGCTACAACATATACACCTCAAACGTCCTTCTGGAGATCACCGAAGCCACACAAGCCTCGTAGACGACGGACATGTCGTAGTCCCATTGTAGCGCCACGCGAGTGTCCAGGACCTGCACGAAACAAATATGGGAAAATACCCCATGCGACACCCGTTCGTCCCAACTGAGAATCGAACCTGGGTGGGCACGCTCCACAACTGGAGATGTTGCCACCGCACTACGAGCACGTTCGCGTTACTTGTGTTATTTGAGATTTTGGCAAGTAGGAAACTCCCAGCTCCCAATGGGGGGGGGGGGGGGGGGGGGGGGGGACACATGAGGTAACCGAACACCCCTGTTTTTTTAAGGAAAAAGGGGGCTAAAAGCAAACAAGCTTTGGTGTACAAGATCCTCGATCATATCAAATAGCCAAGTGCGATGAAAAAGGGAATCAACAAAGTGTCAAAGGTAATCATAAGAAATCGAGCAGTATTATATGACAACCTATGCTTCCTCTCAAGGCCTCAACTCGCTCTGTGCAACAAAACATGCTTTGGTGGACTGAGAATTCAGTTAAGAAGATCTCAAGCGGGGGCTCATATCTGAAGCTTCAATCCCCACGTTCTCCGGTGCTCTGTCGTGTGAGGCTGCAATCTAGTCCACTAATATAACACGAACAAAACACTTCCATTTTGTTAGTGATGTGCGCAGTGCAAGAAACCGGCTCGATCGGGTGTCGCCTGTCGCGTGGCGTATCTCACCACACCAGTGCATGCAGCTGTGCAGGAAACGTCCAGGCCGCGGCGAGATGCGCTGTTCCCTCAGAGGTGGCGCTCGCGCAACCGCCTTTGCTGTACCGAATCGCTTGCTGCGGTGGGAGATTCCGCTTGGCAGTGCCCGGTTCGGTCGTCGCTGCCTTGTGGATCGTGCTCAGCTTTGTAGTTCGCACTCTTCTTCCTTTTTTTTCCCTTCCCAGTTTCCAGTGTGGATAAGCGACCGGCGCGCCTCTTTGATTTGGCGTCTCTTGCTTCTCCCCCGACGGAACGGGAATGCCTCGCCATATCCACGCCGGACGTATCTCTGCACATGCCAGAGCCAGACTGAGACTGTTGGTGTACATTGTACCTGAAGATTCGTGCTACATGTAGGCCCCGTTCGCTTCGCTGAAAAAACAAACCAAAACACTGGTTCAGCTGATTTGTTGTGAGAGAAAAACACTGTTCCGACTGAAAAAATAAGCTGAAAAGTACGGATTATAAGACAAACGAACATGACCGTAGCAACTAGGCAGTAATAAGGGTGTGTAAGGGAATAAGATGAGAGTGATCTATAAACCATAAGTAGCACGAACTGCAACCTGTCTGAAATCAGCATATATCACAGTTCTCAGTTCACAACCGCTCTGCACTTTTTGTTGCTGACGAGAAACATTCCATCTTTACATGGCCATGATCCTCGTGGGAGGTAGGATGAGGATAAGAAAGAAGGGCACGGACGGATAAATGGATATGATAGAGTCCGTAGGCCTAGCAAGATAGCCGATCGATGTGTTGCCCTGCCACGTTCCTGGTCGATTTCTTCTTACTCGGTAGTCGGTACAGGATAAAGCAAGGAAATATCCATGGACTATGATCTCGTCTAACATGGTAACTTGACACGCAAGTAATAAATTTCTAAAAAAAATATAGTGTCTAATGCTTGTTATGTTAGGTAATAAGCCTCCGCTTAGCAGCGGGCTACTCGGTGTGGGACATCGTCGGCAACGACAGCGCAAGCGGTGACAAGGGCGATTTCATCTTGACGGCTTTGTCTTTTGGGGGGTGGCGGTGCAGTGTAGTGACAAGTTTGTGGTGGTTTTGGTGGCGGTGAAGCGTGTGTCTTTGTTTGAGTTGCGACTTGTGTCGATGTCCCATTTCAACCGGCCAGAGTTGTTTCTTCTTCTTCTTTGAGTTGGGGTTTCGTGCGTGTTGATGTCTCAATCCAACCGACTGGAGTTGTATCTATTTATTTTTGTCTAGTCTGGGCTTCATCTGCTTTTAATATAATCGACAGCTCTCCTGCTTGATTCGTTTTAACAAAATAATCGGCATAAACTCAAAATTATTTTTTTTGGAAAGCCCTGAACACGCACATTGCTATAAATAAGAGGGAGTCGCCCCAGAAAAGAGACCAAGCACATCAAATCCAGAACATATCGTTACGTAATAGAGGGTCTCCAAAGCACGACATCCTAAGAGCTGTTTGGTTGTACCAATGAAAACGCAAACGTAAATGAAATAGAGTTGTAGATGTTACCAGCGGGAATAGATTTGAACTAATCCCATTTATGTTTGTGTTACTGTAGAAGGAGCCAAACAGCACGTTAGGTGCTGTTGTTGTGGCTGTACGTTGAAATTCTTCACCATCCAGGAGAGCGTGAAGCCCAAACCTGATGAAGACTAAACTTGGATTGGAGACTAAGCTCTGGTCAGTATCTATGATCCAATTTTCTGCACAAAGTTAACTTAATAATTGTGCATAAACTAAGGCAGTTATGCATAAACTAAGACGAAAATCATATACACGTTTAGTTACATGTTTATTTATGTTAAGTTTGTTTCATCAGCCCGCATCACACCCGGCGCGATCCGGACCTGTACCCGGCTGACGACGGACGGCATGATGAGATTGAGACGATAGGTGCTTTCGTAGCTTCCGTTCCATTCCCACTTCCCAGGATGACGATGCTGAGGCTCGATCGAGAGCACGAGGGCGTGAACTGAAGTGAACCCAAGTGGGCGCACCGGACCACGGGAATCCGCGCGGACGCGGCGAGTGCACGCCACAGGATTCGACAGCTACTTCGTCTTCATCCCTTGGCCGATGCGTTGTGTTTGGCTGGGATGGGATCCCATCAGAGAGCGTTATGTTTAAGTTAACTGATGATCTCTGATTAGTCTATGCCTGCATGATTTGGGTGGGCCGGTATCAGGTACCGCGAATACGCAAACGATTAGCGGCGGCCCACCGGAATCAGATCCCATCACGGCCAGCTTCAATTCAACGGCCTTTGCTAGGAGAGTCGCGGAGTAGAACACTGGAACGCATCGCTGACGGAGTGTGGGTGACGGCTACCGGAGACGGAAGTGGCGGCCGAATTTTTTACTTTTTACCATTTTTTCGAAAGTTTCTCACAAATAGACCCCTGGCGGAAAGAATTCAGAAAATGAACCCGAGCTCGGCGCCATCGATGCTGGTGCCGAGCTCGGCGCCAGCGTCCCTGGCGCCGAGCCCCTGGGCTGGGGCAAACTTACATGGAAGGAAGATCGGCGCCAGTCACTCTGGCGCCGCCGTAGATGCTGGCGCCGAGCATGCAGTACGACGTGCGTGAATAGCAAAGTACGACGTACGTGATTTTACAGCAAAGGTCAGAGGGCCAGATTACGCCAGAGGGGGAGGAAGGAAAGAAGAATCCGCTGGATCAGGGACATGCAGCCGGGCGGGCAGGGCCAAGCCTTGCCATCCGTGTGCCGTCCCAGACGGGTAGGGCTGAATACAAGACCAGTCTGTCGATGGATCGATTGATGCACGAGCAGAAGTGAAATTTTTGTATTTTTGTCCCTTTTGAAAACATTTTAACCTAGCCTTATGCGGGTGCCGGGAGACCATTCAGAGCGGTAGAGACGATGCTACCGGAGGTAGTGCATGCCCGCTGCCTAGTCTGTTGCAGCAAGCCAAGGTAACGTCTCGGCGCCATAGGTCATGGCGCTGACCATTAAATTTAACTTAACACCCTAGTTTTACCGTGAGATGGATATAACAAATTTCAGCATGTCCATCTCATGGTAAATTTAAGGACTTAGCCAAAATTTTATATATCCATCTCACGGTAAAACTAGGGTATTAGCCAAAATTTTATATATCCATTTTGGCATGCTCGGCGCCAGCGTCAACGGCGCCGAGCTCGGCGCCAACATCTACGGCGCCGAGCTCGGCGCCAGAGTGACTGGCGCCGAGCTTCCTTCCATGTAAGTTTGCCCCAGCCCAGGGGCTCGGCACCAGGGACGCTGGCGCCGAGCTCGGCGTCAGCATCGGTGGCGCCGAGCTAGGGTACATTTTCTGAATTCTTTCCGCCAGAAGTCTATTTATGAGAAACTTTCGAAAAAAAGAGCTAAAAAGAAAAAAATTCGAAAGCGGCGGGCCGAGCGCTGCCGGCCGTTGCTTGGGCGCAATTTCCCTGGCACGCCGATGCCGTCTGCTAGAGCTAGCAACGCTGCACGGACCACGGATATGATGATACGGGCCGGCCTCAGTACAGGCATGGTATGACAACAATGGGCTGGGCCAAGAAGGTAGTCCCCCTGACGACTTGAGTTCCCTGCCCACCATGCAAGCCCTTGCTGAGTCCTCCTTGCGTTGCGTACGGAAACAAGCACTCGTGGAGAGAGAGAGGAACCCAGAGAACCGAGCGGGGGTTGCATGCGTTGCGTACGGAACACAAACACCCGTGGAGAGAGAGAGGAACCCAGAGAACCAAGCGGAGGGCTCGGTTGGTCAGCTGAGTAGAGGCTCAGGCTGATAGTTCAAACAAGATCCACTAGCCATAGATATAGCATGTAGAACTGACATTGCAATGAAATAGTAAACCTTAGAACGTAATCTAGTGCGAGCAAACATAGAGAGATGCGGGGTGGCAAACCATCGGCCGCATTCGCAGAAGACGAGCTGGCCATCGCGGTGCTTGTCGGTGAGGCGGTGAAGTTCGGCGGTGAAGGCGCGGTCGCAGTGGCGGTGGTGGCCGGTGGCGGTGCTTCCCGTCGCTGGCAACGCCCCCTCTCTAGATCGGCTAGGTTTAGGATGTAGGTGGGGTTTCTGACGGCGCAGGTGAACCTCGTGCCTTGTGCCCCGGCCCCCGCCTCCCTTTTTACGGCGCTGTGCGACGGGGGGCCCACCAACCATAGTTAGGGTTGAGCGCCCCCGATCAGGTCCTGGATCAAGGTCCAATTGATGGGATCAATCTAACACTTTCTTCTTAAGAGTATCCGGGACACTCCCCCGTGTGTTAAAAGAGAGAGAGAGAGAGAGAGAGAGAGAGAGAGAGAGAGAGAGAGAGAGAGAGAGAGAGGAACCCAACTTTTGCATTGGGACTTGGTAGTGGTAGGACTGAGGATCCATTGATCCAACGGCTGGAGCAGGACGATCATCATCCAGGGTCCCTTTCACTTGCCACGATTGGGCATACAGTGACAGCATGTGTGCAAGCCTCCCCAGTCCCACCGCCCCAACCCAACCCAGGCATAGAAGCTGCCCTGCAGGGGAAGGACCACAAAAGGCATCTATCTCAAAGGCCAGTAAAACGTACACATGCCCACGAGTAGCTACTGTAACACATGCCCACGAGTAGCTACTGTAACAGGAAAAGTACACATGCCCACGAGTAGCTACTGTAACAGGAAAAGTTATAAACTGCTGTCCGGTTGTTAGAAATACTTAATATTTTAGTCGTTTGTGATTAACTTCTTGCATTGGCAATTAACGCTTTAGTTTTCGGTAACAGGGGCTACCCAGACCGTACCAGTGGTGAAACAGAGAGGCCAGGCTAACAATATTTAAAAGCAAGATTGTTGTTAACTGCAATATTTATAAGCAAGATTGTTAACTAGAAATGTGTCGACTACTTTTCAACAAGCGTGCAGACGGAGGACCTGTCGGTACCGAATCGTACGTGAAGCGTATCCCTTGTGCGAACGACGCGATCACACGAGATGGATCCGGCCATGTTGCCATGTTGGGGGCACCGTACGCACTGGCCGGCTGCGGTGACACACGACATGGGACTATATATATGCTAGCTGGGGAAGAAGACACGTAAACGTCGCCACGCCACGCATGGCCAATAAGCCGCTGCGCGCCCGCTGGGGCCGGCTGCTAGCTAGCTGGCCAAGTGGCCAGCCAGCATCGCATGCAAGCTACTCCGCCGTACGTAGCTGGCCTGGCCATAGGCCATAGCCCATAGCAGCAGTGGATCGCGGAGGAGTCAGCCGATCTTGGTGAATCTCTCTGGAAGCTCCAACGGCGCGGCCCAGCTTTCGGAGTGGTCCTCCGCGCTCTCCCCTCTATGTATCCACCGGCTAAATCGCCGCACCCGCACCGCCCACCAGCCGGGGGAAGGAAGGACGACGACGGCCTGGCCCGGCCGGCCGGCCGGACGCGCCGTTGTTGACATTCTGTGAATCGACTAGAGTAGATCTAGGCGGATGAACTCATAGAACCATGAAACACATGCACATTTAGACCTAGAACACTACACCGAGAGGGAGATAGGGGAGAGAGGGCTGGTGATGAACCTGAGCCTCCAGATGATGTCGCGGTTGTGCTAGCCATCGCGGGTTCGGTGATGGAGGCAGCACACGGGCAGCGACGGGTGGAGTAGAGGTTGCACGGACGTCGATGCAGTGCGGTCGGGCGTAGCAGTGGCGACGGCGAGGATCAGCGGAGCTTCCCGTCGCTGGCTGCGCGCCCTCTCGAGATCGGTCTAGGGTTTGTCGGTGGGGTTTGCGGCTCACGGCGAACCTCGTACTTTGAGCCGCCGGCCCCCACCTCTCTATATAGCGCAGTGCGACGGGGGCCCACCAACCATGTAGGGTTGGGCGCCCCCGATCAGGGCGCGAGACCAAGGCCCTAATAGGCCGTTGGGCCTATTGGTCAGGAGATCAATCTAACATTCTCCCCCTTGATCTCACTATTACTTTTATCTTTAAACTTTAAACTTCAATCCTTTAAACCTTACTCATTTCTTCACAGATGATGCATAGAGCATGTTTCATCGTCTCGGTCAATCGCCGATAGATTTGACAGCTACAATGCACGTCTCTGATCTGAAACAGTTACTTTAACTTTTGGGCCCTTTATGGTCCAGGAATCATAGGCTTTCCCTTAAACCCATGCCGGCTACATGTTCTCTGAACACGTTGGGTGGTAAGCCTTTTGTAAGCGGATCCGCGAGCATCTTTTCGGTACTTATATGCTCAAGACTTATCATCTGATCCCGGACTTTATCCTTCACAACATAATACTTTATGTCAATGTGTTTGGCAGCACCACTTGACCTATTGTTGTGAGCATACTGTACTGCTGGATTATTATCGCAGTATAATTTCAGTGGTCTATTGATGTCGTCAACCACCTTCAAACCGGGTATGAACTTCTTTAGCCAGTTCACCTGCCCCGTTGCCTCATAACACGCTACAAACTCGGCATACATTGTGGACGATGTAGTGACGGTTTGTTTTGAGCTTTTCCATGAAATAGCTCCCCCTACGAGAGTAAACACATATCCAGACGTGGATTTTCTATTATCTCCCGCATAATCAGAATCTGAATATCCCACTATATTGAGTGAATCAGATCTTCTATACGTCATCATGAGGCCTTTCGTTCCTTGCAAATAACGCAAGACTTTCTTTACCAATTTCCAGTGTTCTATTCCAGGATTGCTCTGGAATCTGCCAAGTAACCCGGTAACAAATGCCAAGTCAGGGCGCGTACATACTTGAGCATATTGCAAGCTTCCGACAGCTGAAGCATATGGAACCACTTTCATTTGATCGATCTCATATTGGTTCCTGGGGCATTGAAAATCCCCATATCTGTCGCCCTTGACTATAGGAGCAGGTGAGGGACTACATTTGTGCATACTAAATTTCTTTAAGACTTTTTCTATGTATGCCTTTTGTGACAGTCCTAATACCCTCTTTACTTCTATCTCGGTGAATCTCGATCCCTAGAACGAACGAAGCTTCACCAAGATCTTTCATATCAAATTTTGAGGACAAAAACTTCTTTGTTTCCAGTAGTAGACTGACATCACTACTAGCAAGTAAGATATCATCCACATACAGGACAAGGAAGATAAACTTCCCATTCTTAAACTTTGCTGTAGACACAATTGTCCTCAACATTATCTTTAAACCCAAAATTCTTTATTGTCTGATCAAACTTCAAGTACCACTGTCTTGAAGCTTGTTTTAATCCATAAATAGATTTCTTTAGGCGGCATCCCAAACGTTCTTTTCCTTCCATGACAAAACCTTTCGGTTGTGCCATGTAAACATTTTCCTCTAAGTCTCCGTTGAGAAATGCCGTCTTTACATCCATCTGATGTAATTCCAAATCGTAATGTGCCACTAATGCCATTATGATTCTGAAGGAATCCTTACATGAGACTGGAGAAAAGGTCTCATTGTAATCAATCCCTTCTCTTTGTGTAAAGCCTTTTGCCACAAGTCGGGCTTTATATCTCTCTATATTCCCTTGAGAGTCAAGTTTTGTTTTGTAGACCCATTTACAGCCTACTGTTTTGGCTCCTTTAGGAATTATCTCCAAATCCCAAACTTTATTTGCATTCATTGATCTAATCTCATCTTCCATGGCCTCAAGCCACTTTGATGAATGGTCACTTTTCATGGCTTCTTCAAATGAGGTGGGATCATCCTCCATTTGAAATTCTTCAGTGTTGTACACTTCATAATCAGCAGGAATAGCTGATTTTCTAACTCTTTGAGACCTTCTAGGGGCCTCCTCAATTGGCACATTTTCTGTTTGAGGCTGTTGTTGCTCCCCCTCATGTGTGGCAATAGGTTCTATAGGATCCTGAGCCACAGGTTCCTCATCATCATTCATTGTTGCCACAGGCGGGATAACAACAGGTGCTGGCACCACAGTGTCTTGTACTGTTGGTGCAGCAACAGCAGGTAGTGAGAAAAATGTCTCATGAATGATCGGAGTGGGTGCATACACCCGCTTCTCTTCAAGATCAATTTCTCGAGCTACCATGCTCCCCCTAATCATTTCATCCTCTAGGAAGACAGCGTGTCTCGTTTCCAGAAACTTTGTATGTCTGTTAGGACAGTAGAAACGAAAACCTTTTGACTTTTCTAGGGTAGCCAATGAAATGGCAACTCTCTGTTTTAGGGATCTAGCTTCCCAATGTTTGGGTTAAAAACTTTAGCCTCAGCAGGGCTCCCCCACACACGCAAGTGGTTAAGTGAGGGTACTCTTCCTGTCCACAACTCATACGGTGTTTTAGGGCACCGACTTACTTGGTACTCTATTGAGAATATGAATGGCGGTTTTTAACGCCTCCATCCACAGACTCGTGGGTAAAGTGGAGTAACTTATCATACTACGCACCATATCCATCAAGGTACGGTTACGCCTTTCAGCTACTCTATTCTGCTGAGGTTCGCCCGGTGTTGAATACTGGGCGACTATACCATTCTCCTGTAAGAACCTTGCAAAAGGTCTAGGAACTTGTCCATATGGGGTATGCCGACCGTAGTACTCTCCTCCACGGTCAGACCTGACTATCTTAATCTTTAAATCATGCTGATTTTCAACTTCTGCTTTAAATATTTTAAATTTATCCAACGCTTCTGTTCTTTCTTTAATTGGATAAATGTAGCCAAAACGAGAGTAATCGTCTGTGAATGTTATGAATGAATCATAACCATCCACACTTTTCACAGGAAAAGGACCACATATGTCTGTGTGAATAATCTGTAGAATTCCTGCGCTTCGTTTGGCATCTTTCTTAATTTTCTTTACATACTTTCCTTTTATGCAATCTCTACATTGTTCTAACTCTGAGAGCTCTAATGGAGGAAGAATATCATTCTTAACTAGTCTTTCTATTCTCCCCCTCGAAATATGGCCTAAACGACAGTGTCCATAATTTCGACAACGCATCTTGAGCTCTCTTTCGTTTTCTGTTTCCATTGTTCGATGAGGATACATTTTCATTCACATCACATACGGAATTAACATTTTCACGAAGTGATAACAAATAAAGCTCGTCTTGTCGGAAGGCAAGACCAATACATTTATTATTAAACAATATCTGACATTTGCCATTTCCAAAATGGCAATCATAACCATCATGGTCCAACTTTGAAACACTAATCAAATTTCTTTGCAAAGAAGGTACATAAAGAACATCTCTAAGAATAATTATGAAGCCATCAGCAAGCTCTAACGGAAGATCACCAACGGCTTCAACATCTGCTTGTTCTCCATTTGCTACTTTAATGAAACTTTCGCTTCTTTGCAAAGTTCTCATCGAACGGAAATCCCTGTAATGAATTAGAAATATGAATAGTTGCACCTGAATCAATCCACCAAGTAGATTTTGAAAACTTTACATACAAGGATTCATTTACGAACGTAATAATGTTCTCACCTTTATTCTTCATAATCATCTTTAAGAAATCAGGACAATTCTTTTTATAATGTCCTGTCTTCTTGTAGTGGAGACACTGGTCTTTAGCCACTGGGAATTGCTGGTTCTGAGACTGTTGCATGGGACCTTTTCCAGATGATTTGGAGGAAGAACTGTTATTATAGTTCTTTTTCTTATCTTTTAGGTAGTTGACAGAACCACCTTGTGAAACTTTTATTCTTTCCTCCTCCTGCACACACATGGCTATGAGCTTTTCAAATCCCATTTTTCAGGCTGTATGTTGTAATTAACAACAAATGTGTCAAATTCTTTGGGCAAAGAAGCAAAAATCAAATGAATAAGAAACTCATCCTTGAGTGCCAAATCCATTGGTTTGAGCTTAGATGCCAGATTGCTCATTCTCAGTATGTGCTCTCTAATGCCACTGCCGCCACCAGAGTATCCTTTCTGTGACCAGCTGCTTGATCAGCTGGGTTGCATATGTCTTTGAAGAGCCAGTGAACTGACTCTTTATTCTGTCTAGGTACTCTGTGACCAGTGTCACAGTCTGGAATTGAACCCACTATAGCAGGCTCAATCGTGTTCTTTATCACTGCCAGACACTTCTTGTTGGCAGTGACCCATTTCCTATGCTCAAGGTCATAGGACATCTTTACGGGAGCAAAATCCCGCTCTCTGTTCTGCCATGCAGTATCAGTCTCATATGTTTCCCTCACCGATGCCTCAGGTTCTTTAGGGCACGGTGTGGTGACAACCCTAGTCTACCTCAGCGAGGATAAAGGCCAGGTCTATCTTTTTCTTCCACTCAATATAGTTATCACCTTTTAGAGTGGGGATTTCTTTGATACAACTCATCAAGTTGTATCCTCCTGAAAACATAATTCAAATAGGGTGAGAACAGAAATAACAACAATAATTGCATGCCTTAGTTTAACGTTGGTCAAAATTAAAACATACAATTATTTTCTACACTAATTCTACATCACCGTTGGGCAGAAATAGAATTAATGTATAACAAAAACATTATAATATTGTCATTAATCAACGTTGGTCAGAATAACAACAACATTATAATCAATTTAAAACATATCCATTTTCAAAATTAAATTCTCCCGTTGGTTCGAATTTAATAATGAAAATTACATCTTTAAATACGCAGCGGAAACTTTAACATTTAATAATCTTTTTCCTATTTTCCAGAAGCAAATTTACTATTTACTGAACAAAAAATATCGTTGGATAAATTTTGTACAGAAAATTATCATAAAAAAATCAATTCAAATTGATCAAACTGTTTTCTGGAAAATAAGAAAAACAAAACTATGACAATATCTGTTCATTTGACCATTTCGGCCCAGCCAGCACACGCGCGGCCCACGGCCTGCCCACGCGCGCGCGCGCCAGCGAAAACGGCCCAGCAGCCACGGCCCATCCGCGCGCTCAGCGCACCCCCGCGCCCAGCCGCGTGGCGCTTTCTCCCCCCGCGCCCAGGCCGCAACCTGGGCCTGGGCCGGGATTTCGTTTGCCCGCCTGGGCCTAAAGCTGGTCCAGCAAATCCTGATCGCTGGATCGGATCGGACGGCTGTCCGGCCGTTTCGCCCGAACAAAACCCCCCCGGCCAGCCCCTCTCCCTGAACCCTAGGTTCATTTCACTTCCTCTCCTTCTCTCTCACCCCGCAGCGCAGCTCTGAGAGACCCGCAGCAGCAGCCGTCCTCAGTGGCCGAGGGAGAAGAAGGGCGGCACCGTCCAGCGCCCTCTCGCCGGCGTGCGTGCTCGCCCGAGGCTAGAGCACGCCGCCGTCGAGGGGCCGCAGGGTGGTGCCCTGTTGCCGTGACCGCTTGGCGAGGTGCAGTGCGGATCTCGGCCCTGTCCCGCGCGCCGTTCGGGAGCGACGCCGCGGTCTCCTATCCGCGCGGTGGCGATGCTGCCGGCGGTGGGTAGAAGCCCAGGTAGGCTTCCTTTTTAGGGTTAGGGTTTGGTTTTCGATTTGAAATCGGTTCCTTTCCTTTCCTTTTCCCCCGCGCGCCGGCGTGCTCGACGGCGAGGTGACCGAGCCACCCTCTTCCCCTTTCTTTGATTCATTTGTTCGGATTTTAGCCCGATTTGACGATTAGGGTTAGGGTTAGGGTTGAGACGGCCACTGTTTTCTTTTCCCCGAATCACCTTCGGGTTTTAGGGTTCGTTCTTTGCATGAAAACCGAGCCCTTCTTCTTTTCTCAGATCCGACGGATCGAGTTAGGGTTCAACCGAACGTCGGGTGACCCCTTTTCTGCTTAGATCCACACTGGATCTAATCAACTTTTCCTTTTCTAATCGGTACCCGTTCTAGATCTACGTGCTAGTAGGCTCTGGTACCATTGTTGACATTCTGTGAATCGACTAGAGTAGATCTAGGCGGATGAACTCATAGAACCATGAAACACATGCATATTTAGACCTAGAACACTACACCGAGAGGGAGATAGGGGAGAGAGGGCTGGTGATGAACCTGAGCCTCCAGATGATGTCGCGGTTGTGCTAGCCATCGCGGGTTCGGTGATGGAGGCAGCACACGGGCAGCGACGGGTGGAGTAGAGGTTGCACGGACGTCGATGCAGTGCGGTCGGGCGTAGCAGTGGCGACGGCGAGGATCAGCGGAGCTTCCCGTCGCTGGCTGCGCGCCCTCTCGAGATCGGTCTAGGGTTTGTCGGTGGGGTTTGCGGCTCACGGCGAACCTCGTACTTTGAGCCGCCGGCCCCCACCTCTCTATATAGCGCAGTGCGACGGGGGCCCACCAACCATGTAGGGTTGGGCGCCCCCGATCAGGACGCGAGACCAAGGCCCAATAGGCCGTTGGGCCTATTGGTCAGGAGATCAATCTAACAGCCGTTTCATGGATGCATGCACGTACGCATGGGTGACGATCCGTCGTGGTCTAGCAGCTAGCAGGGAAGGAGCGCCGCGATCTTTCCCTCTTGTGGCCGGTCCTGAGGTGGACACTGCACGCGACAGATATGGCTGTTAGATACATTGTGACACACGAGAGAGGGAGAAGCTAGGGCCGGTGTTGCTGATGTGCCATACGTACGGCTCCGAAAGACGGGGGCTACTCTTTCCTGCTACCACCACCACCAGCTCGCCTGGATGCCCGCAGCAGCAGATCGAGACGTAGGATGTGCTCATCGGCCTAGGTAAGTTGTGTGACATGATATGGACAAGGACGTGCGAGGTGGTGTGTCCCGCTCAAATGGTACGCCTGTGCTGAAATCCCGGGAAGATCCTAACCGATGTATACGCGCGGCGTGTTGCTCTTGCACATGCATGATATGGCTATAATGCATACCAGCTCATAGGTGAATTATTAGTACTATTACTCCTATAGTCCTTCACCTGACAACAGTACTACTCCCAGCTAGTTTATCATGGGAAAAGGGGACGACAACCTTTGTGTCATCGTGCAACTACCTGGACCATCCATACACATAAGAGTGCAATCTCATGACACACGCTAGCTTGCCTAGGAGGACTTGGACCACATACAAGCACGCCATATATCGACCGATCTCCCCATAGCTTAACCCAGTAGCCACGATCGTGCCAGAAATAAACCCTGTCCAGGTACACAGGCAACACGCACGCACGCTCTCTGTGCTGTGTGTGATGGACCGATGGACGAAAAGCTCGTGCGCTTTGTCCTGGCTCACCGAAACTGTTTCGCCCGGTCGCAGCGCGCACTCGCCGGATGTGGAAACCGGGCCACTGCTGCAGTGCATTATTGTGCACTCTGTATAGAAACCTTGGCAGGGGCAGGCCAGGGGGGACCTTTGGTTTGGTTTGGTTTGGCCTCTGCTTTGCTGATGATGGGTGAACGGGCGAAGACGATGACCGGCCTTTTGCGTTCGATCTCTTCGGTGTAACAGTGTACATTTGGCGATGACGAGGTTATTGATTGATTTGTTTTAATTTATTTATTACGTGTGGAGTGAGTGGTTTCGGTTGCTTACCTAGTGAGCCCACGTTCAAGGTAATCCCTTTGTACGTGTTCAGTTCAAGTTGTTTTTCTCTTTTTTTCTGGTATATTTTCATGGAAAAAACTATGGTTGTTGGATGTCATGGGTCACGGCCCGACCATGCAGCCCTCAGCAAGTTCCTCACTCATGTTTGCCTCTAGTAATACTAGTACTCCTGAGTCCTGACTACTCCACCTATTCCAAATTATAAGACATTTTGTTGGATTGATCATAAGAACAAGTGTGAAAACAATATGCCTGTTCGCTTGTTGGTTTCAGTCAGGGCTTATCAGTCATGGTACAATATTTTTCTCTCATAACAAACCAGCACCAGCCAGACTTATCAACTCAGAAACCAACCAGCGAACAGGCTGAATAACCGGTTGTGTGCTGCCCTGTGCATGGCAGGAGGTCAGGGGCTGGGCAACCTGTGGGCGCGGAGGACTTCCAAAGGTCCTATCTGGCGCCGATCTTCAGAGAGATTAGGGAGCTTAGCTTGTGTTTTTCTGATTTTAATTTGATGTATGCCAATCGATCTTGTAATCGTGTTGTCCATATGTTAGCGAAGCAGGTGACAGGTGATATCAGGTTGGGTGAGTGGCATGTAGCCCCAACTTGCATCGATCACCTGTTGACTGAAGATTCTAACCTGCTCCTCCTTGATGAATGAATGAAAGTCTATATAACACGTTCACGTAGACACCCATCCGTCAAGTGTAACTGACTGGTGGTGCATGTCCACCATGCAGACTGACAGTGTTTCCAACGGCAACTCGAGTCCAGCCATCTCGCATGCTTATCGATCTGGGGTCTGTGGGGCACGGTGGCTCCCCCTGCAACCTCGGAGGTGACAGCCAAGCCAGTGCGCACGCGGGCTTTCGTGTCACCGTATGTGATGCGAGAGAACCGGCCGGGAGAAGAGTGCAGCGAGGATTACGGCGGCAGTGTTGCCGGCCGGGGCGACGGAGGGAGTCAAGATTCGAAGATCCACTGCCGCCCGCCGCTGGTTCTCGCTTCGCTTCTAGAAGATCTCCCCCACGCTCCCCGAGTCTCCCGGGTCTGCCTGCTCTGCCCTGCCATGCCACTGCCACCGCTCGGCCGCCCCCGCCTCGCACTTCATCCACTGACTCTGACTGATCACACACCACCACCACTCGCGCTCGCGTGCGCGCACTCCGACACTACTCCTATAAATACCACTGCTCGTGCGCTCTCCTGAGCCACAGGTCCTCGATTTGGTGGCCTGGCAAGAACCGTGCTCCACGCCTGCCTCGTGCTGATCCCTCCTCTTCTTCCTCCTCCTCTCTCTCCCAGCTCGATCGTGGCACCTGCAGGGAATCGACCGAAATCGGTGGGTGCCATCTCTGCCCACGCGCATGTGCTGTTCTTCACTGCTGGGTTTGTTGCTCGCCCCGTCCGTCTTTGAGTTGAGCTGTCGCTGGCCTCCGTTTCTTTACTTGTTCTCGTCTCTCCCCTGATGCATTTCCCGTTCTTGATCCCAACTCATAGAGCTGTCTGATCGATCTGTCCACACCAAGCACAGAACTGTTCCTGCTTGTGCCTGTTCTTCATTGATCGATTTCTGTGCGTGGTCACTCATCGCTCTCTTGAGTCCATGAAGCTGGGAGCTCCACACACACCATCCTGCATTTGTTCGTCGCATCCTTTTCTCGTTTCGTGACGGCCAGGCGCGCGGGCGGATCATCCAAGACCCACACACACACCAAAGAACCCTCGCCTCCACCGGTCGATCGACCGGTGGTTAGATGCAACGAGAGATGGTGCATGAGCAGGGCGGCGGCGACAACCACCACCACCACCAGCTGCCGAGGTTCGGCAACGGCGCCGGCGCCGGCGCGGCCACCGGCGTGGCGCGGGCGTCGAAGAAGAGCAAGCTCAAGAAGATCCCGCAGCGCGGCCTCGGCGTGGCGCAGCTCGAGAAGCTCCGGATCGAGGAGCAGAAGAAGATGGAGGGAGCCGCCACCGCCATGTCCGTGTCAGGGGCCGCGCACCTCAGCGGCGCAGGCGGCGGGTTCGGCCACCTCCTCCCGATGCACCCTCCGCCGCCGCTCTCGCTCAGCGCCCTGCCGAGGCCCGGCGCGGACGGCGGCGGCGTGCACTGCGGCTACGGCCCGCCGATGCTCTGGGACCCGTCGGCGCCGGACCCCATAAAGCATCCGTACAAGAGGCTCTGCCCGCAGCCTCCACTCCCAACGGTACGAGTGCCTCTTCTTCTCTTCTTCGGAGTTCAGACGGCCACGGCCATGCGTGCAGCGTGCATTCTGGCTACCTTCTGAGTTGACGAGGCATCAGTGGCATGGGCAGGTGAGCACGGGCTTGTCGCTGACGGCGTCGTCGAGCCACCCAACGGAGCCCCCTTCAAACCAAATGTACAGCTGCAGCAGCGTTAGCAGGAGCAGCGCGGCGCCGCCGGCGCCGGCCGACGAGGACAGGGTACACGCTGTCGTTGAGGTTTTCAGAACTATTATTGTTACTGTGTGCTCTGAAAATGTTCTTGCGCTTGGGATTGCTGCTAAGTGTGGATTGGCCAGAGTATAGGAGGCGGCCGGCGTGGATCGATCCTGGCCCTTCGTGTTCGAGGGCTTGAACACGACCGCCTTCCGGACGACGATGGGCAAAGCGCCTTTCGCCGCCAGGACGACGAGAGAGGCCGCCGCCGGCTTGCCTGATGTCTGTCCTGACCTGAGCAGATACGAGTTCAGAGCCACAAACTATTTCAGGTTAAATATTGTAGGCCTAATTCACATGTTCCAATGTTCATCAGTGCTCCATGGGACTGTCAACTGTCGTAACCTAACTTTAGTAATAAAAAAAACCCCTCTAATCTGCAGCTCGAATGCGAGTTATTCAGACTGGTCAACGGAGTTTGGCCACTGCAAGAGCAGCAAGGAGAACGAGGCTGCCTACCTTACCTTGAACGCACAGCCCACGCCACGCATGAAGCAGCAGCGTCCTGCGCTCCCCTCGATCCACCTTCCGGAGTTCGGAGACTTCGGCGTCATGCAGTCTCAGGCAAGTGGGGTTTGTCTTGCCATCTTCTGCCGAAATCTGTGGCTCGCTGTGTGTGTGTGTGACGTTCTCACGGACTAACCTAACCTTTTCTAACAGCATGGGAGCGCTTCAGCGTCGTCGTCGTCGTCGCGGCCGTTCTACAGCTTCATGCCAGTTGGCCCAGTTCGCTGCGAGAGACCGCTGAGCGAGATGAAGGCCGACGCCTCTGACGGCGTCGACCTGGAGCTGAAGCTGTGAAGGAGCTCATCACTGGAATCCTCCGTCCCTCTGTTCCTTCCTGATAAAACATGACACCAAATCTGCAGTCGGAAACACGGAGCAGCACTCGTCGCTGAGAAAAGATTGTGGTGCCGTGTTTGGTTTGTAACCTGAAACACGATTGTGTATCAGAATTTGCGTTCTTTTCAAGATTTTCAGTCCCAATAAACATCTGGTGAGGGCTACTGTCTACCTAGCCACCCCCTGCAAGATTGCCGCGGGTGGAGTCTGTGCATGATCCAAGCACGAAGCATTTGCACATGGCTCCGATAGGATCGTGTGTAGGAGAGACTCGCCAAAGAAGCAGTGTTAGTGTTGAACAGGTTTTCAGTAAGGAAAGAAGAGCACGTGCACGATCGGCATTACTGGCTTGCAGCTGCATCCTGCAGGTAGCCTGTGGGGTCTTTTTCTGTATAGATCTAGCATGGCATCATGGTACTCCCAGATATGCACAGATAGTCAGATAGATGTAAGCCAAGATATGCAAAGATGGTTGTAGATGTTCTGTTTTTTTTCTTTGGAACATTTGTGTTGTGGATGTAGTGCTACGTGCAATGGAATCACAATATTTCCCATTTTATTTGACGTTTTGACACTCCACATTAACTCTTTATCACTTATTATATCTCACCATTAAGGCCATAGAATGGAATCTCCATGTTAATCCTCGTGAAAAAAAACGCTATAAAAATAAACGTTCTTGAAATTATCACAATGATAAAAGATATATAGCCATTGATTCGGTAGACTATAATCACCACTGATATATTGTTGACGAATATGTAGCACCAGAGCTATGTAAGCCCACCACAAAACACGTCCACATCGATATTAACTCACATACTGATTCTTTCAGGCCTGAGACTCCCCTGTTGGATGCCTATTGAAGTCTTTGAGGCTTGAGCTGCACCGAACCTAAGCTCCTAAAACAATTACTATTAGATTCTCCAAGAATCTACAACCAAAAGCAAACAATTTAGAACCAAAAGCTTACAACAGCTGGTTATAAGCAAAAGTATTTGGCTAAGATCCTCCCTTTCCGATCAATTGATGAAAGAGCACTATCAATATGGTCAGCCCAAACAGGTTTTTATGGTACCCCGTGTTATCTCATTAAGCCTCACATGTATTGGGGTGGCGGCAAATATGTGCCTGACTCTTTTGTTCCCCGTGTTGTCTCCTAGCCTCACATGTATTGGGGTGGTGGCAAAGAGGTGCCTTAAGTAAATGGAGCTGCCATAGGATATCCCTAGACCACGCATGCAGAATGCATTATATCATGAATCTCTCCCTCGCAAATTGAATCAAAGGAAAGGAAGCTTCTATCACTGTGGATATACTTCCAAGACATGATAGGCTCACCCAAACCGTTTGAATCATCCTCATAAAATAAATCAATAGCAACAAGACCGCCATCTTAGAAGCTGTATATGAAACCCTCTACAAATATACACCTCTCATCCAGTAAACCAATAACATATTGCCAAAGATCACCTCCTTTTTCAGATTAAATAGGAAGCACCTTAGTTGTCTTAGCATCTGATATCATGAAGGTGTCATCAGCAATGTCTACAAATCCTGAAACCTTGACCTTCCGTGACAAATTAAGAGACCTTGATGATGTCTCCTGACACATTGGAAATTATTTTGATTAAGAATATATATAGACATCCTAGAAAGTATAACAAAAAAGCCACAGTGTATTGACCAGCTCGAAGAACTATCGGAAATTAAAAGCTTTGAACATTTGCTTTCATACAATTTGTAGCAGTTCTCTTTGACATCAACCACGTAATGATTGCAATGTGGAAGAGATGCGATAACATCAAGCTTTGATTCGCGATGCACAAAAAACCATGCTGGACGATCCTTTAGTTCAACATCTCCCAAGTCTAACTGTGTCTAGGCACAATAGTGCTTCCAGGGCCTTTTTCATTACATGCCAACTTTCCTCCTGAAGTAGAGACTTGATACACAAGAGAGCGCTGGTCAACCTGGCAGATAAAATTAAAAAAAATCTGATCTGGTGGCCATGTTGCAATCTTGAAGACTCTCATTGCCCCTTACCTTGCTGAGGATTTCAACTCAAGAAGTCCCTACGAGATCCCTACAGTTAAAAGTTGTAACTGTTCAGCACAAATTTCTGGTTTATGATGGCTTGCAACATGGACCAATCAGGTAGCACGTACCTGTCCTTTTTAATTTAGTTCCTTTCATCAAGATATCATGTGAAACATGAAAACTCACATTGTCGATCATGCACATGTGCTCTTATAGACAATTCTTGACACAGATGCCAAGTATATAATTTATTACTTAGAAAATCATATATTTTACTAACTTATGATGGTTTCGTGAAAAAGGCCGGCTATCTAAAAAGCTCATATTGATGGTTTAACAATAGCACTTTTTATTATTAAGCAGAAACCAAATATTGTAATTTTAATTAGAGTAAATTTCATAAAACCCAGGTTTTATGGTCCTAGTGTCACAAAACCCCAAATATCATGGCCGGCACCACTTAACCCCAGGTTTAATTTTTTGATACCAATGTTTCACGAAACCCCACCTTCTACATTTCACATCAAGTCTAATATGTGAATTAAACATTAAAATTTAGAACAAGAGATGGTGTATATGCTTATGATGAAGCTATACGAGCTTTTGTTATCATAGCTCGCATAATCATCCATCTTGGAATTACATTTGAGATCTATGAAAATAAGGGTTTTATGAGACATATTAGTACCATAAAACCCATAGTTAAGTGACGCGTACCATAATACCTTAGGTTTTGTGATACTAGGACTATAAAACATGGGGTTTTATGAAATTTATTCTTTAAAATTAAATGAATAATAGGGAGCTACTACATTATGGAATGAAATAATAAGCAAACCTGCAGCAATCTGGCGTCTCTGAGTACTTCTCAACATGGCTCAAATATTCATTTTAAGGCCTTGTATTTTAAATTTTGATTTTTTGATTTTTTTTTCAAATATGAGTGGAGACACGCTCCATATGTAGCACTCGACGAGGCCTAAAACTTTCTAGTTAAAATTGTTTTCCCTTGAGATAATTTAGGAGTCCAAATATTCAATAGAAGATGACATGGCTAAAAAGCCAATGACACGTTGGGTCTACATGTGATGTATGTGCCACATCAGCCAAAACCGTTTTGAGGGGAGGGATTTCTTCCCAACAAATAAGACATATACATGCGAAACTTGTTCATGCAGTTATATTTGGTGCCATATTAATCAAATTGGATGCTTGGTTGCCCTGAAAAATTATTGTTCGCCTACCCCACGAAATAAGACGAAAGAAAAAAAATACTCCGTAGCTAGAAATTAGCAAAATTGCCATGGTCTCCCATTAAAAAATGTCATGGTCTGATGTCAAACCCAATGACCAAACACAAACCAAACCAACAGCATTTCAGCGTAGACATAAAACTGGCCGTGTTTCGGTTTAACAAAAACACTAGGTACATACGTGATTCGATACATAGGCCCAGCATACAAACTGAGATGCATTTGGAAAAAAAAGGAGTACAAGAGGCGATTACTTGAAGCAAAGCGCATCAGCTCACTAAAAATCCTTATACCAGTTTCACACACACACACAAAAAATCCTTATACCAGAACTACTATCGAAGTCTACTATTCATTTCAAAATATGATACACCACATAATTCAACATTTTGTTCAACTGTGCCATGTCAGGTAGAACAAGTTAGAATTTCATAACTTATAACCAAAAACATATCATAACCATCTATAGAGCAAACACATAGTTAGTAAGGATCGTCCCGTTTTGATCAATCGATGAACAAACGATACTAATACGGTCAATGCTGACAGGTTCCTTTGTCTCCTGTAGTGTCTTCTTAAGCTTCACATGTATTGTGGTAGCAGCAAAGTAGTGACGAGATGTAAAAGGAGCTGCCATAGGACATCCCTGGACCACACAGAATACAATGCTACTATCAATTTCTCCTTTGCAAATTGAATCAAAGGAAAGAAACCTCCTGTCACTATAGATATACTTCCAAGAAGAATTCAACATTATAGGTTCACCTAGGCAATATGAATCATCCTCATCAATAAGCTCAAAAGCAATAAGACCACCATCTGAACATATATGAAACCCTCTACAAATATGCTTCTCCCATCCAGTAAACCAGCAACAAATTGCCAAATGTAACTTCTAGGTGGCTCTACAACAAACCACTCCCCTCTCTTCAGATCAAACAGAAAGTAGTCAACTGTCTCAGCATCTGATATCATGAAGGCATCATCACTAAGGTCTACAAATCCTGAAATCTTTGCCTTGTGTGACAAATCAAGAGACATTGATGACGTCTTCTACCGCCTCCACTGAAAATTGTTTTGATTAAGAACATAGACATCCTGTAAAGTATGACAAAGAGCACAATGTATTGACCAACTCGGAAAACTACAGAAAAGAAGAGCTTCGAACGTTTGTTTTTATGGATACTGTAGCACTTCCTTTCGACATCAACCGCATAGTGATTGCAATGTGTAATTCCATAATTGTACGCAAGAATGAAACTGCAAATCATTACCGTAGTTTTCATTTTTGGACAGGAATGCTGCAGAAGCCTTCGGTAGAAACAATATGGCCGAGCAAAGGCTCAGGGACTATAGAGAGTGCCGGTGAAGGCCCACAGCCAAGATCAGGACTAGGCGAAGCGAAGGTCGTTGGAGAGAAGACATGCAATCGATATGGCAGGCGGGAGGATTCAGCGAAGGCTAGGCCTTCGCCTGTCACATGAGAAGACCAATGGGGAGTCACGAGGAAAGTGGCCACTGGGCCTCCATTAGGCTCGGCACTAAGGCCCATGAGCCAAGTTTGGGGATAGGGAGAAAACCCAAGATGTCCCTAAAAGGTTGAACTTGTACGGGCATATTCCAGGGATATGCCTTAGCTGGCATAGGGTATAGATGTAAAATGGCTTCCCCTTGTACAGTGACCTATAAAAGGGGATGTAGACCCCTGTAAGGGGGAGAGGAGTAATAAAACCCTAATTGAGTCTTGGCTCCACCATTGAATTCTTATCTGCTTCTTTCCTTTGCCCGTGCGAAGGCCCGCTCTAGTCTCACCTTGTTGGGAATCAGTTTCCGAACACTATCTAAAAATTTCTTGCCCACCTTTTCCAAAGCGTTTGCAGTATTTTATTCTTTTAGGGGTTATGATGAAATAAAAAGAGTCGCTGAACTATGCCCTGGCATTAGATCTAGTAGCTAGTCACCTAGTAGAGGGATCAAAGCAACAGATGGACGTGAGAAGCTTGATCACAGAGGTCTATAAGACAACAAATAAAGAAACATTATTAAGAGTGACTGAGTTACTAAACGAATTAAACCTGTAGCAATCAGGCGTTCTTTCTGGGAACTTATCCACCCGAGGAATGTCCCTGAAATTACCTCCCATCATTGAAGGCACTGAGGAATCAAACCTGGCTTCACTATCCAGATAGTCCCTGCCTCAACATGAAGGATGTTTTTACGTTATATGACAATAGACTTATAACTTATACTAGTTTAGAATAAATCATAAAGAGCGTGACTGCATTATTAACAAGAAAACTAACCTGCAGGTAGGAAGCATGGTCGGGAGCTTTTCAACTTGGTGGATGTCATTAAAAAACCCCAGATCTCGTTCATCCTTTTTGTTTTAGACCTAGAATGGTTAGTGACAATAATACCCCAAGGAATATTTTTACACTTATGTTTCTATGCTTATTTCATAAGGGCATCACAACAAAAATGGTAAAAGCTCATGTTATCTTTCGAAAGTGCTTGTTTTAGGACAGAAGCTTATCCTTAGGAAACCTTTGAATTGCGTTTCTAATTGGTGAAGTGATTTTTTATAACAGAATCGACCAATTATATGAAATTAAAAAAGAAAATCATCCGCCAGAGCAGACGATTTAGCAAACTTAAGCCTATAACCCGGTAGTCCATGAAATCACGAAGGATTTCAAACCAACTCACATACCAGCCAAGATCGTAATAAGTTTAGCGGTCACCATCACATATTACATAAAAGTTCACATCACAGATACATCAGAGTTTAAACATAGTTATTACAAACGAGTTCGAATAAAAGTAGCGAAAGCCATTTGTTCAAAACCACACACACTCACACAGAGTTCAAATATAGTGCCAGCTAATGATCATCTCCAACAAAAGCATCAGATGAGACATAAGGAATGACCATGCCCATGGTCCTAAGCATCACCCATCGTAGGATAAAGGCAGTTGATACAGTAGCCATAATACATCTGCCCATCTACAACAAGTGGAAATAAAACCCTAAATACGAGAAGGTACTCAGCTAGACTTACCCGACATAACCAAAAATAAGTGACACCAAGGATTATGAAGGGCTTTATAGTAGGGTAGCTGACTCATTTGCAAAAAGAGGCATTTTTAGTATTTCAAGAACCTTTCCAAAAGCATTATTGTCAAGTTAATTATTATTAACTTGTCGACTACCTTTGCACATATACTAGAGCAAGCATGTGATTAAGCAAATAATGATAACCAATGATCATTAACAACTTTCATAATGTCATGTTCATTATAACTGTCCAAGTGTTCCATCAATATTACTACGATGAAGTCACTCAAGTGAAGTGCTCACTATCCAGGAGCAATGGTGATTCGAATCGATTCCTAACCAGCTGGTGATTTATTCCTTACACAAACCTCACTCACCCGCTAAAGTGAGGTATCGGTCACCGAGTCAACTATCTAGGAAAATCTTGAGTTTGCTAGGAACCACATGTACCCGGAGGCCGGCCTGACTGCCCTTTGGTCTTATCATCGCGCCCCCATGTCCTACCACACCTGCTCCGGCACAGTGCGCTGCGGGCAATCTACTCGGCCCGAATAATCTCCTAGCTTCGCGGTCGAAAGGTACTTTATTTGGCCAGCTAAATGTAAGGCATGCGCTCAACATGACCTGAGGCCCAACAACGGTCGGTCCTTAATCGACACAGACGGAAAGCACTACAGTCCAAAACTCTATAAGTCTCCGTCCGGTCTCAACTTCAAATTAACACTTAGTTATACCATGACTACATAATTCTCCAAGCAGATCCAGGTAACCACCTATAGCTCGTAGGTGATAGGAAATCACCCGACTTCTACCGGTCTAAGCTAGCTAAGCATTGACTCGACTACGGATACTAGGGTAACAAGGATATAGTATAACAAAGGTAGACAAGGTATAATGCAGCAACAGTTGCAAACAACTCCTAAACATAATGCATCAATTAAAGTAAAGCATTTAATTAATAATTGCAAATCGGGGAGAAAAATGCTCCGGGGACTTGCCTCTCTCGAAGGAGCTCGGGCGGTGATCGGGGCACTCCGAAAGTTCCTCAACGTCCTCCTCGTCTGCTTCGGTCACTTCATGCGGCTGCACCTTGAGCTGCTCCTTAGGTATGATGACTGGACTCTCGGTTTGCGATCCTATATGATGTAGATGCTTAAGTGCTTATGCAAAAGGTACATCGGATGAAATGAACACAATGAATATGCTTAAATGCAAGGTAGTCAACATCATTCCAAGAACATGTACTACAAGCACATGTCATCTACTGCATTCTCTTCTACTACTAATATGCTAAGTTAACATATCTCATTAAATGCTTCAAAGATACACCAAAGCTTCACTAATTTCTTAATCATGCACAAATCAACATTTGATTAAACCCTAATTAATAATAGGTTTGAATAGCAACATCTATTTTTATAGCTTAGAAAAATCATAGAAAATTATCATAGCACAGTACTACCCTAAGTAGTCTACCATCAAATTTTTATGACATTTGAATAAGTGGAGTAGCCTACACAAAAATGACAAGCTATGGCATAATTATGAACATGAAAATACTTTGTATTATGAAAAGTGTCAAACAACAGATGTAATATTTTTCCTATGTTCTATACAATAAATAATCATTGCACAAAAATTATCACAAGCATGTTTTATACAAATTTTGCTCTCTAGCAAAAATAACAAAAATCAACCATTAAAGGCACTTGAACTACACCTCACAATTTTTCTACAGGACATGCATGGTACATATTTTTCCTAGGAAGTACTTTACACAAGAAGAATAACAAACTTGGAAGCATATTTTTCTGATCTTTCTATGATTTATTATGACTTTCTCAAGAAAACAGCAATTTCAATGATTAAATAAAACTCCACATAAAAGTATCTCAAGAATGACATGCAATATTTTTATCATGTAGATCTGGTGACAAGAAGCACAACAAAATTTGTTTCACCATTTTTGGAGCAATATAACTAGAGATATACATTTTACAAGCTTTGTAAATCAATTTCTGAAATCATTTTCTTTAACACTTGAAATTCCCCCAACCCAGAACCACTAGGTGCACCCGGTGCAGTGCTACCCAGAGGGGCTGCCAGGTGGGACCCTTGGTCAAACCTAGGCCCACGCAGTCAGCCGGAGCCGAGCAGGGCCGCCTGCTGACCGGTCCGGACGTTCAGCCGACGGTGAGCTAGCCGGCGGCACGGTCACCACCAGCAGCTCACCCGCTGATGAGGCGGACGTAGTGCACCAAGTGAAGGCACAGGAGGAGCTCGTAATGAAGCTCGGCGGCACGCATGGTGGAGCGGTGGCACGGCTCATCGACGGCCGGCCATCTCCGGCCGAGAAGGGGCGTGAGAGGTGGTGCGGGAGCTTCACCGAGCTCGTGCGGTGCTCGTGCGCACGAAGGGAGAGCGAGAAGGAGGACGGAGGGGCGAGGTCCACGGAGCGGAGTGCTCCGGCGAGCTCGGCCACAACTCCGACGAGAGATTCCTAGGGAGAGGGAGCTTCTCATGGCTTACCGAGGCGAGCACGAGGTGCACGAGGAGGAGGTGGAGCTGCGGGCGAGATGGAGGGTTCAACAGCGAGCTAGGATGGCCGGGCGAGCTACTTCCAACGAGGCATGGTGCGTAGTGGCGAAGGCGGGCGTGTGCCGTTGCTGTTGCTGCTGCTGAGCGAGTGAGAGAGTGGAGTGGGGAGTGAGAAGGAGCGCAGCGCGGCCGGGAAGGTGAAGGCACGACAGGAGGGCGCGGGGCAGGCCGGGGCTGCCGCGCAGCGTGCGTCGCCGGCGTATGGCGGCCACACGGCGAGCGCGCCCTGACGCGGTCGGGCACGACACGCGAGAATAGGCCGCAGCGTGGTGCTAAGGCAGGCCGGGTGAGCGGGCCAGCGTGGAGGCAGGCCGGGCGGGCATGAGCGGCTGGGCTGAAAGCGAGGCTACGGCCCATTCAAGTGAAATGTGATTTTTTTAATTTATTTTCTATCCCCATTTCCTTCAATGCAAATTTTGAGCAATTTCAAAGCAGTTTTAAAAGTTGGTGTAAAAATGAAAGTTGTTCCATTTTTCAAGATCTACAACTTTGCTTTTATGACCATAGTCCAATTCCAAATAGATTTTGAATTACAAAATAAACATCAATATTAATTCAAAACCCTAATTTTGAAGAATTGTTTAAAAGCAAAATTTGGCAAAACTTTGAATATGAACTTGGCTCCAATTTGTATCCTAAACATTTATAAGCTATCTTAGTGATAAAAACAAGAATCAGGGCATCCAAACATGAGCATGGCATTTCACATTGTTTGAAACATGAATAAATTTTCAATCAACTTAAGCATCACATGAAATGATACTTCATTTCTTTCGAAATGAAATGCGTGAATGATGCTTATGCATGAGGTGATGATGATTATGTTCATGGGATGGAATGTTAGTGCATGCTTAACACCGATGTGTTACATTTTTCCTCCAACACCAACCTTTGGGTACCTATCTCAAGATTCATGCCTACGAGATTTGCAATATTTATGATAGACATATGCATCTACAACCACCCCTTCAAAGTCTTTATGAACAGAAAGTATAAGGGGGTTGAGGATCTCATGTGTGGCAACGTTGGAAAGACCAATTGGTTCATGAGATTTCTCATGTGAGCACGAATTTGATGAGGTGTTCATGAAATAACTTCAATGTTCGTCGATGAAATCTTCCTTTTCAATCTCCAAGGGTGTTTCTTCATGAATGTCTATAGGTGAAAACATTGTCTCCATCATTCCATGCCTATGACATTCATTGGACATTTTATTATCCAGGATTTACCTTGGATTGGTAACTCTTGGGTTGATCTTGTCTAAAACCTCGTCCATCCATTCAATGGCAACGACACATAAGTTCTTAATATCCTCCAGCCATTGTTGTTGCTCTTCTTGATCTTCCTTGAGGCCTTCATGATTCCTATGCTTTGGTTGTCTTAGTGGATTTCTAGGGTCATCATGAGACTAAGGAGAAAGAGCATAAGAGGGATCATTGGGGTCAAGGATGGGTTAAAAGATGGGTTTAGATGAGACATCTAATGTGGGCATAGAAGAGGAGAAGATATGATTGGCTTCTAAATAGCTTGGCTCTCCTTCTATGGCATCACTAGACATGCCATCCTTGAATTCTTCCCAATGACCCATATGGGAATAAGGACGCTTCTTAAGAGATCTCTTCTTGAGAGGATTTGAATTATATTCGCTCAAAGGTCTCTTATAAAGATGAGAATTTAATGTTCTACTAAAATCAGCACCAAGAAGGTCATCTTTAATTTCAATAGGGATTTCTAAAGGTGGAATTCCTTCTTCTCTCGGGAGATTTTGGGGTATTGATAGTTCGAGATTGACAGCTAAATCCTAGGATTGGAGTGGTTGTAATTTGGCTATCAAAACTTCCTCTTCTTGTTCGGGGGTGATTCATTCTCTTTCTCGAGGAGTTCATTATGAATGCTAGTGCAGGGAGTGATTCCACTAATTCTATTAAGCATAGACCTTACTTCACTAGCAGACAAATGAAGAAAAAGCTTCTCTAGAGTCTGCATCAAGGGATTCCCTACAATCCTTGCTAAGACCCATGTAAAAATGTTGAAGAAGTACAGGGTCTTGAATGGCAAGGTCTGGGCTACTGAAGACGAGTTCATTAAAATGATCTCACTATGTACCAAGAGATTCTTCTTCTAGTTGTCTAAAATTTAGAACCTTTTTCCGAAGGCTAACCACTTTAGAGATGGGAAAGAAATATAAACAAAATTTAGAGCATAACATTTTCTAATCTTCTTGCATACTTCCTATGGTTTGACTATACCAATGTTTAGCTCTTCCTGTCAAAGAGAATAGAAATAACTTCCATCTTAAGGTCTTGTCTGACATGCCAGCGATACGCAAGCATGCACATGTCTGCTCAAACTTTTGTAGGTGTGAGTATGTGTTTTCATCGCCTTCTCCCAAGAAGGATTGATCCTGAATTAGTTTTATTAAACACGGGTGCAGCTCATAGCTAGGTATTAGGATAGGCTCTACAGACTTAAGTGGCCCAAAGCTCGCGCTCGTGGGTTTAGTGTATTGATAGATAGGAGTGAAATTCATAATAGAAAAGAAAAGAAAAGAATGAAGGAATAAAAAGATAAAAGAATATGATACAAGGTTAAGCTAGGTTCGAAGTTAATCAGCAACTGTTTCTCTGGCAACGGCGCCAGAAAGCTTGTTGATATATTTTAACGCACACAGATAAATGCGCAAGTGCATGGATACCGCTATAGCTTTTACCCAGAGGTATTCCAAGTATCGTATCCATAGGGAAACGTGTAAGGTTAACTACGGTCCAACTTAACTTAGAGTAGCAATAAGACTTAAGAAAGTCAGGAGTGTAGAGGAGATCGCTAAGGTCTTCTAGTTCTAATTTCAATAAGCTATGTCTTCTATTGTTCGACTAGGGATATTACTAAGGGAAACACAGACAAAGTATGTTTTCTATAATAACTAAATCATGCTAGTCCTACAAACAGGAGGTGGACTATAGAGGATTCAATAAGGCTATAAGAGTCACCCTCATGAGCTACCACCAATCCGAAATGTAGGGTACATCCATGAGTTACTCGAGTCTAAGCACCACGCTTACACTACGAATAATACTTTAACCTAAGGCCAATAGATTAAAGCACTCAAAAGAGACTCGCAAACTAGAAGAACAATATAAACATGTTACTTAAATCAGAAGCAGATTACCAAAGAAATCTTAGATGCAAGGTTGACTTCTGCTAAGGTATAAGCCATAGAGAGAGCACCGATAGGCCGTCATCTCCTCCAAACTCTTCCCTCACTCTCCATCTCTCTATTTCTAAAGACTAGATCCTATAGAGGTCTAATCTTCTCTTGATAGCTAGCTCTGATCCTCATGAGGAGAATATGAATTAGGGTTTCAGGATCTCTCTGAGAGAGGGGAGTAGGGGCTGGTATATATCGCCCTAAGGGTCCAACATGAGCCATTGGATCAAACCAACTTAAGCAAAGGCTTAGATGCATCCTCAAAGGTGATGGGGAACCAACATATGAAGCAGCCTGATAGGTGGGGTGAAAGGACCTAGGATGCCGCCTAGAGGGGGGTGAATAGGCGTTTCTGAAAATTAACACCTCTAAATGCGAAAACAATTAGAAAGGGGAGTTTCCAAAATGGAAACTCCAAATCAAGAGTACTACCACCCCTCACAAGTTAGCCACAAAGTAAACAAGGTATAAAGAATATATCTAGAAGCTACAACCCTGCAACACCAAGTTAGAACAGAGAATAAATATTTTTAGTGCAGGTAGGAAATACCGGACGTGTCCGGTATGAATACCGGACGTGTCCGGTATACACGATTTCTGCAGATCAGCCCCGAACTTGCTCCTTTCGATTTCTATCTTCAAACCAAACTGCAGGCACCTAATGGAGATGACAATATACACAGAGAACCTGCAGTACAGCTAGAGCAACACAAATATCAAATGAAATGCGAATTAAGACACGATATTTGTTTTACCGAAGTTCGGACTCGTTCGAGTCCTACTCTCCGTTGAGGGGGCTGCGGGCGACCCAGCAAAGGTCAGCCCTAGAGGGTACCATGAAGGTCACTCTAGCCGGAGTCTTTTCCAACTCCTTTTCCTCCTTCCACTAAATGATTCCGAGGCAGCGGAATCGACCGTTACAAACTTTCCGAAGCAACCACAATCTCTCGGTTGCTCTCCAGCGACGCCTAGCCGTCTAGGACCGAAGAGTCCAAGAGTAACAAATGCGAATCATGAGATTGACAATATGCACAAGTGCTCAAGTGGTGGCTTGCTCTCTTTTTCAAATTCTTTCTCAACCCACAAATTGATTTTGCAATTTGGATCACACACTCACTAAGAGAGGGTTTAGGAGAGTTGGCAAGGCTAAAAAACGTGTGTCTATCTCATCAGAATCAGCAGCCTCCAAAGGTGGAGGCTTGGGGGTATTTATAGCCCCCTTGAAAAACTAGCCGTTTTATAGCCGTTGCAATACCGGACACGTCCGGTATGCATACCGGACACGTCCGGTATGACTCAAACTGCGCCAACAGTAACTAAGTTACAGTGAAGTTGTGAGGCGTCGGAACTCCCGAAGAATGCCGGGACTTCCGACCGTCGGAACTCCTGACTCAAGTCAGAACCCCCGACCCTCAGTAATTTTGAAAAACATGTAACTGAGTTAAAGTTAGTGAGGTGTCGGAACTCCCGACACATGTCGGAACTCCCGACCGTCGGAACTCCCGACTTACGTCGGAACTCTCGACTCTCACGGCGTTCGAAAACTAGCCGTTGGCCTCTGGTCATCCATACCGGACACGTCCGGTATGAATACCGGACACGTCCGGTATGACCAGGACAGAGAACCCTCCAAGTCAGTTGAAGTGCGACACGTCGGAACTCCCGACCCATGCCGGGACTCCCGACCGTCGGAACTCCCGACCTACGTTGGAACTCCCGACTAACCAACCCGAGAACAGCAGTTTTACAGCTGCTGAACAAATACCGGACACGTCCGGTATGAATACCGGACACGTCCGGTATTGCCAGACCAGCAAAAAAATAGTTAGCACTTTTGTCGCTCAAATACTCAAAACTCACATGGGTTGGCTTGAGCACTTATGAAACATTATCTATCAACATGATGCATCCCTCTTAATAGTACGGCATACCTATTAAACTCAAGATAAACGGAAATATGAATTTGTACCACTTGAGTTGTTCTTTTTGAATTGATGTCGTCCCTTCCAATCTTCATCAAGTAAGGGTGCTAACATGTTGATGTTGATCTTTTCACTTGAGCATAGCCATCTTGAGCATGTGACTTGATTCCATTCATCAAGTTTGAATAATCCCAAATGTATCAAGTCACTTCCATCAACTACTTCATCATAGATTTGATCCTTCACATCAATATGACCATCTTAGCTTGAGTAGTACCTCAACTAAATGCAAGTACTTTCTTCTTCACCCTAGCTAGGTTCTTCGGCCGCCAAGCCTTCGCTTGCCCTTCACCCTTGCTTAGTACCTCGAAGCCTTTCCTTGCTATCTTCACCATCTCAAGCCATCAAGTCACATCTTGTGTTGAATCATCCATTCATATGTATTATTATCTTTTTCATTTTAATTTAGCAAGCTTCAAATATGAGACCATTCCATATGCAATCCCTTATGTCTCATTAACTAATAATCATGAGCTTGCTTTCACATAGAACATGGAAATCCCACAATAATTAAGCCTTAGCATGAATTCCATTTGCATTGTTGTCTTGTGCTTGAACTAGATTGTTTATACAACAACACATCATTTTGGCTTTCATTAAGTACCTGTGAGATAACCTATTACCTGTTCACACTTAGCAAATGGGTTAGTCCTTTAATCATGTTGTCATTCAATCATCCAAAACCCACTAAAGGGCTAGATGCACTTTCAATCTCCCCCTTTTTTGGTGATTGATGACAACTTGATTAAAGCTTACAAAATGATATAAACATTTAAACTTTTGGGTTCAATGATTTATGAGAGGCTCCCCCTTAATATGTGCTTAAGATTAGAATTCACAAAATGACCTCAAATGTCAATTGCACATACTAAAACATATAGGAGACTCCCCCTAAATCATTGCATCCGTGGGGTGCATGTGTGTGTGACAAAGTGAAACCGTGATGCATATGACAAGATATATCACAAGAATAAATATAAAGGCATCACATCAAATATTTTCATTCTAGCATGCATAGTCCTTATGAAAATAAATATGACATATGTAATTCACACATAGCACTCATTACAAATTTTCTCAAGTCCAGAAACCACTGATATATATAGATAAAGATCATGTCTCAAGAGATACATAGATAAAGCATAAGTAAGTCTCATCTCTCACATGATACAATCTATCTCAAATCCAAGATACATCAATGAAGCTCAAAAACAAACTACAGCCTGCAGTACATATCTTCAGGTACAAAGATAAGCAAATGAAACTATCCTGAAGCTTTAATCAGTCTCTCTCCCCCTTTGTCATCTATCACCACAAAGGTCCAACAAAGACATACTAAGGACAAAGGGGCTACAAGCTGTCATGGAAAGCTGAGATCACTCATCATCATCATCTCGACCAGCATCCTCATCATCTGAGCGTGCAACACCGGCTGGACAAGAACCACCCGCACCAGACGGGTCATAGCCACCAGACCCGTAGAAGCCACCACCACCTGTCAGGTCACTCCACCAATCTGTAGCATAGTCGTCTACAGTGCTGGGACGTGGCTGAGAGTGAGTAGGCACATGAGCCTGAAGTGGTAGAGTGTCAGGGTGCTCAGGTGCCTGCTGCTGCTGCTGTCGCTGTATGAACTCAACATACTCTCTATCATATCTAGCATGCTGCTGCTCCTCAGTCTCAGGCTCACTAGCTGCCTCATCTGATAGAGGAGACCTAGGAGGATCAAGCTCAAGATTAGAAGCAATTTGCTTCAAAGTCCGAGTGTCCTTCCTCCTAGCCTCCCTCTCCTTCTACTGCCTGGTCTGGATGTCACGGCACATCCCAAAAATGGAGCTGAAAAGCCTGCGGATAGGCGAAGGAGGACTGCCACGGTGTGAAGTAGAACGTGGAGGAGCACGTGGTGAAGGTGAAGCTCCTACTGGTGCACCACTCTCAGGTGCATCTGCCTCTGGTGCTGCTGCTGCTCCTCCTGGTCCTACTGGAGGTAACCCGATCTCAGGCAGATCTGCAATAATCTTCAAGGCCTTGTGAATCTTATCATACTCGAATGTGTGCCCTGTCACCTGCTCAATCATATGCATGATATAAGGAGCAAAACCACAGCCCTTGAGGGGCCTCTCTCCAACACTCCTGATCTCGGACCAAATAAAGTCAAACACGCTAAAGGGCCGAGCATCAGGTGCCATCCTGTGGAGTAGGTTCCTGGAGTAATCAGCAATGGTGCCCTTGTCTCCACCCTTGCAGTCAATAGTCTTCTTGAACATCCTGTCTAGGTACCTGTAGGTAGGGTGAAGACCTAGAACCTTCCCCACAGCTCCTCTCTGACCACCAGGAGGATACATATATGCGAGCTGCTCAGGAGGTAACACCTGCTCGGTGTGGATCCTGTCCCTCTGGAGATCATCCTCAGAGAAGCCAAGCTGGGCGGCAAATACATCATAGTCAACACTATACCACTGGCCCTCAAGCATCCAGTGCATCTGCCTCTCATCCTCCTCAACGAACAGAGTAGCATAGAACTGAGCTACTACCTCTGTGTTCCAGACATGCTGGAACTCCATGATCTCATAAACTCCTGTGCTCTGGCAGATGGCAATAGCATGATCAACTGAGGCCTTCTGCAACTCTCTAATATATTGCCAGTTAATCCACTGAGACCTGGCAATTACTGGGTTCTTGGTAAGAATCACACTGGAGTAGAAGTCCAAGTGAAAGGCTGTCTGGAAGCGGTGATCGTACTGAACCTTAGGTAAGCTCCTCGGATCAACCCTTCGCTCATCTCTAGCCTTCCTGGTCATACCCTTTCCCCTGTAGTCAACTCTGGGAACATAGGAGGGCACATTGGGCAGACGTGTCTCAAGAAGACCATAATGCATCCCCTGACCAGGCTGGTGCTGAACTGGAGGAACTGACTCCTCCTCCTCAATCTCCTGCTCCTCATCTGAGCTGTCACCATCTGATCCTCTGTCAGTGCTCTTCCTCTTTCTTTCATCTCTAGACTCCACTCTGAACTCATCAGTGTCTATGTCAAAAGAAGAGCTCCCGGACCCCTCTGCATACTGAGCTCCTGCACTAGAGGCAGCCCTGGTGGACCTCCTGCTGGTAGGCTAAAATCCAGGATGCATATCCTATCTCGCCTTCTTGTACTTCTCAAGTGCTGGATCATGCCTGTGCTTGGACCTCGGCTCCTGTCGTCCACTCATGGCAGCTGTCCTGTATCCAAAGATTTCCAAAGAATTTTAGATACATGCCCATAGCTTATTCTTGAATTGTGATTAGACATAGATTCTTTCATCCAAGGTTTTACAATCACCTCGACACACCATTGTCACAAGGTTTGCAAAACGTAGATATAAAAGAAACTAAGCCTAACAAACCATTCTAGACAGGATTGAGTCAGAGATCAGCAGGGAGTCTGCTCTGCTGGGCCATACCGGACACGTCCGGTAGCATACCGGACACGTCCGGTATGGGCGACCAGCAACCCTAACCGGGGTTCCTCGATTCAAACCACCATGGATCAATTCCAAACATTGGGCATTGCTTCTATATTACCAATGCAGCATATTTACCGAAGGAATTTCCAAATCGTGCATTAACCATGTAGATCGGACGAGGTCCGTGATTAGGGTACCTTGAGAGGAGAGAAGAGAGAGCGATGTGAAATCCAAATCCACGGGCCTTCAATCCTTGATCCAAGCCTTCTCCAATGCAATCTCCCTCTCTCTTTTCCTTGGTGAAATCCTTGGTCGCCCTAGGGGAGAAGAAGGGCGTCGGCTGGTTGGTTTGGAAGAGGCAAGTCTGTTTGGGCCGAAGGGGTAAGGTCTGTTTTTATAGTCCTGCTCATACCGGACACGTCCGGTAGCATACCGGACACGTCCGGTAGCATACCGGACACGTCCGGTATACGCGGGCTGGCCCAAATAATTCCAAAATGTGTTCTCACTCTTCCAAACCCTTTCTCTGTTGTTGCTCAGTCCAAAAAGGTGTATGATCTTGATCCAAACCGAGTACTATCACTTTTCTTATCAAATGCCATCAATTTATTTTCTCTTTTCCAAATAAATGGCATAATCAATAATTTGCTTGCTTGAGAGAGATAAAGTGAGACAAAGTAGATTGTGGACTTAAGAGAGCCATGTCATGTGTGATTAGCCAATCAAACAATCAAGGAGAGCTATAATCATCACATGGCAAGGCTAGGTCACAAAGACCAAGATTCAAATAGTTTTTCAAATTCACACTTCCTACTCATGCTAGTTAGGGGTTTTTGAAAAACATCTCTCCTATGTCACACAAATGCACATTCTAACATATACAGGGCCTTAGATGCACTTACAATGTATATATGTAAACACATACCTTTGCCTTGAGCCCACAAGAATATCACTAAGAAGACAAGCAGCATGATGATCTTTATGTTGACCTCAATTGCCAAATAATCATGCTAGATACATTTTCATCCAAAGAACTACAAAGAATGCTAGATAAATTTGTTAGTCCACAATGGTGCAAAATGGAAATTTAGCTCCCCCTAAATAAGTGCTTCAAGTATTTTGAATGACTTTTAACAAGCACTTTTATTCTAATAAGAAATTGAGAGCCAATTTTTCATTTTGACCATAAACCAAATAAGATTGCCATAGTTAAAAGTGAGTTTAAGAGATGCTCACAATCCACTTAGATTTGATAAAACACAAGCTTCTGAGTAAGTTAGGGATATATAAAAAAATGTATGGATCGAATACTCAGTTGGAACACAATTAGTGTTCTGGTCCATGCAATACCGGACATGTCCGGTAGTATACCGGACACGTCCGGAATACACAGAACAGAAACACTGACTTTCTGTCCCTGGCCATACCGGACACGTCCGATAGTAATACCGGACACGTCCGATAGGTGAAAGACAGAACCAATTAAGTTGCTGCTTGTGATTCTTCGTTTTAACTATAATATTTATTTATTGTATACTTGCATCTCAACAAATAAATTACTCTACTAGAGAGCTAATAAAAGCATCATATGGCAAACATGATGAATCTCAAGTGAAATTAATTAGCCACTTTCATTATTTCACAAATGTACTTATTTGTGAACTATAGAACATGAAATGAACAAGATGGCTATCCTAAAAGGTTTAGGTACTTGTTACCAATGGTGAGGATGAAATATATGAGATGTTCATTGAATTATCTTCGGGTCAACCATATAAGGGATTAAGATAAGAATTGGTTGATAGATTGAGTGAATATAGTCAAATTGCTTGCTCAACCACCCTGAAGGCTTCATCTCATCACCAAGTACCTACATCATTAACCTAAGCACACTTTGGTACCCAACTCTTGTTGGGTCCTTTTGAGTTAGTCAATAAGTGCTTAGGCACCCAAATGGCTTTAGCATTAGTTTGTGGTGAACACATCACCTTACTAGTGCTAACTCCATTTGTGGTCTTCCTAAGCATATCATTATAAACAAATGTGTTTGGCTTAGGAGTTTTACCATTTGGGCATTCATAGCTTAGATGCCCCTTTCTTCTACAAGCATAGCATATGCGGCCTTTGTGTGCTCTATGCTTGATTTGCTTGTATGGACATCTATCAACCTTGTGGCCCATCTCATTGCACCCATAGCATCTTCTAGTTGCAACTTGGGCTTCCTTTCTTGCTTCTTTGTACATTGGGCATTTCTTGGTAGAAGCCTTTTGATTGGCGGCTTCAACTTTGTTGGCCCAACTCTTGTGTGGACACATAGCCCACTCATGTCCATACAATCCACAACCATAGCACATCTTTTTTCCATGTTTCTTGCTCTTGGTTGTGTTGGCCTTGCTTGAGATGTGATTCTTTTGTTGGGCTTTGGAGGAAGCAAGGTTTGAACCCTTCTCAAGCTTCTTCACCATGTTATCACGGTTATCTTGAGAAGGTTGTGCTTTCTCCTTACCCTTCAATCGAATCACATCTTTCTTTAATCTTTGCACTTCTTCTTTGAGCTCTATGTTTTCTATAAGATTTAGCTCAATCGAAGATTGGCTTGCTTGAGTAGCACATTCATTAGTACAAGAAATATTTAATTGAGATGGTGTACTAGTGAGCGGATGTGTGAGAGGTTGAGAGAATTTTACCGATGTAATCACAACCTCATGAGCCACCTCAAGCATGATGCTTGATTCTACTACTTCCTCATGAGAGCACTTTAGATGAACATAATTTGCTTGTAGCTCATTATACTTGCTTGATAGTTCATCTAGCCTTGCCTTGAGCTCAAAGTTTTCCTTCTCTAGTTGTGAAACACTAGAAGAGGAGTTAGTAACTAAAGCATGCTCAATTGACAATTTTTTATACCTCTCATTAATTGCCTTTAGCTCTTGCAATTTGGAGATGAGAAACTTTTCTTGATTTTGAAGCGATTGCTCTTGCTTCTCAATCTCTTCTTCAAGCTCATCATTCTTTTCAACTATCTTCATGATGATGAACTTGTCTTTATGGTTGAGATGATCAAGGTTGTAGTTGTCTTCAACTTCAACATCACTCTTATCTTGATCATCTACTTGTGCTTTCTCCTTTTCTTGATCTTTCTTGTTATTCTTCTTCTTGCTTTTCTTGGCCATGAGACACAAGTGATGAGTATCATGAGATACTGAGGTTGACTCATCACTTGGTCGCCATCGGGCTTGAGCATCGCTGCAAACAACTGCTTGCTGGTCTGCTGCCTCGGCCATATCGGACACGTCTGGTAGGCATACCGGACACGTCCGGTATGTGCAGGCAGACAGCACGTCATGTGCTGCTTGCACCTCTTGCTCCGGCTCGGTGCTCTTGAGGTCTTGTGAGGCTTCTTCGCTGTATGATGACATAATGGACATACTTTCCATTGACTTCATCTCAAGTACATCATCACATTTGGATTTTCCATACAAATCAAAAAGTTTAGTCCAAATGAGATGAGCACTCTCCGGAGGTGGTTGTCCATTGAAGATTGCCTCATCTTGAACCTCTACACTCAATGTACTCAAAATAATATTAATAGCTCGAGCACTGAGTTGCACGCATATCTCTTCCTCTTTTGACAAATTTTTGTAGTTGCTCCAATCAACTATAGAAAGAGGTATGCTTGCATCCACAATATGCTCAACAAGAGGACTAATATCTCTAAAAGCATTGAGTACATGTATAGACCAAGGTAGAAAGTTTGAACCATCATTTTGGAGAAGCACCGGCTCTGACTTGATAGGCGCCGACATCCTTTTCTCACGGCGGTGAAGCTTTAGGTGAGAACCTCGCTCCGATACCAATTGAAAGGACCTAGGATGCCGCCTAGAGGGGGGTGAATAGGCGTTTCTGAAAATTAACACCTTTAAATGCGGAAACAATTAGAAAGGGGAGTTTCCAAAATGGAAACTCCAAATCAAGAGTACTACCACCCCTCACAAGTTAGCCACAAAGTAAACAAGGTATAAAGAATATATCTAGAAGCTACAACCCTGCAACACCAAGTTAGAACAGAGAATAAATATTTTCAGTGCAGGCAGGAAATACCGGACGTGTCCGGTATGAATACCGGACGTGTCCGGTATACACGATTTCTGCAGATTAGCCCCGAACTTGCTCCTTTCGATTTCTATCTTCAAACCAAACTGCAGGCACCTAATGGAGATGACAATATACACAGAGAACCTGCAGTACAGCTAGAGCAACACAAATATCAAATGAAATGCGAATGAAGACACGATATTTGTTTTACCGAAGTTCGGACTCGTTCGAGTCCTACTCTCCGTTGAGGGGGCTGCGGGCGACCCAGCGAAGGTCAGCCCTAGAGGGTACCACGAAGGTCACTCTAGCCGGAGTCTTTTCCAACTCCTTTTCCTCCTTCCACTAAATGATTCCGAGGCGGCAGAATCGACCGTTACAAACTTTCCGAAGCAACCACAATCTCTCAGTTGCTCTCCGGCGACGCCTAGCCGTCTAGGACCGAAGAGTCCAAGAGTAACAAATGCGAATCACGAGATTGACAATATGCACAAGTGCTCAAGTGGTGGCTTGCTCTCTTTTTCAAATTCTTTCTCAACCCACAAATTGATTTTGCAATTTGGATCACACACTCACTAAGAGAGGGTTTAGGAGAGTTGGCAAGGCTCAAAAACGTGTGTCTATCTCATCAGAATCAGCAGCCTCCAAAGGTGGAGGCTTGGGGGTATTTATAGCCCCCTTGAAAAACTAGCTGTTTTATAGCCGTTGCAATACCGGACACGTCCGGTATGCATACCGGACACGTCCGGTATGACTCAAACCGCGCCAACGGTAACTAAGTTACAGTGAAGTTGTGAGGCGTCGGAACTCCTGAAGAATGCCGGGACTTCCGACCGTCGGAACTCCTGACTCAAGTCAGAACCCCCGACCCTCAGTAATTTTGAAAAACATGTAACTGAGTTAAAGTTAGTGAGGTGTCGGAACTCCCGACACATGTCGGAACTCCCGACACATGTCGGAACTCCCGACCATCGGAACTCCCGACTTACGTCGGAACTCCCGACTCTCACGGCGTTCGAAAACTAGCCGTTGGCCTCTGGTCATCCATACCGGACACGTCCGGTATGAATACCGGACACGTCCGGTATGACCAGGACAGAGAACCCTCCAAGTCAGTTGAAGTGCGACACGTCGGAACTCCCGACCCATGCCAGGACTCCCGACCGTCAGAACTCCCGACCTACGTCGGAACTCTCGACTAACCAACCCGAGAACAGCAGTTTTACAGCTGCTGGACAAATACCGGACACGTTCGGTATGAATACCGGACACATCCGGTATTGCCAGACCAGCAAAAAAACAGTTAGCACTTTTGTCGCTCAAATACTCAAAACTCACATGGGTTGGCTTGAGCACTTATGAAACATTATCTATCAACATGATGCATCCCTCTTAATAGTACGGCATACCTATTAAACTCAAGATAAACGGAAATATGAATTTGTACCACTTGAGTTGTTCTTTTTGAATTGATGTCGTCCCTTCCAATCTTCATCAAGTAAGGGTGCTAACATGTTGATGTTGATCTTTTCACTTGAGCATAGCCATCTTGAGCATGTGACTTGATTCCATTCATCAAGTTTGAATAATCCCAAATGTATCAAGTCACTTCCATCAACTACTTCATCATAGATTTGATCCTTCACATCAATATGACCATCTTAGCTTGAGTAGTACCTCAACTAAATGCAAGTACTTTCTTCTTCACCCTAGCTAGGTTCTTCGGCCGCCAAGCCGTCGCTTGCCCTTCACCCTTGCTTAGTACCTCGAAGCCTTTCCTTGCTATCTTCACCATCTCAAGCCATCAAGTCACATCTTGTGTTGAATCATCCATTCATATGTATTGTTATCTTTTTCATTTTAATTTAGCAAGCTTCAAATATGAGACCATTCTATATGCAATCCCTTATGTCTCATTAACTAATAATCATGAGCTTGCTTTCACATAGAACATGGAAATCCCACAATAATTAAGCCTTAGCATGAATTCCATTTGCATTGTTGTCTTGTGCTTGAACTAGATTGTTTATACAACAACACATCATTTTGGCTTTCATTAAGTACCTGTGAGATAACCTATTACCTGTTCACACTTAGCAAACGGGTTAGTCCTTTAATCATGTTGTCATTCAATCATCCAAAACCCACTAAAGGGCTAGATGCACTTTCATGGGGTCCATAGGGGCTGAGCGGCCCCACGTACAGGCTGGCTGACCCCACATGGTAGTGGGTCGAGCCCCACTTCTATGATTTGCCTTTTGAACCCTTCTAGAGTCTTCCCACATAGGTACAGCGATATAATTCCATAATTTCCTTCGATGATTAGGTCCTCCATGGAGGTTTTCTGGATAAACCCTGCTGAAAACATAGATTCACCAAAACTCATGGAATTTATTAGTTTAAACCCCTAAACCTTCATTAGTGATTACATTTATGCTCTTATCCATGTTTAATTGATGGTTTATAATGGTTGTTAACTACTATCAACATGAACCTTATCCCCCGTTAGCTTAGCATAGCGGAGCATCCGGGGTACTGCGTGGAGTGTCCATCAAACCATGCAGAGAGCGACACAAGTATCAGAGAGCTCCTAGCCACAAAACCGAGCATTTGTTACTCATAGCAGAGTATTCGTTGAATTATAGAGAATAGTAACCCAGTAACCCGAGAGCACCCAGTTCATACCGGAGCATTCATCGATTGACCAGACTATCCAATGTGGATAGAGAACTCTAGGTAAGCCTAAGTCCCAAACCTATCAGAGTGTCCGTGAACTCCACAGAGCATTCGTCGATCAGTACAGAGCAAGACCCAAGACAATCCATCTTGGTATCCAGCACAGTGGAATGTCCATCGGTAGGATGAAGTGTCCACCAGTCATTGGAAGACTGAGCTCGTGTAAGCAACCTACCCGAGTAATCAACCTACAACCAAGAGAGCTTAGTCATGCCCAATGCAGTAGTAGAGCCATAGTGAGATGACTCTCCCTAAGTTCTAAAGTAGTAACCTAATCCTATCCACCCATGTTCCCCCTCACCGTTCCGATCGTCGATGAGTCTCTTAGTCGATCTCTCGTATTCTTTCTAGATCATCTCAAGTAAGGAACGTGTGTAAGTCTTCGTCGTTAGCTTCTAGATGTCTGAATGGCAACACCATCAGGTAGGCACCCCACTATTATGAACCCTACTTTGGATACTTATCAAGTTACATTATGAGTCATGCATTACATGTAGTCTTAGATAATGATCACCTTCACACTACACCTAGAGTAGCTTAATAATCTGTAGAAGCCTCTCATCTAAACAATGGGAATGGGAATGCATAATGATTATTGCTTTGTTGCTTGGGCAACGGTAGAAGTCGAGCATGTGAAGGGAACTCATATTCGCGCGTGTAGGATGCTACACCTAGATAATAAAACTACTAAAACAAATGAGGGTACAACTTGACTTACCTGACTAATCTAGCTAAGGACTAATGTTCCTAATATGATAATCATGTTGATAACTTGGATATCTTGCTCATGCGAGGGGTAGGTCATCATGAGTGTGGGATCTTAGACGACATAGCTTGTGGAGCAGTAATGACTGTGTATTGGGATACATAAGTCTGAGTAACCACCGTATAGACCACATGTCGCGGATGGGGTCGACAAGCTGAGTAACTAGTTGTGACCTATTTATCCATAAAACTGGCAAGGGGGGTGGCGTTGGTCGGGAATGTTTAGGACATTGACCGGGAACCCAGTCGAACCTTTCGTCAGACATTCAGGCCGGATTAGGGAAAGATTGGAGACATGAGGCAACCCTTATATCTGGTGCACAAGATATGGAGGTTCATCCTGTTTCTCCATGTGGGTACAGTTATACACCTCTGTAGAGTCTTGAAAGCCTAGAGTCCCTCAGGACGAAACTATTCGGTTATTCTTTCTTTCTATACCCATGGTAGCATGAATGATGGACTATGAGCACTTCTGTTATAAACTTATAATGATAAATACCTTTACTTCTAATGTTGAGCATAACATGTCATAATCTTAATGAACATCATTACTTTTCGCACTTATACAAATGCCTGATAATTACCCTATGCATCCACCAAATATTATGTGTTGGAATTAAGTCTTGTGAGTACGCAATGTACTCATGGTGCAGCCGTTAACTTGTTTTGTAGGAACAATGTAGATCGATGTGAGTCGAGTCTGCCTAGTTTGTCGAGGAAGGGTGACCCCAAGCATGCTACAAGTTAACTCCATAGTATGTCCGAGTGACCTTGAGTGATCAACTCTAGAATGGATTATGGATCTCACCTAATGGTTGGATTAGACCACGTAACTTATGTAAACTTTCTCTTGTAATTTATCCAATATAATCTGTTTGAGCATTATTCACCGGCTTGTGCTGGTTTGGTATGTGAACTATTGAATGCCACTCAACCTAATCCTAAAGAGGAGTTGCTTAGTGCGCTCCTAGGGGACTCGAAGTTGTTAATTCGACAACTCCCATCGGCTTTGATATTGGTTCCTGATAGGATGGATATCGATGATCGACAGCCGCCGTTGAATTGGTACAACCGACAAGGTCAACCCTCCACGAGTAGGCTCTCGGTCTCCCAACACGAATTAGGGTGATGACGGCACATGGTGTTTGCCATGGGGCTGCAGCAGCCCTTATCGCCGCCCACCTTTGTCTCCAGCCAGGAGTTGACCTACATGCGATGGCACCTGGGTCCCCATCAAGGGTGGATGTGCCTAAGGACATCGATGTCGGGCGGCTGATAGCTGATTTTGGTGTCGCCACCAATGCCATTGCCATGGTTGTAAACATAGAGCAAGTCATCAAGGACACCCCTTGTTGAGGTTGAGTCCTGTTGGTTTGCTCCCCTATAAAATGTTATCTGAGTAAAATTTTGATTTGTAGAATAGTAGTACTCTTTGCAAACCATGAGTGTTTGATGGTTGTGTGATGGTAGTAGTAGCCCTCGAGCGCTCAGGTACATAAGTGTAATGTATTTGAGTGCTGAGACCTTACAAATCACAACAATTGCTCCAACGTGCTTGTCTACGCATAGCCTCCGACCGTGTCGAGCTGAACGTCGATTGGCCAGCATGGCTTTGTTTGGGTGGCGACCATGCGGCATTGCATAGAACTTAGGGCGTAGCCCCCATGGCATTTTTAGGAAGGTGCTTCCTAAGTCATCTAGGGCGCATGGCTCTTTTGTTCGTAGCAACTTTAGAAAATAGGTGCACTATATTTTTTCTCAAAGGAAGAAGACGATAGTTAGTGCTTATTAATAGCATTGGCAAAACTTGCCTTGCCGTCTTTGATCTTCCCCCGCTTGAGGCTGACCCGAGCTTCATTGTGGCAAGCACCGTTGGTGCTTTAGGCCCTAGTCGTAGGGTTGTCCTTGGCGGTCGAGTCGTGTTTCCCTTCCTTTGGCTTTGCTTCTTCGGACAAATTGGGTACCTTTTGTGGCACTAGGGTAGCCGGCGAAGCTGAAACCATGGAGTCAGGAGGTAAGACGCTGGCCGAGGTTTCTAGGCATGAGCCGGTGCTCTAGAGATCAGGGCGAGCAGTCTGGGTGTTTCCTGAGCTGGCCTCCTGTTTAGTCTTGTCAATGGGCTTCGACTCATACAGAATTCAGGTCCCATTGGGCCTATTCTATAGCCAGCCTCTCGTATTCATAAGCATCTTGAAAACTGCCCACAACAGGTGATGACACCAGCGTGGGCTAGGCATTTTGAGCTTGAGGTAGGCGTATACTAGCTGGGGATTGCCATGAATTTGGCATAGCAGGGCCTCTCGAGGATAGCGTGGTAAGGACCCTTGAAGTCTATGACTTCAAAGGAGAGTGTCTCCTTGTGATAGTGTACCTAGTCATTGAACATGACGAAAAGAGTGATCATGCCTGAGAGGCGTAACCCATCATCCGGGGACGATCCTGTAGAATGGAGAATGATGAGGGATGTAGTTTGCTCACGTCGATGTTTTGCTTTTCAAATGCACCCTTGTAAAGGATGTTTATGCCACTTCCTCCATCCATAAGAACTCTCGTCATTTTGATGCCTCCTATGACTGCGCTGACCACTAGAGGGAATCAACCGGCCTTGATAACATGATCAGGGTGGTCATCCCTATTGAAGGTGATTGGGCGCTTCGACCATCTTAGATAAACAGAAACTACAGGAGCAGTGGCAAAGATGAGACATCAGGTTACCGTCCTGTGACGATGGTCCTCATAGGCCTATGGGCCTCCAAAGATAATCATGACGCCCTCAATGTTGGGGTAGCCATCTTTATCATCCTCATCGGCACTGTCTTTCCCCTTCTTCGGGCGGCCACCCTTCGCCTTGTCCTTGCCAGCTTGAACGATCTCACGCTTGTAGGTCTGACAGTCCCTGGTCAGATGATTCAGTGGGAAATCGTGGTTTTGGCATGTATGGTTGATGATCTCGTCGAATTTTCCATGGCCTCCATGGCTTTGCTTAGGCTTGTTGCCTTCGTGCTTCTCGGTGTTGGCCATGAGCTCACCTCTACTGCTTATGATCCTTCTTCATTAGCGAGGATTCGTCCGCATCGTCGGTGAGCCACAACTTGTATTTACCATTGCTGGTATTAAAGCAATCCATCGGTGTGCTCATGGGCTAAGGCGAACATGTCGTGGAGGTTGATATTCTTCCTTCACCCAATGTCCCGAATAAGGGCCTCGTTGTTGATGCCTGCGATAAAGGCGGTGACGCTACTAGCGTCAAGGACGTCCTCGAGTTTGTTCAGCTCGCTGTGTAAAGCATCTAATGTAATCACGAAGGCTCTCACCGGTCTTGCGTTTGCATCCCAGGAGGTTCCATGAGGTGCCTGGCTTAGTGTAAGCCCCTCAAAATGATTATAGAATTCCCTTTCGAGGTTAGCCCATCGTTTGATCGTACCTTCCCAAAGTTGTTTAACTAGTTTCTAGCTGAATCAGTGAGGTAGATCGGAAGATACTGAATCATGAAGAACATGTCTGGTGCGGACGCTGCTTTCATGGCAAGATAGTAGTTTACCGGCCAAATCTTTGGATCTATCTCACCATCGTATTTGTCAATATTTGGAGCACGAAACTTGTGGGGCATAGGAGCCGATCGGATCTGGTATCCAAACGTAGGGGGTCATACTAAGTCACAGGGGTCATCCTCGACAGCACGTGGTGTTGGCTCAGGGCCGATCCCTTGGATTTCTCCTATCACGATGGGCGGCGCCCTCGCCGTTGGAATAGTAGCTGCTCCTCGAGTCGTAGTTAGTCTCGTCGTCTTCGTGACCTCCTCATTGGCAGTATGCCCACCACCACCACCCCCTCGTCCATCGCCTCCCCAAGCGCCACCATTGTCGCCCCGTCGTGGGGCAAGACCTCGATGGCATTCGGGATTACGATGTGGGGATCTGTTAGATCAGTGCGGTGGTTGAGCCCCCGAGTTTTGGGGTGCATGGCTATGGGTAATAGAAGCATCGCTAGGTGCTGGTATGCGATCGACAGCAGCCGCTATCAGCTCTTGAATCCTTTGGAAAGCTTGTTGTCCTTCCTCGGTGGATGGTTGTGGCATCGTCGCCGCTTCTCTCATGGCCTCGGCCAAATTTTGCCCCGTGTTAGAAAACATCGAAGCTGCTCACAGAATGTCATTGTGGGCCTGGTGGCCTCGAGCTACGTTCTGCTCTTGGAGCTGACATTGGAGTTCCTGATTCTCATCTGCTAACACGTTGTTGTGATTGAGCAGGCAATCCCAAGCCTGTTGGCTAGTCTCATAGGGTGCTGCATAATCAAAATCGACATGATTGTGTGGGGAATGCTCAAGAGTGAGGTATCCGTTCCCTCGTAATCACTTGCGCCGACATAGCAACTGCGTGTATGCGAGAAGATGTCATCATCGTCAGCGTTCAAATGGTCATCTCCGTATGGCTAGAAGCGATCGTAGAGAGAAAGGTGTGAAGCCGAGTCATTAATGAGTCCAGTGGCGTTGATGATATTACACTAACTGTTTTCATCAGAGTAGTCCGATCTTTCCAGGACGGTGCTGCCCTAGCTGAGGTTGTGGATGGTGACTCCGACGAGATTCAAGTTGAAGTCGTCATCGCTGCGACTCCGATCAGTTTGATGCGGGTTCTGTGAATCTTCTGTAAGGGACCCAAAAGATAGTGTGGTAGCTTGAAGAGGCTAGGTCTGGTGAGTTGTCGCTGCGTGTGTTGGTGCTCCCAAGAATTGAGAGCGAATCAGATTAGGTTCTACGTCCATCGTTGGGACTGGATCCCTAATCTTGCGAAGGAAAAGATTAGCGTTGAGCCTAGGCTCTCGGCCGGGTTCAGTGAAAAGCTGACCATGGTAGGCTAGATGATGGGCGATGGCGAGTGGTCCTCTATCCATGGCCTCCTCCGGTCCGGTGGTGAAAGCACGGATCTAGAAAGACTGTTCCTCCTCCCATTCGGTCAGCTTAGGTTCCTATAGGCGCAGGTCCCCAAACCGGTCGGCGATGAAGTTGAACTTGCCGAAGACGATCCTCATGCCAGGCTTCATCTTCTCTAGTTCATCGCCGAAGTCGAAGACGATTCCCATCTGAAACACAAAAACAAATCTGAACACGAAAGACCCCTACCTAGCGCGCCAACTATCGGATTGTTTTGCTCCAGCAATATCTAGCAACGTGATCGCATAGACGGAATAAGATGGTAGCACACGAGACACAGATATTTATACTGGTTCGGGGTGCGGTGCGTGCTAATCCCTACTCCAGTGGTGCGACTGCTCTTGTATTCGTATGCTTAATTACAGGAGCTATTGCTCCTAGCTACGTAGTAGATTGGAATAGGTGGAAGATGGATCCCAAGCCCGAGGTCCCTACCCTCCATTATATAGGCAGGAGAGGTAGGGTTACAGAGAGGGCGATCGGGCTAAGAGATTGAGTTCCTAGTTTGTTACACGATATGCACAACAGATTGATCCTAGCTATCGTCTAGATATACCCACCTTGAATTGCCTTGATCTCCATGTTGGTCGATGGCGTCAGCCCTTGCGGGCCTCCTCCTTAGCGGCTGTTGGGCCGATAGCCTAGCGGTGGTCACATATACGGGCGGTGCAGGTACCCCTGACCCATATATCTGACATAACATGTCGGCAATGTCCATTGAAAAGACTTTGGGAGGCTAGTCCTCCGTGTTAATAAGTTCGCCGCCGGTAGGGGCCAACACAGGGCTGTGTACGCAGATCATGTAAAGACGGTGGCCGTTGGGGCCAAGTGCGGCCATGGCGTCGTCGAACTCCGTCTGCCCATCATCAACGTGGCTGATCATCGAGGATGACGACACGTCGCTCGGGGACACGCTGAACAAGGGTTCGAGCAGGTCGTCGCTCTAGCCGATGACGCGGCCGGACTAGGCGACGCGGAAGCGGTGGAGGCGTAGGTTGTGGAATGGCGCGTCTATAGAGGTACAACCGATGAGGACCGAGCACATCGGGCGGTGGTGGTCAGCGCAGCCGCGGGCTGGCATGCACACGTAGTCCCTACCGGGCACGACGCTCGGGATGCAGGGCGAGCAACTTCTCCGCCAACAGCAGAAGCAACTGAACAGATCGTAGTAGTAATGCTGGTCGCCGTCGTCCCCCACTGCACTACCTCCTCAATCGCCACCGGTAGACGCCACGATCCTTCGATCTGCCATGCCGCACCTTGCTCTGTACCAAATCGATCTGCCCGGCGATATCTGTTCCTAAATAATAAATACAAGGATTCTCAATACTTCCTCGATCTCCACCAAATCGATCATCGGTAGGATAGAACGGCGGCTGCTTAAAATACGAGAGGGTTTAGTATAAAAAAATTACCAGAGTGTTCCCTTTTTTGTTTCTAAAAAAAGTTTCACCTTTTTTTCTCTATTTTGGGCGTTTTTAAAATAGTGCTTTCAGGGCCTTTTTCATTAGATGACAACTTTCCTCCTAGAGTAGAGACTTGATACACGAGAGAGTGAAATTGATCTTAGAGATCATAGCAACTAGCATTGATTAGAAGGCTTGCTTGTGGTGAAGTAGAGCTAGAGTAATTTGCTAACCCACCATCTTATTGTCTAATAAAGATTGCTCCAGTGCTTTAAAGAGATTTTTTATAGACTATTCACCCCCTCTAGCCACTTAGATCCTATAAGCGTGGGGATTAGTGGTTCCAGACCCTCGAGTGGACCACCGGCTCTGCACCTATGGTCTAGCAAATGGCGTATGCGTGGCCGATCTCATCATAGAACCAGCTCTCCCCGCTAGTGGAGCTCACAGGTGTGGGTCTCTGTCGATTTTCCCAGCCATAACCCACCCCTTCATTGGGTATGGACTGGTGGGATATAAGCTCATCTTATCCCTATCCCATATCTGGTTCTTATCCCATTTCAGATATATAAACAAGGGTTATGATATCCACCTTCCCTCGTTTTCCATTCCCACTGTCCTTTTCTCACGATCCAAACGTCACCTAACATTTTCACTGCTCCAGCTAAGGCACACATCCTGTCGTTGTTTCTTCGGGCCTATTTGGCAGGACTTTGGCTCCACAAAAACAACTCTGGCTCTGAGTCCGGCTCCTCTGAAGGAGTACATTTAGGCCAGGCTTAGTGAAGAGTTTCATGGAGTTGTTTCCAAAACAGCCATGTCATGTAGAATAAAATAAAATATGGATGAAACACCCACTCTCAATAGAGAGTTTTATTCTATAGTTTTATAGACAACTAATTTCATGACTCATAGAGAGTTGATAATCGTGCTAAGAGAACTCACTTTTTCTCTCTCCTTTAAAACCTTGCCACATCATGAAAAGCGCTTACGTGACATGAGACTGGCCTCAGAACCGGAGTCTTTGCTATTTTGGTAAAAACAGCTTCTAAGAAGGCTGAAATATCTATAATATATCTGTTTTTTCTTTTTCTTTTTCTTTCCTTTTTTTTTTCTTCTTTTACTTATTTTGTTCTTCCCCTAGCCCATCGCTGTGGGGAGACCGGGGATCCCGCGGCGCACCACGAACTCTTCTTTCTTCACCGCCGCCCCACCGCTCCCGCTCGGACTACCACCACCGCCCCACACCTCCCGTCGCGCCGCCGAGCGACGGCGCGCATCCGCCTCCTCCGCTCGGCCCCTCCCGCCCTGCCTCCCGCGCCATCTCGCCTCTCATCGCCGCCCCGCTTCTCTCCGTCGTTCCTGGCCGCCGGGCTTCTTCTCCATCGCTGGCTACGCGCGTGAGGAGGGAGGAGGAGCTGCAGCGCGTGGGTCGATGGGCAGCGGCGTCCATCCCGCGTGAGAAGGGAGAAGGAGACGGTGAGATCTACTTTTTTTCAGCTCCTCCATCTCTCCCAGCTCTCTCTCAGCGCGTTTTGCGGAGATTCGTCGGTAGCGACGGCGGGGCAGTCCCAGGCTCGGCGGCGGCGTCAGCGGCTCCCCCTCCCGCCTCTCGCCAGTCGCCTCGCGTCCTCGCCAACTGGAGCCAGCAGCCGCTGCTCCACCAAGGCGGTCGCGCCGCTTTGGGAGCGCTTATGCCCCAAAGCGAAGCGTTACCTGTCCGCTTAGCGCTTCAGCAAGCCATGGTTACTGGAAACCATTGTGTTTTCACTTCACCGTTGATGTGCTGACTTCAATCACCAGGAAGCTGATGGTGTCCACTGTCCACCATTGCAAATCTAATCGAACTTAGTCAGTGATGCTATTTTGTTAAATACGTATTTGAGTTCAACTGCATGACCACTTCGTGTGTAGTGAGGTCCTTTGAATTCCTAGAGTTTGTAATTCGGCTGCACATGAACCCTTTCCCAGAGTTTGTTAAACAGTTGATAGCTCGTGATGCTGTCGAGCCCATTGGTTCAATAACAAGGCCCTTGAGCCAGCAATTAACTGGAAAAAAAACATATTTGAGTAGTCCATTCTGCAGGTGTAGCTAAAGATATCATCAGCATACAATGTAGGTTACTAAAGGATAACAAACTATATTGAAGTCACTTATTCTAGGCATGTTGGGTCTCCTGGAGAGGTGGTGCTGTCGAGGCCTAGAGGGAGGCCTTTTGTCTCAACTTTTGATTTCAGGAAACTTAGCCCCCAAATCCATTAGCAAACTGATGATGTTACTACCGGAAACAGTAAACAGGACGTTGAGTTGCTATATAGATACAGTTTCTACACTCCAACACAAAGCAGATGGTCTAAACTAGTAACCAATAGGCAGGACACTAATCTAGTGTTTGTACTCTGCATGAATGATTGGTAGCCATAAACCCATTTCCTTGTATGGAATGAAACCTTCTTTTGTTCCTTTAATGACAACTTACTTTTGTTAATGCTGTGCAGGTCAGTACTTTTGCAGCTAAAGGGATAATTTGCATTTTTTGCTATCAAGTTGTTTGAAAGTTTTATATGATTCAGAGAAAAAACAGATATTCTTCAGCTAGTGGATCTGCTCATTGATGGAAGGCGACCAGATTTTGGTTCAGTCAGAGCAGAACCTTATACCAGGTGCGCAAACTCTTGTCATTGGTCAAGAGTTTGCAGATGTTGACACATGTCGGAGGGCTATCAAGGACATGGCCATTGCTTTGCACTATGAGCTCCGTGTGGTGAAATCTGATCGTAGCCGTTTCATCGCGAAGTGCTCAAAAGAAGGTTGCCCTTGGCGTGTGCACATCGCCAAGTGCCCCGGTGTTCCAACTTTCACTGTCCGGACTTTGCACGGAGAGCACAAATGTGAGGGTGTTCTGAACCTGCATCATCAGCAGGCTACTGTTGGTTGGGTTGCTAGGTCTGTCGAGGCAAGGCTCAGGGATAACCCACAGATTAAGCCAAAGGAGATACTGCAGGATATTCGGGAACAGCATGGGATCGCTGTTTCTTATATGCAGGCATGGCGTGGAAAGGGGAGAAGCATGGCTGCAGTTAATGGTACCCTTGAGGATGGATACCGCCTTCTTCCTGCATATTGTGAGCAGATTGTTAAGACGAATCCTGGTAGCGTTGCAACATATAGAGGTATTGGACCAGGGAATGCCTTCCAGCGGCTGTTTGTCTCGTTTCGTGCATCCATTCATGGTTTCTTAAATGGGTGCAGGCCCCTTCTAGAAATTGACAAGGCTGACTTGAAGGGAAAGTATCTTGGGACATTGCTATGTGCGTCAGCTATTGATGCTGATCACATGATGTTCCCTCTAGCATTTGGTATTGTTGATTCTGAGAGCGATGATAACTGGAACTGGTTTATATCGGAATTGAGGAAGATGCTTGGAGTTAACACAGATAAGATGCCGGTCTTGACTATACTTTCTGAGAGAAAAAGGCAAGTGGTTGAAGCAGTTGGATCTAATTTCCCCTCTGCTTTTCATGGATTTTGCTTGAGATACGTGAGTGAGAATTTCCGTGATGAGTTCAAGAATACTAAACTGCTTAACCTTTTCTGGAGTGCTGTTTATGCTCTCACAGCATCAGAATTTGATGCAAAGGTAAATGAAATGATGCAAGTTCAAGATGTTATGCCATGGTTACAGCGTTTTCCGCCAAACCTGTGGGCAGTTTCTTACTTTCAGGGTATCAGATATGGCCATTTTAGTCTTGGGATAACTGAGATATTATTATATAACTTGTCCCTTGACTGTCATGAACTTCCCATTGTGCAAACCATCGAGCACATCAGGCATCAACTGACTTGCTGGTTTGCTGAACGTCAGAACTTGGCACAGTCATACAATTCGGTTCTTGTTCCGTCAGCTGAGAAACTTATTTCAGAAGCTATCCATGACTCACAATGCTATCAAGTCCTTCGAGCAAACAAGGTGGAGTTTGAGATTGTGTCATCGGAGCGAACAAATATTGTCGACACTCAAGCTAGATCCTGCTCATGCCGCCGATGGCAAATTTACGGCATTCCATGTGCACATGCTGCTGCTGCACTGCTTTCATGTGGTGAAGACCCCTGTCTGTATGCTCATGACTGCTTCAGCGTAATGAAGTACCGAGAAACCTATTCCCAGCCAATATATCCAATTCCGGACAGGAGCCACTGGAACAAATCGTCTCCCGGGTTACAAGGTGTAGTCAGCAAGGCCGATGTGATCCTTAGCCCACCCAATATCCGGAGGCCTCCTGGTCGACCCAAGATGAAGATTCTAAAGATTGAGAGCATGAAGCGTCCGAAACGGATCGTTCAGTGTGGTCGATGTCATCTTCTAGGGCATTCTCAAAAGAAGTGCTCTTTGCGAATCTGATGCATATTCATTGATGTACACTGAACTTTGTTTTATTGACAATTTAGGAATTTCATTCATGCTTCGTATCAGGTGCAGTTAGTCCTCTTATGGAAGTACTTCAGTACTGTATAGCTCTGCCTCTGAAATCATGTCGACGTTGAGCACTGTCTGTCTATACCAAAGTGTCTATAGGCAAACTGCCATTTTTATGATTTTTGCAGTTATGGTTCTATCCTTCTATTTACGATCCAGGACCCCTGATCCAATTTAGAATTCAAGATTTTATTTTCATGACTTCGATTTAAGGACCAATTTGGCAGGGTTTCGACTTCTAAACGGACTTTAGCTCTGGCTCCGCTAGTTTGGATGTCTATGTATGGACCTCAATCCATGTGTATTGGAGTGAAAAAATTATGAAATTTAATCACTAACGCATGTAGACCGAGGTGAATGCATGGACATCAAACGAGGCCAAAAGTGCCACGAGAGTGGAGTGTGGAGCTGAAGAATGCAGCTGTTGTGTGACGAAGTACGTGCTTTGGATACACAAGGAAATAGAGAAAGTAGAACATGATTACATCACATGAGAAAGTCTGGACAGATAGCTTCACAGGAGCAAAATTACAATAATGTCAAGCAGAAACACCGGCGGCTGTTAGAAACCAGGTGTTCCCTTGAACCAATCAGGTCGTGTTCACTCGAGGAGCCTATGACCAGCCAAAGACATAGTCGAGGATGTAGACGATGACCAGCGAGAACGGATAGAGCATGTAGGCGACGAGGCAGGTCCAGAGCGGGAACGTGGTCCGGAAGCTGGTGAAGAGGGCCATGACGACGCAGACCAGCAGGATGATGAGCACCTCCGATGAGAAGTCCCACGTCAGGTTCCTGAAGTAGATGAGCGCCAGGAACACACCGAGGCACAGCGTGTTGTTCATCGTCACGCCGCCATACACCTGCGAATCAAGAAGAAGCGTCGTAAAATGTCTCTTGCAGACGATGCATCAGTCGCCGTGTTTGTCAGTGGTAGTCTGGTACAAGTACAACAACGACCACATACCTCGGAGAAGGTCAGGGAGCAGGATCTCTGCTTCTTCCTGCTGGCGAAGATGACGGCGGAGACGGCCTCGCTGGAGTTGGTCGCAAGCGGTAGGGCGATGAACGAGATGAAGAAGGACGGGATGTGCGTGGCGTTCGAGAAGTTGTGGACGGCATCCACGAGTGGGTCGGCGAACGTGGCCGCGATGGCGGCACCCAATAGCAGCAGCGCCACAGCCTTGGTGATGCACCACCCGGGGTTCTCCACGCTCTCCACCGCCTCATCGGACCTGTCAATCAGCTGGTCGTGCTCCTGCCGTGTCCTCTGCATGATTCCATCCAATTCCATTCGCATCAGTGCTCTGCCGTGCCCAATTCCTAAGCTACTGGAGGCTGCAGGGCGAACAGATTACCTCATGGTATTCATTGAACTTGCTGGAGAAGGCGCCGCCCACGGGCATGTTGCGCTTGGCCTCGTTGAGCCATTTCTTCATCCCCTGCACAAACTCCTCCTCCTCAACGATATCATTGCGGGACGTATCAAAGTCGGCCATGACCTTGTCGACCGCATCCGTCCTGTCAAATTCAACCTCATCGAAGTTGATACCGACGATGAGAGCGTGGAGCTCGGCACGGGACAGGGAGCGGCTCTTGTCCATGTCGATCTTGTGGAACAGCCTGCGTGTCAGCACAAGACAAGGTTCATGACATTTGCATGAAACATTTTGCTCCTAACTACCGTATACAACAAGGTGTTCAGAGGATCACACTTTCTGATGACGTCTTCATTGGGTGTGCCATCATCGTTTAGCAGACGACCAAGTGACTGCATTTGGGCGTGCTTCAGAATCCCAGAGATCACGTGCTTGTGCTTCGCATATGCAAGCTTCCTCCTCTGAATCCAAGGCTGGAAAACCTGGTGCATGATTTGAGGATCCAATTTCACGGTCAAAGTTACCCTCATAATCTAGAACTGTCAATCCTGTTACCGTCTCAGGAGGCTAATTGCCAGAATGTATTTTATTTACCTGGTACAGACAGTAGGAAAGCACGAGCAAGAATGACACGATAAGGGCCAGGAACATAGCTAGGCGCTGCCCGTGGTGGGTCTTCAACATCTTTGGGAACTGTGCGATGATGAAGGGGATAACAGATAGCCCCATGATCCGCGCTGCATAGCTGGTCTGCACATCGGTTGTAATACCAGTGCCTGCCACCAATTTTGCTAGTCACTAAAAAAGGAAGCAAAACTAAACACAATTCTTTGAGGATTGGTGATTGACTATTTAGTTGTTATCTTTCGAAATGAACAACTGGTTTGTGGTTCACTGGCCTACTTCAAAATTACATGATAAACAACCATTAGACGGTCTCCATTCAAAACACTTTGCATAAGAGAAAGCATTATACCAGTCAAGCTGAAGCCCTTGGTGTCTGTTCCATCAACTGCCTCACGGTTTGGCCCAAGATCACACTTGCCAACAACGACACAGGTTCCCCAAAGCAGGGTGAGGAGGAAGACGGTGGAACCAGCAAGCAGCCCCATTCCGATATGTACCTGACTCTGTGCCTCCTCTTTACTCCCGGACAGGCCAGATACTGTAACGTGATCAACAAACAGATCAGGATAAACCTATTTTCGGGATAAACAGTAAACATATCAGAATTGTAGTTGGACGTGCAAGCACAGTGTGAATATACAACATTAGTTTCATGATTCAGTATATTGATGAAGAGAAATATGCTTGATCAATTGCAATAAACAAATTGAATTTTGCATCATACTATCACAGAAACAAAAACACATAGTAATTTACAAACATTTCTCCTACCACATTAGATTTTTCTTTTTTAAAGTGGCTCCAGGAGTAACAAACCATTTTGTTAACAGAGTAGGATGAAAATAAATATAACGAGTTTGTAGGCTACTGAGGTGTTCAAACCAGAATAATGATCTGATCACATGCGGTTGTTCTACAGCACAATAGTAAGGTGCAATGTCATATCCATAATTAAGTCTATGTCGGCATAAGGTGCTATGACATATCCATAATTAAGTCTATGCAGGCATAAGGTGCTATGACATATCCATAATTTAATTATGTAGGCCCATGCCACATTGGTAGACTGCGATACGTAGATGGCAGATCGCATCGAGATCTGATCTACTGTGTTAGTATTATGATAACATCAGAAACTGCATCCGACTGTAGCAACGAAGTCGTACTCTTTTCTGAGTAAAGAGTAGTACATAACCTTCCCCAGATACAATTTCACAGCACAGGAAGCCTATGATTTCGTAAATACACACGTAATGCTTGCTGTAGTAAATAAAAAAAGGTCAATTATGCAAGGCAAATAAAAGTGAAAGGAAAGGGTTAAAGGTCAAAAGGCTTTAATGGAACTTTTAAAAAGCTAAAAACTAAACCAACTGATGAATTTCAGAAAAAAGCAGAGCGGTGGCCAGGCTTTATCCCTGGAAAAATCAAAGGCTCCATAAAAAGTAATAACCCAAAAGCTTACACTCTGACCCAGACATCCAGTAAGAAAGCAAATTAGACTGCTAGAAACATCAGATCTGAAGCAAAACAAATAGGAGTAACAGAAAAAGCGTTAAAAAATGAAAGCGAAAGGATGTTTTGAATTCCCTCACTACGATTACTTTTGCCCTGCCAATCGCAAGAGCAGTTCAACGATCCTTTCTAAGTTGAAGTGCGAACAAAGCAAGCTCGGTGGAAACTAACGCTAGACTCGAGCCATGAGCTAGCTAGGAGCAGGCAACCGAATGCTTGGCGATTCATCAAAGCAAAGCACAGAATGAGGCAAGCAAAGCGAAGGAAGGCGAGGAGGAGAGCGAACCGAGGACGAGGAGCGCGTCGGGGAGGGCGCCGAGGATGGGGAGGAGGAGGCCGCCGACGAGGCCGGGCCCCATGATCTCGAGCAGCAGCTCGCTCCCCGCCGATAGGTACGTGGCCGCCTTGTACATGAGGAACCCGTAGGTCAGCACCAGGAAGAGGTTGCCGAGCACGGTGGTGGTGCAGGGGAGGAAGCCGTAGGACTGCTCGCACTTCTCCTCGGCCGGCGGGGAGCCCGAGAGGCGGATCACCGAGAGGAGCGGCGCGGACGGGGCGCCGTCGGAGATGAGGCGGCCGTACGCGGCGGCCGCCAGGAGGGAGAGCAGGAGCGTGACCAGCGGGAAGCCGCGGCGGTGCTGCCGGCGAGTCGCCATTGCCGCTGCGGTGGTGGTGAACCAGGAACAGGTGGGCTCCTTGCCTCCTCTGGTCTGGTGCGGAGGACGGGGCCGCGTAGCTTTATACGGCCGGATTCTTCTGCGGCCGATGCGGAGGATTGGATTGGATTGGAGTCGCAGTCGGCTGTTGGCTTCGGGAAGGGTAACATTCTTACGCGGTGTCCTACAGTTCCTGTACGCTTTCCGTGTGGGTGTGGCACTTAGATGGCCAATCGCCTAGAGTAATAATGGATAGGGAGAGCGTGAGAGAGATGGATGGCCAATCGGCAAACAAATATCTTGGACGGTGTCCAGCGTACGTGTTCATTTTATGTGCGGTTCGCGGCAAGTAATTTATGGGATACGCATGTCACTCATGTAGACACTTTGTAAATTTTATCCATTTGGTACATTTTAGTTACAAATTAACTTATTATACGTTTTCCCAGTCTATTCTTAGTTTTTTACACCTACATTTATGTTTTACAAGTGTTTGGTTAGAATTTTAGCTTGAACTGTGCATTTAATAAGTTTTTTTCCCTATATTATTAACAGTGGTAATTAATATGCATGAACGCCTTAGCCCTTGAGTTAGCTTTTTTCCTATATTATGAACGGTGGTATAAGTGGATAATCCAGAATCATGTATATGTATTCTAGGATATTGTTTGGTAATTGCATATCTATGTAATTGAGATGTACATTTAGAGGGTTACTTTATATTAAATTTCGTGATCATGTTTTTCCTATATTATTAACAAGGTTTCATTTTGTTTTTTTTTCATACCGTTACTTCATGCTATTTTTTATAATGGTTGGGGTGGTAAACTTTTTAGACAATACAATAAATCAAATATCTATATCGATTATCAGTTATCATTAGAATCTATCAAATTGATGGCATAATGTGTGTTTTTTTTCCATTTAGACTTTCTAGGATTTATACCCATCTCTAACATGTGGCAAAGCGCGTGGCCCGAGCATGCAGTGTGGCGGATAGTCGGGTGGCGCGATAGGCCAAAGGCTCGGGCAAGCATGGCGGGTGTGCGACTTGGGTGGGCGGCACCATAGGATGGCGGTTTGGACGCATGGCACGATAGGCTTAGTTCCGGTGACCGCGCTGTTGAGAGTCACAACCAAGGCGTCAAGTTCATGTGGTCTGATTTCATCCATGGTCATCTCGATTTATTTTGGTTTGCTTCTCTTGCACCTCACTCTAATTGGTCCATGGTGGACACGATTTGGAAATTTCCTGCATATAGGTGTGATCTATTTTTGTTTTTTGGAAATTTATGAATCTATGTTGTTATTACTTTTGTGCCTCTGATGTTGGGTGTTTATACTTTTCCACTACGAATTTATGAATCTGTGTATTGGTTTGTGTCTAATGATTTTGGATGTTTATACCTTTTCCTCTACGTTTGGAACTGGTTTTGGAATTTGGACATGGACTCTGCATGCGATGAACTTGGCTATGATTCACATGGGGGAGGATGGCGTGAGCTAGGGACGAAGTTTCTGAATGGACGAAGAAACCTCTCTCTTTAATAGTATTAGGAAAAGATGTGCATATCGAGACTCCCAAACTATGGGGCTAATATGTTCCTTGTAGCCCAATAGGCATCCTCAAAATCCACAAATCATCAGTTCTTTTGAAAAGGCAAATCAGTTTGGGTTAGACATGGTTTTGGTTAGGGGTATATATGTGAGTATTTCACAATTACCCTTGGCTTGATGGAAGCCCAGAGTCTTTATTTGATCCGGTATATGGGATGTATATCCCATTCCGAAATAATCTATTAATCTGCTATTAAGCCGTTTCATAGCAGTTCCGTCTATCTCTTTATTATGAAAGACCAGGTTGGCCCATTCTGCCATACATAAGTACCCCTTTTTTGGCTGAGTAGGATTCTATCTTAAGTGGAATCACTTATATTTATGGACAAAGGGACAATTTTATTGGAACAAAAGTATTTTTTTTTCATTGGGGAAAAATTCCATGTTCAAACTTCAAATTCAACATTACCCACAGCCTTTACCCTATTTTTCAAACAATGCTATTGTGTGGAGTCCTCGAATTCTCAAGTATGCCTACATAAATGTGTCCGTGGCCCAATGCGAGTGCCTTCACCCCAAACATGATTGGTGATTGGCAGGACGTTTGACAAAAATGACCAATTCAAGTAGTAACAAGAAAAGTGAGTGAGTGTGTGTGTGTGTGTGTGTGTGTGTGTGTGTGTGTGTGTGTAGTCTCGCAAAAAAAGTATATAGATACCCACACACGCTCTCTCTCCTGTGATGTTGGATCGTGCGGCGTTTTCAAAGACCAAAGTTTGTTGTTGTGGATGATTGGAAGGTGATACTTCAACGGTAGTCATTGGCATTGCTAAGTTTGGACATATTGGAACTAGACAATCTCAAAGCCATAGATTGGAAATGAAGAATGTCGTTAGGGGGCTCTAGATTTACTCTAGTGTTTCTTTCTTATGATCCGAAGACTTTGAGGTAAGAGCATCTCCAAAGTTCCCAATAAATCCTCCTAATCTAGGATTTTTTTTGGCAACAATGAAAAAACCCTATCTCAAACAGTTCCCAATATTTCTGTGCTTGGAAAATATTTCCGTACTTGGAAAAATAGACCGACAACGCGTGTATCCATCGACCAATCAAAGGTGGAAGGGCATGGGAAGGATAAAGAGTAGGAAATGGTTTCCTAATTCAAATTACCAAGAGAAAAAAAATATAAAAGTGGTTAGGATAATTTAAAAATAATATATAATTTCTGATGTAAAATTGTCTTCTATATTTTAGGAGTGAATTATTGGGAAACTGTTGGAGATGGTTTTATTTATTCCTTCTAATATTTTTTGGCTAGTTGCAAAACTCCATAGTTTTGGGAAAAAAATTGTTGGGAACTCTTGGAGATGCTCTAATGCAGGCCCTGTTTGGATCCCTCGGTTTTTCCCAATTTTTAAGAATCAGGTTTTTTAAAACCGGATGGGATCCCGACAAACCAGTTTTTGCTGTTAGTTTTTGCTAGATTCTTAAAAACCAGAAACTTGTTGCTACCTAGTTTTTGTCAGTTTCTTGTGACCTATAGAGCACTAAATAAAGTCAGATTCTTAAAAATTGGGGATCTAAATACCCTCACCAGTTTTTGCTCAGAATCTAGATTTTAGAAACTAAAGGGAAAAACTGGTTTTTAAGAATCCGAAACTGATCCATACAAGACCGTAATTATGCTATCATCAGATTAATAAAGTCCCTTCTTCAAGAAAGATTATACGTACCTCGAGCAACAATTCGACCATTTTCAGCTTGTAATTAATTTGCAAAGAAAAAACCAGCCCGTAATTAAACTGCAGGTTGCAGTTATGAAAACGTTAATTGACCCCGTAAGTTAAGATCGTGCGGGCTACATACCAACCCACACGCGATTTATCAACAACTACACGCACGCGGAAAAAGCAAAAAATCGAGCTGCGACAGCAACACCGGCCGCTTGAGTCAATAATGACGCTTTGAGCGTGCCCGGTTGCCGACATCGTGGCAGATGGCACGCTGCCGCTCTCCAACTGCCGCGCCCAACGCTGCCCGGACGCGGCGGATCAGGTCGCGGTCTCGCTGCCCTCTGAATCCTACTGGTGCCCAAGCCCAACGGTGCAGCCGTACCGAGTGGTACTCGGTACTCCCACTTGCATGCCAAGTAGCCGGGCCCACCTGCCTACCATCAGGAACGAAGGAGGGCCCACACCTACTCCATGTCGACTCTGACTGAGGGAGAGGGAGGCGTGTTATCACATCTGAGATCTTATCTTGTGCCACGAATTAAGGGCGCGATCAAGCTAGAGCATCACGGCCACGTGTATGGCGTCACACCCGTGGGGCCACTGGACCAGGTACGTTCGTGCAGTGAGCGTTTGTTGCTGCTGGCAAAATGAATGATTGATTAGGAGTCGGTGATCGATCTCTAGATGCAGAGACGGGTGCTTTTATGATTGTTATGAGATAAAGTATTCATATTTAGAGCATCTCTTGAAAGTTCTAATATTTTTTTTTCTAAAACCATAGAGTTTTCTAGCTCGCCAAAAATTATTAGGAGGAATGAATAAAACCACCTTCAACAGTTTCTAAAATTAGAAGATAATTTTACAACAGGAGTCCTACACTATTTTTAAATTATCCGAGCCACTTTTATATATTATTTCTCTCTTACATTTGCATAAGGAACCGTTTTTTACTCTTTATTTTTTCCCACGCCCTTCCATTGGAAAAAGATTGGGAGGTGGGATTGAGAGCTGGTACAGATGGTTTTTTTTTCTATTTTGCCAAAAATATTAGATTGAGACTATCGGAGATGCTCTTAGCTTCCCAATTGTTCTCAGATTTGCAGTTTTGCGTCTTCAACATATGCGGTTCACCACTTGCTCTTTTTCCAATGGTTTCCCTAGATACGAAAGTGTACGATTTTATCTGTGAAATCTTGTTTTGATGCTCATTTGCTTATCATTAAGCCGAGGCTCGAATGCAACAAAAGTCCTATTTAGTTTGGTCGATAACCCAAATTCTGTAAACCAAAAGCTGGCCACTCGAATACAAACCACAAAACTTACCAAGGTACGATGGGAGTGTGGACCCTCGCCAGTTCGTAATAAGTTACGAAGCGGCAATAGCAGCGGCAGGGGGGACGAATACACCATGGCAAAATCCTTTGTCATCATAGCGCGAGACATCGCCCAAAGCTGGTATAGCAACCTTCCCCCAGGTTCGATAGACTCCTGGGGCAGTCTACACGAAAAATTGTGCAACCACTTCAGAAGGTGTTAGCTCCTCAACAAACAACCTAATGGAACTGTTCACTTGCACTCAAGCCGAGCGAGAACCTCTACAGGATTTCTGGCAGAGGTTCGTTCAACTCAGAGCCTGTCGGTGCAGAAAGTGACCAACAAGTGAATATTTATAGTTTTGCCGTACGTTGTGATCGGAGGTGGCCTAGCACTCAATGACACAGGGTTTATATTGGTTCAGGCAACATGCCCTACGTCCAGTTTGAATCGGTCGGTGACTTTATTCCTGAGCCCAGGTGCTCGAAGTTTGCAGTGGGGTTACAAACGAGAAGGACAAGGATGGGGGTACAAGAGGTTCGGTCGAACTCCTGCCGGAAGGGCCAAGAGTGACGGGAGCCCCACTATGAACTAAGTGTTCGAGCGTGTGCTCGTGGTTCAAACCTAGCGGTTCTGTACTAGTGAACTTGATCGATCTAATGAATCTAGAATGACTTGAATCTAGGATGACTTGAATTTGGGAATGTTAGGAGAAAGTGCATCCCCTTTTATAGATGAAGGGAATGGCCTTACAAGTGAGAGGGAGAGAGTACGTATGCTTCTAATCCTTGTTGCCCACGCCGGCGGGTACAGGATGATGGTAGGCGCCCACAACATTGTTGGATGTCAGATGCACGTGGGAGGTCACGTCGTCTTGTTCAGGTATGACAGATGTCGGTACCTGCTATACTGTTGATGCCCAGAGGCATGTGAGGAGTTTTACCATGTTCTCCTGGTACGGTAAAAGCCGGTGCCCACAATACTGTTGATGCCTAGAGGCATGGGGGGCCTTACCGTGTGGGAGTTAATGGCGCCCATAGTACTATAGGGGAAAACGTCGACGCCTACAACATTATATTAGGCTCTATCGTGCCAGGGAGGTTCCAGAATACTGTTTCCACAGGTGCTCAGGGTATGGACCCTGGTATTGCTGTTTGACTTTGTGCGCCCTGCCTTGCTTTCTCTGGTCGTTCCCTGGTCCCTACCAAGTGGGCATTCCCGGTCGGTTGGTTCCAGTCGGCTCTGATTACGCCAGTCGGAGAAGAGCAGTGAGCAGGGGTTTGGCGCACCCCCGGTCGGAGACACAGGTCAGAGTCAGAAATGGTGTTGGGCCAAGCCCTTCTAGTTGGAGAGGTCGTTCGGAGGTGGGTTGTATACCGAGGCGAGCGCTTTGGTCCGAGAGGTGGGCCGGAGTCAGAATACGGGTGTTGTTACTCCTCGGCCAGACCTTCCGGTCGGTGATTGGATTGCCCTTCTAGCCTGTTCGTTCAAATATTCAGGCAGGCCCATGAGTCGCGCGTTATCTGCTTGGGTCGAAGCTTTGTTGGGAAATTAGCCCACGAGGGCCCCCGGGTTTATGAACCCGACAGGAGCCCCCGAGCCCCCGGGTGATTTGGGCAGAATTATCTAGGGGATTTTTGTCTTGACGGTGGGTGCGCGCGAGCGCACCCATGGGTGTAGCCCCCGAGCCCCTGGACGATTCGAGCAGAATCATCCGGGGGTGTTTGTTAGCGGGTGTGTGTGCGTGCTTTTTAGTCGAGATGGAGTCGTCAACCAAGGCGTCGTTGCGCAGCCGAGGAGGTTAGTTTTGGGATCTGACGAGGTAGAGCTCGTGGATCCTGGCGTCGGTGCGCGCCATGGGTTTGGGTGAGTCGGAGTCGTGGATCCTGGTGTCGGTGCGCGCCGTGGGATCGGGTGAGTCGGAGTCATGGATCCTAGCATCGGTGCGCGCCATGGGATCAGGCGAGTCAGAGTCGTGGATCTTGGCGTCGGTGTGCGCCATGGGATCGGGTGAGTCAGAGTCATGGATCCTGGCGTTGGTGCGTGCCGTGGGATCGGGGTAGTTTTAGTTAGTTGGTTTAGGGATCGAGCGAGCCGAAGCTCGTGGATCCTGATGGGGCTAGTTCGGGGTCGCAGACCCAAGTAGTTTTTGGAGTATGGTTGAAGCATAGCCAGATGATGCAAGTTTAGGGTCGTAGACCTAGGTGTTTGGTGTGCAGTTGAAGTGTAGCCGATGGATGGGGCGAGTTTGGGGTCACAGACCCTGGCCTTGGTGCAGTCCACGCAGCCGAGGTAGTTAGTTAGTTAGTTTTTGAGATCAGACGAGATGGTGCTCGCGGATCCTAGTGTCAGTGCACATCGTGGGATCAGGCGAGTCAGAGTCGTAGATCCTAGTGGGGTGAGTTTAGGGTCGCAGACCCAAGCGTTTTGGTGTCTTGAGCCCCCGAGCCCTGTTGGGCCTTAGTAGGTGTCAGTTTGAGTTGTGTGCGTTATCCCATCCTTGGTTCCTCACAACCGAAGGGACTAAGTTTTGTCGCTTGTCCCGGTCGCTCAGGCTCGAGTGACGCGCTCGGTGAGTTCGCTAACGGGTGTGATCGAGTGGAATCCGGGTCCGTCGTTCATGACAGGGTCGGCATAGCCCTCTTGTGACATTCCACTACTCCTTTACCTGCAACCCAACAAATGCCTAGGTCGTTCCAGAGACCGACCTAGGTGGCCTAATGGCCTCCCCTTGATGGAGATTCTGTGGGCTTGGCAGAGGTTTAGGATCGAACGAGAAGGTTGAGATGACCCTGTCTACCAGACTGGGCAAGGGCCGCACGGGGCTCATCTGCATTGTTCTCCCTTGGCTCTATTTGATGTGGGGCGGCCTCGAGCCCTTCATGGGCCGGCCTTTGAACCCCGGTCGGTCGTTGCTCATGTTGAATGAGGCAACTGCCGCTTCGTGATGCAACACGAAGCGTTGTGATGCATTTCACTGCATGTGCGATGCTTAGTTCCCGAGCCCTCGGGCGGTTCTAGGCCCGAATCATCTAGGGGGATCGGGCATATGGTATGAATGCATGTATGGATGTATAAATGTTTTATAAAGAAATAGTGGGGGCCGGTAGTGTTACCTTGATGACCCGAGTGATCGGGTTTGAAGAGCTCTAGTCAGAAATGTCCGACCGAGACCCATGCTCGTCAGTCGTGACAGAGTCGGCATGGCCTACATGGGGTGTCCCTTTGCTCCTTACCTATCCCTCAATGCATTTTTTGAGTCATTCGATCGGCTTTAGGAAGCCCGATGGTCTCTCCTAACGGAGATCCCATTTTTGGGTTTTTCCATGTCCCACCTAGGGAAGCGGAGGGCCGCCTGCGCGGGGTGACGCTTTAGTTCTTGTGCCCAACGTGCGGTAGTGGTTGGCGTGCAGTTAGTGGTGGGCCATGCCCAGGCCACGTCCCATCTGATCAGGCGTCGTTCCATCGAGCAGGACGCGTCTCATCGGTCAGGGTGCGTCCCATGAATCTTCTTGCAATCCCAGAGCGAGATGTCGGACTGGAGGTCGTCCATCATGAGGGAGTCGGTGTTGAATGCCTTCGCTACGAAGGGGTTTTGGTCACCGAAGGAGGTGGCGCACTAGAGGGCTCTAGGGAGGGAGGAGTTCCCCCAACCTTAGCCTGACGAGGTGGTTTCCTTTCTCGCCTTTCATGAGCGTAGGTTAGGATACCCCACGCACTGGTTCTTGCATGGGCTCCTCAATGAGTGGGGCCTGGAGCTGCAGCACCTTAATCCGATGGGGGTGCTGCACATTACTGGCTTTGTTACCGTCTACGAGGCCTTCCTCGAGATGGAGCCGCACGCGGATTTCTTCCGGTGGCTGTTCTCTGGGCGAGCTTTAACGGTGGGGAATCCGCCCGAGGTCGCGCCGATGGAGGGTTTTGCCCTGCAGAGGAAACCGAGCGTGGGAGGCTCGTATCCCACGTACACCCCCTGTGACTCTAACCAGGGGTGGCACGGGGAGTGGTTTTATATCAAGAATCCGGTGGAGGCATCGTTCCCAGCGTTCACCGGTGGGAGGCCAGAGAAGCAGGATAGTTGGTCGTGGGGTTGTGCCCATTAGGAGAAGAAGAAAGTGGAGATCATCGAGGAGGAGCTCCGGAAGCTCATGAGGCACGGCCTTGATGGAGTGCGGGTGTTCCACACCCTCTACCGCCGTCGGGTTGCTCCATTGGTAGAGAGATCGCGGCCGATGTGGAGGTACGATGGACCGACGGATCTGGACCATGCGTCGCTGGAGGAGCTGCCGAACGATGAGGTCTAGAGTCACCTTGACCGGGTGCTACAGATGAAGCCCAAGGAGAAGGTCGATGGGAAGCCCACACCTTTCAACTCCGCGATTGTGTTAGATTGGTATGCTCCCTTCCCTTTAGTCGGTGCTTCTTCTTCTTCTTTCCTATTTTTTGATTTCGAGTCGCTCATTCCATAGGGACTTGGAGTTTACAAGTCCCGGCCACACCTTCCCAAGGGACCAGAGGGCGTGGCTCGGCAGGCCGCCCAGAAGGAGGCGGCGGATGCCCAGAAGAGGAAGAGAACCAAGGAGGTTCGGTGGAAGCAAGAGAAGGAGCATGAGATCGCTCAGCGTGTGAAGGCCGGGGAAAGAAGGAGCGACGTCGAGTCAGAGCTTGTGTCGGAGGCTCCTACGGAGGTGGATGACATCATTTTCTTCGAGGAGGAGGAAAGCCGGAAGGTCATCGTGACCTTGGCAGAGCGTCATGACCCTGCGGCGATGTCCGCTGGTGATGAGCAGGAGACGAAGAGGCACGCAGTGGCTCCTGTGCCGAGGAAGCGTGCGGCGAGCGCGGACGTCGTCGGTGAACGGGAGGCAAAGCGGACGCGGTCACCGCGCCCTTCGGTGGTGTCGCCGGTCTCGTCCCTACCTGCCACGGATGTGGCCGAACAAGCTGGGCGGTCCGAGCAGTAGGCTGGTACCCGTGCATCACCAGGACCAGTGCTAGTGTGTGACTCACAGCCAGAGGATGCCCCGCCTGCTGCTTCGGTCAGAGTGTCCCGAGCCGAGGGTCACGGTGTCCTGCAGGCCGGGCAGGAGCTGGTTGGGATGACTCTGCCCCTAGCTGAAGTGAGGGGGGCGCGGGTCACAGCCTAGGAGTGGTCCTTGCCCTGCAGGCCCATCGACATCGGGTCTTGCCTTCAGAGTCATGTCGCTTACCTTCCGGTATGTTTTTCTTTGTTTCTCTTTGACCTTTTGCTGTTGAGCCCCTTTTTTTGGAGTATGACCAACTCGTGCTCTTTGTTAGTGGCCTGGCGATGATAGGGTTGAGCATCGCTCTAACTCCCGTGTAGGAGGCTTGGAGGCCCAACCTGCAGCGTGCCACGGCGAGTGGCGGGGGGAACAGGGTGGTGGCAGCGAGTCCTTCCCTTCCGGGGGTGGCGCTCCCTGGGTCGATTACCGGTACAGCGATAGCCGCAGGGACGGTGCTGGCGGTGATCCCAGTGGTGGCGGAGGCTTCGCCGGTGGTGTTCCTCGCAGCACCTCCTCCACCAGTTATGGTGGAAGAGGAGAAGGAGATCGAGGCCCCTGCCTCACGGGGTGGAGGGCTGCATGGCTCACCCTCGAGGTCGAAGTCAAAGGCGCCAGGGGGGAGATGTGGCTGGGATGGAGTTGGAATGCCCAGCTGTGGCCCACGCAACTGAGGTGGTGGATATCCCATCCGACGATGAGGCGGATGACATGGTGGAGCCGCCGGTGTCGTCGCCGGAGCTGGCGATGGTTTAGTTAGAGGCTAGCCTTTCCGGCGGGCTGTCGAAGGGTGACCTAGAGTGGCCCTGCTCTGAGGACCTAGCAAGGATGCAGTTCATCCTTTGGGATTCCTAGGAGTGTCAGCTTTGGGACATCCTTGGGGGAAAAGGACTTGCCACGGTGTCCGAACTCACCGACCTATCCGTGAAGCTCGAGGACACCTAGGAGTGGGTTAAGTCTGCTTGACAGTTAGTCTAGGTCGACCTGCAGCTTGCCGTGGAGGTGAGTTTCTCGTATTTGTTGTTGACTTCTGATTCTCTTGTTGGTTGCCTCAGCATTCTTGCTTTTCATTTTCGTAGGGTCTGAAGGCGATGTCGTCCCGCAAGTCCCGCTTCCTCCGGATGGAGCATGCCCGGGTGGCTGAGCTTGAGCATCAGCTACAGTCTGCCCGCTATGAGTCCCAGGACTGGGCGGCCAAGGTGACCACGGTGCGGGTGGAGGAGCAACGTGCAGCAGAGTGGGCGACCGTCGCCGAGCGGTGTCTTGAGGCGGTGAAGGCCTGCTAGGCGAAGATCGAGGTAGGGTTATAGAAATCCCTGGCGGACACTGAGGCGGCACTCCAAGAATCCTTAGAGGCCCTTGAGTCAGAGCGGAGCGCCTTGGTGTCGGAGCGGAATGGCCTAGAGTTGGTGCGAAAGGCCCTATAGTCATAGCGAAAGGCCCGGTCAGAGGTAGACTAGGAAGTGCTCGCGCTTTGGGGCCGGGTGATGGGGACGAAGGAGGCGAGCGCCCGATTGCGTGAGCAGGTGGCTCGGTAGGCGGAGTAATTCTCTACCCTTGAGAACTTCCACGTCGGTACGTATCTTTTCTGTTTTTCGTCGGGTCAGTTTCTTCCTTCATCATGTTTCTGAGCTTGTTGCCCTTCTTTCAGAGCTGGGTGAAAAGGTGAAGTCGTTTGAGCGGGACCTGGAGATGGTCAGGGCGACTTTTAGCTAGAATGCAGAGGAGCTGGCCAAGTCCCATGAGGAGTGATGTGCTCTCGAGGAGGAACTTGACCAGATCCACAATGTTGCCTAGCTCGTCGTCTCGAAGGTCTTCGGGTCGGCTCCAAGTACTAGCGCGCCTACGGTCCAGCTGGCAAAGGTTCTGAATGCAGTCCAGGACCTTATCACAAGTGGGCTATTCTACGGAGTGTTGGGGGTGTTGACCTCGGTGGCGACGTACCACCCAAACCTAGACTTCGCAACTATCTACAATGGGTACGCTGACGGCTTGAGCACGGAGGACATCCAATCGATTGGGGAGAGCTTGCTGCCACATGCAAGGTCGGTGGCAGAGCAAGTCTCTGCCTAGTGGGTGATGGACGTTCGCCGTGAAGACATGGCCAGAAGCGTGCGTCAGGAGGATGTTGCTTGGCCTACGGATGGCATGGAGCCTATGTCGGAGGTGGACATCGCCTCGATTTTGACCGAGCCAAATGTCGTCACACCGGGGGCGAGCAGCCCGAGCCTTCGCCGGTCGCACCGACAGCAGATGCCGCCAAGCCGCCCCAATAGCTTGTAAAGTATAAGTAGTTTAGTAAACGTAAAAAGTTTAAGTTCATGGAGGAGCCCCCGTGTAAACGTTCTTGTGTACTTAATGACTACAATCGGTTTTGTTTTTGTGATGATGGAGCCACTCCGTTCGGGGAAGCTTGTCCCTTTCGTTCCTTAGTTTTCCCTTAGCATAATTTTGTTTTTTATTCTTTTTTTCTCGTACTTGCCCGTTTGTCCCGTAGGCTGCAACCTTGGGAGCCCAGAGCGTGGCCCACGAAGCTCAGCTGCTTGTAACCGTATGTAAAGGCAGGGTGCGATTGGTCAGAATGTTTTAAAGCAAAGCTACGTAAGGCAAATTAAAGGGACAAACTACCCTTTTATTCAGGTAGAAAGGAGTTTCACCATATGATAGTAAACAAAAAGATAGGTAGTAGTGCACCTTCGTGGAGCCCCCAAGCCCCCCAAGTGACCCGGTCCAAAAAGTGTTCTGGTTGGGGTGCTCTTATAGGAGCAAACGCTAAGTAAACAATGGTAAGACTAAATTTTAGCGGAAGAAAAACGACATAGCTGTTCCAAGCGTTTCGGTGAGAATGTTGTCATTGTCGTCCTTCAGTCGGTAGACGTCCGGTCGAATCACTTCAATCTTCAGTCGTCCGGATCCGTGTCCACTGCGCCCCCTTTCTTGGCTGCCGCTTCTGCGTGTTTTTCTTCCTTTGGCCCGCTGGCCTGTCGCAGAAGGCGCCTAAGGAGCTCGCAGTCCTTGTAGAGGTGTTTGACGGGGTAGCCGTGGTTGGTGCATGGGCTCTCCATGAGCTTATGGAAGTGGCCCGAAGGGTCCTGCTGGAGCTGCTTGCCCACGTGATTAGCCGTGGCGCCCAACGTGGAGTTGGTCGTTCGGTGGCGATCTTTTCTGTTCTTTTTCCCCTTCTACGTGGAGGGGCCCTCGTCCTGATCCTGACACTTGGCCTTGCCTTTGCCTCGGTCTCCGTTGGAGCACGGTGGGAGTGGCGCTCGCTGGGGGTGTTGGCCAAAGGTCTGTAGTCCCAGGCCATCCGGGCTGGGACTCTGATTGTTGCTGCGTACGTCTCGGTTTGGCCCGAGCCATGAGTATACAGGCGGTCGGTGCAGAGCGGTTGTCAAGTCAAGACGAGGCGCAGGTGCGACCTCTTGTGCCGCGCTCCGTGGTTGTAGTGGTGAGCGGGTGGAGCGACTCGTCTATCGCGTCCCTATTCCCCTGGTGGGGAGTGAGGCCGCGAGTCGGTGTCGCGATATGGAGCTCTCCGCTTGTTGAACGGCGGCGGTCTCCACTAGTGCTCGAAGGTTCTGGTGGATCGCCTGTTCCTGAGGGTTGTTTGGCTCGGGCAGGCCGCGTAGAAGTATTGCCGCAGCGGCGATGTTCTGATTGGCCTGGGCGAACTGTGGGGGATCGTTCCCCCTGTCCATGGTGTTGCGCTGGACCTGACGGGCGCGACCCAGGCGTCGCTCACCGGTCTATGCGCACGGGGCGCAGTGTGGTGTGCCGAGCGCGCTGGTACAGTCGGTGGCTGGTTCAGTCGCTGTTGTCGTAGCTCTTCGCCGTGCTCCCATGTGAGCGCGGGGGTCTTCGCACGAGGGTCCGGAGGGTGTGAGTCTGTGAGCACTCTGCTTCCATCGGTGGCTGTCCTGGAGTGTCCACCATAGCGCACTCCTGGGATGGACAGTGGCTAGGCGCCACGTCGCCGATGCTGGAGTCGTCACTCTCGACATCGTCATCCATGAGGTCGAGGAAACAGGTGGGTGCATAGCTCGACATCCCCACGAATTCGGACGTAAGAGCGGGAGGCGCCGACATCCTTCGGAGCCCTTGGGCATACACATCCGCGGGGTACGCGAGGCCATAGGGGAACCGGTTGCATGGCGGTCGCGGCGGAGACAACGGGGTCTCTCCGGATAATCGGCGGAAGATAGAAAATAACAAGTAAATAACAATATGTACGTTATTTACAGCGGGGTTTGAGCAGAGAGTTTGCTCGGAATGAAGCGCAGATGCCTCGTCGTTGAAGTTGTCGTGCGTCCCGGAGCCGACGGAGGGCGCCCCTCCGATGGGCGCCGGAACGAGAGCCTCCTCGCGGAGGTGTAGTACGTCGAGCCGGTCGGTGACGAAGTCCAGGCTTCCGAAGAGAAAGGCCTGGGATGGCTCAAAGACGGGTGGAACCTACATCCCAACAGGTGAGAGTGCGGGGAACTCCAGTGAATCGAAGCGAATCGTATCACCTGAGCCCGCTATGGCGATGGTGGCGGAAAAGTGGACCATCCGATGACCAAAAGTGTTGAATGTACAACGTCTTCTCCACGGACGGCGTCAACTGTCGGTGCAGAAAGTGACTAACAAGTGAATATTTGTAGTTTTGCCGTACGTTGTGATCGGAGGTGACCTAGCACTAAATAACACATGATTTATACTGATTTAGGCAACGTGCCCTACGTCCAGTTTAAGTCGATCGGTGACTTTATTCCTGAGCCCGTAATTAAACTGCAGGTTGCAGTAATGAAAACGTTAATTGACCCCGTAAGTTAAGATCGTGCGGGCTGCCAACCCACACGCGATTTATCAACAACAACACGGACGGAAAAAGGAAAAAATCGAGCTGCGACAGCAATTGAGCGTGCCCGGTCGCCGACATCGTGGCAGTCGGCAGATGGCACGCTGCCGCTCTCCAACTGCCACGCCCAACGCTGCCCGGACGCGGCGGGCCCAGCAGACGTCAGATCAGGTCGCGGTCTCGTTGCCCTGTGAATCCTACTGGTGCCCAAGCCCAACGGTGCAGCCGTACCGAGTGGTACTCGGTACTCCCACTTGCATGCCAAGTAGCCGGGCCCACCGGCCTATCATCAGGAACGAAGGAGGGCCCACACCTACTCCATGTCGACTCTGACTGAGGGAGAGGGAGGTAGGGATGAAAACGGTCGGGAACGGAAGGGAAAATGTCTTAACCATTTCTGCTCCTGTATTTTTTTGTCGAGAATGGGAACGGGAACGGGAAGGTCGGATGGGAAAACGAATCCGGTATTATGGGATATCGGGAACGGATTATTTCGAACGGGAACATGTCGATTACGATCGGGAAGCGGTAACACAAGACAAGAACATCGATACATGTAACCACTTGAAACAGTGAGCTCGATGCAACAATAGCAACCATGTATAATCCATATGCAAATAGCGAGCGTCTCCGTGGCATAGAAATAAAAATTTGCACGAATGATAGATGATCATTGCAAATTAGGCAATTAGCAATTAAAAAATTAGAAATCGTATCATATAGTTTATACTTACTTTGCGGCTGCTTGCACCTTGCACAGTTGCGCTTGCGCCTACATATTTGCTTGCTCACATAGTCGCAGCGAATCAGTGGTCGCTCGGGCTCGGCTGCTTGGTGCTCGCTATTGGCGGCCGCCGGCCGAACGCGGGCACGACGGCGCAACACAAACTGCAGCTCTGCCTCTGATGTCCGCCTGTCCACAGTCCGCTCCGCTTCTGAATGACTAAATCGCTGATCGGGATCGCTCGCGGGGAACTGGAAGCGACGCCGACACGAGTAGCGAGGCGTGAGGCGCCGCCGCCGATGTTAATTTCCTCGCTGCGACTCCTGCGAATCGTCTGCGGCCTTAAAAACGGGAATTTCCCGCGGTTTTTCCCTGACCAAATACGGGATCCGCTAATTCTGTCGGAAAATCACTCTAACCGATTTCGATCCCGGATTCGCCGAATTTTCCCGGATTTCTTCCTGAATCCGTTTTTTCCCAAGAAAATAATATCCGGTCGGGAATTCCGGTGTTCGGTGTCGGTCGGTACGGGAATTTCCCGTTCCCGCTTTCATCCTTAGAGGGAGGCATGTTATCACATCTGAGATCTTATCTTGTGCCACGAATTAAGGGCGCGATCAAGCTGGAGCATCACGGCCACGTGTATGGCGTCACACCCGTGGGGCCACTGGACCAGGTACGTTCGTGCATGAGCGTTTGTTGCTGTGGCAAAATGAATGATTGATTAGGAGTCGGTGATCGATCGCTAGATGCAGAGACGGGTGCTTTTATGATTATGTTATGAGATAAAGTATTCATATTTAGAGCATCTCTAAAAGTTCTAAATATTTTTTTTCTAAAACCGTAGAGTTTTCTAACTCATCAAAAATTATTGGGAGGAATGAATAAAACCATTTTCAACGGTTTCCAAAATTATAAGACAATTTTACATCAGGAGTCCTACACTATTTTTAAATTATCCGAGCCACTTTTATATATTATTTCTCTCTTACATTTGCATAAGGAACTATTTTCTACTCTTTATTTTTTCTCACGCCCTTCCACCTTTAGATTAACCGATGGATACGCACGTGGGAGACGCGCGGATATATGCGCACGATCAGTCTATTTTTCAAGTACGAAAAGATTGGGAGGTGAGATTGAGAGCTGGTAAAGATGAGTTTTTTTCTATTTTTGCCAAAAATATTAGATTGAGACTCTATTGGAGATGCTCTTAGCTTCCCAATTGTTCTCAGATTTGCAGTTTTGCGTCTTCAACATATGCGGTTCACCACTTGCTCTTTTTTCCAATGGTTTCCCTCGATACGAAAGTGTACGATTTTATCTGTGAAATCTTGTTTTGATGCTCATTTGCTTATCATTACGCTGAGGCTCGAATGCAACAAAAGTCCTATTTAGTTTGGTCGATAACCCCAATTCTGTAAATCAAAAGCTGGCCACTCGAATACAAACCACAAAACTTACCAAGGTACGATGGGAGTGTGGACCCTCGCCAGTTCGTAATAAGTTACGAAGCGGCAGTAGCAGCGGCAGGGGGGACAAATACACCATGGCAAAATCCTTTGTCATCATAGCGCGAGACATCGCCCAAAGCTGGTATAGCAACCTTCCCCCAGGTTCGATAGACTCCTAGGGCAGTCTCCGCGAAAAACTGTGCACCCACTTCAAAAGGTGTTAGCTCCTCAGCAAACAACCCAATGGAGTTGTTCACTTGCACTTAAGCCGAGCGAGAACCTCTACGGGATTTCTGGCATAGGTTCGTTCAACTCAGAGCCTGTCGGTGCAGAAAGTGACCAACAAGTGAATATTTGTAGTTTTGTCGTACGTTGTGATCGGAGGTGGCCTAGCAGTCAATGACACAGGGTTTATACTGGTTTAGGTAACGTGCCCTACGTCCAGTTTGAGTCGGTCGGTGACTTTATTCCTGAGCCCAGGTGCTCGAAGTTTGCAGTGGGGTTACAAACGAGAAGGAGAAGGATGGGGTGGTACAAGAGGTCCGATCGGACTCCTGCCGGAAGGGCCGAGAGTGACGGGAGCCCCGCTATGAACTAAGTGTTCGAGCGTGTGCTCGTGGTTCAAACCTAGCGGTTCTGTACTAGTGAACTTGATCGATCTAATGAATCTGGAATGACTTGAATTTGGGATGACTTGAATCTAGGAATGTTAGGAGAGAGCGCATCCCCTTTTATAGATGAATGGGATGGCCTTACAAGTAAGAGGGAGAGAGTACGTATGCTTCTAAACCTTGTTGCCCACGCCGACGGGTACAGGATGATGGTAGGCGCCCACAACACTGTTGGATGTCAGATGCACGTGGGAGGTCACGTTGTCTTATTCAGGTATGGCAGATGTCGGTACCTGCTATATTGTTGATGCCCAGAGGCATGCGAGGAGTTTTACCATGTTCTCCTAGTACGGTAAAAGCTGGCGCCCACAACACTGTTGATGCCCAGAGGCATGGGGGCTTACCGTGTGGGAGTTAATGGTGCCCACAGTACTGTGGGGGAAAACATCGGCGCCTACAACACTGTATTAGGCTCTGTCATGCCAAGGAGGTTGCAGAATACTAGTTTGAAAGGTGCTCAGGGTATGGACTCTGGTATTGCGGTTTGACTTGTGCACCCTGCCTTGCTTTCACTGGTCATTCCTTGGTCTCTACCGAGCGGGCGTTCTCGGTCGGTTGGTTCCAGCCGGCTCTGATTGCGCCAGTAGGAGAAGTGCAGCGAGTAGGGTTTTGGTGCACCCCCGGTCGGAGACGTGGGTCAGAGTCGGAAATGGTGTTGGGCCAAGCCCTTCCGGTCGGAGAGGCCATCCGAAGGCGGGCTGTATACTGGGGTGAGTGCTCCGGTCAGAGAGGTGGTCCGGAGTCAGAATATAGGTGCCGTTACTCCTCGGCCAAACCTTCTGGTCGATGATTGGATTGCCCTTCTGGCCTGTTCGTTCAGATATTCGGGCCGGCCATGAGTCGCGCGCTGTCTGCTTGGGTCGAGGCTTTATTGGGAAACCAGCCCACGAGGGCCCCCGGGTTTATGAATCTAACAGGAGCCCCCGAGCCCCCGGGTGATTCGGGCAGAATTGTCTGGGGGATTTTTGTCTTGACGGCGGGTACGCGCGAGCGCACCTGCGGGTGTAGCCCCCAAGCCCCTGGGCGATTCGGGCAGAATCGTCTGGGGGGTGTTTGTTAGCGGGCGTGTGTGTGTGCTTTTTAGTCAAGATGGAGTCGTCAACCAAGGTGTCGTTGCACAGCCGAGGTGGTTAGTTTTGGGATTGGACGAGGTAGAGCTCGTGGATCCTGGCATCGGTGCGCGCCGTGGGATTGGGCAAGTTAGAGTCATGGATCCTGGCGTCGGTGCGTGCCATGGGATCAGGCGAGTCAGAGTCGTGGATCCTGGCGTCGGTGCGCGCCGTGGGATCGGGCGAGTCGAAGTCGTGGATCCTGGTGTCGGTGCGCTCCGTGGAATCGGGCGAGTCGGAGTCATGGATCCTGGTGTCGATGCGTGTTGTGGGATCAGGGTAGTACAGAGGAAAACTGCAAATAATTCGACTGGTGCGAAATTGGGATCCATGTTACCAACCAGTAGCCAAGTACAGAGGACGGACTGTCCCTTTTCTAAGCCTGGGCGTTCGGGTTACCCGATTTTTTCGGGTCGGGTAATTCGGGTAATTCAAAATTCGGGTAATGAAAATTGCTACCCGATATTACCTCCGAAAAAACACTACCCGCAAATTCGGGTACCCGATAATTCGGGTTCGGGTATTACCCGATATACCCAAATTTACAGAAAACAACAAACTACACTAAATTTCAGTAGTGATCTATACATAATTTCAGCAGCAATTTGTATAGAATTTCAATAGCAATTTGTAGAGAATAATATATTACAGTCACTCATTCAAATAGAGAGAATTATATTCTAATAAAGTGATATGTTAAATGGTTCAGCTAACAACACATGATAAATACAAAGACAAAAACAAATCTTTGGGTAGTTCGGGTAGTTTGGGTACCGGGGGATATTACCCGAATTACCCAAACTAATTTCGGGTAATCAAAATCGCTATCCGAATTTGGGATCGGGTACCTCGGGTTCGGGTAATTCGGGTCCGGATTCGGGTAATTCGGGTACGGGTAATGGGTATCGGGTATTTTGCCTAGGCTTACCCTTTTCCATTGGAAAAAACATTACTTCTCCTTTTTCAACCAAGGGGCACTCAGTCAAAAAAAAAAACTATATCAGAAGAGCACTAGATAGCATGCGTAACTAGCCGACTCTTTAGGTTTTGATAATTTAGCAAATCTAGCTTGTGCTTTACCTCAATGCCAAGACAATCCCTTGATACGGAGTGTGTCGGATTCTCCACTTGCCAAAACAAGCTTACAAAAAAGGGAAACCCCTAACACTGCTGCTTTAAGGGAGATATTAGATGCTACTGGCCTCTTCTCTTCCCTTTTTGATACTACTTGGAGATTTGTTTATTATATAAAACGAGAAGACTGGTGTGATCGACGTGGATATGATGAATTGTAATCCGTTACTTCTGGCTAGCATCTGCATGGAGCGACAAATAAACAGCAACTAGTGGCAACCAAACGGCAGATACTGCCATCTCTTTAGGGACTTTTAACCTGATTGGCAGATGAAACTACCCTACTAAGGTACCATCCCGCAGAAACAAGTTAGTAAATTGACGGACGAATTCACCTTTTTAAGTGCCATCATAATGAAAAAGAGTGCTTCTCTTAGGGGCAACTAGATGCTGCAGTTTTTTTATATTACTTATTGCTAAAGAAATTTAAGGAGATTGCCATCTGATAGGAATAAATAATAAGCACAAGTACACTGCCCGATTGAATAATAAGCACAAGTACACTGCCCGATTGAATGATCCTTACAGCCTTGCAGGTAAACCATGCTCTGATGGGGCAAAAGAAAGTTATGACAACTCATTTATATAGTCTAATAAACTGCATCCTCTGATAAACTAACACGAACAAAATGTGGGCAAATTCAAGAGGCAGTTAGGTTATGTTCTCGCTCCTGTGATTTTGGGATAAACCGATAAGAATGACCATTCTGATCTACAAAACACCTTTCGTCTTGCCAGTTGAACTAAAAAAGGGGTCATCCCATATCCAATTGAGAAGATAAGCCAACTGGGAGAGAAAAAAAAAGGGTGTTAACACCTTTCATCTTGCCATTGAGTCATTGTTAAAACTTCACTACATTGCTGAAAGTAAGGCAAAGACAACTGAGTAGCCAAAAAGAAATTACCACAGTAATGTTAGTGGAGAGCTGGATTGAGTGTTCGGAACTGATAAAAATGTGGTGCAGCTTCTGTAAGCCACGATGGTTCAATGGCAATAACATTCCGCATATAGTGCTTGTCAGTTGAAACGAGAGACTGGTAGACAACCCACTTTGGATTGACCCTAAATGCAATAATGTCGTTAAAGGTATAAATAAACTGAAAAAACGAATTTATTAAAAATAAGAAATTATTGCTGAGCTCACCTAAAGAGAACCGAAGATGGATGAATATAAACTTCTTGTGATGTCCTAATCGTTTTATACATTCCGTTTTGGCTGTATTCCTATATAGCAGAGAAAGCAATTAGGATCACTGAAAAATTAAATGTCAGCTACTTAGCTGCATACTGATTGATAGCTTTCGTTTTGGGACAAACAGAATGTGCAACAGCATGCCAACAAGAGAACTCAAGTCATATGTTTTGAAATGAGCCACAGAGGCACAGACAGAAGCTAACTAATCTTAGTGGCAGAATAAAGAGTAGATGATCTTCCAAAATCTGTCCAGGCTATGGTAAGCACTAAGCAACAAGGAGGCTCCCAATCGGCCTCCTTGCAAAATAAGCAAGAGCAAGAGCTACCAAGAAATCCCCTTCCTGAGACCCACCTTGTGTGGGAGGTTTCAGCATAGATGTGCCCCCTTTTTAGGTAAGCAACCAAGAAGGCGGAAGTCTATAACTGGAAAAATGTGTTAACACATACAACAACCACATTTATGAGGTAAACGGATCACAATTGTAAGACAGATATATGTTGTGGACCAAGGAAAACTCAAGAAATGCACAGTTAAACATGACTACATGAGACAAGTTAGCTATGTGGACCAGTTCAACCAAGCTACAGCTCGCCCAGTGAAAGATCAGTCCCAATCATTAGGCCTGTCTAGAGTGACCTAATCTCCTTGGGAATGTTTTCCCAATCAGACTAACAAGTTGCCATTTGTTGGCTGCGCACCAATAAAGATTTACAGGCCTAAATCATACGAGTCGTCTCTGGGGGAGAAACCAAATTTTGGCTACAAGTTAGATATATAAGGGACCATCCAATCAGCTTGGTGATGTAATAGAAAGATCACATTTAATTAAATAGAGCAAATACCTCCAGATGGCATGCATTAGTAAATGAACCAGCAATAATGGCCTTTCTAACTGCCTGCAGAATATTAGGATAGCAATGCCGTAAGTTCAAGCACATGGGTATTTTAGATAAATCATAAAGAACCCATTAGGATACAATTTAAAGCACTTCAGAAAAGCATAACAGTGGAAGAGTATATGTACAAAGTTGATAAAAAAAATTAACCAGTTCTAAGACACAGAATAACAGCAGCATATGGGCTAGCATAACAGTGGTTGCACAAGGCATGTCCCCCGATCCATATACATATATGATATATCCTCAGTGTGGCTATTTGTACAGTGCTTCATTAATTTGAGCCTAGTGCCAACCAGGTGTGTTGGATTGGATGCCACCTCGGTGACATAAAAACTTTCCTGATTGCTGTGGCCTAGGGTGGGAGGATGACACCGACTGTCAAAGATCGGCCATAGGGGAGCAAGGCAATGCTGGGTGGGAGAAATCAGACTCTAGTATGCACAAAATAATGGCGCCAAAACTAGTTCGAATACCGTACCTGCATATCTGTCACATGATTTCAGTTGTATACCAAAACTCTTCACTATCCTGAGAAGCTGCCCCCTAATGTCAACAACCTTCTTCTGCGGTAATGAGAAAAGGATGTAATGAAAAAAATATGTGCCCTCACTTGGAACAATTGAAGAACCACGGTTTGAATATGTGCAGATTTTAAAAGGATCACGACCTTGTGTACTGAAGACATACCAGTGCTTGGTAATTCAAAAAGTTCTTGTAACACCATTGGCTAGATTTTCCAGACTGGTGAAATCCTTTGTAGATATTCAGGAATGTTACATGATCTCCCTGTGGTACATTATACATTTAAGGCATAAGAAAATTTGACCAACCAAGAGCAAAAACAGACAAAGCACATACTTCTGATGACATGCATGTGGGAAGGCGCTCTAAAATATGGATACACTGGAAATGAAGCCAATCTTAAATACAAGCTCCACAGTAAAAAAAAGGTAAACCACCAATCAGCCTGTCACCAGTGTCAGCTTGCTGATCCCATGCCATCAGCGCAAATGCCGCACCAGAAAACACACATGCTTTAAGCAGTGTAAGACGTTGAGGATTTTGCTCAAATACAAAAGCACCTTTTTAATTCAGAAATGGAACCAGGACCACGGTGAATTAATGACGGGCATATTTTTATGATGCAATATTCTTCAATTATATTACTGTAACAAATGGGCGTCCCATGTTGATCTCATAAAGCAGTGAGCATCAATATAATAGTCAATATATAACAGTTAAGTGGCATCAGGGTTCCTGAGTAGACAATATAAATGTGTCATGTTGATTCCACAAACCTCAGCAGCAGCAAATCGAAGCTTTGCTTCATCAAATTCCTTCTTCACTCCCCTCACAGAAACCCAGACAGACTGTATAAACCATTTGGTATCAGAATAATTGGAAGGTTAAAATAGAATAAGAAAAAGGAAAATAGTGTCTGAGATACAAAATCTAACTTGAACAGATAGAAATGATGCTATGGTCAATATCTCATCAGAGCATCCAAATTCATTTGCTGACAAGATCATTTTCGAAATCATGGGGTCCTGTAAGAAATTAATGTTAGTGTATGTTAACTTGGGAAGAGAATGTTGTTCAGAACAATTGTAAGAATCGCAGAGTATATAGGGGAAAAACAAGCGTCAGATAATATAAGAATGGCCAACAAAGTTGCAGAGGCTTCCCCAACTCCAGAGCGTTGACAGCGTTCAGCAATGTAAAGATAAGAGCATCTCCAAGAGTCTTTCTAAATCTCAGTCTCTAAATCATCATTTAGAGAGTCATTTGCATAAAAATCGCTTTCTATATCTTTTCACTCTCCAACAGTTTTTCTATATCTCATGCGCACTCTAAAGAGCCATTCTCGTCTTCTATTTTTGGCTAGCGAAAAACCCGGAATAGAAGAAGGTTATATTTGGATAACCATTTAGAGAAACTGTTGGAGGGTAATTTTTCACCAAAATCTCTATTCCTAGCATTTAGGAAGGATATAGAGTCTCTTGGAGATGCTCTAAAAGATGTATAACAGAGTGAAGGGTAAGTAGATAATTAAAACAATGCAACTGCACAACAACAACAACAAAGCCTTTCAGTCCCCAACACGAGCCCCTAGTCACGGTTCAGGTATCTACTGCCCCAAAAGCTTAGCCACAAAGCAAAGCATGTAACTATTTGATTCATGCACGTATTACATACTTCGCACTACACAGCAGTCTCCTTAATTTAGTTTAACAGGCAGTCTGGCAGGCAAAAATATATAACCTTATGTATTATGCTGAAATAGTCATTGCAAGACAATGCATGTCCCTGTTTTTTATTTCAAAAATGTTTGATTCAATATTTATTTTGCAATCCAGCAGATCAGAATGACCTTAGGATAGCCCCTTTTTTCCCTCTGCAATCTTTCATTCCAAGTAAGGGGTTTTAGATAATTCCAACGATATTTTGATTAAACGCAAATATTGTGACAACTTAATAGCCAGATCAATGTTTTTGAGGCGCCGCGGCGAGGCGCGGCGCCCGACCCCCTTCACAACGCCTAGGCGTTTGTGGCGGACGCCTAGGCGACACCATACACACATTGTAAGGCGTTGTAAGCTAGAATTTTATATACTAGTGGAGCACATAGATACCTCGTTTGTTGCCAATTCTTGAGCCCACGTTCCTTTCTTTCCTTTCCAAAAGCTCTTCTCCCGCACTAGTGCAGAGCAGAAAACAGACAAGCAGAGCACATACATATACTAGTGCAGCAATACAAGCAGAGCAGACAGCAGAGCACGAGATTTGGAAAAGGGCCCGACGGAAGACAAGCAGAGCAGACGGAAGACAAGCAGATAAGCAGAGCAGAGTGGAGGCGCCCGACGGAGGCGCAGAGAGCAGAGAGCAGAGCAGACAAGCAGAGAGCAGACAAGCAGAGCATACCAGGCGGAAGGGCCCGACGGAGGCGCAGTCAAGCGGAGATGCAGGGGCGGAAGGGCCCGACAGGCTCCACGGCAGGGGCAGACGGCCAGATGCAGGGCCGGCTCCGCGGCAGGGGCGGCAGGCCAGTGGACACGAGCAGAGTCCGCGCCCAGCGGAGGTCGAGGTACGTCCGCCGCCTTCTCTCTTCCCCTCTCCTCGCCCGCACTCGCGGTGAATGACCCGCGCGCTAGATTTCCCACGCGAAGAAGCTACCTGGGCGCCCGCGCGGTCGATTTCCCGCGGGGCCGCGCTCCTTTTGGCGCCCTTCCCCTACGACCGGCATCCGGCGTCCGTGGCGCGGTTGTAGGCGTCCGCCCGACGCCATTTGCGCCTAGGCGACGCCTAACCCTATGAGGCGGACGCCATACACGCTGAGGTCGTGGCGACCCCGACGCCCAGGCCCTCGACCACGCCTCGTCGCCTAGGCGACGACTAGGCGACGACTCAAAAACATTGAGCCAGATTAGACTTTTAATGCCCAAATTCTCGTGGTACAATTTGATTGACTCGTGTAAAGCAATGTTGGGATTGTAAAATATTCATTAACGGATGGCACACAGATCTCCTGCATGTTGAAGAAAAAAATGCACTGCTGCAGTAAATATCCAGAGGGGACTGTAGGATAAAAGTTTGACCCCTCTAGAGCTCTGAATTCTACCACAATTTAATTGACCTTTGGGGTTTTTTTCGAACGCGCAGGAGAGCTGTGTATCTTTGTATTATAGGGAAAAAGAGTGGTCCATACAAAAACCCCTCTTACTAGGACCAAAGTAAGGGGGTAGACAACCTTTGGGTTTTCATTGCAGGAATTTTGTGGCCTGTGCCTGTGAATCTTTTTCTAGAAATTCACAAGTAGTTCCAAAAATCAAAGAATATTAGTCCAGGAAAAAAAAAACTCCAACCTAGGAGGAACTAGGTGAGATTTTTCATTAAGAAATAGCACCCAAATTTGGCTCGACGAGGACTTGAGCTTGGGTGGTTGGGGCATTCCTCAGCCAACTGAGCCTGGTTTAGTTTCCCTGATGCCTGATAAGTAGTCCACAAATGATACCAGGGAAACTAAACCGAGCTCGGTTTGAAGTAATACCAGTTGCGGAAGTGCCTAATCTCACTAAATACAAACCCAAGAATGAGCTAGCACAACACAGTTGCCATGGTTGGATTATCAGGGTACTACTACTACAGCAACTATTCCATATAAGCAGAAGGTTCAGAACATTCTATTACACATGGAGTTATCAGTGGGAAAAGTATTAAACAGCACATACCAAAGGGATCTCAGCAACCTGGAAACCAGTGGGTACTGTTAATTTGGCATCTTCATCAAGGATTCCTAGGGAGAATAGAACTTCAAGAGCCCGAATCATTGCCTCTGGAGATGGAGAAGCTGGCCAATCAAAGCCCAGAATGTTGTCTATGCCTAGGGCTTTTAACTGCCATCATGGAAAGTAGATTAACAAGGCATTATATTGGTGAACTTCAAAGAGAAAGGAATTATTTACAAAGTCATACACTTTATTCAATATTCAGATAGGCACACATGCAAGATAGAGTTGGTCACATGGACATATACACATTGGACCAAGTTAGCTATATGTTCAATTCTATGCTTAACAATATTAATAGTTATTATCTTCTGTGCGGAAGAAACCAACGGCAAGTTTTTGTGATTTTCATCATTTACTCAAAGTACATGCTTCAATCCTTGGGCGACGCACCCAGGTGCCCCCCGCAACCCACGGCGCCGGATTGCATTCCGCCGGCGCCACAGGACCCGCTCGCCGCCCGTGCGCGGCCGGCCGTCCGGCCCCCTGTTGCCTGCTGCGGACTGCAACGCTCCGCCGCCCCCGCATCCCGTGGCGCCGGATTGGGTTCCACCGGGATCCCGCGGCGCGCCTCGCCGCCCGCGGGGAGGATGGTGCTCGTCCGTGCGTCCCCCGCAGCTACCGCCCTCGCCTCTCGCCGCCGACCCCTTGCACCTGCCGTGCCTACCCGCAGCCTCCTCTGAGCTCTCCTCCGCCGGCGAGCTGCAGCTGGTGCGGGGCATCTCTTGCCCCTGCCGCACTTCCCCGCAGCCTCCTCTGAGCTCTCCGCCGGTGCGTGGCAACTGGTGAAGGGCATCTCCTCCTCATCGCTCCTTCGTTTGGTGCCCATGGATCCCTCTCCTTGCCCTCTCCTCGAGCTGGAGATGGACCCTGCCCTTGCGGAGCTGGTGAGGAACTGGGATTTCTCCGCTGGTAACCTTTTTGAGAAGGAAGTTCTTCGCAGGTTTTCATCCTCGGTTCATCATCCGTCCTCTTCGCCGGATGGATCTTTCTTCTTGCTCGTGGTTTTCCGAAGATTTCTCTTTCGCCTGACTGAGGATTCAGTTGCTATGGCTCTTCATTGTTGCCTTGGTGGCACCCATGCTGGCTTTCATGTCATTCTTAAAAGATCGTCACTTTCGGTTCTCTGTTGCCTCCAAACATGTCGGTCTTCTGGTTCGTGGCCTTCAGAGAATCATTACTGGTCATTTTGACATTTACTTCCATTTGTGGCGTGATGGTGGAGCTAATTGGGAACTAGAATGGAGAAGATGGGAAAAGGAAGAAGAAGCAAGCTGGACAACTAAAGTTAATCGAAAGGATAAACGCAAGATGTCTGCTAAAACAGTTTCCTTTCATAAGAAGATCATTCAAGACTCCCCTGTGTGCAAATCTCGTCCCAAGGAATTGTCTTCAGTAATCAAAATCGGTGGCTTCTTTTGTCCTTTTCCAAACTCCTTGAGCTCTAAGTTTGACCGGCCTTCTAGTTCTTCAGCTGCTCAAGGTGTTTCTGATGTCATTGGAGATCTTAATATTCATGCTGCACACGAAGACCGTCAGCGACCTGCCAAGTCTTTGGATGTCTCGGTTCATAGAGTTTTCCAAAAACTCAAAAGTGATCTTGGTATTAACAGTCTTGATGCTCGAGTTGCCAGCTCTCAGCCGTCTGAGCATTTATTTGATGGACATCTCTCACAAGGTGAACGTTTCAATTTCTTCCCTGATCCTACCACCCGCTTGTGTTTCAAGTGCCTAAGCCCGAGTCACCTTGTTAAAGACTGCCGGGAAAAATTTCGTTGCTTCTACTGTTACAATTATGGCCATCGGGCTCACTTTTGTTTCAAGAGAAAACTCGACCTGAGAAGAAAATGGGCCACCAAGCCTATTCAGTTCACCTCGTGTAGCGAGCCCAATGAAAATGAGGGAAGGGTGCTGGATCGCCCTGGTGCACTAAGTGGCGCCTCGCCTTCCTTCTCCCTCCAGACTCCCATCACCAGTGACCCCCCGGAGAATCTTCCATGCCAAACTTCTCCATGGAAGTTGCACAGGTGGTTCAAATGACAGACCAAATGATGGGTCAGCTTATTGGGGACAGCAAAAACCAAGAGGCCATGGAAGAAGATCAACGATCTGCTATTATGGTTCAGATGCCCAACCAGACTGAGATAGTTGTTCAGGGCAATCTGGTGCCCAACCAGACTGAGATAGGTGTTCAGGGCACTCAGCTATCCAAACAGACTGATGTTGGGCTAAACCAGGTGGTTGCTAGTCAGAACCGTGATACCATGGCTGGTACTTGTACTGGCAACTCCCCTACAAGTCGAAACGACAGAATGCAAAAGGAGACAATCATAAATTTTCTGGTGGATAGTCTAAACCAACTAATCAATAGTCAAAGTAATGCTGCTGGAAGCTTTGCCATCCCAAATTCCATCATCAAAATTGATCTTGCTGCCCTTGGAATTGAATCCCTCAACATAGCAATCAACATGCCAACCTCTCAGCAAAATGCTCTCGAGACATCTTCTTCCAGTCAGCCACCCCAGAACCAACATTTCTCCTATGCTAAGCCACAGACAGCTACGCCTATCACCAAGGTCTACTACAGGAAAAGATTTCCAAACACACTGCTTCTCCCCATGGCCAGGCCTACATCAGATCATATCCCTTGTAAAATCCAAATTGGCACCTCCATCCCCAAGGCCCAAGTGTTTAGATTTGAAAATTTAGGGGTAGACCATCCTGGCTTCCTTGATCTTGTCAAATCTGTCTGGAATACTAAAGTCAATGCTACAAACAGTGCCACTAGGATTTCTGCCAAATTCAAGCTGCTGAGAGCTGCCCTCAAGAAGTGGAGTAAAAAGCTTTCAAATCTCAACAACTTGCTCAAAAAATGTAATTGCACTTTGGAAGTCCTGGATGCTTTAGAGGAGCACAGGCCACTCTTCACTCAAGAATATAACTTCAGGAAAATTCTGAAGGCTCATATCCTCAGGTTGCTCAGGTATAGGAAAGAATACTGGAAAAAAAGATACACTGTGAGATGGACTAAATTAGGAGATGAGGGAACCAAATTCTTTCATGCTGCTGCCACAGAGAGATACAGAATAAACACCATTACCAGTCTAGACACTGATGATGGAAGAACAGTTACAGACCATAATGAGAAAGCTGCTCTACTACTTGAAGAATACAAAAAGAGAATGGGCTGCACCTCCAACCCAACAATGCTTTTCAATCTCAACCAATTGATTCAGCCAAGTGAAAATTTAGAGTACTTATCTGGACCCTTCTCTACCATAGACATCGATAAGGTAATCAAGCAAATGCCGGCTGATAAAGCTCCAGGCCCTGATGGTTTTAATGGAATGTTCCTCAAGAAGTGTTGGGACATAATTAAAGAAGACATTTATACCCTGTGCTTTGACTTCTTTAATGGCTCACTCAATTTGGAAGCTATAAATTTCTCCTTCATCACTTTGGTCCCAAAAGTACACAACCCAACTAGCACAAGTGATTTTAGGCCCATCTCCCTCCTCAACTGTGTCATTAAGATCATCACAAAGCTTCTTGCTGATCGGCTGCAGACAAAAATCATATCCCTGATACACAAAAACCAATATGGTTTTATCAAAACAAGACTGCAGACAAAAATCATATCCCTGATACACAAAAACCAATATGGTTTTATCAAAACAAGAACAATCCAGGACTGCCTTGCTTGGGCATATGAGTATATCTACCAATGTCAACATTCAAAGAAAGAAATCATCATCCTAAAGCTAGACTTCACGAAGGCATTTCATACAATTGAGCATAATACAATCATTCAGATGATGCATCACTTGGGTTTTGGCGACAAATGGATTGACTGGGTTCAAAGGATTTTGGCCTCTGGTTCGTCCTCGATCCTCCTCAATGGTGTTCCTGCTAATCACTTCCACTGCTGCCGTGGTGTCAGACAAGGTGACCCCTTGTCCCCCCTGTTATTTGTTCTAGCAGCGGATCTGTTACAATGCATTGTTAACAAGGGTCATCAGAATGGACCTTTTGAATTCCCAATCCCATCCTATGAGCTTGATCAATACCCAATTATACAATATGCTGACGACACTCTTCTTGTCATGAAAGCATCTCAAAGAGAACTCTTTACTCTGAAAGGTCTACAGGAATCTTTTGCACAATCAACAGGCTTGAGGGTCAATTTCAAGAAATCCTGTATTGTTCCCCTCAACCTCTCGGATGACAAAGCAGCCCTTTTGGCTGGTGTTTTTGGATGTAAGATTGAATCTTTACCTTTTACTTACCTGGGATTGCCTCTAGGTACCACAAAGCCGAGGGTTGATCACTTTGGTCCCATTATGAGTAAAACTGAAAGAAAGCTCACTGCCACCTCAAACCTTCTCACTCATGCTGGAAGGCTTCAACTAGTAAACTCAGTTATCTCTTACCTCCCCACTTTTGCCATGTGCGCCCTTCAAGTTCCCACTGCTGTCTTAGATTATATTGATAGAGCAAGGAGGCACTGTCTTTGGAGAGGGTCTGACAGCAACGCCAAAATGAAGCCCCTGGTAGCTTGGAAAAAGTGCTCAAAACCAAAGAAAAAAGGTGGACTTGGCATTATCAATCTCAGAAGTCAGAATAGTGCTCTACTCCTGAAACATTTGGATAAATTCTACAACAAAAAGGAAATCCCATGGGTGAAGCTGATTTGGAATGCTCACAATCCCAGTGGTCAGGTTCCACATGCAACTGCTGATAAGGGATCCTTTTGGTGGAGGGATATCCTAAAACTTTGCGACCAATTCAGAGGTGTTGCCAAATGTCAAATTGGGGATGGCTCCACTGTACTCTTTTGGTCTGACCTCTGGAATGACAACATCCTGCAAGCTAAATATCCACGGCTTTTCTCCTTTGCAAAGAATAAGATTATCTCAGTTGCACAGTTCCTGTCAAGCAACACATTGGAGACTCAGTTTCATCTCCCCCTCTCAGAGCAAGCCTATCAAGAGTTTCAAAATCTCCAAGATTACATTCAAACAATACAAGTCTCTCAGAATACAGAAGACTCTTGGCAGTACATTTGGGGTAACAAAACTTATTCTTCAGCAAAGTTCTATAACCTGCCCTTCAAAAATATCCAGCCTCCTACAGTCCTACTCCTATTATCTGGATTTGGAACTCCAGATGCTCGAATAAACTCAGGGTGTTTACGTGGCTTCTCCTGATGGACAGACTGAACACAAGGAACATCCTAAAAAGAAAAAAACACAAGCTTGAAGGAAATAACTACAACTGCATTCTCTGCAACAATAACATGGAGGAAACTGCCTTTCATCTTTTCTTCGGCTGCCCTTTCAGCCAAGCCTGTTGGCAGTTTCTGGGCATACATTGGAACTTCTCCATGGATTTCTTCCAGATGATGATTAATGCTGAACAACAATTTCAAAGACCTTTCTTCATGGAGATTTTCATCATAGGAGCCTGGCAGATTTGGAAACAAAGGAATAACTTCATCTTTGATCATGGTCGTCCTTCCTTTAATAATTGGAAGCAATGTTTCCTGGAAGAAGCCCAGTTGCAGTCTTTTCGCTTCGGCAACTCTAAAAGACCTATTTTCCTTTCCCTTCTTACTGACCTAGCTTAACTTTGTTGGTCTTGTTTCTGCTTGTACAGCCTGTGCAGTTCTCTTAGTTGTAGCCCCCTGGCTCCCTCTTGTCCCCCACTCCCTATTTGTACAGTGGTGTTGTTCTTTTTGTTGTTGTTGTTTTTTAATAAAATCCTTACAGTGGGGGTCTCCCCTGCTGTAATTAAAGTTCAAAAAAAAAACATGCTTCAATCCAAACTTTCGAAACAAATTCTGGCTGGTTCTCCATGTTTTGCATTACTTTTTTTTGGAACTTTCCTGGTTAGATGCAGCAGATCCAAGAATAATCTTTGTGTAATAGCATATTTGCACATCTAAACAAAAAAAAATGGAACTATACTGTATGCAATCCATATGTCATTTTCAGATCTACATATAAGACCAGTAATGAAAGGTAGGGTGCACAAAAAATATCTGTTTACAGCATTTATATACAATGATATTGCTAAAAGAATCAGGAAACAGACAAACCAAGGTACCTGTATTATGCAGGAGACCAGGTTGGACCTTTGCATTTCTGGAATTCCTTCTGACTGCATTTCATTAAGATAATATTCCTCTGTATAGAGCCTGCAGGAGATATGATCCAACGAAATTACCAGATGTACAAAGACTGATAAATTCAACTCCAAGGAGAAAAATGTAACGCACAACATAAGTTATTGTGGTAACTACATTTATTTTGCAGTGTTTTATTAATATTAAAATAAATATGTGTTCAAAATCAGTTATGCTGAAATTACGGCAGCATATGATTGCCATCAGAAACGGAGAATCATAAGTTAACATCATGGCTTGTATTATTAACAAAAATAAATATAATAATTCAATAACAAAACTAGCTTACCTAAAGCACTTCCCAGGTCGCACCCTTCCAGCTCTGCCTGCTCGTTGTCTTGCAGATGCCTTGGATATTGGTGCAACAACTAAACTCTCTATGTCAGAAATCTAAGCCAAAAAAGAGATCCAGTGTTATGACACAAGAAAAAGACTAAAACCCAACAATATAAGAAGAGAGTACACCAACGAATTTTGTCTCAGTTTTAATTATCTGATCTAATCTATCTTAAAAAGAGGTGTAGGGGGATTCTGAAAATGATTAACCCAAAGGTGCATGAAAAATAGCTTTTTCAGATATGAGAAGAATTTTACCCTTTGAGAGTCGGTTGATCCTAGCTACTCTTACACGTTGATGTGCTTAGAATGTATACAACTCCTATTGAAAGGTGAAGCATAGACGTAGTTATTAACAGCACCAGATTCTAGCAAACAAGAGAGGGGCCTGAAACTACTCATGATGAATGCCTTCACAGATATTGATTACAGGATTCGAAATTCAAGAATCCTCATGCTTGCATACAAAGTAAATGGGCACAGACAAGTTGGAATCTGAAGGTGATTGCACCAGTTGGCATTACAATGTTCACTTCAAATATTCTAAGACAAGGGAACAGAAAGTAGAGCTACACCAATGACTGGCAGAATGCAGTGCTAAAGTCAAGTTGCAAAGAAATAGTGGACTATTTGTCATAGAAACAGAAATGAGAAGTACCGGATTATAACATTTCTGCTTGGAAAATCCACTATCAACAACATACACCACACCCTGCAACAAACTCACAGAATCAATAACATGCTTATAATCAACATGGTATTCATTAGACTAACCATGCAATACCTCCAGAGTCAGCGATGTCTCAGCAATGTTGGTTGATAACACAACTTTCCTTTTCCCTTTTGATGTAGGAGCAAAAATGAGATCCTAGAAAGCCAAAGAGAAACAGGCAGGGTCAACTTGCAGATGGAGAGGTGCCAAGTGCAACATAAGTTATTACTAACACTAATGTGGATTACTAACTTGATCTCCCCGCGGAAGGCCAGAGTATAAGGGCAAAATCAGCAAGTCTGAAAATTGAAGCAATCTGAATGCATTAGAAACCAAAATTTACAACCGCAATCAGAATGCAATTTAACAGGTAGACTTGTGCCAGAGCGATGTGGGGGCTCAAATACCAGTAGTGGGCTCAGACTGGGTGTGGAACAGGACATGCATGGCCTGATTGCCTGAATAGGCTGCACAGGGGTTGTCTGGCATGAAAAGCTTAGCTGTTGCAACCTTATTTTGAACTAGTTTCGTGGCTTGCTTCATGGTCATATTAGCTGTCTTGTTAGCCATCAGCTCCTAAAGATCCAGTTTGTTAACCTCATTTTTTAGTGGCAGCCTATCAAGGCGTCAGAATGTCAGTCTACTTCCCTAATAAAGATGTAGCAAGTCTGATATCTAAGTTCATTCATTCTCTCTCATTCTCAACCCCTTCCTGAGCGCGCCAAATTCTGGAATGACTTCCAAACCACGTGGGAGGTAGCTGGCCAGATACAAGTCTGGTGCTTCCCTATTACCAACTGCAATAAAAAATCCCTAGTACGTAAGCATAACTACCAAACATTCACTTCTAGAATATCATCCCCTGGACATAATTAGTAGGATTAACCTAGTTTAGTTTGCCATTTTCTATGATGCAAAGAGAAGAAATTACCCAAATAGTGTCTTCCAAGGTGTTGAATTTCTTCATTCAGCAACTTAACAGCAGCCTCTATGTCATCCTGACCAGTTAAGAATACCAACATATCCCCTGGTGGTTCCTGCAGAAAAAATCTTCAAGTGAAGACAAAGCAATGCTATTCGATTGACCAGAGAACTACCAGTGAAATAATATGAAAGATAGTAGTTCCATGTATTACTTCGGAAACTAAAAACACTGTAAAATGGAATCAGGAAACCATGCCTATCTATCTGAACTATGATGGCAACATTTAAGAGTTTCATACCTTGCCTGACATCATAACCTCATAACTTATGAGAGGCAGACTGGCAATACTTACTATGTAGGTAAATATTTAAACTATAAAAATGCTAATTACAAGGATAAGAAACAGTTTTTGCTTTCTTTTTCTCAACTTGCTTCATCCAGAAACATTTCAACATGTTATCTCTTAATCACAAGCAGTGTTTTATTTGATTTGATGATTACATTTTATCAACTTTGTTATAGGAATTTAAGTTTATTGTTTTCTTCTTAATATATTGATACGCAGATCTCCTGCGTATTCGAGAAAAAAAAATAAGTTTATTGTAACTGCCAAGTTATCATTTGAGTATCAATGCTTCAACAATGAGCATGTGATTGGACATAATACTTCTACAGGTCACACATAGTAATGGCGGTTCACAAGCACTTATGTAAATCACTAGTAGAGTTTATGTTAGCTTCAGAGTTTCATCTAAAATCTGAAACAGTAATCTGAATAAGATTGATGTTTGTTTTGTTATAAGTTGAAAAACAGCTTAATGAAATTAATAAAATACCGAAGAACAAATCCAATTTCGGGAATAAAGGAAACTGAAGTCACAAATCGTCAAAAGTATCACACATTATAGCCCAAATCACATCTAAATTTCCATTAAACAGCAAAAAATAAACAACCTTTTCATGAATAAGAAGTACAGTATTCACAGCAGCCTGTAAATAGTCTGAGACAGGTTCTTCGACATAACGAATTTCCACGGTGTATCCTTTACCCTGGAGAACCAGATTATGTCTTTATCAATAAAGAGCATTACAGCATTCTTCCATGCTTATCTCATCTCAAAAGAAGAACATACTTCAACAGAAAGTATAGCAGGTTCTGGGCTGGGCAAATCATCAGAAGACCCAAGCAAGGAATTCTTCCGCCTGTGTGTGAAGTAAAATATAAAGATCAGGACCGTACTAGCTTGTTAGCAGAAATGGAGTCAGTAGTGCATACGATGGATGTATATGATGTTTGAACACCAGTCACCAATGCATGCATCAGAGTTAACAATTGGATGTAGTTGGTAAATAGGATTCTCGTTGCATTAACCATGGCAATACCTTTATCTTGTTCATTAAAAGTAACAAACAGTGAACGAAGGCATGCTGCATGAGATTCTACTGATACCAGTATGCTTAGATTTATCGCTTATGCTGTTATGCATGTATCATGTCTACCACAAATTGAGTATAGCATAGCTACATGGCTACCAAAAATTGAGTATAGCATAGCTACATGGCAGTTATTGAGAAAACACTTCAGAATTTCAACAGCCAGGATAGCCAGATAGGCAATGCGCCTTTTCACTTGGCAAGGCTATAGGCAAAAGATAATAACAAGCAGCCAGGAAGAAATGAAACTTCTTGATAGGGGTAGACCTAATGTTGAAGAAGGATGACATTGATCTTGCTTCAATTGTTGCAGAGGAGATAATAAGTCGCAACTCGGGCCGACGACGTTGAATCTGATTTATCCATGTAAAGATACAGGCATTGCAGGGAATTTAAATACTATTCACAAACAAGAACATTAAGAGAAAGCCAACTCTGATATTAAAGAGATATTAACCTTTTTCAAGAGACCCAGCAACATGTCGGTTGAGATGGATCTTTCATGAGCTTCGTCCACCATAATTACACTAATAGAATAGAAGAGCATGGATCAATGTGTGGGTTAAGGGAATTGGTATGGAACCCTCCAAGGCAACAAATTAGATAGTTATTAATGGATTTTCACCCAAGATAAAAGGAGTTTACTCCATTATGAATTAGCCAGTACCAATATATACTTATATGGAATAAAAGAAAGTCACTTCTACTACTGGATCAAACATGGTTGAGTAATAACAACAAAGAGACAGGTAAACTATTTGGGATTCAATCTTATGGGCGTACCTATACTTGGTAAGAAGAGGATCTTCCATCATTTCTCTAATCAATACCCCATCTGTGAGAAATTTTATCATGGTCATACCCTGAGAAACCAGGCAGGCATAAGAAGATTAATAGGACAAGAAAAGTGACAAATTTGAGTACCCTGCTTTGGTACCCAAATTAGTTTAACATGTTTCATATTGCCGGATTCATATAAAGAAAGCTAGTGTAAGGAGTAAAACTTGATTGTACCGGATTTGTTTGATCTTCGAATCGGATTGTATAACCAACTTCTTCTCCAAGCTTCACACCTACTTCTTCAGCTACTCTTGATGCAACCGTCTGTTCAATACTAAGATGAGTTGAAAAGGCAATAATAAGAAGCAAAAGAGAAGGAGAAACATCTATATACCATAATAGGAATACTCTACGACAACATCACAACAGTGTGTCACGCTAGTTAAATCTGTAGTCACTAGTCAGCATCCATCGAGTCAGTCAAGCATACTATTCTACCCACTGATTGCTCTAGAATGGGATCTAAGAAAACTAGGATCACATGAGTATGTGTTCAGCATAGTACTTCCCAATGCTGAATTGGTACATAGGGTATTCTTTCGCATACATCCTTTTACCAGGATATAATCAAACATTGAATTTCTGATAAGTACATAATGTTAAGGGGGGCATAACGGCAAGTGAGTACAAGTTTCAGAAATTCAATACTAAAATATTGATCCAGACCATGTAATGTATGTTTGATGAGTAATTGCAGAATCAGAGCATGCTAAACCTGGTCACAATTTTTTTTCTTGATCGGCAAGTATAGTTAATGAAAGAACACAGTTGGAAGTTTAACCATCCAAAACATGTAGACAGAGCAAACTGTGGCATCATATAAGATGAAAAATGGAATACTTTGTGTACCCCAAAATAATACCTACACAGACCTTATCAGACGAAAAAAAAGGACCTAGTATTGTATAAATAGTTCTCACAAGCACAAATGAAGATTAAAAGCACTTGATACCTGCACAGCCAAACGTCTGGGCTGAGTGCATCCTATAAGTCGACCACCATCAGCCCAACCAGCCTCCTTAAGGTACTGATCAAAGTACAGTAAAATTATTAGAAATAAAACATAATCGGAAAGAAAAACACAAATTACTTGTAGGTTTCTGTTTTCAGAAGCTTATATGCTTCGAAGCTTTAGTCTGTCTTGCATTATTGCTGCCTCATTTTTGCTCCTCTAGTCCTCTTTTCCACCATTTTGGATCATTGCACGCATCTAAATGATTGTACACTAGTGTAATTGTACACTAGTGTATATGTCCAATATAAGAGCTAGCTTTGATGTGGATCTACACACACACAACACAGAACCTATAACACCACCAGTAGGCGTGGATGGTCAGTGGTAGCTGGTAAACACCACCTCGAGGGATGAATGCATTGCAGAATGGAGTCGTGACAGCTCCATATAGAATTACTGTCCAAGTTCTAATCCACTCAGGAATCCAATCACAGGGCATATGCCAAACTCACACACAAGATGTTTGGTGAAATCCAAACAAAATTATCACAAATACATTGAGCACTGGTTAAGTATACCCATCGACCTCGTCACCTTAAGGTAGTAAGCCAACCCCGAAAAAATCGCATATCTAGAATACAGAATGTATAAATGCTTGCTATGGGAACTCAACCACGAGAGGCAGCTGTTCGACCAAATGCCAACTGACAGAAGTGCAGCACGCAAAATCGTAACCATCCCTTTAGACACCCCGATGCGTTCGATGAAGCAGCGAAGGACTTATGGGAGTACCTGAGGGATCTGCGTGGACTTGCCGCTGCCAGTCTCGCCGACGACGATGGTGGTGGCGTGCCGCTCCACCAGGTAGAGGATGGCCTTGCGGTACTTGTAAACCGGCAGCCGCTGCCGCTGCCGCTGTCTCTCTAGACTCGCGTAGCCAAAGCTACCAATGCAACAGCGAGAACACCCAGTCTCAGATTTTGAATCGTCGAGCAACGAGTTTGAGGACAAAGGCGGAACGGAGGAGAAGGTTTAGGGTTTAGAAGCGCACCCGGAGGAGGAGGCGGAGCTGGTGGAGGAGGGTAGGAAGACGACTCCGCCCTCCTCCTCGTCGACGAGCAGGGTGCTCGGCTTCTCCGACCCCGGCTTCCAGAACGTCGACATGGCTTGGCCGCCGAGCGCCGACTCTGATGGCAAGCCATGGCGGGGGCTGAGACGAGAGGCTGACGCTGGGGAGAAGTTAGCGACAGAGCGCCAACAGTCGTGGCTGGGCAGTGTGAAAACACACGGCCCAGTAGTCCACCGCACGGGCTTGGGGCATAGCCCACTACGAGTAAGTTTTTTTTTTTTTTTTTTTTTGCTCCTCTCTCATCTCATTTCCTTTCTTGTTGGTGTTTGTTTAACAGTTGTTTTTTTGTAAAAAGTTTCAATAGAGGTATCATCTCATGAATCCCCACCATTGTAACTTTTACCTCTCAATATAATAATGTTATTAGAGAATATATATATGCCCCAACACTAGAAAAAAGGGGTCTCATTTTGTATATCCCTACACTTACTTTTAACCAATAAGAATAAGTATGAAATGTCGCAATACATAACAAAGTTATTATTGTTATAGTAAACTACTCTTTAGGAAACATAACAAGTTATAACATTTACACAAAACTCAGTTGAAATATGCAGAAATGGAGGGAGTGTATCACATTTCTCTCTACCTTTGCTCCATGAAGCTTTTTTCCTTCTCTACTCCACAAAGATGAATGAATGCTACGAGGGGGTATATATAAGATGATGGCGAATACACCATCATATCTGCAAAAATGTAAGAGTATATGCAAAAATGTAAGAGCATATACCAACATCTCCAAAATCAACCATGAAATATATATTGATACTGCATTTATTTGGTACTATAGATGCTAATATATTTCCTTATAAATTCAATCAAAGGTAAAAAAAAATGACTTCTAAAACATCTCGTGTTTTCCAATTTAGGAAAACACAGTACTTATAATGATGGTTTAAATCCTTCGTCTAGAATAATAGGACAATACCAGTAAAATAGTAATCTCAAAAAATGGACTAGCAAAGTCTTTCTGAGCACCATATAAGGCCATGTTCGTTTTGCTGAATTTTGGCTTATGCTGATTTGTTGTGAGAAGAAAATATTGTTCGTTTGCTGAAAAATACCGTTGAAGTAGTGCACCAAAACAGGGATATAGATAGCTGGAGTTAACAATTAATTGGTGAGAGCCTATGTCTCCATATGTATCTATCACTCCATGGTTATCATGGAAAGGACGTGTTAATATAGCAGGCCGATTATTATTGTTAAACAAAAAACCAACGCGACACATCCATTATTATTAAGGGCCTCTTTAGAACACAGAATTTTCATAAGAATCGTATAGAAATTGTATAGAAATCAGTTCATTTTGTGTGCCCCGGCGGGCTGCTCCATAATGCATGAAGCCAGAGGCCTGCCGGCTCCCCACGACCCCGCCCGAGTGGGCATGTGTCTGTCCCAGAATTTTTTTTTATTTTTAATCCTTTTTTGTTAATATTTTAATACTAATCCTAAAAAAGTATTTACAAAACTGACTCTTTTGGTCGCGCCAGCGCGACTGGTGCGACAGTACCACTCTGTCGTGCCACATGCGCTGGCTGAAAGCTCTAGTTTGGTTTTGGTGAATTGATAAAACCCTAAGTGCTAACCTAGTTTATCAAAGTGTTCATGAGATAGGTAGCACATTCCAAATGGAAAAGCAAATAAAGATCATAACATGATGACGGTGATGCCATGGTGATGATCAAGTGCTTGGAATTGAAAAGAAGAAAGAGAAAAATAAAAGGCTCAAGGCAAAGGTATAAGTGGTAAGAGTCATTTTGTTTCGGTGATCAATACACTTAGCGAGTGTGATCATATTTAGGTTCGATAGCCATACTATTAAGAGGGGTAAAACTCGTATCGAAATACGGTTATCAAAGTGCCACTAGATACTCTAACTCATTGCATGTGCATTTAAGATCTAGTGGAGTGCTAACACCCTTGAAAACATTTATGAAAATATGCTAACACATGTGTACAAGGTGATACATTTGGTGGTTGGCACATTAGAGCAAGGGTTAGGAACTTTATCGGTAGAGTGTCCACCCATAGAGTGCGGATAGTCCGACGGTGCCACCGGCGCTCTATACAGAAAAGATGGAGGTCACTGTAAGTGACCGGACGCTGGTCTCGGTAGGACCGACGCGTCCGATCAGTGGTAGCAGTGAGCATGCGGTTTCGGTCTCATGACCGGACGCTAGCGTGAGAAATGACCGGACGCTCAGGGCCTGAGTCCGGTCATCACTTGACCGTTGAGATCGAACGATCAACGTTTGAAGAAGGGGACACGTGGCATGCATCGCACGACCGGACACTAGGGTCCTACGTCCGGTCGATCTGACCAGAGTGTCTGGTCACCCCGAGTTGTGCCCAGTGAAGGGGTACAATGGCTCTATTTTGTGGGGACTTCTATTTAAGCCCCATGGTTGGCTCTAGCTCACTCTCTTGGCCATTTGTATTGACATAGCAACCTTATGAGCTTAGCCAAAGCCCTCTCACTCATCTCCATCATTGATTCATCATCTTTGTGAGATTGGGAGTGAATCCAAGTGCATTGCTTGAGTGTTTGCATCTAGAGGCACTTGGTGTTCGTGTTTCCCTGCGGGATTCGTTTTGTTACTCTTGGTGGTTGCCGGCACCTAGATGGCTTGGAGCAGCGAGGATTGTCGAGCGGAGATTGGTGATTGTCTTCGGCTCCGATCATGGTGATTGTGAGAGGTTTTTGACCTTTCCCCGACGGAGAGCCAAAAGGTACTCTAGTGAATTGCTCGTGGCCTGTGTGATCCTCATCTTGTGTTGGTTGTGCGACACCCTATTGAGGGTTTGGCGTGTGATGCCAATTAGCGCGTGAACCTCCAAGTGAGTGAATCGCCACAACGAGGACTAGCTTGCCGACAAGCAAGTGAACCTCGGTAAAAAATCATTGTGTCATCATTTGATTCCAATGTGATTGGCCTTCATTGGTATTCATTCTTATGATTGATTGATTCACTCCTTGACTCGATGGTATAACCATCTTGCTCACTCTCTTTGCAATACCATAAACTAGTTGTCAAGCTCTTTAGTGTAGCTAGTGGTGAGAGCTTGTTAGTTTGGTTAGTGTGGTTTTTTAGCTAGCCATTGAGAGCACACTAACTTAATGTAGTAACTTAGCCATTGTGTGGATAGAGACTATATAAACAAAAATTGTGGTAGGTGGCTTACATTTTTAGTAGGCTAGCGCAACACTTGCTTCTCCTCATAATTGTCTAACCGGTTTGCTAAATGTTGTTGTAGAAATTTTTAATAGGCAATTCACCCCCCTCTAGCCATTAGGACCTTTCACTAGCATGGCAAGCCGAGCCACGGCGGCACCGGTCGTTGACCGATGCTGGCGTGGCATACTGTGGGCCCTGTCCTGTTGTGCCAGCGACTTAGGCACGACAGCGCTGTCGCACCAGGTAGGATGGCGTGACAAGGGGACTTAGGTTTAGTCGGCCCAACCCATTTTCTTTCTCTCTCTTTCTCTCTATCCACTCCCCCACACCCATGGTTCCTAGGCGCCGTTGCCGCCTGCGCCGCCACTCTTGTACCTCTCCCCTGCACGTCCACCTCTCGAGTAACTCTAGGGCTCGTCCCTCTCTCGTATCGGCATGAAGGGAGGCAAGCCCCTGCCGCCGGCGTGGCGTGGCCGCTGTGCCCATGCGGGCGCCGGCAGCCCCCCCCCCCACCGCCTGCCCATCCCCCCGGCGCCGACCTTCACCACCGTCAAACACCTCTAGGTAGAAGTCCCACGCCTCCATTTTTTGATGTTGTGGCTCTTTAGTTGCATTGGTAGGGTTAGCAAATTTGCTATGTTATGAATGCATTTTTTTAGCGTTCGTTGGTAGTGTTTGATGTGTGCATTAGTTTTAGGATATACTCTACTCGTGGATTGGATGTAAAGTTCTTTGTTGCATGGATGTAGGTAGTTGATATATGAAGGATTTGTATAGGTATGTTTGTTCCATTTTGTGTCATGGTAATGTAGGAGTGAATGCACACGTTAGGGTTAGCAAATGTGTAGTTGTTATTGGTATTGATATGTTGGTCCATATTTTGTAGATGGATTGGTTAGTGCGATTGTTTCATGGTGGCAAAGTTAAAGGAAATGGGGAGTTTGAAAGCATGCAAGAACATGTTCAGTTCTTTAGTACACCTACCTTTCATAGTTTGGTTAGCCAATGCCGGGATAAATTTGGGTGGCCACTAAGATTGAGAGGTCGGTTTGACTATGGGAAGGAACAAGCACACTATGTGTTGATGTGTTTGTCATGTGAGGATGAGTGGAAGAACTACATAGAAGTTGTCAAGAGTAGCAGTGTTAGGTGCTTGGAAGTTGTTGTGGAGAATGGGTCTAGCCCAATTGTGGTGGCTGTGGATGATAATGTGGATGTGGAGCCTATAGAGAACCTTACCCAAGATGAAGAGTTGCAGGTGATTGTCATTAGACATGTTGATAGGTCATGTGAGCTCGGTGCCTTGAATGATGATTTCGATGAAGAAATGTTTGATGAGGATGATGGCAACGGAGATGGAACATATGATATGGATGACACATCTGAAGGATCGGAAGATGACGAAATTGATGTTGCCTCCGTGGACAAAGATGACTTTACTTTGGGGCCAAGTACTTTGAATGATGTCTTGGAGGACGAGTACAGGTCTGAGCCTAGTAGCGAGGATGAAAGTGATTGTTGTGAGGGAGGGTTTTCGAACACAATAGGAGTCCTAGCTGATGGGTCATTGAGAATGGAGTACAATGACATCAAACTGAGGCAATTGAAGGCTATCCATGTGGAGGTACCCTCGGTACCAAATTTCATGAACATTAGTATGGTTGACTAGGCAATATGTGACACCGATTTGACGTTGGTGGCCGATGAGATACCAGATAGTGAGGAGGTGGAGATTAAGAAGGGAATGGTATTTGATACGTTGGAGCATCTAAAGTATTTCCTGATGGATTATGTCATTCGATTTCACAGGTCGTATTATGTGTTCCACTCCGACAAGAACAAGAGGTACATGGTCCTTTGTAAGAATGGATGTCAATGGGGTCTATGGGCTTGGAGGCAGAGAAATGAAAAGTGGAAGACTCGTAATGTGAGGCAACCTCACACGTGTCGATCTTCGAGGTCGAAGGGTGTGCACGCCCAAAACACAGCCCGTTACCTTGGTCGTCGTCTTGTTGGCATGGTTAGGGATGATAGTGACACATCTGTTTCAAGCATGATTGAGACCATATTTAGGTTCACTAGTTATAGAGTGAAGTACTCAGGCATGGCAGGTAAAGCAGCATGCGAGTTGCTATGGGGCGATTGAAAAGAGGCGTACAACCAAGTGCATAGGATTCTAAGTGCCATGAAACACTACAATCCAAGCCTTAGGTGGTATCCTTATGTGGGTCGCATTGTCATGGATGTGGACGGCATTCCAAAGCATGTTCTGTAGAGAGTTTTTTGGTGTTTTGCTCAGTCCGCAGAGGCCTTCAAGCATTGTCGTCCCTTAGTACTTGTTGATGGTACATTCCTAACAGGCAAGTACAGGGGTGTATTGATGATTGCCGTTGGAGTGGACCTGAACAATCAACTTGTCCCTTTAGCATTTGCTTTGGCTAAGGGTGAGAACGATGACAGCTGGTGTTGGTTCATGAAGCTTGTGAGACAAAATGTGCTCCATTCATCTTGGAACATATGCATGATCTTAGATCGGCATCACGGTCTGCTGACAGCTATGAAAGAGCATGTAGATGGACGCCCTCCTCTTGAGCATCGGTGGTGCATGAGGCACTTTGCTGCCAACATATGGAGGAGGCAGAAGAAAAAAGAGGTAGTGGAGAAGTTGAAGTCACTATGTGGGTGTTGAACCAAGGAAAAGTTCAAAGAGACGCTTGTGGAGTTATAGAAGGTCCTCAATGCTAGGGCAAAGAGTTGGCTTGAGGATCAGATGCCTCAAAGGGACAAGTGGGCTCTTGCATTCGATGCCGGAGGTCTTCAGTATGGCGTGATGACTACCAATTCTTTAGAATTGTTCAACAAGGTGTTCAAGGGTATTCATGCAGTCCCCGTGTTAGGTATTGTGGAGTACTCATTCAGGAAGTGCAATGAATACTTTGTCAATCGATGGAACCTAGCAAAGGCGTCCAAAGAAAAATGGGGTAGAGCCGGTAGAAAACATTTGGATCTCTTAGAGACGATAACTTCGAACCAAGTGGGGGAGGCCTTTGGGCCATCGAGGTTAGTGTACAATATCAGGTTAGCCAGAGGAACGAACCCGAGGGCGAGAAGTACGGTGGTAGGAATTATAGGGTGGACCATGAGAAAGTGGAATGCTCTTGTAACATTCCACAACTCCTCCATGTGCCTTGCTCGCATGTCATTACAGCTTGTAGATGCAGGGGTCTAGACCACGAGAGTGAAAAGTTCATATCTCCTTTTTACCTCATGTTAAACACTCTCAAAGTGTGGGAGTCGAGCTTCGAGCCTTACCTAGATCTGACATAATGGCCTGAGTACTACGGGTTGGATTATGTTCCCAACCTGGACCTTCTGAAGACAAAGAAGGGTAGAAGGAAGAAAAAGCGGCTCTAAGGAGTTATGGATGCATCGAACGGGTATGGTGAAGATATGTATGGTTTTGGCGACTTTGATGAGGCTATTGATGGTAGTTATCATCCATTATAAACCACCAATATAACTTGAAATCATGCATAAAAATAATCACCAACATAGACTTAGGAGTTTAAACTAACAATTTCCACGAGTTTTGGTGAATCTGTATTTTCAGTAGGGTTTATCCAGAAAACCGTCAAGGGGGATCAAAACATCAAATAAAATTACGCTTATCCACAACGAAAACTACTCCAGAAGGTTTTAGAGGACACCAGAAGTCACGTCACCGAAGCAGACCCTGAGAGGATGACAGGTTAGGCTGGCCGGCCCCCTAGTCCCACATGGCAGTCCCTCCTTCGTACGTCGGTTCTCCACCGCCTTATGGATTGCATCTATGACGTTTATTTAAGTCGGTTTGATCCGAGGGCTCAGAATTGATGCTCCGGCCTATATATACTAGCCCCTACCCCCCCCCTCCCTAGGGCATTGCATAAGTCAAGAGTAGACCAAAAATTAGGGTTTTCAAAGAGAAGAGAATAGAGCTCCAATTCTTCAAGTTCTAGTATAGGCTAGCTAGCAAGGTTTAAGTAGAGTTTGGGCTATTGCTCAGGATTCCGGATTCGCCGTTTGGAGACTGGTATAGCCATTGTATCTCTCTTATTTATGACTTTGTGCTACTTTAATATTATATTGCTATTTATTATGTTCCTAGTTTGCTCAAGTTATATGCTTGATATAGTTATGATTGATGATGAATTTATGCATATGTTCGCAAAGCACTTAGCTCAATACTCGAGTGAGTTAAGTGGTCGATATTATGTAAGCATGGTTCTTAAATATTGTTTACCTGCGGATGCATTCTACACTTTGGGTCATGTGATAGATCGCGGATGTGACACTCCTATTGACTCCTTTGTAGTCCACTTCCTGTTTGTAGAGCAAGTAGAACCCGATTGCGAAGGGAGTCAAGCTCTGTTCTTGATCTTTCTTAGTAATGTTCCTTATGCATAGATCCAAAGCTAATTATGCTATAGATGAGAGTGTATATACTTGGGTGTACAAACTACTTAGTAAATAAGGAATGACTTAGGAATCTTTTGCTCTTAACGAATATCCTACTTAGTCATACTATATTTATGAGTATCTATTTCTATCTCTAGAATATTATTAATACCTTGCACTTATCATTTATTTATTACTTGACTTACCCCTGCCATAGCATGAGAGTGGTTTTATCATAAGTATATATCTCTATGCCAACCCCATAGCTCCTCCCTATAGATAAAATATAAATAATGATACCTGGTATACTCCCGGGTGAAATGCTACAGTGGTATATTATCTGTGTGCTTGCGGATTATTTCAACTTATATGATATTTCTAAATTGTCAAGTGTTCTTAATAATTACCAAAACACATTTCTGGCATCATGCTAGGGATAACAACTTAGTAAAGAGTGATGCTAAGAAATGTCAACAAGCATTTCTGGCGCCGTTGTAGGGGAGGGGCACATGGCTATAGAGAATTGATCAAATAAATACTTATTGATGAAATCATAACACCTCTGCTTTAGCAGGCTTACCCATGTTTATCTTTGTTCATATCTTATATAGGGTATTGCAGGATTGACTGTGATTCACCAACAATATCCATCAATCAGAATCAATCCAATCAAGAGAAAGCTCAACACCAGTTTCTGAAGCTATGGCTGACAAGACTCTGCGCGAGTTCTCTGCTCCAAGCACTAAGAACATTCGCACTAGACCAACACTCAAAACCAATAACCTTGAGTTTAAGCTCAAGCCAAGCCTCATCAACATGGTACAAGCTACCCCATTTAGTGAAAAGGCACATGAAAATGCTAGTGCTCATTTTTAGAATTTCCTGGAGATTAGCGGCATAATCGCTATCAAGGACGTTGCTCAAGACATCATACTACTCCGCCTCTTTCCATTCTCACTTGTGAGAAGGACGAAGCAGTGGTTCTACACCAATAAGGATAACATCAACACATGGGTAAAGTGTTCAAAGGCCTTCCTAGAAAAGTTCTTCCCTGTAGGCAAGACCAATGCATTAAGAGGAAAGATTTCCAACTTCCAACATCAGAAGGGAGAAACCATTCCAGAAACATGGGAACGTTTCTAAGAATATATTTTAGATTGTCCTCATCATGGGATAGAACAATGGTTGCTCACACAAAGTTTCTATCATGGATTAACTCAGAAAGCTCATGAACAACTCGATGCTACTACCGGAGGATCATTTATGTCATTCACCCTTAAAAAAGCTAAAACTCTTATGGAAAAGATAGCCTCTAATCAAGGCTGGTCATCATGCAACATTCAATCTTGCAATAAGAGCGAAGAAGTACCAGAAGAGGTGTGCGTACTGTCAACCAAGATGGACGTCTTGTTGAATTGGCTTGAACAGCAAGCCAATTACAAGAAAGATTGTCAGGCCATTCAAGATGCTTTTAATTCACAAAACACCTATGGAGAATATTTGGGGGTTGAGTTCCCTAAATATCAACAAGATGTAAACATCATCAACAACAATTCTGCTCCACAACAACAGAGACAAGGATGGAATCAATAACAACAATGGTCAATTTACCATGGTAAGTACCTAGGTAATTACTATAATTCTTCTAAACCTAGACAACCATCCTTGAGAGATTTAATCTTAGAACAATCTAGGATTAATAAAAATATTTCTAAGAAGCTTGCTTTTAATAATAAGGTCCTAAAAAACATAAACACTAAAATGGATAGTTTTTCTTCTGCTATAAAAGATCAACTTAACTATAATAAAAAGATAGAATCACAATTAGCTCAGTTGGCCACTGCTCTGCCTTTTGTCACTAACCTTGAAAAGGTCAACGCCATAACCACAAGAGGTGGCAAGTCTACTCGCGATCCACCATATCCGACAAGGATAGGTAAGATGCCAGCAGCAGCACAAGAGAAGAAGGACGATGAAGTTGAAGAAGTTGAGCCACAAGCACAAGAAATGATGCAAGATTTTCATGACACCACTTTCCTACCGTTTCCACGTAGAAATCAAAAAAAACCAAAATGGATGAGCAGTTTGGTAAGTTCGTAGAGGTAATTCAAAAGTTATATATCAATATTCCTCTGTTAGATGCTATACAGGTACCCGCCTATGCAAAAGTACCTTAGAGACATCCTGAACAACAAAAGACCACTGCCCACCACTGAGGTAATCAAGCTAACAGAGGAGTGTAGTGTGGCCATCCTGAACACATCACCTGTCAAGAAGAAGGATCCAGGATGTCCCACTATCGATTGTTCGATCAAAAACTAGAATTTTGAGAAGCGCTATGTGATCTTGGAGCAAGTGTCAGTGTCATGCCCAAGAAGGTTTTCGACAAGCTCAACTATTCAACACTCACGCCAACATCGATGCGCCTGCAACTAGCCGACCAATCAGTCCGCTACTCTATAGGAAACGGTAAAAATATGAAACTTCTTTGTTCCTATGGATTTTGTAGTACTTGACATGCAGGAGGACATGAAGACACCCCTCATTCTTGAGAGACCTTTCTTGTGTACTACAAATGCGCACATTGATGTCAGAGCCAGAGAAATCAAATTCCATATCAATGGCAAGGAAGAGCGATTCGCCTTCAAGCCAAGACCAAAACAATGCTCCAATTTGGAGTGGCATGAAAAGCAATTGCAACTAGCAAGGTCTCCATCTCTGGGACTTAAGGATATACCCGAAGAATAAACACGAACGGAGTAGTCCAGTTTGGTAGACTCAAAATCATGAACCCTCACCGGGAGGTAAATCGGTAGTTATCCGTAATTACTTTTTGCATTAATCATTTTACTTTTGCATATTTACTTTTCAACACTTGCATTAGAAAAATAAAATAAAAATTCTCATCATGGCATTATAAAAATTCAAGCCCCATATAAATAATTTTTACAGAGCGTAAAAAACCCGTAAGAAATATTTACCGTGGAGGCATAAAATTTTAAAAACACCATCCATGCATCTTCTTATATTTCATAGTACCATGAAGTATTTTTGCATTACACACACATATATATATATATATATATATATATATATATGTATACGGTAGAAATACGGGAGACACATGGGGCCCACTCAACCACCACCCATCACTTCTACCTCCACCATCACCTCCATTTCCACCTTCATCTCCACTCAGGTCATGTCTGCACAGCATTTCCACCGATGTCCACTCATTCTTGCTTAAGCATGAAGCAATAAAATATTTGGAAAATGGGGAGGCCATTTGGCCATGATGTGGGGCTAGCCGGCCCCACCACTTGGCCGGCCAGCCTACTGCTGTGTCGCCTATAAATGGCACTCCTCCTGCTTGCTCTCGGCCTCACACACACTACAATTCCAGCATCCAAGTTCAAAATTTTGAATTCTACTTTCATAGTTTGAAAATTCTCTTCGTAGAAGTTGTTAGAATTAGAGAGAGTGAAAGAGTTTAAGAGTGAAAGTGCTGCTAAAATTTGAGCAAAGATTAAGAGAGTTTAAGAGTGGTAGTGCTGTCCAAATCAAGAGAGAAAATAAAAAAGAATTAGGGTGGAAGTCATGCCAAAATCTTGATTAGAAATTTATTAGGCAATCTCAGACGACTAACCCTCGGATGATTGACCCTCGAACGACTGACTCCTGGACGGCTGGCCGCTAACATTTTTTGTTTACCTAATCTGTTACATGAGTTGTGTTGTCTTGTGTTTATTTTGTAGGAAGGTGAGCAAGTTAGTAGGCAAGCACAAGCGCACGACGTCATTTCGTTCAACAAGAAGCTCATCTTCCCGAGTGAGCACTAACATGGAGATTGACGCTCCATCTCCTGCTGTCGGAGCATCGTCCCGGTCATCCCCCGCTGAGAGAAACAATCTTTTACAAGAGTAGCAGCTCAAGCTCTGGGGCAAGACAGAGAAGAACATCTACGAGCAGCTAAAGACCCAGAGGTTCATTCTCACTCCCACCTATGATCCAGCCCTGCTACAAACAACCGGTATGAACACTGAATTTGAAACTATTTTTAAGGCTCTAGGATGGGAGAATGTTTGGGAAATTGATGAACCGGGGTCTAAGCTTTTGATAGCCGAGTTTTTATACACGTTGCAACCTACCGATTCTGAAGTTTCATTTAGACTTTTTGGAAAAGATTTTTCTATCCCATGGTAATAGTTTAGTGAACTTCTAGGATTTCATGCACAATGTGGGATTGATGTAGACACTGCTATACAAGACTTTGATAGGACAAAATTTTGGAGGGAAATATCTAAAGAACTTACTTGCTACTATCCCTGTATGAATGAAATTTATCACCCTACACTGTGTTTTATGCATAAATGGTCAGGATTTACTTTATTTCCTAGACAGGATTTGTGCACTGTGAGGAATGATGAACTTAAGCTGCTCTATGCCATGGTTAAGAGAAGAAAGGTTTCACATGCTCAATTTATGATGAAACAATGGAAAGGAATTCCTGAACTTAAGGGAGATGTTGGGTGTACTTCTTTGGTGACCCGCATAGCTAAAAAATTGGGTCTTTTGAATAATGCTTCTGTTGCTTACATCGATGACATTCCCCGTTGGTTTATTGATTATGAATACTTTGTCCAAGCTCACATGCTGAAGAAGAAAAAGGATGGGAAACTTGTCATGATGTATATGAATTATATAAATGAAATCATGTTACCAGACCAAAACCTTGGTATGTATGTGGTGTAGTCTTTTGTCTTTGATATATAGGTGAAGGAGGCAGCGCCTTGCCGGAGTGCCTCTGCAAGACTCACTCGCAACCCGTAGCCCTGGTACCGTGGTGATGATCCAATTCCAAAGGGATCGGATTTCACCAGCTATGCAGGCTAGGATCAGCCGGGTTCTTCCCGTATGCACCAGCCCGAGCATGCCGGTTGGGGGCAGCCTGCTCCTTAGCACACTGAAAGCTCTTGGCAATAGGGCTCAAGCGAGCAATGACAGCATGGCAATTTTGACTACTACCAGCGACAGTCCTACGAGGAAGTTTCAAGTGGCCACTAGGGAAGGCGCATGTCCTTCTCTGGTTATGGCTACCATGACTAGCACATGGGCCACCATCAGCCACCCATGGGCGATCATGAGCAGCAAATGGAGCACCGCCGCCTCGACACCCAGTTAACTACCATCGAGGAGACACAACATGACATTCAGAACATGCTTCACCAACATACCCAGTGGCAAGCAGAGATGGGAGAACACATCACCACCATTCAGCAGCACCAGGAGTAGGAGAACGAGAATTAGCGATACTTGTTCCAGGGTCTCCATATCGACCCACCTTTCTGAGAGACCACAGCAACACCCAGCTTGGAGGAGGAGCCCCCGTGTACCTCAGGTAACTTTTCTTTCTAGTATTTTATTATTTTCTTTAGTTTATTTCATTTTTAAATCTATAAAAATGCATAACTACAAAAACAAAATAAAAATTTGCCTTTGTCTTTTATATATTACTATGGTGTGATCTAAAAAATGATGAAAACCAAATAAAAAGAGTGTGTATATATAGTTTGCTTAAAGGGTGCTCTAGTTTCTTGTTTTTAAGAACCAAATAAAAAGAACTTGAAGATGATCTTACATGATGGAAATGATGAATAGTTGCTCTATTTTAATTCCTTTTGAATACCTAGTTTTCAGCCTTGAATTTTCCCGAGTTTTGGATAAAATTGTTTTGACATGAGAATTTGCTCTGAACTTGAAACTCGTAGGTAGCAAATGCTTGATCTAAGTCTAAGTAATTGACGGATATGATATGAGAAAGTCTGAGCTGCTATTTATCTTGTTCCAAGTGATACTAAAGTTCTAGAGATTTCTTTTGAAAAACATAAAAATTCCACATGATGAGTTCCTGTATGACAAAGCTTGAATTCCTACTAGAGCCAAACTTGATATTTAGGCTAGAAAAACTTCCACTCATATATGCTACTTCTTTTTGCATTGAGTTTGTTCAAGCTTTGTTGATCCTTATGAGAGGTTTGTCATGCTCGTAAAATTGAGATCATGTACACACCACCCATATATGCACTTCTCCTACACTGGGGGTAGGCGCAAAAACATGCATTCCATCTAGATCCACCCTAAAAAATGTTTTACTCCTACACTAGGAGTAAACACTAAAAATATTCTTGATAGGTTTTCCACCAAATAAATGCTTCAAGTTCTTGTTGCTATCTCTCAAATATTTTACTACAGAAAAGAAGCATGGGCTATGCAAAAGTTATTCATGAAAAAAAGAGAAGAAAAGAAAGTATTGAAAAAATGGATAAGTGTCCGAATTATCAAAACAATGGGTACTTAGATGCTCGCCTAAAAAAAGAAGAAAAGAGAGATGAATAAGATAGCCCATGTTTCCTTGTAGATGTTTCCAAGTTTCAAAAGAGAGATATGATTTCAAGGAGCATAGTAGAATTAGGCTAGCCATCATTTATATCCATCATATTTCACACACATGCACATCTTTATTTCATTGTATGACTCAACTCTCTTTGGACCCATTGTTTGACTTTACAATATATGTATTGTAAGTATGCTCTTTCATGTTATCACCATTCCTATAAGCACCACATAAGCCTTAGTTGTAGGAAGAAAGACATAACATCACTACTGTCTTGGTGAGGATCCACAAATACCACATATTTTGAGAGACTTGAGAATGTCATACAATAGAATCCCTGAGTTTTTTTATGAAAACTTGCAAAAAAAACGCCGGAATAATGGTTGAACAAAGAATTTAAGATATAATGCTTGACTTGATCATTCTATCTTTTAATTGCTCAAGACCTAAGTGAAGGTTATAAGCCCCATTGTTGAAGGTAATATGGATAAGTTTGAAAGTCAGATCGGTGGATTTCAATCTGGAGGAGAATTCTTGTTTGAACACGTGTACCTTTGAGGAATGAAAACATTGATGCAACTCTTGATCCATTGCTAAGTTTGGCATTGCTCAGGGATGAGCAAAGGTTAAGCTTGGGGGAGTTTATTGATGATAGTTATCATCCATTATAAACCACCAATATAACTTGAAATCATGCATGAAAATAATCACCAACATAGACTTGGAATACGATATCCGTGTGATATGATACTTGGAATACTTTTGGGTGAAAGCTACAGAGATATCCGTGCGCTTGCGGATTTATCTGTGTGCGTTAAATATACCAACAAGCTTTCTGGCGCCGTTGCTGGGGAAACGGTTGCTGAGTTAACTTCGAACCTAGTTTAACCTTGTATCATACTCTTTTATCTTTTTATTCCTGCATTCTTTTCTTTTCTTTTTCCATTATGAATTCCACTCCTATTTATCAATATGCTAAACCCACGAGCGCGAGCTTCGGGCCACCAAAATCTTCAGAGCCTATCCTAATACCTAATTATGAGTTGCACCCGTGTTTTATAAAATTGATTCAGGATAAATTCTTCTCGGGAAAAGGCAACAAAAACCCATAGTCACACCTATGAGAGTTTGAGCAGACCTATGCATGCTTGCATATCGCTGGCATATCTGATAAAACTGTAAGATGGAAATTGTTTTCATTCTCTTTGACGGGAAGAGCTAAACATTGGTATAGTCAAACCATAGGAAGTATGCTAGGAGATTGGAAAACGTTATGCTCTAAATTTTGTTTACGTTTCTTTCCTATCTCTAAATTGGTTAGCCTTCGGAAAGAGGTTCTAAATTTTAGACAACTAGAAGAAGAATCTCTTGGCACATCATGGGATTGTATTAATGATCTTATTATCACTGGCCCGGACCTTGCTATTTCAGACCCTATGCTTCTTCAACATTTTTACATGGGTCCTATCAAGGATTCTAGGAAATCCCTTGATGCAGCCTCTAGAGGAGCTTTCCTTCATTTGTCTACTAGTGAAGCAAGGGCTATGCTTGATAGAATTAGTGGAAAGACTCCCTGCACTAGCATTCATAATGAACTCCCTGAGAAAGAGAAGAAATCATCTCCCAAATAAGAAGAAGAAGAAGTTTTGATAGCCAAATCACAACCAGTCTAATCCCAAGATTTAGCTGTCAATCCCGAACCATCAATACCCCAAAATCCTCCAAGCAAAGAAGAAATTCAACCTTTTGAAATTTCTTTTGAGGATGATCTTTTTGATGATTTTGGGAAAAGCTTTAACTTCCAGTTTCACAAGAGACCTTCAAGCGAATATAATTTAAATCCTCTCGAGAAGGGATCTCTTGGAAAGCATCTTTATTCCCATATAGGACATAGGGAAGAATTCAAGGATGGCATATCTAGTGATGCCATAGAAGGAGAGCTAAGCCATTTAAAAGCCAATCCTATCTTCTCCCCTTCTATGTCACATTAGATATTCTATCTGAACACATCTTTCAACCCATCCTTGACCCTAATGATCCCTCTTATGCTCTCTCTCCTAAGTCTCATGATGACCCTAGAAATCCACTAAGACAACCAAAGTATAGGAGTCATGAAGACCATAAGGATGACCAAGAAGAGCAACAACAATGGCTGGAGGATATTAAGAACTTATGTGCCATTGCCATTGAATGGATGGACGAGGCCTTGAACAAGATCAACCCAAGAGTCACCAAACCAAGGGAAATCTTGGACAACAAAATAATCAATGAATGTCATAGGCATAGAATAATAGAAACAATGTTTTCACCTATAGACATTCATGAAGAAACACCCCTAGAGTTTGAAAAGGAAGATAACATCAACGAGCATGGAAGTTATTTCATGAACACCTCATCAAATCCATGCTCGTATGAGAAATCTCCTAAACCAATTGGTATCTCCAACATTACCACACATGAGATCTTCAACCCTCTCATTCTCTTTGTTCATAAAGACTTTGAAAGGGTGGTTGTAGATGCATATGCTTATCATAAATATTGTAAATCTCGTTGTGTGAATCTTGAGATAGGTACCTAGAGGTTGGTGTTGGAGGGGAAACCACTTCACCAACTTGAGTGCAATTAGAAAGTTTCCCAATGACGAGCTTCTATCCTAAAACAAGCACTTTCAGGAGATAATATGAGTTTCCATCTTTTGCTATAATGCCCTTGTGAAGTGAGCATAGAAATATAATTGTGAAAATATTCCTTTGGGTATTTTTGTCACTAACCATTTAGGGTTTAAAGCAAAAAGGACGAAGGATGATGACGCAAGATATGTCCAACCAATTATTATACAATATTTAATCACATCCATCCAAACTTGATTTTGCATTTGCAAAATTCAAGCATGGGGATGGACTTCTCTAAAAAATCTCTTGTCATGTTGCTAAATTATTTTGGTTGTCTCTACCTTTAAGCCATACTCAATTTGCTAAATAAACAATCATGCCCCTTCATCTCTATTTGAATAAATCTCTATAATGCTTTCATGCTACCTTTGCCTGCCATAGTAAGCTTTGGTTTGGAAGTACTGCGCATACTTCCATAGGCGTTTAAATTAAGCATTGTGCTTAGGTTAAATAGCCTCCCATAGCCAAATTAGACATAGAGTCTAGTTTGGTTATTGAACTAAAAATTACTAGTGTAGACATTGGATATTTTGTTGGACTAACCTCTGCTGGAAATTCACAATTCAATTTGGGTAAGTCATGAGATGAATTTAAATCAGAGATGAAGTAAGGCACATGATAAAACTTTGCGCAAAGAAGACACAGCTCATTCATTATGGATGGACGAATTGTAAGTATCAAAGATCATTCTCTTTGTCTTCTGATGCAAATTACCTTTGCCTTGAAGCCATGCGTGTATAGAACATGATAAATGAAAAACTATGCTAAAATAATTCTAACTCTATCTGTCGGGTTCTTAAACACAGGGTCCCTCGTGGACCGGCTTCCCCGCAAAGGCTCGGTCCAAGCAGACAGCACGCGACTCATGGGCTAGCCCAAATACCTGAGCAATAGGCCGGGGGAGTGATCCAATCTCCAACCAGAAGACCAGGCCGAGGAGGAACAGTGCCCATTTTTCCGACTCTGGACCACCTCTCTGACTGGAGCGCTCGCTTCGGTCTCCAGCCCGCCTTCGAATGGCCTCTCCGACCGGAAGGCCTAGCCAGAAGCACCACTTCTAACTCCGACCCCACACTCTCCGACTGAGGATACACCAACGCCGATGCCGCCGCTACCACCATACCAGCAACCGACCTGGGGGACACCACCCCCGAAAGGGAAGACTTTGCCATCGCCACCCTGCTCCCGCCATCGCTCACTGTGACACGCTGCAGGGTGGGCCTCTAAGTCTCCCGCACGGGAGTTGGGGCAATGCTCAACCCCGACATCGCCCGGTCACTAACAAAAAGTGCAGATAAATCACACTTCAAAAAGACTCAACAGCAAAAGATCAAAAAGAGACAAAGAAAAATGTACCGGGAGGTGAGCGGCACAACTCTAAAGGCAAGACCCGACATCAATGGGCCTGTAGGGTAAGGACCGCTCCTAGGCTATGACCCATGCCCCCTCACTTCAGCTAGGGGTGGAGTCCTCCTAACCAGCTCCTGCCCTGCCTGTGGGTCGCCGTGACCCTCGGCTAGGGACTCCTCGACCAGAGCAGCGGGCGGGGCATCCTCTGGCCATGAGTTGCGCGATGCATGGGTGCCAGTCCAGTCCTCGGACCGCCTGGCTTGCTCGACCACGTTCACAGCAGGTGGGGCATCCTTTGACTATGAGTCACACGCTGGCGCTGCTCTCGGGGACACACTAGTGCCAGTCCGCTCCTTGGACCGCCCGGCTTGCTCGATCGCGTCCGCGGTAGGTGGCGATGGGACCGACGACGCCGTCAGATAGCGTGGTGATAGCGTCCACTTTGCCTCCTGTTCACTGACGGTGTCCGCGCTTGCCGCACACTTCCTCGGCACGGGAACCACTGTACGCCACGTGGCCTCCTGCTCATCACCAGCGGATGTCACCGTAGGATCGCGACGCTCCGCTGAGGTCACAACGACCTCCTGACTTTCCTCCTCCTCGGAGAAAATCATGTCATCCACCTCCATGGGATCCTCCGACTCAAGTTCTGACTTGATGTCGCTCTTTCTTTCCCCAGCCTTCACGTGTCGGGTGACCTCCTTCTCCTTCTTATACTTCCACTGAGCCACCTCGGCTTTCTTTTTCTTCATGGCGTCTGCCGCCTCCTTCTGAGCGACCTATTGGGTTGCGGCCTCTGGCCCTTTCGAAAGGTGCGGCAAGGACCTATAAGCATCAAGCCCCTATGCAACAGGCGACTCAAGATAAAAAAAGTAGGAAAACAAAGGGGGAAAAGACCACGAAGTAAAGAAAGAGGAGCATACCATTCTGGACACCACCAAGGCGTTGAGAGGTATGGGCTTCCCCTCAATCTTCTCTCTGGGCTTCAGCTACAGCACCTGGCCGAGGCGAGTCTAGACCTCGTCGTCCGGCAGCTCCTCCAGTGACACATGATTAAGGTCTGACGCGTCGCTGTACTTCCACATCGGCCGCGCCCTCTCCGCTAACGGAGCAACCCGGTGGCTGTAGAGGGTGTGGAACACCCGTACCCCGTCAAAACCGTGCCGCACAAGCTTCCGGAGCTCCTCCTCGATGACCCCCACCTTATGCTTCTCCTTACGGGGACAACCCCATGACCAATTGTCCTTCTTCTCCGGCCTCCCGCCGGTGAACGCCGGGAACGGCGCCTCCGCCGGATTCCTAATGTAAAACCACTCCCCATGCCACCCTCGGTTGGAGTTGTAGGGGATGTACACGGGATACGAGCCTCCCATGCTTGGTTTCCTCTACAGGCGAAACCCCCCACTAGCATGACCTCAGACGAATTCATCGCCGTCAGAGCTCTCCCAGAGAATAGCCACCGGAAGAAGTCCACGTGCGGCTCTATCCCGAGGAAAGCCTCGTAGACGGTGATGAAGCTAGCGATGTGCAGCACCCTCGTCGGATTAAGGTGCTACAGCTCTAGACCCTACTCATTGAGGAGCCCGTGTAGGAACCAGTACACGGGGTATCCTAACCCACACTCGTGGAAGGTGAGAAAGGAAACCACCTCGTCAGGCCAAGGTAGTGGGAACTCCTCCCTCCCGGGAGCCCTCCAGTGCGCGACCTCCTTCGGTAGTAGAAACCCCTTCGTGATGAAGGCCTTCAACACTGACTCCCTCACAGTGGATGACCTCCAGTCTGACATTTCGCTCTAGGATCGCAAAAGGATTTGTGAGTTTTTCTCTTCTCCCTCGCTCTCTCCCTTTTCTTTCCTAGAAACCGCCATGGCTCTCAAGAACGCTCTCGGCAAGAAGAAAAAGGAAAGGAGGCGATAGATGAGGAATGGACGAAAGAACAAGGCAAAAAACTTTCTCCTTTCTCCTACTTATGGAAAAGGGCGCAGCAGTTGGAAAGCGTGGTGATCAGGAGAAGGCGAAACGACGGGAGCGAAAAACCCTCTCTTTCCCATTTAATGTAGATGAGACGCGCCCTGACCGATGAGACGTACCCTACCCGATGGAACGGCTCCTGATCAGATGGGACATGGCCTAGGCATGGCCCACCACTACCGCACACTAGCCACTACCGCACGTTGGGCACAAGAACCAAAGCGCCACCGCACGTAGGCGGCCCTCCGCATCCCCAGACGGGACTTAGAAAAAACCCAAAACGGGATCTCCGCCAGGAGAGACCGTCGGGCTTCTTAAGTCGATCAAACGGCTCAGGAAAAATACCGAGAGATAGGTAAAGAGCAAAGGGATGCCCCATGCGGGCCATGCCGACTCCGTCATGAACGATGAGCACGGATCCTGGTCGGACATTTCTGACTGGAGCTCTTCAAAACCTCGTCACTTGAGTCATCAAGGTAACTCTACCGACCCCCTCTATTTTCTTTATTTTAAATCATTTCATACATCCATACGTGCATTCATTCCATACGCCCATGCCCCTCAGACGACTTAGGCCCTGAACCGCCCAGGGGCTCGGGAACTAAGCATCGCACGTGCAGTGAAATGCATCACAACGCTCTGTATTGCGTCACAAAGCGGTAGTTGCCTCATTCAACATAAGCAACAACAGAGCCAGGGGAGAAAAATGTAAATGAGCCCCATGTGGCCCTGACCCAGTCTGGCAGACAGGGTCATCTCAACCTTCTGGTTCGATCCTAAGCCTCTGCCAAGCCCACAGAATCCCCATCAAAGGGGAGGCCATTAGGCCACCTGGGTCGGTCTCTGAAACGACCCATGCATCTGCCGGTTGCAGATAAAAGAGCAGTGGAATGTCACAGGAGGGCTATGCCAACCCCGTCATGACCGACGGACCCGGATTCCACTCGATCATACCCGTTAGCGAACTCACTGAGCATGTCACTCAAGCCCAAGCGATCAGGACAAGCGACAAAACTCAGCCCCTCCGGTTGTGAGGAATCGAGGACGGGGTAACGCACACAACTCACACCGACCCCTACTTAAGCCCAATAGGGCTCAGGGGCTCAAGACACAAAATGTCTGGGTCTGCGACCCCGAACTCACCCCATCCAGCTACGCTTCAACTGCGCTCCAAAACTACCTAGGTCTTTGACCCCGAACTTGCCCCATCAGGACCCACGAGCACCGTCTTGTTGCCTCGCCTGAACCCTAAACTAACAAACTAACTACCTCGACTGCGCGGGCTGCACCGAGGCCAGGATCTATGAGCACAGCCTTGTCACCTCGCCTGATCCCTAAACTAACAAACTAACCGCCTCGGCTGCGTGGGCTACACCGAGGCTAGGATCCGCGAGCACCGCCTTGACACCTCGCCTGATCCCTAAACTAACAAACTAACTGCCTTGGCTGCACAGGCTGCACCGAGGCCAGGATCCATGAGCACCGCCTTGTCACCTCACCTAATCCCTAAACTAACTATACTAACCGACTCACCCAATCCCACGGCTCGCACCGATGCCAGGATCCGTGAGCTCCGCCTTGCCTAATCCCTAAACTAACTATACTAACCGACTCGCTCGATCCCACGGCACGCACCGACGCCAGGATCCGCGAGCTCCGTCTCATCAGATCCCCAAAACTAAACGCCTCGGCTGCGCAACGACGCCTTGGGTAACGACTCCATCTCGACTAAAAAACACGCACAACACGCCTATCGGCAAACACCCCCCAGCCGGTTCTGCCCAAATCGCCCAGGGGCTCAAGGGCTACACCCATGGGTGCGCTCGTGCACACCTGCCGACAAAACAAAAACCTCCCCTACTGGCAATACGAAAAAACCCTTAGACAGTTCTGCCCGAACCGCCCGGGGGCTCAGGGGCTACACCCGTGGGTGTGCTCGCATGCACCCACCGTCAAGACAAAAATCCCCTAGATGATTCCACCCAAATCGCCCGGGGGCTTGGGGGCTCTTGTCGGGTTCTGAAACCCGGGGTCCCTCGCGAACCGGCTTCCCCGCAAAGGCTCGGCCCAAGTAGACAGCACACGACTCATGGACCGACCCAAATACCAGAGCAACAGGCCAGGGGAGTGATCCAATCTCCGACCGGAAGATCAGGCCGAGGAGGAACAACGCCCATTTTTTCTGACTCTAGCCTACCTCTCCGATCGGAGCGCTCGCTTCGGTCTCCAGCCCACCTTCGGACGACCTCTCCGACTGGAAGGCCTGGCCGGAAGCACCGCTTCTGACTCTGACCCCGCACTCTCCGACCGGGGATATGCTAATCCCCTGCTCATTGCTCTTCTCTAGCTGGTGCGACCAGAGCCGACTGAGACCAACCGACCAGGGATGCCCGCTCGCGTAAGGACTAGGAAACATCCGGAGAAAGTAAGACATGGCTTATAAGTCAAACCATGATACCAGGGATCGTATCATGTACAACTGTAGAAATAGTACTCTGCAACCTCCCTGACACAAATAGTGTTGTAGGCGCTGACTTTTTCCTATAGTATTGTGGGCGCCATTAACTCCCATATGGTAAGGCACCCCCCACAAGCCTCTGGGCATCGACAGTGTTGTGGGCGTCGGGATTTACCATACCGAGTGAACATGGTGAAACCCTTCACATGCCTCTAGGCATCAATAGCATATGCAGGTACCGACATCTGCCATACCTGAAGAAGGTGACGCAACCTCCCACATGCATATGACATTCTACAGTGACATCAATAGTATTGTGGGCGCCTACAATCGTCTTGTACCCGCCAGCGTGGGCAACAAGGCTTAGAAGCAAACGTACTATCTCCCTCTCACTTGTAAAGCCACCCCCTTTATCTATAAAAGGGGATGCACTCCCTCCAACATAACTCAGTTCTCTTCAGTTAGCCCAAGTTGATTCAAGTCCCTTTAGATTCATTAGATCAACTGAGTTCACTAGTTCACAACCATAGAACCACCAGGTTTAGACCTCAAGCACACGCTTGAACACTCAGCTCATAGTGGAGCTACTGTCGCTCCCGGCCCTTCCAACCGGGGCCTGACCGGACCTCTCGTACACCCCGTCTTTCTCCTTCTCGTTTGTAACCCCGCTGCAAACTTCAAGCACCTAGGCTTAGGAATAAAGTCACTGACTGACTCAAACTGAACATAGGGCATGTTGCCTGAACCAGTATAAACCCTATGTCATTGAGTGCTAGGCCACCTTAGATCATAACGTACGGCAAAACTATAAATATTTATGTGTTGGTCACTTTCTGCACCGACACTATCTTTTCATTAGCATAGAGGGAAATTACAAAATTCTAGACAAACATCCCATATTTCAAAATTGTATATTCCTTTGGGTATGTGTTATCCACTAATCCTTTGCAGGCATAAAATAATGAGTGAGGCAGAAGGTCTAACAAGGTGACAAAAGATCGAAGAGCAGAAAGATGGCATGATAAAAGGATGAGAAAGAAAATGTATGATCTAGGAAACAAGAAGCTCATGAACAGCTCAAGCTGCAAGACTAGCCGAACAAGGAAAACTTCAAGCAAAAGGGAAGGACCATCACGAGTCATCTACCCTTCATCATATGGTGACATTACGCTTCAATGACAAAGGTAACATCCTAAGGTAAATGGTCTTTATTTAAAAAACTTTTCCTTGATCCTGGTAGGCACATAAATAAGAAACAAAATATGTTTGAGTTACAATTTACCTAATCAAACCTGATTAGCTTAACATGTCTTGTTCTTTAAGCTTGTTTCTAGCACCACTTTCTTGATCTCATAGTCTTAACCAAATGAGTTAAAAAGTGCACATCTTATCTCTGGAAGATGATAGTCATAATCATGTAAAGATTAATACCTTATAGACTGTGGGGGTATTAACCCCTATACCCTTACGGCTAGGCTTGGGCCGGCCCAGATCAGTGGGTTCGGTCCACCAAAAGACGACGTGTGGCCCGGTCAACCTGTTTAGAGTCCCGCGTAAGGAGTCAAGATAGATTTGGCGATCAAGCAAGATCTTGATCGGTTAGAATAGGAATCCTTATCCGGCCACATATGGCAATTGTAACTAGCTAGGATTAATTTCCAGATCTGTAACCCTGCCCCCCGGACTATATAAGGCGGGCAGGGGACCCCTCTAAAAACATCTCTCATTAACATATAGCAATACAAAATCAGACGCAGGATGTAGGTATTACGCCTTCTTGGTGGCCAAACCTGGATAAAACCTCGTGTCTATCTTGCATCACCGTCTTGTTTGGGGCTTGCGCATCTGTCTGCCGATAATCTACTACCTTGGGCATACCCCTAGGTAGACTGCCGATCATATTTCGTCGACAGTGGCACGCCAGGTAGGGGGTGTGCGTACTGCTCTCCAAGCAAACAAGATGGTCATCATCTCCGGCTCCATGGCTACGCCGAACGGCCTCACGTTCACCGTCGGCCAGATCACCTGGACCACCAGCTCCGACGACTTCATCGCCATGACCACAGAGGAGGCGTGGATTCAGTCTGTGCCGACCACTACTTCACCTGCATCAGCTACGGCTCCGACCACGGTGGATACAGCTCCGACCACGGTGGATACGGCTCCGACCACGATGGATCTAGCTCCAACCACGGTACATCTGGCTCTGACCATGCCTACATCATCTTCAGCCACGCCGACAACCCGTCATCCGCTTCCTCGCTACAAAGGGAAGCAGATCGACAACACCGACCTGCTCGACTCCATCGATCGGGTCAGCACTAAACTCACTGAAACCCTAGCTCTGGTAAGTATGATTCAAAGTTAACCTAATGAGCAGGTAACCGCTCCCCACAATAGATCTACCCGACCAGCTCGGACCAGTCATCCTGCACAACTTAGAACAGATCTCATGGTCATATCTACTCCTGAGGGGCGCTCCGCTCGTCGCCAGCCAGCCTTTGCGACAGGTCTCTGACTCTCCGAGTACGAAGCCTCGATAGAGAACCACCAGGTCCAACCCTACGGCCTACGAAACGCTGCCTCTGGCTACGCGTACAACCTACAACGCCGCTTGGATCTGTGTTTTATGCACCGACCTCGGTCGAAGCCATGCAACTTCATCAACATGATCCGGATTGAAGATTATCAAGAAGGATCCATCCACATGGTCTAAGAGGGTGACTCTAGCTCCTCATCTAGCACGGCATCTGATGCCTCCGTCCACACCAAGCTCCAGCATCACTGTGATGAAGGCGTCGAATACGATCTGGATATCCCAGATCACGCCCCGGGGTTCCCACAATTCCTGTCTTTCCCGCCAAGGCGAGGGGGTTTGATCAACGTTGTCAGCAACGATGAACCATCGGCAGTTGGCAAAATAGAACAAGAAAGGACTGCACGCGAAGCGCGCAACATTGACTAGTTTAATCGCCGGCAAATCAAAGCCGAAGCAGACCAAGAGGCATGATGCATAAGGGTCTAGCCACGTGACCTCAACGATGCTTTCGATAGGGTGGGAGACAAACAGGTCTTCAGGACTCCAAGTGCCAACGTAGCCGTCGCCATGGCGACAATGCAATGGCTACCCAACACCTCGGAAACCCAAGCAGTTCGCGATGAAATACAAGCCTATCTAACGACTGCTATGGCCCAGACCATGGAGATTGTAAACCAAGCTCGAGCTCCATCCATCTCAGTCGAGTCAAGCCACAGCCGCCAGCACCCAAGTCGTTCACAGCCACTCAACCAACGTGGCTCGCGCAACAACGACCCATCAAATAACCATCAAGGCAGAAACGGTGGCCATGATGGTGGCCAGAATGACAACCGCCGTCGGGATGACAACCACCGCGACGTCCGGGACAATAACCGCCAGGACAACTGTGACAATCGCCACGATAACCACGGCCGCAGGGCTAATCTAGATGGCAATCAAGATCACCGCGATGGCAATAACGATCTCCGCCATTACCTTGGTGGACGCGATCTATGCGCTCGCATCAACCAGAGGGCCGACGATCGAGCATCCCATGAAAGCTATCACCGTATGGAATATGACACTGCCCACGGCCCGCCGGGTTTAAAGCAGTTTACTTCACACCTTCGCCAAGTCATATGGCCCAAGAATTTCAAGCTCAAGAAACTTTAGAAGTACGATGGCAAGGAAAACCCCGAATTAGGGGTCATGCTCTATGAGACTGCGTGCAGATTAGCCATGGCTGATGAGCACGTCATGTCCAACTATTTCCCAATCGCTGTTGGCCATGCAGGTCACCAATGGCTGGTCAGCTTACCGGCGAACTACTTTGACTCTTGGCAGGAGCTCAAGCAAGCTTTCATCGACAACTTCATTGCTACTTGTGAACAGCCAGGCAATAAATACGATTTGCAATGGATTCGAGATCGAAAAGATGAGCCACTGCGCGAGTATGTCCGGCGCTTCTCGGAGATGCGCATCAAGGTCCCATCAATCTCCAACAATGAGGCAATCGAGGCTTTCGTCACTGGCCTCTGCTTCCATGACGCCCTAAGGGACAAGCTCCTCCGCAAGAGACCTGAATCAGTCACAGCGCTCTTGGCCACCGCTAAGAAATATGCGAACGCCGATGACGCTAAAAAGATAATTATTGAAGAAGCAGCAAGGGTCCCACGCTCCGACCACCCCCCACACCACGATGACTACCGCGGCAACCGTGGTCGGAATGACAATTTTGACCGCCACAACCAGCGCAATGACTCCCACGACCACCGTGACCAACGTAATCAGCGGCGTAACCGCCGTGACGATTACAGGAGCAAGCGTGCTCAGGAAGACGACGGCGAGGTCAACACCGTTAAAATGGGTGGCGGATGCCGCAACTATAAAGATGACTACACCAAAGCATTGAAAGGGCCCTGCCAGCTCCATCCTAAGTCAAACCATACCATGGAGAATTACCGCATCCTCAAGACTATCTACATGCGTCAATAGGCTCCGGATACGTCCGATAAGCCTAACGATGTAGGGGAACAGCGCAACGCGGATAATGACGACGACGATGCAGACCCTCGTCATAAATACGTCAAGCCAACTAATCGCGTGCACACTATCATCGGCGGCAAAGTGTCCATCGAGACCAAACAAGAACGCAAGCTGCTCGCCTATGCTTGTTTGAACGTGGCAAACACCGACAACCTTCTCACCGATCTGTGGCTCCCTCCGTGGTTTCACCACGAAATCTCCTTTAGCAAAAAGGACCAATGGGCCACCATACCTGAACCAGGACGTTTTCCCCTGGTCCTCGATCCTTGTATCAACATGGTTCAGTTCGACAGAGTACTGATCAACGGCGGCAGCTCCATCGATATACTGTTCAAGAACAGTCCGCCCGCCCTGAAAATAGCCTAGGCGGACCTCAAGCCGTACGAGGCATGGTTCTGGGGCGTTCTCCCCGGATAGAGCTCTACACCTCTCGAGCAGATCATGTTACCTGTGCAATTTGGGACTCCGGACCACTTCCACACCGACTACGTCAACTTCGTGGTCGCTGACTTCGACGGCACCTACCATGCTATTCTTGGTCAACCATCGCTCACCAAGTTCATGGCCATACCTCATTACAGGTATCTGATGCTCAAGATGCCTACCGAGAAGGAGTTCTAACCCTCAGGGGCAACGTATACGTAGCTTATACCTGTGAGGATGACAGCTTCAAAATAGCAGAGGCCCATGACCTCTCTATTCGCATGGCTGAGACCATGCTTGACACTAAGAAGACCTCAGCCGACCACCAGGAGATCCCAGAGCTCGAGGCTCCACGTAAGAACATCAGGTCCAAGGAGCACAAGGCGATCCAACTGGTCGATGGCGATCCCAGCAAAACAGCCCTTATCGAGGCCAACCTGGATCCCAAATAGGAAGACGCGCTCGTCAGGTTCTTAAGGAGCAACATGGATGTGTTCACATGGAAACCTTCCGACATGCCCGGTGTACCTTGGAACTTGATCGAGCACTCCTTAAATGTCAACAGCAAGGCCAAACCAATCAAGCAGAAGCTACGACGGTTCACTCACGACAAAAAGGAGGCGATTAGGGTAGAAGTTACATGGCTTTTGGTAGCCGGATTTATCAAAGAAGTGTATCATCCGGAGTGGTTAGCCAACCCGATTCTTATACGCAAAAAGAATAATGAATGGAGAATGTGCGTTGATTACACTGATCTCAACAAACACTGCCCTAAGGACCCCTTCGGCTTACCTCGCATAGACGAGGTCATAGATTCAACTACCGATTGCGAGCTGCTTTCCTTTCTCGATTGCTACTCTGGTTATCACCAAATCGCTCTCAAAAAGGACGATCAGATCAAGACATCTTTCATCATGCCTTTCAGCGCCTACTACTACACGACTATGTCATTCGGGCTCAAGAACGCCGAGGCTACCTACCAACGCGCTATACAGGCCTGCCTCAACGACGAGATAAAAGACGGCCTCGTCGAGGCTTATGTTGACGATATAGTTATCAAAACCAAGGAAGCACATACCCTTGTTGACAACCTAGAACGCACCTTCGCAGCCCTCAATACATTCCAATGGAAATTAAACCCAAAGAAGTGCATCTTTGGTGTTCCTTATGGTATACTGCTTGGCAACGTCGTCAGTTACGATGGCATACGCCCTAACCCAGAGAAAGTCAAAGCTATCTTAGACATGAAGCCCCCCAAAAAGGTGAAGGATGTCCAGAAGCTTACCGGATGCATGACTGCTCTAAGCCGTTTTATATCAAGATTAGGAGAAAAAGGACTACCGTTTTTCAAACTGCTCAAAGCATCCGAGAAGTTTGAGTGGTCGGAGGAAGCAGACGCTGCCTTCATGTAGCTAAAACAATACCTTACATCACCTCCGGTCCTCACTGCTCTCAGAGAAGATGAAACTCTCCTACTTTACATTGCGGCAACCAATCGGGTGGTCTCCACTACTATGGTGGTTGAGCACGATGAGCCGGGCCACGCCTATAAGGTACAATGGCCAATTTATTTCATCAGTGAGGTACTCAATGAATCCAAGATCAGGTACCCACAGATTCAGAAACTGCTCTATGCCATACTGATAACATCCCGAAAGTTGAGACATTACTTCGACGGATATCGTGTGGTGGTCATGACCGAGTACCCTTTGGGGGACATCATTCGCAATAAGGATGCGAACGGGCGCATCGTCAAATGGGCAATGGAGCTATGCCCCTTCTCCTTGGAATTTGCAAGCCATACTATAATCAAGTCTTAGGCACTCGTCGATTTCATTATCGAGTGGACAGACTTAAGCACGCCTGCCTCTCTAGGATCCGACGAGTATTGGATGATGTACTTCGATGGCTCTCTCAACATTGACGGTGCGGGAGCAGGAGTTCTTTTCGTATCACCATCCAAGGAGCAGCTCCGGTACGTCCTCAGGATTTATTTCCCAGCATCTAATAATGCCACCGAGTATGAAGCATGCCTACATGGTTTACGCATTGCGATTGAGCTTGGTGTTAAACGTCTCTATGTCTATGGAGACTCGGCTCTGGTCATCAACCAACTCAACAAGGACTGGGACACGACCAGCGAAAAGATGGACGCATACTGCAAATCGATAAGAAAGCTGGAAGGTAGGTTCTATGGCATCGAGTACATACACGTGGTCCAGGACAAGAACCAAGCAGCAGATGCGCTGTCAAAGTTAGGATCATCCCGAGCCAAAATCCCACATGGCATATTCATCCAAGACCTGCTCACGCCTTCCATCGAAGAGGAAGATTCCACGGTCAACAAGCCTCCAGACCAGCAATTGGTGGCTACGGTTCCGGTGTCGAGCACCATCGAGCCACCTCCGACCACTCATGAGCCCGACTAGAGAATACCTTTCATCAAGTACTTAACAGATGGCAGCGGTTATACTAATCGGATAGAAAATGAGCGCCTGATATGTCACAGTAAGCAGTATCTGCTCGTCGATGGCAAGTTATGGCGCAAAAACGCAAAGGAGGAAATCTTGATGAAGTGCATAACCCAGGAGGAAGGCGAACATCTCTTGGACCAAATCCACTCTGGCTCCTGTGGCAACCACGTGGCCTCAAGAACACTGGTCGATAAGGCTTTCCGAGCAGGGTTCTATTGGCCGTCAGCAGTAGCCGGCGTAGAGAAGCTAGTGTGCCACTGTGAGGGTTGTCAGTTCTTCGCCAAGAGAATCCACGTACCAGCACATGAGATCCAGACGATACCAGCCTCTTGGCCCTTCGCATGCTGGGGACTGGATATGATCGGGCCCTTCAAACCGGCTCCTAGGAAATTTACATGCGTCTTTGTGCTGATCGACAAATTTTCTAAGTGGATAGAATACATGCCTTTGGTACAGGCATCTTCAGAAAAGGCTATCACGTTCCTCGACCAGGTCATCCACCGTTTCGGCATACCCAACAGCATCATCACTGATCTGGGTACTCAATTCACCAGGAATGCTTTTTGGGACTTCTGCGATGAAAGGAGCATAGTGGTAAAATACGTCTCGGTGGCACACCCTAGAGCTAATGGACAAGTTGAGCGAGCAAATGGCATGATCTTGGACGCATTAAAGAAGAGGATGTACAGAGAAAACGACAAAGCTCTTGGAAGATGGCTCAAAGAGTTACCGGCCGTGGTCTGGGGCCTTAGAACTTAGCCCAGTCGTAACACTGGTGTCTCACCATACTTTATGGTTTACGGCGCTAAGGTAGTCCTCCCACTAGATATAGCTTTCAGATCAGCACGGGTAGAGAACTTCGATGAAGGCAAGATCAATGAAGTAAGGGAGCTAGAGGTGAATAGCGCAGAAGAGAAGCGGCTCGATTCTTGTGTACGTACGGCCAAATACCTTGCTGTTTTGTGCAGGTACTACAACAAGAACGTTAAAGAGCATTTCTTTGTGGTCGGTGACCTAGTCCTAAAGTGGAAGACGAACTAGGCTGGCGTCCATAAACTCGCAACCCCATGGGAGGGGCCATTCATGATCAAGGAAGTCACACGACCAACGTCTTACAGGTTAGCTCACCTGGACGGTACGGACGTACCAAACTCGTGGCACATCGACAAGCTTAGACGTTTCTATGCTTAACTACTGAGATATGTACTCCTCTTGTACTTTCAATTTACTTCAATAAAGCTATTATGATTTCTCCGACCACTATAATGTGTCACTTCGAATTTCATGGTTATTCTAACTTAGCCAGTAAAAGCCGACCACCACTCCTTCTATGGTTTTTGGAGCAGGCCCTGTCTCCGGTTCCACCCAACACATGCATGGGATCCGCTCTCTACGTTATGGGTGATTGGCAGGTCTCCCTTGGTTTGACTTGTCTACGTCTACGTGTGCATAGGTCACGTGCCTCACACTCCGACCACATGCTAAACTAAGGCCGCACAAACTGTTCGGGGTGATGTGTCGAGCAAAATGGTACAACTAAATAGAACATTAACATGTTCTCACTTAGTTACACCAACATGAGTCTCAAGCTTAAATGTGTTTTATACAAAGCAAACAAGCTTATGATATACAGTTATGTTATTACAAGCTCCTCTAAAGAGGCCCAAGTTTATAATAACACAACTACATCCTCCTTCTACAGCTCTAAGCCTATTACATTGGCTGGTCAGGGCGCGCGGCACACACTGCTCGCTGCTCCCGATATCCTACTCGAGTCTCGGGGACTCTTGTGCTGGTCGAGCTGAAGGGGATGGCCCCGCCGATGCCTGGCTGGTCGAGACTGCGGGCTTCGTCGGTTGGCTGGCAACTGATGGCGTTCCTAACTGACTTGTCGATGGCATACCCTGTACAGGTGCCATCCCACCTCCACACAGGTTAATGTCACCAATTATGTTTGACGATAGGTCCAGCTGGGCCATCCAAAGCTCCTCCGCCTTGTCTGGGTCTACCTCCTACGGGTATCCAGCCTCCAGGCGCTTGAGATCGATCAGGGGGCAGTGGGCACGCACCATGCTTAGCACATGGGCACCCGTGTACTCACCCGCCTCCTTCACGAACTCTTGGAACCATCCCCATGCTTGTCTGCATCTCTCGACCAGTCTGAGCTAGGGCGTCCTTGGCTCTCCCTTTGTGAGCGTTGGGTCAACAAGGTCAAGGACGGGCAAAATGCCAGTTGCCACTTCTTGGCACCGATTCTTCCATGTGTCCCGATCCTCGGTGGCCTCGAGGCATTGTGTTTTCCAGCCATCACGCTCTTTCATCATGGCTTCTAGATGCCTCTTGGCATTGACTTTTAAAACTACACACCGTACAAGACATCAAATGTAACGGTACGACAAGGTAAGGCGGCCGACAGAATGAGAAAGGTGGTCTGGAACACTTACTTTTCAGTTCCTCCATTTTGGTAGTGTGGTCCTGGAGACAAGCCTGGTTGCGTGCCAGTTTCTCGTTGTCCTCCTTCAGGCGACCACACTCTGCGGTCGCATGGCTATTCTCCTCTTGGAGGCGGGCTACTTCAGCTTCTAAGCCTGCATTACAGCTATCACTACCAGCAACGCAACAACACGTGTCATACACTTGCTGTGATAAAATGACGACTTACTTGTTTTTTCCCGCTCTTTGTTATTGAGCTGGCCGACTAGGTTCTGGTTTTGTGCCTCTCACTCTGTCCTCTCCTAGTCGGCGTCTTCAAGTTGGTGGCGCAAGTGTTCCACCTCGGCCGCCAGTTCTCTATTGTTCGCCGTGATTCCCTCAATTTGGTCGAAGCACCTCTTTCGGTACTTTGCGGTCTTCATCAAGTCCTGCATATAAGCAAGCTAAGTCAGACAGTTCGACTACGTAACAGGGTCAAGTGGTCAAGCCAAACATACCTGGACTTCTATCACCAGACGCTTCGCCGCTCATTTAACTTTCAGGGTCTCTTGGACCTCTGGGATTTCTTCATGCATAACCCACTCGTCGTTCCGCTAGTGTGACACATATATATGTTGTCGCTTGTCCTGGGGGCGGCCTAGGATCTCTTCTACTTCGTCCACTTTGGCCTCTTATTCAGGGGGCGGTGCTGGTCTGGAGTCCATAGTCTCTGTGACCACTATGGCTTTCCCACGAGCCGTAGCATCGGCAGGCATGGTCTAGGCCAACTCCGGTTGCTGCTCCTTGGCTTATTCTGGTTCCCTCGGTGCCAAGGTATATGCTTCAGCAGGGTTAGTGCTCGGAGCACTTGTACTTTGCTCGGCTGTCTTCTCGACCAGCTGCTCGGGGACTGTCGTTTGGCCGCTTGTCTGCTGAGGTTCCGGCAGAATTTCTTCTATAGGTTCCTCCACAACCAGCTGCTGAGTAGTTCTTTCCATTGGTACTGGCAAAGCCATGCCACACCCGGCTAGCTAGTCAGGATTTTCGGTGGACGTCGACCTGATATACCAGAGAAAAGTTCAGAAGACAATAGTATTCACTACAAATTATAAGCTTACATCAAAAGTTGCGAATACTTATAGCTTAGAAGCACGGAATGACGTGGTGAAGGAGTGTCTCTTCGATCGCGCCTGCTCCACATGCTCGGTGGATTCCACCGGGTCTTTTTCCATGACCGGTACTAGCGTCGGGGTTTGGTGCTCGACACTTCCTCCGCTTGTCATCTATGTTGCAGTGGTCGGCGATGCGATCACTGCTGGCACAGAGGAGCCACCCTGCTCTATCGACTCCATTTGTCTTTTCCTCTTTCGGGGGACGAGCCGGAAGATGTCTACATCCTCTGCTTCATCGTCTGAAAGAGTGAAGATGGCCTGACGGCGTTTGTTGGCCGCCGACCGCTTGCCAGCAGCTCTGGCTGTTGCCTTCTCCCCAACCTCGAGTGCTGCCCAGTGGACGTCTTCGGTCCTGGCACTGGTCTGGGTGGCTGGGCCGGCAACTTGCGGCCAATCCACACCAGGGGGCGGAGACACGAACACTGCTGCCCGGGCACGACCATTACTCTGGGAAACATAAAGGAGACAACAGTCAATTTCTTGTAACAACATAATTCCACAGCTACAAGGAAGCATCATTTACCTTTGGGGGAGGTCAGGCCAGCTTGAAGGCGTGCTTGATGACGTTTAACCTGACATAATTGGGATCGGCCAGGTTGAATAGCTCCCTAATCCTGGCCTTTACTTCTATCTTGTCGAGCACCTCTTTTCTGATCCTTGTCGGATCTGCGCTCCCCTAGTACTCAAAGCTAGGATGTACCCTCTTCTAGCAGGGCTAGATCCTTTGGTTGATGAAGTTCCCGACCACACTTGGACCATTCAGCTTTCCCCACGGGATCATCCTGAGCAGTTCTGCGATCTGTTCCAAGTGCTCGGGCTTCTCCGACTAGCTGTTCTTCTTCTCCGAAATCAACCCCACGTCGCACAGGGTGATTATGTTTGGCTCTTCGCGGATGTAGAACCACTTCTTGTACCATTCGTCCAGCGGGGTGTTCCAGGGGCAGTGCAAGTACTGGGCCTTCATACCGTCACGCAGATTGAGGTAGACGCCTCCGGCTATCTTCGAGCCACCACTCCCTTTCTTTCGCAGACAAAACAGATGGCGAAAGAGGTCGAAATGGGGCTAGAAGCCACCATAAGCCTCGCAAAGATGGATGAAGGTGGAGACAAGAAGAATTGAGTTGGGATGGAGATTGCAAATCCCAATCTCGTAATACAAGTAGAGACCCTGAAGGAAAGGGTGCACTGGAACCCCAAAACCCCGCTTGAAGAAATCCTCGAAAACCACAATCTCACCTGGTTGTGGATCGGGGAAGCTTTCTCCTTCCGGTGCACGCCATCCCGCGAGTGCCTTATTGTGGAGCACTCCCATGGTGACGAGGTCTTCGATGGTCTGCTCATTGCTCCTTGACTTCCACCACTCCTTCGCCATGATTCTGCCTTTCTTCTAGGCGTCTCTCTTTGCCATTAATCTGCCCTTGCTAAGGGAGTGGATGCGGTGGATGGGGGATTGGTGATGATTTTCGGAGGAATAGGGTTTGGCAAGAGGAAGAAGAAGTTTGCGGCGGCGAATGACAATGGGGATCGGTAAAAAGTAACTTACTAGTTCTATATTATAAATAACCAAGAGCTCCATTGTTTCATCCACCCGAGATTCTTGGGAGACGTGCGCACATGCCGCAGACAGTTGTTTTCACAACCTCGAGATCTATGCCAATAAACGCGCCCCTTCGTTTCCAGTGTACGCGCCTCTTCGTTGATAATGTGAGAGGGCCCACACTGACGCACCCCCATATAGGTGCCAAGCGACTATTTGCCAGAAAGAGTAAGAGGGCAGAGTAACGTGCTATACCTGTCTGCTTTTTTGATCAGACGTGTCAGATTGGACTTGACAGAGTAAGGAGACAAATAAGTACACCAAATAATAGTACAAGCGGCGTTTGTTTTTTTTCGCTGCATGACTTGTGCTCAAGGATGGACCAGACAACTGCCGTGATTGCGGACTGCCCTGACCACTACAATGCTCGAGGACTGCCCAGACCACTGCCGTGCTCGAGGACTGCTCCGACCACTGCCGTGCTCGGGGACTGCTCCGACCATTGCCATACTCAGGGACTGCTATGACCACTACTGTGCTCGGGGACTCTCCCGACCACTTTTTGGAGATCGCTCTCCTTGGCTACATGTGATTTGTACTCACATATAGTTGAGAGACATTTATTTAGACCTTGCTACAAGGCTCATACTTCGCCTTCCAGCAAGCTCGGGGACTACGTCGGTACGATGCACCTGCCGGTGCATCTCGTTTTGCCTGTATAGCAATTGGATTCTTAACTTCAGTGGAAATTCTTTTTTTAGACCCTGGCACCACGTGCCTACGTCACCTACTACCAGGCTCGAGGACTAAGTGGGCACACTTCACCTTGCGGTGAATGTGTTTGTTTTTTGACCCCTGTGCTTTGAATGATTGTAAGGATTATTAATGTGCTCGGGGACTGTCCCTACCACTGCTCGAAGAATGGTTCTCCTCGGCTACATGTGATTTGTACTCACATACAGTTGAGAGACATTTATTTAGACCTTGCTACAAGGCTCATACTTCACCTTCTAGCAAGCTCGGGGACTACGTCGGTACGATGCACCTGCCGGTGCATCTCGTTTTGCCTGTACGGCAATTGGGTTCTTAACTTAACTAGGAATTCTTTTTAGACCCTAGCACCATGTGCCTACGTCACCTACTACCAGGCTCGGGGACTAAGTGGGCACACTTCACCTTGCAGTGAATATGTTTGTTTTTCGACCCCTACGCCTCTAACGTTCAAGGACGCTATGCTTCAAGACCACTTACATTTCTTTTCAGAAATACAAGTGGGCACACTTCTCAGGACGGAAATCTTTTTCTTTTTTCTTAAGAGCACCATACATTCTTCGAACAACCTACTTCTCCGGTGATAACGGTGGTCAGAGATATTAAGGACTCAAGCCTTGCTTGTCGGAGAAGGTTAAAATGGCGTGTCGCAGCATAATATATGATGCTCAGGGACTAGCTATGGGGGTATTAACCCCTATACCCTTACGGCTAGGCTTGGGCTGGCCCAGATCAGTGGGTTCGGTCCACCAAAAGATGACGCGCGGCCCGGCCAACCTGTTCGGAGTCCCGTGTAAGGAGTCAAGACAGATTTGGCGATCAAGCAAGATCCTGGTCGGTTAGAATAGGAATCCTTATCCGGCCACATATGGCAATTGTAACTGGCTAGGATTAGTTTCCAGATCTATAACCCTGCCCCCAGACTATATAAGGCGGGCAGGGGACCCCTCTAAAAACATCTCTCATTAACATACAGCAATACAAAATCAGACGCAGGACGTAGGTATTACGCCTTCTTGGCGGCCGAACCTGGATAAAACCTTGTGTCTGTCTTGCGTCACCGTCTTGTTTGGGGCTTGCACATCTGTCTGCTGATAATCTACTACCTTGGGCATACCCCTAGGTAGACTACCGACCATATTTCGTCGACATAGACAATCCTTCCATAAGTTAAGCAGTTGAATCTTCGGATCTTATCATCCATGACATAATTGAACAAAACACATAACATCATCTTCATCTTGTTCAATGTGCCTAAGGATAGAGAGGAATAAGAAATTTTTTGGTTCTGTTGGTGTTTTCCCACCAACAAAGCCCATGCACTTGATCTCTACCTTGTTTTATAGCAGGACACACTTCAAGCAAAATGTGGAGGAGTTAGTCAATTCCCTAATTTCAACAAGTGAAGGTCCTAAACCTGTCAAACCAAAATCAAAACTTAAAATCAAGACAGGTTTGGCGGAAGAAGGTGACATCACCATTAGAGGCATCGTCACAAGAATCTTCGTCTTCAGAACAAACCGAGGTATCAATGAACTTCACAAAGAGAAGTCCGGTTCGAAAGACTTACAACACCAAACCCTCACCGAAAGATCAAGCTTGGGGGAGAAGCACTCTCATATATCTAGGTAAGTATTCTTTCCCCTTTTGTTTTAGTTTATAGTTTCTTTTAAATAGTTAAGAAAATGGTGAACGAAAAATAAAATAAAAAGTTATCTATATAATAAATATATATAGTTATAGTCATAATATGTGATCTAATAAAATTAAAAATAAAATAAAAAAGTGTGTCTAGTTTGCTTTAATTCATTTTTAGGAACTGAATAAAATAAAGAGGACTAAGAATAATCTCTTAAATGGAAATGATGAATAGTTGCTCTGTCGTAATTCCTTGCAAGTACCTAGTTTTCAGCCCCGAGTTTTGGATACGACTGTTTTGATATAAAGATTTACTCTGGACTTGAAACTCGTGGGTAGCGAATGCTTGATCTAAGTCTAGGTAATTGACGGATATGATATGAGAAGGTCTGAACTGTTGTTTATCTTGTTCCTAGTGACACTAAAGTTCTGGAGATTTATCTTTGAAAAACATAAAAATATTACATAATGAGTTCCTATATGATAAAGCTTGAACTCCCACCAGAGCCATACATGTTATTTAGGCTAGAAAAACTTCAACATATATGCTACTTGCTTTTGCATTGAGTTTTGTCAAGCCTTGTTGACCCTTATGAGAGATTGGTCATGCTCTTAAAATCAAGATCACGTACACACCACCCAGATATGCACTACTCCTACACTAGGGGTAGGCGCAAAAACATGCCTTCCATCTAGATCCACCCAAAAATGTTCTACTCCTACACTGGAGTGAACCCAAAAACATGCTTGTTAGTTTTTCCATCCACCAAATAAATGTTTTAAGTTCTTGTTACTATCTCTCAAAGTTTTGTTGCAGAAAAGAGACATGGGGCTATGCAAAAGTTATTCATGAAAAAAAAGAGAAAAAAGAGTTAAGAAAAAAATGAATAAGTGTTCGAGATATTTAAAACAATAGGTACTTAGATGCCTGCCTGAAAAAAAGAGAGATGAATAAGATAGCCCCTGCTCTCTAGCAAGTGTTTCCAAGTTTCAAGAAGAGATGTTTTCAAGGAGCATAGTAGAATTAGGCTAGCCATCATATATATCCACCATATATCCACACACATGCACATCTTGATTTGATTGTATGACTCAACTCTCTTTAGATCCATTGTTTGACTTTATAATATATGCATTGTAAGTATGCCCTAGCTTTCTCCCTACCTATGAACTCTATATAAGCCTTAGTAGTAGGAAGAGAAAAAGGCATAACATCATTAATGTCTTGGTGAGGATCCACAAATACCACATATATTGAGAGACTTGAGAGTGTCATACAATGGAAGCTCTGAGTTTTATTTTTAAAAATCTATAAAAACTCTAGAATAATAGTGTAACAAAGAATTTGAGACATAGTGTTTGACTTGATCGTTCTGTCTTTCAATTGCTCTAGACCCAAGTGAAGGCTGAGAAGCCCCATGTTTGAAGGTAATACGGGTAAGTTTGAAAGTCAAATCAGTTTATTCTAATTCAGAGAAATTTTTTTGATTGAACATCTATGTACTTTTGAGGCATGAAAGCATAGTAGCAACTCCCGATCCATTGCTGAGTTTACCTTTGCTAAGGGACTAGCAAAGGTTAAGCTTGGGGGAATTGTTGACGGTAGTTAACAACCATTATAAATCGTCAATTAAACATGTATAAGGGCATAAATGTAATCGCCAATGAAGGATTAGGGGTTTAAACTAATGAATTCAACGAGCTTTGGTGATTTCATGACTGCAGAAGGATTTATCTAGAAAATAGCTCCCGGGACCACTGTCATACACTCTAAACAAGCAAACCGACATCAACAAGTAATTTAACCCGCGAAACCTGCAAAAGACGACTCAAGACGGAGCCTAAGCCTCGCCACTAGAAGGAGGAGCCCACCTAGCACCATAGTGGGCCGCCCCGCCCATGGGGGTGGCCCATCACCCTTCACCGCTGCATGCTCCTTTCTACGATCTACATTGTTGATTCTAAGATGGTTTTAGGTCAGTTCATCCAACGGTGGTCGGGAGAGTTGACGCGGATCGATGACATGGCAATTCCTTGCCCCCTACTCCTCCTAGACTCCTTGCCCCTTACTCCTCCTAGATTCCTTGCCCCCTACTCTACCTCTGGCCTATATATAGCAGCCCCTACCCCCCTCCCTCATCAGATCTTGAAACCCTAACTCATATTCTCCTTATGAGGATCAGAGCTAGCTATCAAGAGAAGATTAGTCCTCCATACGATCTAGTCTTTAGAAATAGAGAGATGAAGAGTGAGGGAAGAGTTTGGAGGAGATGTCGGCCTGTCGGTGCTCTCTCTACGACTTGTACCTTGACGGAAGTTAACCTTGCGTCTAAGATTTCTCTGGTAATCAACTTCTAATTCAAGTAAGCATCGTGTTTATATTGTTTATCAGGTTCATAACTCTTTGAGTGCTTTAATCTATAGGACGCTCTAGGTTAAAGTAGTAATTGGAGGTGTAAGCGTGGTGCTTAGACTGGGTTACTTGTGGATGTACCCTATATTCTGGATCGGTGGTAACTCGCGAGGGTGACTCTTATAGCCTCGTTGAATCCTCTATAGTCCACCTTCCGTTTGTAGGCCTAGCAGGATTTAGTTACTATAGGAAACATACTATGCCTGTGTTTCCCTTAATAATATCCCAAGTTGAACAATAGAAGACATGGCTTATCAAGATTAGAACTAGAAGACCTTAGCGATCTCCTCTACACTCCTGACTTTCTTATGTCTTGTTGCTACTCCAGGTTAAGTTGGACCGTAGTTAACCTCACACGTTTCCCTGTGGATATGATACTTGTAATACTTCCGGGTGAAAGCTACAGCGGTATCCGTGCGCTTGCGGATTTATCTGTGTGCATTAAATATACCAACACCCCTGCCATAACTTGAGAGTGGTTTTATCATAAGTATATATATATAAACCCCATAGCTCCTCCCTATGGATAAAATATAAATAACAATACCTTGTATACTCCTAGATGAAATGCTACAATGGTATATTATCTGTGCGCTTGCGGATTATTTCAACTTATATGATCTTTCTAAATTGTTAAGTGTTCTTAATAATTACGAAAACGCATTTATGGCATCATGCTAGGGATGACAACTTAGTAAAGAGTGATGCTAAGAAATGTCAACAGTGGCATCGAGACAGGTCCGTTGCTCCAAATGCCACAAAAACGGTCGTACCGCTGCCACACATAAGAAGTGTAAGAAGTCAAAGAAATTAGAAACACGGAACGAGAGTCATAGTGGTTCGAAGGTTATAAAGGTACATACATACATTAAAATAGGTGTTGCTTATATATTCCATGCATTTGTTCATTGTTTTTGTACCATGTAGCATGTTTCATCTCCTTTTTCCATATTCTAATGTTGTGTCATCATTTTCACAATTGCAGCATGGCGCACCCGCACTTGGCCCTTCTTGAGACCTACTACGATAAGGACCACCGAGCACACTTGATGGTCGACGAGGGTGCGGTAAGTGATTTACACACAATATTTCCTTTCCATGTATAATGTCTTAACCCCGCTATCGATTCTAACGTTATTTTTTGCAGGCCTTGGTCCCGCTGCGTCCCCAAACTCATCGACCACTCGAGTGGGACGAGCGCTATGCCGAGTACCTGCCAAGAGCAGGAGCCAGTTTTCTGGGCTTGGCTACAGCTATCAATGCTGGCCTCCTAGACATGGATGGTCCCCTCATCACCGCCTTCGTCTACAGGTGGCGTCCGGAGACCCATAGCTTCCACCTACCCTATGGAGAGATGTCTGTGCTCATGCAAGACATTGGCTACATTTGGGCCTTCGCTTGGACGGTCTGGCAGTGATAGGCATGGTAGAGCCACACAACTGGAAGGATATGGCGGAGCAGTTTACCGGCCACCGGCCACCCGACCCTGAAGAAGGGAAGAAGGAGAAGAAGACTTCGGGTGTCAGCTCAGCGTGGTTGTGGCAGCGCTTCAACATGTGCCCTCCCCATGCACGGGGTGACGTCGTTGAGAGGCACGCTCGTGTCTGGCTGTGGCACATGGTCGCAAGCTTCCTATTTACAGACGCTTCTGGGAACACCGTGTCATGGATGGTCCTACCACAGCTACGTGAGCCATGGGAAAACATCGTTCAATATAGTTGGGGGTCTGCCACTCTTGCTTGGTTGTATCAACAGCTATGTGAGGGATTTAGGAGGACCAACCCCAATTCCAACATAGGTGGTTGCACATACTTGCTTCAGATTTGGATTTGGGAGTGCATTCCTATCGGACGGGTGCATAGAGGCAAAGTTGTGGTAAGGACCTTGCATTTATTTGGTATATGTGTTTCATTTTTAAGCATGCACTATGTGACATCCTTACAATTGTTTCATTTTTCAGCCTTGGACACATGGTGAGTGTCCCCCCCCCCCCCCCCCCGCATGCTACCTTTGGAGGGGAATTAAGTCGGTTCGGGGTCAGCCGCAACAGCACTGCATTCAATACTCCAATGATTTAGATGTTTTAACCCCGAATCAGGTTCATTCTACCATTGAGGCTTCCATTTTTTTTTCTTTAGAAAGTATGAACAAGGCCATGTACTAAGTAATGCAAGTTACAGGTTGAATGGGATCCATATGACAGGCGAGACGTAACGGGAGTTGAACATGGCCCCATATGTTTAGGCTGAGAAGGTGTTGTGGCGATCCAATGTACTGATGATCTTCTACCATGTGGTTGAGCACCACTTGCCCCAAAGAGCGACGAAGTAGTTTGATAAGAAACAAAAATTCCCTCTACACGTATGGAGTGCTATGCGCCTATGCCAGGCTAGCTACTACTGTACTAGTAGTAGTATCAGAATGGTCGTACTTGGATTGGATGGGATAGGCTATGATCATTGATCGATCGATCTGACAGACAGAACGCAGGCCGTCGTGCACGCCGTGCATGAGTGCTAGCCGCATGCAGTGAGCACCGCAGTGAGCTGTTGCCTGTGCGTTTTGCTGATCGATCGAACAACGGGCGGGGCGGTTAGGTGCGGCACATGTATGATGGCTAGTAGCTAGTCATTAGTCAAGGTGACGTGATCAGTACGTGACTCTGCGTGGTCACCGTTCGTTTTCTTCTTTTGTTTTGACAAATAAAGACAATGCCCCGAGCCTCTTCTACCTAAGCCTATTGTCTTATTGTGTGTGTGGCACAGGGAACGTTAGGTACTCCTTGTACATCAATGTGTACGTCATAAAAAAGAAAAGTGATTTCCTAAAAATAGTATGACACCAGCTGGTAGTTACGTAGGACGCAAGTGCGAAACACATCCTCCTTTGGGTTGTAGGGAGGATACGTTCTGTGATCTCTGAGATGGCGGGTGTCTACGAGAGCGTGCTCGCGCTGTCGAACTCGGGCACAGTCCCGCCGGACTTCGTGCGTTCGGCGCAAGACCAGCCTGGCCCCAACGCGTTCCGCGGGGACTCTGCGCCGCCGGAGGCCCCGCTGCCGGTGATTGACATGTCAAGGCCGGAGTGCGGCGCGCTCATGGCGGACGCGGCCACGGAGTGGGGGCTCTTCCAGGTGGTCAACCACGGCGTGCCCGCGGCGGCGGTGTCGGAGCTGCAGCGGGTGGGGCGTAACTTCTTCGCGTTGCCGCGGGAGGAGAAGGAGCAGCACAGAACGGGGTCCGGGTCCTCCGTGTACCCCGCTACCGGAAGCATCGAAGGCTACGGCATCGGCATCACGGGTCCGAGAGGGTCATCTAGGGATTTGGAGGGCAAGAAGAACTGGGAGGACTACTTGTTCCACTACGTGGCGCCGCCCACCGTCGTCAACCACGACATCTGGCCCAAGAACCCCGCCGGCTACAGGTACATACATGTATATACTGTACGTGCTCAGTCGTTAGCTATTTGTTTCCCATGAAGAAGAATCTTTTTTTTTTTTTTTGAAACTCCCATGAAGAAGAAATCGGCAGCATGCATGCATGTGACATGTCATGTGTGTGTGTTCGCTCGCAGGGAGGCCAACGAGGAGTACTGCAGGCACATGCAGCGGCTGACGCGCGAGCTGTTCGGGCACCTCTCGCTGGGCCTCGGCTTGGAGAAGGACGCCATGAGTGAGGCCTTCGGTGGAGACCAACTGGTGCTGCTGCAGAAGATTAGCTACTACCCGCCATGCCCGCAGCCGGAGGTCACCCTCGGCATTGCGCCGCACACCGACATGTGCGCGGTCACCGTCCTGCTGCCCAACGACGTCGAGGGGCTCCAGATCTTCAAGGACGGCCGCTGGCACGACGTCAAGCACGTGCCCGAGGCACTCATAATCTTCATGGGCGATCAGATCGAGGCAAGCGCTCTGTTAATCACTTCCACGCCTGCTAATACGGAGTCCTTATTCCGTCCATTTGTCAATACATTATATAGAGATTTTGAGCAACGGGAGATTATAAATATGTAGATTTTGAGCAACGGGAGGTACAAGGCCGCGAAGCACCGTGTGACGGTGAACAAGGAGAAGACCCGGATGTCGTGGCCGACGTTCGTGGAGCCGCCGGGGGAGCTCGTCGTCGGGCCGCACCAGCAGCTCGCCGCCGCCGACAGCCCAGCCAAGTACAAGCCTAAGAAGTACAAGGACTACCAGTTCTGCAAGAGCAACCTGCTTCCGCAGTAGGCTACCAGTCAGCCGTCATATCTCCATCGACATGCTCCCCGTGTGAGGGCCTACGCACTCGATCGTTTTTATATTTAGGCCCTCTTTGGCATGGCTTATGTCGGCTTCGGCTTTATCTATTTTGCACAAATCGAGACACTGTAGCGTGAAGCCGTTTTGTAAGCCGGGGTTAAAATGAACTAGAAGCCGGAAAAAGCCAGTTTTTTTGCTTCACCGGTGAAGCCGTTTTGGATGAGCCATGCCAAAGGAGGCTTTATTAGTAGATATGTATAAATAATTGCCTGCGCGTTGCAAGATGCAATGAGAGCAACAAAAATTATACGAGATATTTTGTAGCCAAGTCAAAATCAAGGCCATGATAATTTTATTTTGCACGCATGTTGTATATGACAATGACAAAATATGATCATGTTAGCCAATGTCTCATGGTTTTTGTCCTTGGTTTCAATTCATTCCATACATGATAGGCTGTTGGAATTGGCCAACTCACTATGGTGCAACCATGTATGTATCGAGTGTTGTATTCCTAATCCGGTGCATGGCGTTATGTACGTAGTGGTTGGATATGTCCTGATAAATTTGAACTTTATTTATAAGGTTGTATTGACACGTTTTTATAGCAGCTTTTCAGCAATATTTATGTTGCCAGGTTTACTTTCAATGAGAGCATCTCCAAGAGTTCCGTAAATTCCTTCATAATCCTTGGTTTTTAGCAAGATGAGAAAAAACCCCTCTCCAACAACTACTAATCCATCCTCCTAATCTTTTAGAACTTAGAAAAAGTCACTTTGTTTCGCGTAAAGTTACGTGGTTCTGAGTCGCGCGTTTCTTCTCTCTCCACGTGTGTTTGTTGGCCAATCTAAAGGTGGAAGGACGTGGAAAGAATAAAAAATAGTAAAGGGTTTCTAATGCAAATGTACAAGAGAGAAACAATTTATAAAAAAATGTTATGATAATTTAGAAATAGTATATGATTCCTGATGCAAAATTGTATTCTTATTTTAGGAGTGGATTATTAGAAACTGTTGGAGATGATCTTATTTATTCCTCCTAATATCTTTTTAGGAGTTGAAAAACAACATGTTTTTGGGAAGACAAAATAGGGTACTCTTGGAGATGGTCTAATCTTCTCATACAATCAACACTACTACACAAATGATTTTACGAGGTGATGCCCTTTTATTAACCGAGACGGTGGACCTTGTTTAATAAAATTCAAGTAGGGGGTCAAACCGAGCGGCCACCACCAAATCTGGTAAGGGGGAGCCCAGATACGGTGAGGAGGAGCCCGGATCCAGCGAAGTCGTGTGGCAGCGTGGCTCGGTGGCAGCGCAGATTCAGCGAGCGGAGTGGCAGCGCGTGGATGGGCTCGCTGGGCTTGTCCACGGGTTTTCTTATTTTTTTATGTGATTTACCGAGGCGGGCATTTGAATTGCCTCGAAAAATATTCATTTTCTATTACCTTTGGTCCGAGGCGGTTGCGATGCCAGCCTCGGGTAATCATTTCTGCCCGCCTCGTTTTAGTTTTAGGTAGTAGTGCAAAATCTTAAGACATGGTGTTATATATTATTTTGTTTATCACAAAAATAATATAAAATATGTTTGGATTGAAATCATTTGACGAAGTAAGTCAAATATATGTTGTTTCTATAGTAGGCTTAGGCCCACTAAGGGAAGTCTAGATAATCGACATCGACCGAACCTGTGGGAGGATACATGAGTTTTGTTCCGTAGTGGGCTTTTTCTTTTTTGAGATTGTTTCCGTAGTGGTCTTAGGCCTACAACTAAGATGCTATAGAGTCGTCAGACAACCAGAAATGTCCATGAAGCCATCAAACCATAAGAATGACACAAGGTAAAACAGTACAAGAGAATACATGCTGAAACTCCGTATATGAAGGTCGTAGTGCTAGTCAAATATAAGATCAAGACATATAGCAAGCAAATTGCTAATGATGCAACACCTATGTGTTTCCACAAAATCCGATGAAACCATACCTTCGATAGCAAGATACATGCACTGCAGGCACTCGCGCGCGCCTTGGATCGCCATCATCAACAACGACGACGATGCACATGCACGCACACACCATGCATACGGCAATCAGAGAATAGCACGCGACACGCGCGCTAGCTGCATGCATGAGCTCCGATCCGATTCCCAGCCAGTCCCGGACTGTCCCGTGCGCAGCAAATGCGGATCGAACAAACAGGGCGCGATCGACAAGCTGGCAGGAGAGACTGCATGCAGATCGAGAGTGATCATGCGTCGCAGCTAGCGTACGTGTCCGGGTCCGGCACGCGGCACGGACGATGATGGAAGAAGCTCCGATCCGGATCGAGGGCCCCCTTGCATTGCATATGGATGCAATGCAAGTTGCGCGCTGCTACCGCGCGCGCCGGTGGATCGATCAATGCACGCTGCTGCCGTACGTACGTAGCATACAGTTATTGACTTATTTCTGCATGCCTGCCTGCCTCCAGCTCGATCGATCCGGCCGGCCGGCATCTGCATGCGCTAGCTGCGGCCATTGAAAGGAAAAAGCGCCGGCAATCCGTGATTACGGAACCGGAGTGTAATGGCAAAGGTGTGCTGCGTGCATGCATTGGACGATAGCCATCGATGGACACGAAGCTAGCAAAAGGCCGAGACGACAGTTAGACAGAGGATCGAGGAGGAGGTGAAAGAAAAGAAAACAAAGAAAGCCAGCATGCTACTAGTGGCCTGCATGTGTGGTGCGTGCATGTGGCGGATCATGGCTTGGCGGGGACCAAACCAACAGGCCGGGGAGGACGATGGATATATACTGGGGAAATGGAGCTCCATATATTTAGTAATGCTACTGGCGAAAATGCATGTGAACTGTATTACTGTATATAGCGTTACATCTTGGATCGTAGGTACAAACATACATGATCACTCCACTTCGTAGTGCCAAATGTACTTTTCAAAAAAGAAAAAAATGTATACTTTCTTACATCACCGACCACCGGACGAAGAATAATCAAGAGAGTGTTCGGCTGAACTAGATTATTTACTGTTCATGCTGAAAAACATTGTTTATGCTGAAATATTGTGAGAGAAACACTGCTCCAGCTAAAAAAAACAAAACCAGCCAGGCTCCGAATACATATATCATGCATGCATGCATTCCGGTACAAATCGAGAGCAGTGGACTTCAATGACTTATCCTGCAGGCTCCAGCTGCTCAGGAAATTAACACTTAGTATATATGCATGCGGCATGCCCACCGAGATAAAACCAAACGAACACACGAGGGTGTACGTGCCTTGGCAGCATGCAGCCGGTTCAGTTCCGGTGATATCTGCACAAGAAAGCGAAATGGAGCAGTACTTTTGTTGAGTATTTTTTTTTTATGAAGGCGAGAGCTAGCGTGCATGCATCCATGGCGTCTGACTAAAGTTCATTATCTTTAAACCGCGTCAGCGTGCATGTGAGTTCTTCAGATATAGAGAGAGAGTTTTTTTTTTTTTTTGAGAAACAGATATAGAGAGAGAGATGAAACAGTCCCTAGGCACAGCTGAGCTGAGTCTGAGACTGACGGGGCCAGGCCCATGGTGAAAAAAGGGACATCCATCCAGGGCAGGCAAATGACGGAAGAAAGAAGGCACCGGAAATTAAGGAAAACCTCAGGGTCACGTCAGCACGTGGCGGCTGGTCCCGGCGACTTTTTGAGCGCCGCCGTTAATCCGCCGCCCGATCAACCCGCGGGGCCCGGGTGCTTAATCCCATCGGTCGGCGAGGCCGCGGGACCGCGTTCATGGCCGCTCCCGTGCACCCACCCACCGGGCCCGTTGATAAGTTGCGGTTGCGGCTCATCCCCCGATCCACCGCCCAACCCCTAACCCCTTTCGTGTACGTACCATCTTTCTCGAGGGATCAGCAGTGAACATTACTAACACAAACATTACTATTTTTTATTATCATCTATATATTGTATATTTCTAAAAAAATACTCACTCTTTTCTTTTCATGTCACATTAACTTCGTCCTAACGCAAACATTACTATTTTTTTATCATCAATATAAAAAACTATCATAATTTTATAGTATATGAATTACATATTATTATGAATCTATTTATCATAGTGAATCTAAAAATGTAAATTTTATGTCATGGACCTATCTAATCTTTTTGAATTCGGTGCTCAAAGATACAATTATTTGACTTGGGACAAAGCTAATGTGCCATGTAAAAAAACAGAGGGAGTATATATGTACATATCTATCTAAATTTATCTACAACACACCTTTCTACCTTTGGCGAAAGTATTGCATTAATTGGCGGTACAAGATTTGCCATTTTTACATTTAAATAAAATAGATACGGTCGTAGTGACAATTTCTTATATTATATTTCATAATGTCACTAGCCAAATAGGATGTTATAACGGTATTGCACTGAATCCGGTATCTACTACCAAGAAATGAACAAATAACAACATTGAAACCATTTCCAAGTATGATGGTACTCTCGGTCTCCTAGCTATCTCTAGCTCCAAAAGTTCTTTTTACCATCATATATCTAGCCCTAAAAGTTCTTTGAGCTGTAATAAGCTCTCTCCCTGATTACCAGTGGTGACTGTTAAACATTCCGACTTTCTATTGTGCGAAGCTTATATGTAGAGAGAGAAAAATGGGTGCAACAAAAGCACGCTAGGCCCCACATGTCAGTGGGACAAAGTGCACCGACCAAGCTGTAGGCCTGCCCCATGTCCAAGCGAGCCCCCCTTCCCGCCTCCCTCCCTCCCGCGCTCTTTCCATCACCAGCTGGTGCTAGCTGTCTCTCTCCTCTTGTCATGTGACCTCCCCACTCTATTTCTCTCTCTCTCCGCTCAGCTCAGCTCAGCTCAGCTCAATCCTCTCTCTCTCACTCCCGCCGTCCCTGATTCCCCGTCCCTGTCATTCCCGTCGCGGCAAGCGGCATTGCCCAATTTAGCGCAGCACAGAAACGAGACGAGCAAACCGACCCCCGGCCCGGCCCCCTCACCGTCCACCCACGCCAAGCTCGCAGTGGCGGCACGGGCGTGCACCCCGCCAGCATCGGAATTGGATCGAAGCAACAAAAACGCGAGCTAAAAAAAGGGGAGCCGCGCGCGCAATCCCCGGCCGGCACCGCGCGCGCGCGTCGTCGTCGCCCTCGCTACATTGCCGCCCGGGGCCTCGGGCACCGCGGGGCCGGGGAAGGTTTCGGCGTTGCGCCACCGTTCCCGCGTGTTGCGTTGATTCCCCGAATCGAACCAACGCGCGGCGCGGGGTCCCGGCCATGGCGCAGCTGCCGCCCAAGATCCCCACCATGGCGCCGCCTTGGCCGGAGTTCGGGGGCCGGCACCACCACCAGCAGCACCAGCGCAGCCCCTCCGTGGGCACGTTCCTCGCCGCGCCCATGCCGCCGCCGCCGCTCCACCCGCAGCAGCCGTCGTGGGTCGACGAGTTCCTCGACTTCTCCGCCGCCAAGCGCAGCGCGCACCGCCGCTCCGTCAGCGACTCCGTGTCCTTCCTGGAGCCCGGCCCCGACGACGGCAATGCCGGCGTCGGGGCGCACGACTTCGACCGCCTCGACGACGACCAGCTCCTGTCCATGTTCTCCGACGACCTGCAGCCGCCACCGCCGCCTCCGCAGCAAACTGCGCCCGCGCCGGTGGCGAGCTCCTCGTCGCCGTCCGACCACAACAGCATCAACGACGAGAAGACGGACAGGGGCGAGGCCGAGGAGGCGCAGAGCAAGTGCCACGGCGACGCCGCCGCCGACGCCGCGCCGGCCTCCGCCGCCGCAGTCGATCCTAAGCGTGTCAAGAGGTGATCTTTCTTCCCCTGCTGCCCCCTTTATCGCTCAATTCCGGCAATGCGCGACCTTTGCGACGCAGAATTCACCAACCGGGGTGCCTCCCTTGCCGCAAAACTCGCAGGATCCTGGCGAACCGGCAGTCCGCGCAGCGGTCGCGCGTGCGCAAGCTGCAGTACATCTCGGAGCTGGAGCGCAGCGTCACGTCGCTTCAGGTGCGTGCAGCGTGTGTGCAGAATTCCGCATCGCCCAAGAAACCGGAGCTGAATTATGCGCTCCGCAAGCATTCCGAGCTGAATTTTGGCCGAACAAATATGGCCGTGTATGAATATGGCCTGAATTTTGCCCGAACAAACAAATTTCTGCAGACGGAGGTGTCGGCGCTGTCTCCGCGCGTGGCGTTCCTCGACCACCAGCGCTCGCTGCTGACGCTGGGGAACAGCCACCTCAAGCAGCGAATCGCCGCGCTCGCGCAGGACAAGATCTTCAAAGCTGGTGACCGCCATTGCCCGCCCCCCCCCCCCCCCCCCCCCCCCCCCCCCCCCCCCCCCCCCCCCCCCCCCCCCCATTACGATCCTCTCCAGTCGCCATCGCAATTCAATTCGCGCTAGCTGCGTGCATGCAATGCAGACATGCAGTTATGCAAGATGCCGCCACCGCTGCTGCTGACTGGCGCTGTCTGCTGAACTCTGTGTGTGTGGTGTGCAGCTCATCAGGAGGCACTGAGGAAGGAGATCGAGAGGCTGAGGCAAATCTACCACCAGCAGAGCCTGAAGAGCGGCGGGGAGCTTCCAGCGCCCGACGCGGCTCCGGTCCGCGGCGACAAGGACGACATGATCGGCAGCAGCGAGGGGACCGGGACCGCCGCGCCCTCGTGATGAGGAGGCGGCGGGGCGACACGTCCCATCCGGGTCGGTCGCTGTAGTGGGGATGGCCCTGTCGCCCGCCCATCACAGCGAGGCGCTGCTGCTGCTGCTGCTAGGATTGGTGCATTGCTTGGGATGTAATTGTAACGTGATTGTGATGTAAAGAAGAGGAACTGGATTGGTTTGGTTTGATCATTCTTGCATGCATCCTCTCCTGCTGCTGCTGGGGGTGGCTGCTGCCGCTGCTCCTTCCACCTCCCCTGATTTGTAATTTTTGTTTGAGCATTTTGGGCGAAGGTTGTAGGTACAAAGATCAAATGTAATTCAGATTGGTTGAGGTCAATTTGTGTGTCTGGGTTGGTTTTGTATCTGATAAATCCAAAAAAAAAAAAAAAATTGTACGTGTTCAAGTACCAGTGTGGCCGTGTCTCTTCTCCCCTCTTGAATTCCTCTTTTTTTTTCTCGAATATGAATTCCTCTCTCTGTTCTATACCTTTTTTTTTGCGGAGCTGTTCTATACATACTCCTCCCTCCGTCCGTTCCAAATGTACCTAGAAAAAGGTGAAAAAAACTTACAATTTGAGTTTCACAGGAGACTAGTTTGTTTAAGTTTTAACAGTAGACTACCATGTCCATGCTTTACAACCAAGCGGATTAACGCTGTCACATGCAAATATGCAATGCAAGGAGCTACCCCAGCATCTCATTCCTCGCTGTTCCGTCACAGGATTTTTAAAACAGTGGCCGGCCGCAGAAACACAAGAAGGTACCTTACCTTCCTTTCGCTGCAAGGGATAGGCATGTTCCTCTGCAGGTGCAGTGGCAGCACGCGCATGTGCGTGCCGCACCCGTACCGGCCGGTGGAAGTTATTCTGGGTGCCACAACCTGGTTAGGTTCGCGTGGTTATGTTATGTCCCGGACACGGACACCCAGGTCAGGTTGCATTGCAATTTGCAGCAGCCTGGATGGTTTCGGACACACACCGCCCGGCTTTGCTCGGTTGCTCCTCACTCCGCAGCGTGGCCGGCCGACACCCGAGAGGGAGAAGCAGTTTGGAGAGACCCCATTGACATGAGGAAGCCATTTATTGGAGAGCCCGTACGTATGGCTGCATCTACCAAAACGCCAGTAAATTTATCTGTACGTTCAGTTTTTGGCATGTGTGGCCGTGTGGGTATGCCAATTTCTTACAGCGTCAGCGCACAGCGCTGCCGAAATTTAGGCCCATCCAAAAATTTTTAAGATTCCCCGTCACATCAAATCTTGCGGCACATGTATAGAGCATTAAATGTAGGTAAAAGGAATAACTAATTGCACAGTTTGCCTGTAATTGACGAGACGAATCTTTTAAGCCTAAATAGTCCATAATTAGACAATTTTTGCCAAATACAAACGAAAGTGCTACAGTAGCCGAAAGCCAAAAAAATTCGCATCTAAACGGGGCCTTAGAGTGAGAGCATTCATCTCATCCTGTTCGGATAAACCTTCTTTGAGCACTGAGACTGAGCAGGTCAGCAGGTTATTGGAAATCCAGTACTCTACTCCACCACTATCTGAATTCTGGAGATTCTCATAGTTGTGTTGAGATTTGACAGGAAGTACCACGTTATCAGCCCAACGTCGTGTAGGGTGTGTTCACTTGGCTGATAAGCTATGACTGAAATTATCGTTGGCTAATTCATTATGAGAGAAAAAATATTGTTTGGTGATTGAAAAAAATATGACTTATAAGCCAAACGAATGAACTGTAAACGTACCCGAAGATGACCAATGGGCTGGTTGGGCCAGAGTTGCGGAGGCAAAGCCTGCCGTAACTCCTCCAGGCAGTGGCCCAACGGCTTGTGCGGCAGGGGCGGGCCTCTCGTCGCTTCCCTGATGGTGGCCTGGTGCGGATTGTAAAGGGGGCTTTAGACTATCTCGTCGGATTGTAAAGGGGGCTTTAGACTATCTCAACGACAACACCTAAAATACCTTTTGGTAGCCCTACAGGTAAATGATTCAATACATATTCGGCACCTTCTTCAACAACATGACCTAAAAAAAATTATTTTTGTAAATAGGTTTTTAGGAGAGAGCATGCTCATATTTGAGTTGTACCTCTCAGACAATCCAAAATGAGTCTCTCGTATATATATAGTCTGTTGAAGACCAATTTTGGGTCTCTAACTACCCATTTTAAGTATGAGTGCCTGTATGAGTCACTTGTTAGAGTCAGTCTTAGCAGGGTTCAAATACCACGTTGCTGTCACTGGACACACAGATATTATGTGCAAAAGTGTCACAGAAATTTTGTGCAAAAGTGGAGAGAGAGACTGAGAGTTACTCTATGTGCAAAAGTGCCGGTCGAGATTCGAGAAAGGCCTCTGTGATGGGATTATGGGAAGGTTGTTAGGGTTGTCTATCAAGACAGTGGCAACTTTGGTATAGTTTGTACTCCCCAATCTAGAAAAAAGAGTACAACTACGAGTTCCGTATTAGTAAAAATAGTTCACGTTTGACTAAGTTTCTAACGAATAATATTCATATTTATGGCTCTAAATCAATTTATTATAAAAATACATTTTATATTAATTTAATGATACTTATTTGATACCATAAATATTGATATATTTTTATTTATAATTGATCAAACTCAATATACTAAATGTGATAGTGTGCTAAAATTGCAATCTTTATTGAACGGAGAGAGTACTCCAGTACCACAAATGCAAAGATTTGTGGAGTACTATGGCATGGCAATGGTGACAAACAGAGAGGCTGGGCATTTGGTCCTGACGAGAGGGTCTTGGTCTTGTGTCACCTGAATTCCAGGTTCTGAATCAGGCGACTCCCGATCCGATTTTGTTGCTTGGGGTTGGAAGCTTCGCAATATTGGTACTGTTGCTTGGTTCGTGGGTTGTGCTTGTGCAGATAAGACTGTCCCGATGACCCATATGGAGACCCAAATCTAAAATGGATCGCGGATGGTATTATATCAGCCTCCAACAGAATACTCATATGCGAGATCTATTTTGGGTTACAGTAAAGGCATAACTCAAATATGAGTATTCTCTCTCCTGAAGACTCAATTTCTGAAAGGGTTATCTTTTAGGTCATGTTGCTGGAGAAGACAAAAAATGGTGTTTAAACCATTTGCCAGTAGCGCTATTCAAACATAGAATGGGTCTTGTATTTTGGGTGATGTCGTTGGAGATGGTCTAAGTGACGTCATTTGCATCGGCTAGAATTAAGAGGAGCAACTTCAACAGATTGGGTAAATGTATTCGTAAAGCCATTTATAGCTATTGTGTTTTTTTTCCAATAGGGGCCATTCTAATTGTTGGAATACATTTACCCAATCTGTTGGAGTTGCATCGGCTAGAATTAAGATGAGCAACTCCAAAGTATTGTTTTTCATTTTCCCAGTTAGGTATCCCACCATTCTCGTTGTCTATATTTCGCTAGCGAGTCTTGCTTGCTATACGTATTTTCCAATTTAGTTAGGCTATTATAAAATTCTACATTTTAGATGGCCTTTCTATTTTACATAATGGCTAAATCTCATAATTTAGCATCTAATTTTACCAAGTCTCTTGGAGTTGCTCTTTGGTGGCTATTTTGTGTTACGTATTTGCTCAATCCCTGGCCATGTTCGGCTTACCCTATATTCGGCTTGTTCGACTTCTTTTTTTCAGCCAGAACAGTGTTTTTCTCTCACAACAATTCAGCCGGAACAGTGTTTTTCAGCCAAGTTTCAGACCAGCGAACGGGGCCAGTAAGTGCATTTCTAGAGTTTAAAATTTTTCTCAAAATAAGTATATCTCTACTAATAAGACAACCTAACTTTAGTTGTCTTTTTTCTACTTTCTCTTCTCCTAAGATGCAATGATTACACCTTTATAAGGGTGTATATGTAATTTTTTATTAGCATTGATTTTCCCACCTAAATACTAAATATTTATTTTGGGACGGAGGAAGCACGGAGTATTTCTCACATACTAGATATTTTAATTCAATTGCTTTGAAACAAGTCCTACTTTAGAATGGTACGGAGATCTACTTTTACAGAATACTGGGCTATAAACAAGCATGGAAATACGTGCCTCACTTGAATTCTCTGTCATTAGTTTATTTGTTACTCATTGTAACATCTCTGGTGTTAAGAGCTCGCTAAGCACTAAGATTATGGCTTGAGAGATGGATCTAATAAATATAGTGAGCTAGCTTACTTAAATGCCTATATGTGTTAAATGAAAATTCCTAACACGAAGAGTAGGATAGGTAGTTCTAAACAATGGCACGCGTATCTTATATGGCCCACTTCTGTGGTTAAGAAAAATTAAATGAGTGTTGTAAGTTAGTTTATTTTAGGTGAGAATACACTAATGAGATCCTAATATGAAAAACTGAATAAGTTGTTTTAATTGTTGGCATAAAAAACAATTTTTATAAACCGAAGCGTAATATAACTCAGGATAAAAAAATGCCATTTTGGGGGGATTATTTGAAACAAAATAATTAAACAATGTCTACATATTTTGTTTCTATAAGTTAGTATGAAATACGGGCTACGTCACGATAGGTTTGTTAGTTGAAATCAACAAGGTTTAGATCTATTAAAAATTTGTGACAAAAGAGTTAATGGTTACTTAGCCTCAATCGAAATCCTTAACGTTTCTAAGTATGGAGAAGTAGTAAGACAATGTTATTTTGATATTTAATTTCTAACAAAAAATGTTTAAACACTAGGTCCATGTATTTGTATTGTTGATTGCATCAAAGTGAGTACATGAACATGGTGTAGGTCGAAGTTGTGTTGGAGATCACGTTGCTCTCGTAAAAATTGCCCAAACTTCGTTAGAACACGTTGCGGTCAGGTTTTGGCGCTTCGTTCGTGAATCAGCGCCTGGCTTGATGAACCTATTTTGACGTGTCTCTATCTCTCTTGGTAGTTCATCTAAGTTTATGTTTGATGCTCCTTGGGATAGCCTTTAGGACTCTTTCGAGCCTTGGCAAATTGGTTTGGTCTCAACTGAGCTGGATTGGTTTTGGTCAGAGCTTTAAAATTCATGCACAACATTAGTTCGGTCGTTCGGGCCTATGGCCACGGTCACCACGCGCGCCCTTGCCCTGGTGCCGATGTGTTCGGCCATGCGGTGCGTCGGCTGTGCCACGCAAGGGCCAGCTGCAGTTATTCCGCACGCCAGCGTTGGACGGCCCTGGCTGGCTGCTACCTGGCCGACGCCGTCGCTGCTGTCGTGTCGCCCCAGAGCTGTCCCTCCTTGTCCGTTCCGTTGCAACCACCGTCGTGCCGCTGCGCAGCGCGCTGGGCCTGCCCAGTGCTTTGGCGGCCGTCGTTGGTCGACGTGGCGCTCGCTCCGCCCCTCGTTCTACCTACCGCGCCCGTCTGTGCCTTGGAGCGCTGCCGCCGTGTCACAATGGTGGCCGACTGCAGAAGCAATGGGACGTTTCCCTACCGCGCCTTGCTTTGACTCGCTAGCTGGCGTGGGTGAGCGCCGCTCGCGTTCGGTCACTTCGTTTCAAACGCGTCACGACGATCTTATAGGTCCTGTCTCCTATGAGCGTGTGTGCATGCTGCTGCTAACCGAGCCGTGCCGCTAAATTTAAACCCGCTCGTGCGCCTTGTCCACGACATAGCTCGGCCAGAGCACCGCGCCGCCGCCCACCGGTCCACCAAGCTCTAGCGATTTACAGCCCGGGCCTTCACGCATGAGAGTGGCTTAGGAAGTCAATTAGGCGCTCCATCTTCCTCATCCCTGGCCAAGCGCTATCGACGGCCAATTTGGCGTTTTCTCATCGTCGGCCATGAAAGCCGCTGCAACAGATGGGCTGGGGGTAAGTCCCAATACGTGGGGAGAGAGCTCCAATTGGTGTTGTCTCTGGACTCGCCTTGACTCCCTTCACCCGATGCTCGCATTGCCTTGGCCTGGCAGCCCGTCGACGATGCGGTGACGCGTTGGTGTTACACTCGGAGCGCCGTCGACCTCACTGCACGCACATGGCCAGTCCTCTTCGGCACTCCTCTGCCCCAACCGCCGCTGCAGCGGGCACCACGGTGAGCCACTGATACTCATCCGCCACCCCTACTCTACTGAACACGCGTAGTTTAGTCAGAACAGTCGCGTCGCCACACGGTTTTGCCCATCGTTGAGACCCGGCTTTGGTAGTGCACCGTTAAGCTAGCGAGATTGTTTTCCTACTTTCTCTCAATCACACATTGGATAAAAGCTAAGTTAGCTAGCGATTTCGCATGTCATTAGGGAGAACGCCCTTACTGGGTGAATGAAGTTTATGTTATCAGCATAAAGTCTACAACTACAAGCAGCATTGAGCAAGGAGGTGTGGGTGTCATACCATGACATGTATGTTACCTTTGGAGCTTACTCCCTCAACAGTGTAATTGATAAATTCAGCTCTTGTGTACGTGCTTGATCATGTACAATGTATGCTGCCTAATAAGGGTTCAATTGCCATGTCCATGGCTCGATTACACATCTACAAAGTATGGAAGAAACAAAAGGAGAACGGTCAACGTGGTTGAACAATGCTGCCAATTGTGGTGACTTAATTTTTTTTTCTTTTGAAAGTCGATGGCATCGATTTTCGAGAATTTTGCAGTGTTTCTAGTTTAATCTTTTCGAATGGTCATGCTATAGTTAAGAATGATATGAAACATACATGGATCTGTTTGGTTTAGTTGCGACTCTATGAGCTGTGAAAAAAATATTATGAGCTATGAGCTACGTGCTGTAGAAAAGTTGTAAGTTGTTTGGCTAAACCAAGTATAAAACCTAATACTCAATCTACCTCCCTTGAAATAGCTCTTTATTCTCACCCGTTTCCAAGAGCAGAAAGCCAAAAACCAAAAGTTGGGTTCAAGATGCTTTCAAAAATTTATTACACAAAAGCAGTTCCTACTGTTCCAATATGGTTGGCTTCCTACTATTCCATTATGGATTGGCTTTTGTGCTTAGGGACCACAAGCACTTTTAAGAAGCTCAACCAAACACAACCTATAATCCGCCAATGGCGATCAATGTGGGATCGTGGGGATTTTAATACACCAAACCAGAGGAGGTAGGGTGGGGGCCGCCATTACCAAACACATTGAAAAGGGAAGTGTCAGTGTTTTGTAAACCAGACTAGTAAACCTATACGATTGTCGCGCTGCTCTAGGAAGACGATGGTACCATCCAATAGACACGAGGATTTATACTTGTTCGGGCCGGAGCCCTACGTCTAGTCTCAGAAATGATAGAGTGCGTGTTCTTCGCTTGAATGCTCTGAAGTTCTTACAATAGGGGGTGCAAGAAAAGTAGAAGAGATGGAAGGACCTATGCTAGGCCAGGGGCTGCCCGGAGAGAGGCTCCATGAGCCATACTACAATGGTGAATGAATGAAATGGTAGAGGATGTGAATGAATGAAATGGGAGGGGTTGGTTGTTGGCGAAGTGTCCAGTTACGCTAGGATTAGGGCGCTAGGTCCAAGCAGAAGCAGTCGATGAGGGCCGGATGGAATCCGGGTCGCGCCGATAGGCACGCGAATCCCATGGGCCGTGGCAGCATGCACGCAGATCCGTCTCCGTGCTAGCTGCCTGAAGATTTGGCCCGATTCGCTTCACTAAAAAGCATTATTCATTGATTTGTCGTAAGAAAAAAAAAACACTATTACGGCTGAAAATAACGGGGCCCGCTCCAACTGCCATGTCGTACTAGCATATCCGATCCGCGCGCATCATGTAGTAGTACTGTATACGAATTCGATCCATAAATCCATTCACACGTCATATATCACGTGCACATACGTTCGCTGTCACGTACGGTGTCGGCCTGTCGGGGGCTCTACCCCGTCCCCGACGCCGCACTGTTCTCCGGACTTGAGGACAGAGGACTCGAGGGAGGCTGAACATAGCCAAGCTAGCTATTCACCGGACTAGGCCTTGTTTAGATACCATTCAAGTTTTTTCACTCTCTCTCCATCACATTAATTTTTAGTCGTTTGTACGGAGTATTAAATGTAGGTAAAAAAAATAACTAATTACACAGTTTAGTTAGAAATCACGAGATGAATTTTTTAAGCCTAATTGGTCCACGATTAGACAATATTTACCAAATAAAACGAAAGTAGTACTATTTATCGGGTTGACTTTTTTTTCAATCTAAACAAGGCCTCGAAGCTGAACCACACGATGCTCTGCAATCCTGTTCTCCGGACTTCTCGGGAATGCAAGGAGTAGCACGCAGCTGAACATAGCCAAGCTAGCTATTAGGTCGGCTGTAGCTTCTTCTCATCTTCTGAAACACTTGTTTATATATTTTTCCTGGGGAAGCAAAAAAAAAAAAAAAACAGCTCTGCGTGCATGCATCATACTGGATCGTAAGAATCACGCAGGGGTCGGCGCACATGACGCCATCTCATCACGGGCTCACGGCCACAGCCCACATGGTCCGATCGATTCATGAAGGTACCCACGCCCTGCAGGATTTCAATTCAGACGTCGTCGACTCGCTCCGTCTTAGCAATGCCAATCTTGTTCTTCCCAGTGTATAATTTATTTGTAGCTTCGTAAGTGCTAGGAGTATGTGAATGCCAAATGGACGGGTTCTGTTGCGACGTGTGAATAAAAACCAGTGCAGTTAAAGCCACTTTGATTTGAAAAATGACGGGCAGGCGGCGGCACATCTACGGCCGGTTCGTTTCGTCGTAAATAATCGTAGATTATTTAGTGCTGACTGGTTTAATATGAAAAAAAAACTATTTCAACTTATAATTTATGATCTTATACCAGCAACCGAAAAAAACCGCTAAACCTCGGCCAATTGGACCGGCCCGGGCCCGAGGCCTCGAAGCGAAAGAGGGCCCCATGCAGCCGGCAGCCCCGCAGGCCGTGCAGCAGTAAAGCTGCTGCAGCCAGGGGCCAGGGCCCGTGTTGGTGCGCGTGCTTCTTGCAGTGCTCGTTTAGTTTCCAAAAAAGTTCCAAAAAAATACTACAGTAACTATCATATTGAATCTTACGATACTTACATACAACATTAAATATAGACGACAAAAAACTAATTACACAGTTTGGTTGAAAATCACGAGACGAACATTTTAAATCTAATTAATCTATGATTGAACACTAATTATCAAATAAAAACGAAAATATTATAGTAACTAAATTTCTAAATTTCATGAACTAAACACACCCGGAAGGGACCATCGACGAGCTTCCTACAGATCGTCCAGGCCTCCCACAGATCGTCGTAGAACCTCGTGGTCGTGGAGGAGGAGGACGGACGCCTGAGACGGGTCAACCCCTGATTCTTTTGCGGTTGTGGCCGGGGGGCCGGGGCCGACTCGCAGCCGCGCGCCCCAGGTTTTCTAGGCTGCCCAACCCAGCTGCGCTGCTTCTTCCTGCTTGGAAGTTGGAACCAAGGCAACGACCGACCGCGGGTTGAGATGTCTTTCCCAGACCACTTCAGTTTTTAAATAAAAATCGTGCTATATGTCTTTCCCAGATCAGTTTATTTTTAAATCGTTCCCTTTTCCGACCCAGAACGTATATCTACATCACATCTTCGTCACACTTTGGCCAACTAAGGATCTGTTTGGTAGGTCCTGCCTCTTTCGAAAATGGCTCTGGCTCTGACTTCTCTGAATGTCCATAGTGCCCTTGCTTTATTTAAGTGTTGCACATATGATTTATGCTTGATATCACTTTGTAGTTGGATTGTCCAAAATTAACAAATATTAAATATGGAAAAGAAGATTAAATATGAAATATGAAAATAAGAAATGAGGTAAAACATTCTAGGGGCTTGTCTGAAAGATATCTAAGAGACATAAGCAATACAGAAATTAGGGGAAATTCTATGTGTGCCATTAAAAAAGATCGCAATGCCCTGGGTGCCCCTCGAAAAGTTCAGCGGTCTTCAGTGCCACTGCTCCAACTTTTTTTGCCCTCCATGCCACTGGCGTCAGTTTGGGCTCTAACGCCGTCAAACTGCAGGTGTGAAAAGTCGAAAATACCCTTAAGTCTAAATATGTCATTAATTTTTTTTGAGCATCTTAACGACTTCAAATGAAAAAACTTAAAACTAGAAAGTTGTAGATCTCGTTGAGATCTATAATTTTTATATAAAATTATCTTCATTTAATTCCGCAAAAAAATATGATTTGATATGATTAATATATCTTAGAAAAATCATATCTTGAAGTTGTGCTACTCTGAAGGCTTACGGTAATTTCGCATCTCTGGACGAGGAACTTGGTTCCCACAATAAAATTCTCTTGAAGTTGTTTCAAAATTATTGCACAAGTTAGGATGACTAGATGCATGAGTGGGACATAAGGTGAAAGTTTTGTATTTAATTTAACCTATTTGAATAGTAGAACGATAGGTTCATTCCTATTTCGTTTTCCCCAAGGAATAAGCTACAGAATAACAGGATTGACTTGCGGTTCATTCAGTTACATTGACCTTTCATGGCAACCGGCCGCCACTCTAGAATGTTCGACTAGCTTCACTTGGAGTCTTGGAGAGGAACGTTCAACTTCTACACCATTTGTCAAAGTCCATCCATAAGACCACAATGCAGGCAAGTAAGCTGAGAGCTGGAAAATAAACATCATTTTCAGATGCCCCAAGAGGCCAAGACAGACCAATTTGCCACCTGGAGGAATCATCTTAATAACCACCAATCGGCCAGCGCCATCACGTTCCTTTCCACATTTCTGCACAAACCATCACCCTGTTCGCTTGATTATTTCTATGGCTTATAAGCCGGCTGATGATGTTTTGTTGTGAGAGAAAAACACTATATCATGGCTGATACGATCAAACGAATAGGATGCATAACGACAGACAGTGTCATGGTAATAGTATTTTGGATCTGCCCACTTCTATTTCTTTATTTTTAAATTATAAGTCATTCTAGTTTTCTATTTACAAACCTTTTGCTATACATCTAGCCATAATATATATTCAGGTACGTAGCAAAAATTACTTATTTAGAAAAAGCCAAAACAATCACTTACAATTTAGAAGGAAAGAAGTACTTCTTTTTAGCAGCCTTGCCGGATTTTCTTCATTACACGAACAATAGGAGTCACGTGTTTAGTGCAACAGTAGCCACAACACTGTATCAACAACCACATTCAAACATGTTATTTTCTGTTTTTAGGGGAGGGTGATGAAAACATGCCAGTGCACACCTCAACGAGGCAGTGGAATCCGCCTTCACCGAGACAATCTGTGGTAAAAGAGCAAAGTTGGTTTTGATCATGTGGTACACATGGATCCAAAAATACTACAAAATCTTTTGCATATACCAAGCTGTTCAATTAGGAAGTCCAAATTGTGCCATCCAATGATCCAATACAATTAAGCCCTATTATGATAGGAAATATATATTTTCAGGCGCTTATTGTAAACGACCATGAGTGAACCTTTGCCCCCACCTGATATGTTATAGGATTTGAAAAAGTCAAACTTCATAGACTTTAACCAATAGTTACTCAAATTCTATGCATGCATGCTTAGAGTATATAAAAAGTTCTATCAATATATTCCACGTATCTTTGAATACACACTCATTTTAGAGTGACTGATGATACAGTGTAAGAGTAAATGATGGTGAAAGTATGCTTCTGAAGCCCTTTTTTTATCCTAATACGTCTTATAAAAAGATAAGAGATTATATTCTAGAGGGTTGTACTCTTAAGAGGAAAACTTGCTGCCACCTCGCTATATCTTATCTTTTGAAAATTTTGTGGTTCGGTTAAGAAATAAACTATTCATATATGTTGTGTCAAAGACATTATCTTGGGTTAGTTAAGAAAAATTAACATTATCTTGGGTGAAACCCATTTGTTTAAACTACTTTATTTTTTCTACAAATACTACGAATCTCGGTGTCAGTGACAGTGTTGTACGCCAAACATACAGTCACCGTTGTTGAGGTGCGTCTAGGACGTGGTTTGGTTTTTTACACTCAAATGCTTGCATGTCCAAAATTATAAATTTACTACTCCATCCGTTCTAAATTATAATACGTTTTGACTTTTCTAGATATATTACTTTTACTCTAGATTTAGATGTAGTACATGCAAATGCATAATAAAAACTATGTGTCTAGAAAAACCAAAACGGCCTATAATTTAAAACGGAGGGAGTAATACTTTATTAATTTCCTGGCCTTCATGATGTTTGATTTGGTGGTGGAGTAGGTTGTTGTAAGGAAAATGGCTTCCAATTTCAGGGTTGAAAAAACAAACCCAAGACGAGGTTGAAGAAAATTGGGGCTTTTCTTGGGCAAAAATCCGTGCAGGCACGGTGAAGAAGAAACGGGCTTCCAAATTCTCTGGCTTAGGCGGTTAGCCGTTCCGCCCCTGTCGCCGCTAACCTGGGATGGGATCCCTTCCCTCCCCACTTTTCATTCCGTGAAAGGAATTCCTATCCGCAGCCGCAAAGCCAGCCTAGAGAGAGCCCCTGCCTGTCCCTGACTCCCTGTGCGGCTCCGTCGTCGTCCTCCTCGTCCTCGTTTCTTCCACCCTGGGAAGGGCCGCGGCCATCAGCCAATCCGCCACGGCCGTGCCAGCCAAGCGAAAAGGCCGCCTCCTTTTCCTTTGCATTTTCCTTTCCCTTTCCCCGCCAGCCTTTGACCGCAGATTCCCGCTCCAACCTTCGCTTCCCTTCCAGCCCATCGCTCGCGTCGCATAAATATACACCTCTTTGGGACTCCATCCGCGCGTCAAAGGAGAGGGAGAGGCGAGCTCGAGCTCCCCACGAGCCTCAGCCCTCGCCCTCAGGATAAATTGACCTGTAGCAGCGGCGGCGGCTGTGGCTGCTAGGGCCGTTGCTGTTCGTGGTCAGCGTTCCGCGTGGTTGGCAGCGGCCGGAGGAGAGCAATGGCGGCGGCGGCGGAGTCTCTGTCCGTGTCCGGTTCCGGTTCCTTGGACCTCCGCGCGGCGGCGCCGTTCCTGGTGGCCGCGGTGGCCTTCTACTTCCTGTTGGAGCAGCTGTCCTACCACCGGAAGAAGGGGCCGCTGCCCGGCCCGCCGCTCGTCGTGCCGTTCCTCGGCAGCGTGGCGCACATGATCCGCGACCCGACGGGGTTCTGGGACGCGCAGGCGGCGCGCGCCAAGCGGTCCGGCGTGGGCCTCGCCGCCGACTTCCTGGTGGGGCGGTTCGTGGTGTTCATCCGCGACACGGAGCTGTCCCACCGCGTGTTCGCCAACGTCCGCCCCGACGCGTTCCACCTCATCGGCCACCCCTTCGGCAAGAAGCTGTTCGGCGACCACAACCTCATCTACATGTTCGGCGAGGACCACAAGGACCTGCGGCGCCGGATCGCGCCCAACTTCACCCCGCGCGCGCTGTCCACCTACGCCGCGCTCCAGCAGCGCGTCATCCTGGCGCACCTCCGCCGGTGGCTCGACCGGAGCGAGGGCGAGGGCAGGGGCAGGGCGTTCCCCTTCCGCGTGCCCTGCCGCGACATGAACCTGGAGACCTCGCAGACGGTGTTCGCTGGGCCGTACCTGACCGGGGAGGCCCGGCGGCGGTTCGAGCGGGACTACAACCTCTTCAACGTCGGGCTCATGGCGCTGCCCGTGGACCTCCCCGGCTTCGCGTTCCGGCGCGCGAGGCAGGGCGTGGCGCGGCTGGTGCGCATGCTGGGCGAGTGCGCGCGGCAGAGCAAGGCGCGGATGCGCGCCGGCGGCGAGCCCGAGTGCCTGGTGGACTTCTGGATGCAGGACACGCTGCGCGAGATCGACGAAGCGGCGGCGGCGGGGCGCCCTCGGCCCGCGCACACCGACGACGAGGAGATCGGCGGGTTCATGTTCGATTTCCTGTTCGCGGCGCAGGACGCGTCCACCTCGTCCCTCTGCTGGGCGGTGTCGGCGCTGGACTCCCACCCGGAGGTTCTCGCCCGCGTGCGCGCCGAGGTGTCGGCCGCCTGGTCCCCGGACTCCGGCGAGCCGATGACGGCGGAGACGATCCAGGGGATGCGGTACACCCAGGCGGTGGCGCGGGAGGTGATCCGTCACCGCCCGCCGGCCACGCTGGTGCCGCACATCGCGGGGGAGCCGTTCCAGCTGACGGAGTGGTACACGGTGCCCAAGGGCGCCATCGTGTTCCCATCCGTGTACGAGTCGTCGTTCCAGGGGTTCCCGGAGGCGGAGGCGTTCGACCCGGAGCGCTTCTTCTCGGAGAGCCGGCGGGAGGACGTGGCGTACAAGCGCAACTTCCTGGCCTTCGGCGCGGGGCCACACCAGTGCGTCGGGCAGCGGTACGCGCTGAACCACCTCGTCCTGTTCATGGCGCTGTTCGTGTCGGTGGTGGACTTCCGGCGGGACAGGACGCCCGGGTGTGACGACCCGGTGTACATGCCCACCATCGTGCCCAAGGACGGCTGCGCCGTGTACCTCAAGCAGCGATGCGCCAAGTTCCCATCTTTCTGAAGAATTCTGAGCCGGTTGGTGCCTGCCTGCCTGCCTGCCTCTTGTGGCCTTCTTGGCCTCTTGCTCCTGCCTGCCACTCTCCCTCACTCTCTCTGCATCTCGTTCCGCTGCCGCTTCTCCACTCCACCCTCATTTTTCTTTTCGATTTATTTATTGGCGGGAGCACGGGGCAGGTCGTGTCCGTCGCCGTGGTGCTTCATTGCTTGGTGTTGGTGGTGTGATGATTTTTTTTTGTAGGTTGTGGTGTTGGCTTGCTCGTGTCTCCTTTGCAGGCCGGCATGGTCCATTCAATTATTTTGTTGGCAAATTTGGGTTGGGTTTGGTTGGCTTGGACTGACCCAGCTCGGCCAGGCCAGGGTCCCAGGCCATGAATGAACAGCTGTTGAATACAAGTGGGTTGGTGACCGCATGTGTGGTGCTGTTACTGTGTCCCATGGCCCAGTGCGTGTGCTGGAGGAGTGTCTTAAGTCAGTTCTGAAAACTGCTCGTATCTGCAATGAATTTCGTCCGTGAATTTTTGGCCAAAAAAAGCAGAGAGAGGCACGATCCGTTTCATCGTTTTTGTGATGCTGTTTCATTCTTAGATTTCATGAGTATGGAAATGGAAGCTCCCAGCTGGCGGGTGGCCGTGCTAGAATAATATGTTGTTGCTTCTTCCTCCTAGGGCAGCGGCACTGGCGCACTACCCCTCTTTGGGGTGGGCGCATGTGGCCAGCACGCATAGCATAGCTGTTTGGAGGTGCTACAGTGTCCCGAAAACAACATCTCATAAAGCTAAAACTTTATGACAATGAGGCTAGTTTTGGTATCATTTGTTGCCATGCATTTACGGTCATTGTTTCCAAAAGAAAAGCACGGTTAGGTCGAGATTGCGGACTAAAGAAAAGCACGGTTGTTTCTAAATTTAATCGCGTTGAAATAAATGCGGAATTGAGACAATCGGTCTAGTCAAGACTACACCTCTCTATCGAAGTTCACAAGTACTTTATAAAGATCATAATTAGGCAACAAAGGTGCCGGGCTAGGTAGAGCACACCTATCCAATTCTAGGAGCAAGGTCACACAAACCTATGCCACTAGTATTTTGCACACCGATGAGCTCCTAAACAATTCTAGTAAGCAAAAACACAAAACTCCTAAGCTCACTAGTAATACTCAATAACAAGGCAACCAATGCCAAATCAGAGAGCACAAATACTTAACTACACAAACTAAGCAATAGGATTAACAATGTTACATAAACCAAATTAGCCACGCAAGGAAGCTACTTCTATGCTACACAAGCAAGAAGATAACTAATGAGCTACACAAGCTAACTAATTACAACAGCAACTGCACAAGCACAATGTATATGAAAGTAATTACAAGCTTGTGTAAGGGCATTGCAAACCAACGGGAAGAAAAACATTGACTCGGTAGTTTTCTCCCGAGGTTCATGTGCTTGCCAGCTTGTGTAAGGGCATTGCAAACCAACGGGAAGAAAAACATTGACTCGGTAGTTTTCTCCCGAGGTTCATGTGCTTGCCAACACGCTACGTTCCCATTGTGTCGACCGCTCACTTGGTGTTTCGGCGGCTAATTGACATCACCCGCTAAGCCCGCACGTCGGGCACCGCAAGAACCTACCCCGACAGTGAGAGTAGCTCAATGACATGCTCAACTAGAGTTGCTCTTCGCGGCTCCTACGAGGCGAGCACAATGCCCCTCACAAAGCTCTTCTCCGGAGCACCGCGCAAGCTTCTTGCGGGCTTCGATGGAGACCACCACCAAGCCGTCTAGGAGGTGGCAACCTCCAAGAGTAACATGCACCACCGGTTTGCAACTCGATCACCTAGTGCCACTCGATGCAACCTCATGATGCAATCGCACTAAAATCGCCCACTCACTCGATCGGATGAACACTATCAAGCTCAAGTGAGTTAGAAGGCTTCCAAGCACTACCGGCCAAAGACTGACCAACAATTCTATTTATAGCCCCATGGGCTAAAATAGCCATTATCCCTTCATTGGGCATTTTTTGGGACGACCGGACGCGCAGGTCGTGTGCACCAGACGCGTCCGGTCACTGCTTGATCGCCACGTATCCCATTCAAACGAAGTAGCCGTTGCCGCCCAACGGCAATCGGACGCGTCCGGTGTGGCCGACCGAACACGGGAGGGGCAGCGTCCGGTCGAGTCCAGAGAGCTCCCAGAGCCGCTCAACTGCGACCGAACGCGTCCGATGTGGCCGACCGGACGCAGGAGGGGCAGCGTCCAATTGAGTCAAGAGAGCTCCCAGAGTCGCTCAACTACGACCAAACACGTCTGGTGTGGCCGACCGGACACGCTCCTATGTCCGGTCCTCTCTGGACCAACACCCGCGCCCCACGTCACCACGACCTGACGCTGAACAGTGATTGCTCAGCGTATGGTCACTGCTACGAGCCAGAGTCCGATCACCACGGCAACTCTATCTGCGCCTGGCCATAATACCCGATGCATCCGGTATCGATATCGGACACGTCCGGTCACCCCATGACCAGCGCATTCAACTCCTTTTTTTTCACCAACTTCTTCTCCTTTGGAAATGTGCCAACACCACCAAGTGTACATGTGGTAGAACCGCCCGAAATAGCGTACTTACGGAGGCGCTCGTCTTCCACCAGACACTAAGCACCCCGAAAGTAACTACAGCGAGCGGTGTCCGTCGGGCACACCCCGAGGGAGAACCCGAAAGATCCACATTTTTCCCAAGGATCCAATAATGAGAACGAGTTACAACACAAGTCCATCTCATACATTAGAGTTTCTTAAAAAGTATATTATTACAATACCAAATACAGAGTGCGGAATGATAAACAGCAGAATATTAAAAGATAACATCTAGCGATAAGATAACGAGGATTCCGTCTGAGCCCACCAGAAGAATCCTCCACACAAGGTACTCCTCAAGCATCACCTGCAACAGGGGTAAATAAACCCCGAGTACACAATGTACTCACAAGACTTATCCGACTAGTGGGAATACTTTCCCAACTCCAAGGAATATGCTAGGCTTTATGGTTGTTGGTTTTCTTTTAGCGAAAAGCAGTACTAATAGTGAGTCCTTATTGATACATTATTATCATCAGCCGTATTAAGTTCTCATCTAGTCAATCTATATAAGCACCTATTCTACTTTCAAGCAAGGGTTGAGCAATCGATCTGTTCCTTCTCCTTTTCCACTTCTAGTTCTTACTATGGTGCTAAACCGCAGACAAGCCGTATCGGATATCCCAGCGATTCGCGAATCAATGTGCCCAGCTGGGTGTCCTAAAGACACACACCCCGCTTGTACCCTAGGCACAAACAGGACTAGCCCACCACTCTCCTATCTCAGGGGTCCAGGTCACTGTCCAAACTTGGACTCCAAGCCCCCGCCTCTGAGTCCCGGACTCAGTGCGGTGCAAGGACCTCCACCACCTCCTCTTCCCATCAGTCGGTCCAGAAAGAGCCGGATCCGCGATAAGAGAGCAGCAAGTCTTCCCTGCGTCCATACCCAAGTATGTGCTCGGGACAATAATCTGTGACTTGCCTAGAGTCATATGCAACGACCGGTCCTTAATCGACACAGACAGGGGAAAAGTGTAACCGGGCTATGCCCTGTTGGCCGCAGGACACAACCCCTCACACCCACTAGTACCAAATTCACATCCCTGCCCGGTCACCATTTTCCTTTCCATCATTTCATCATGATATCATAATTTAATCACCTAGTTGCGAGTAACGGCAGGTTACTCACGCTACCGATATCCTGAGTATAGCAGCTACTCGACCTGTACTAGTAGGACTCATGGGTAGATATACTTATGCATGTAGTTTCCATAAAATGCCTCTAACGTAAATGCATAGCATATAAATATATTCAGTGATCATTTAAAAATAGGGGTTATGCACCGGGGCTTGCCTTGGGCAGGTGCCGGGTTAGCAAGGTCAGTACCAACAGGCTCCTGGGCTCCCTCCTGTGCAAAGAGCTCCTCCTCATACTCCTCGATCACCTCGTCGTACTCCGGCTCGTAGACGGGTACAAAGTCTACCTGTTCGTGATCTACATGAAATGATGATGCAATGATTAACGCCACAACAACAGCAACCCTAAATGCAAAAGTACATCTACTAAGCTACCAAGTGAGGTCTACCCACTAAAGGCTAAGCTACGTACCAGCACCACTGACAAGTGTGAACGTGACATACATTCTTACGGTGATTATCGGTATTCCTACCCTTAATGCCAATTTACGATACATACAATAAAGCAAGGATAATAACTATGCTATTAAGCAACTCGCTCTACGGCTACCGATTTTACAGCAAGTATATAATATCCTAGTGAACATACTGTAAAATTTCTAAAGCTAAAACTATTACCGATTTTCACAAGAATTCCTACAAACATTAACCTACATAATGCTAAGTCTTCTAATTAGAATTTATGAGCCTATAATCATAACAGCTAGCTATGAACTAACTACACTAACAGATAGATGGTATTTTTGTGATCCCAACAAACTTAGTTTCACTATTTTTGGACAACCATGCAATTTACTACGATTTATCGAAGTTGGATTCATAACAGAAAATAAATACACATTTCTATTCTTAGGAAATAAGGAAAACTGAATTCTCCTTCGTCGGCCCACAACGCCTGGCTCGGCCCAGCACGCCATCCCGCCCGCGCGGCCCACGCGGAGGCGCGGCCCAGACGGCCAACAGCCCACGACGGGGAAGGCTTGCGCGCGTCGGCAATTATGCACGGACACCCTCGACGTACTCGGTAATCCTCGTGAGCACAAGAGCACTATTTCTTCAGTCTACCGTTTTACATCTACACCCTCCCATTTCTACGTCTTCACCGCGACTAAGTCCCTGGCCCCCAGGGTGCGCATCGGCGCGATGGCATGGGCACTGAGCGACCACGCCGGCCTCACCCGAACCTCTACTGCCTACCTAAGGGGTCGATAGGTACCTTGATGACAAGTAGAAGCTATTGGAGGCGACACGGTGAGCAGAGGCGCAGTCACGAACTCCCTCCCCGGCGGTGGCCCTTGACCTACAAAGGCGGGTCCGTTCTCGTAAGCAACAACATAGGCAAAGCCAGCACGTGAGCCAGCGAGCACCAGGGAGTACTCACGGATGCCTTTGCATTGACGCTTCGGTCGAAGGTGGTCTGAGTAGAGCTGGCCACGTGCGCGCGCGGTGGTGCCCGACGGTGGCACGACCGCCGTGGTGGTGGCTGGCCGGCTACGAAGCTATGGCTGTGGTGCGTGGGGTGCTCAGGAGGGTAAGGCGAGGCTGTGGGTGCACTGAATTGTTACAAGAGGCACTGCGTGGCGGGCTTGCCGTCGAGGAGTGCCAGCGCGGTCTTATGGACCCGGTGGCGCGGAATTATGAAATCACGGCCCTGTGCAACGACATACCCCACAAGGTGGGGATGGGACACAGCCAGATGCCTAACGAAGCCAAGCCTAAGACGAATTGGAGTCTATTGCTATGGTTAAGGCGAATTAAGGAGAATCGCCTCAGCGGCCAAGGAGACAGCGGAGATAGGGGAGGTCATGGCTTGGCTTGTCTGCGACGTCAACGCACGGGCCAACATCACCACTATGGAACAACGGGACAGGTGGGACGTACCACCAGACGGCTTCCTACATGGCCACAGCAACAAAGCGACAAACACAGTATGGCGCCATTGCTGCGGGCAACGCTAGACAACCGACGTGAGCGATGCGACGCGGAGGGTATGGCGGGGCAGGTGGACGTCCTTCGAACGCACAACCAAGGAGTCAACGGAGCAGAGCTAGCCTTAGCCGCTGGCGACGTGCAGTGAATGACCTGGCGTGCTCCTGGCCAAGACAGTGCAGAGCAAGGTATGGCGCGGCAGTTTGGTCGGCGGGCAGCAGCATGGCCGTGACCGGCAGTGACCGGGTTCGTGGACATCGCGGTGGCAGGCGGCCTTGGCGCATGGTGCTAGAGCAGCGCGCGTGGTCTGCGGGACAGTGGACGCGGTGCGCGTGCGAATGCATCCAGCACGACAGAGCACCGGCAATGCCAGCAGTGTGCTAGGCCAACGGTGACCGTGCCCAGTGTCATTTCCAATGACGCGCACGCTTTTTAAAGCAGTGAGAAACCTTGTATGCAATGCTCCAATCGCTAAACTAATTGCTCGATGCACAAGAAGGTACATTAAGCTATCTAACGGGGCCAAGATATCGTCCTACTGCTAAAGATGATCGTTCCACGGAGCTTGCCAAAAGTGGCATCATCGGCCACTTCTGAAACTTACACGAACGATGTTGAAACGAACGATTCCACGTCGGAATCCAACCCAGCCTACGCGAGGTACTAACCAGCTATCCTTGTCCGACCACACCTAGTTTATCGCCGTTAGCCAAACGTTCTTTAGCCCTTTTAGTTTCCAGAACAATGCAATTGCACAGTATTATATGAAACATAACCACGAACTCATGTTTCGTATGAATGTTTCAAGTGCCGAACATCGAGTTATACTTTATGTCATACACATATGCACATAATTCTAGATGCTTATAAAATATTTAAGCAAAACATTACAATGTAACACCGGGGTGTTACGGTACAACACCTTGTGCACGTGTGTTAGCTTTTCACAAACATTTTTCAAGAAGTTAACCACTCAACTTGCCACACCACTTGATCCTAGCGATGATGCAAAGTTAGATCACTTGAGTGGCACTAGATGACCAATATGCAAACAACTTTACCCCTCTTGATAATACGGCCATCTATCCTAAACCCGGTCATCAACTTCTCTACACACATATGACCGATGAAATGAAATACCCTAGGTTATACCTTTGCCTTGCACATTCCATTCCATCTTCTCTATTGTTGATGCAACACATGCACCAACCAATCACCAAATGATATGATCCACTTCATATCATCATGTGACCATATTGGTTCATCGATCTTGACTTCACTTGCTTTTCACCGTTACCTTTGTCCATCGGCACCAAGTCTTGCTCAAGCTTCACCGCCATGCGGTCCATCGCTCTAAAGCCTCCCACTTGCCCTTCACTCTTGCAATCGGTCCATCAAGCCAAGTCTTGTCTTGATCTTCTTCACCTTGATCACAAGACTCAATGTCATATCTCATGTGCAATGAGCTCCTTCATCATCACATGTGTGAGCTTTGCAACATCTCCGGGCCATTTCCACCTTCATGGCATATGTTGCTCACACACATGTACCTATGGACTAATCACCTGTGGATCTCACATAAACATAATTAGTCCACCTAGGTTGTCACTCAATCATCAAAACCAAACAAGGTCCTTTTAATCTCCCCTTTTTGGTAATTCATGACAACTCTACAAAGATATGAAAATTAAGTTCTTTTGGATTCATGTTGTTTGCCCAAGCAATTTTACCATGTGTAAATGATTTTGGACAAGTACCACAAACCCAAAATGGTAGTATTAGCCCCTCCTATATATGTGCTAGAGTGTTTGGTTTGAAGCTCGCACATATGCATAGATTTGAATTGTGGGAGAGTAATTACTACCAAATAATATGAAGGTGTATAGAATAAACCTTTAAAGTATGATACCAATCGGAGTTGCACTTTTAACACCTTCCTTAGCACTATGAGTAGCTAGACAACAAAAATACTAGAAACCTCATGAGATCAACATTATAAGCATGGTTCTAGTACCACGTGTAAAAATACAAGTCTAGCTACCTTCCTATGCATGCTAGTTATCAAATCATCATTCAAATTCTACAACTAGCATACCCCACACAAGCATGCATATCAAATTTAAAAAATTTATGCAATGCAAGCAAGCACATGACTATGCACATATCAAATGCAACCAATCAAAGTTCATGAGCTTACTCCCCCTACTTGTGTGCTTCTCTTGTCCAAAAATTTTGATCCATCTCTTTTCTTCAATGTTGCTCCCTCTTTGTCCATGTCTATGTCCAACCTCTACTTCTTTGTCTCAATCTCTTCCAAAGCTTTCATATCTTTGTACAATCTCTCCCCCTTTGTCATCAATTTTCATAAAAGGTGTGCTTCTTATTGATGCAAATATTTACATTTGGGGTAGATGGTTGAGGCTTGAATCTTGTATTTTTATGGACATCACTTGATTGTTGGAATGACACCACTTGTAGCCCTTGAGATACCACACATAGGATCATCGTCCTTGATACCAATTATGGGACACCTCCCCCTATGTCATAGCATGGGTTATCCATTTGATAAACTTGAGCTCTTGGAAGTGAGGGATGCATTCTTCATTTTGATGATCACTCACTTGTGAAACCATCATCTTGCATGATTGATACCACTTGTAGATGTGATACCACTTGAAAGAATTTTCTAGTATGGGACCACTTGTTGGATTTATCAATAAAAATTATTTCTTGAACCTTGGCTATCTTTATGAGTACCACTTATAGGATATCACTTGTGAGTTGATCTAGGCATCACTTGTGAATTCTTGATGAAAATACTTGAGTCTAGATACCTCTTGAAACAAACAAACTAGATATCATTTGCATTGTTGTCTTGTGCTTGCACTCTTATCATTATCATGAGCTTCTATGGTTGACTTGAACTAAATTGATTTGCCTAAGCTTCAAAGTCTGGTTTGAACCAATGACAAGCTTCTTCACACCTCTTACAAGGGTTATCTTGCCAATGTTGTACTTGTCACTTATTTAGCAATCCAAATTAAATCAAGTACTTGGATTCACTAGCTCATGAACAAATTCATATACCAACCACTAGATCAACTAATCATTCAAGCAATAGTGGTAGGCTATGAATTTAAATATTTCATTTGTTATGCATGATCCTATGAAGCATGTACTTGTTTACACCAAAATTTGGATGGAGAGTCATAGAGACTTAAAAGCTCCCAAGATCATGTCATCAAGGAATCAATCGTGTATATATCGGTATCAGCTAATTCGAATGCAAAACTGGAATCGGCTTTCTTCAGATAGCGCCAGCGGGTAACAACAAAGGCTATGATCGGCGCCGGGACAAGACATGTTGGACTCTACAAGAAGGGAAAGATTAGAGTTCAAGTTATCTTAAATTAGGAATGTTTTCTCTAGGGTCAAAGATTGTGATAAGTCATGCTTAGATAGGAGTCATGCGCAGGTCCTGGGTATAAATATCAAAGCCCAGCTATTGTAAAAGACACACAATCAATCCAATACAAGTTATTTACTTTTTTGGCTCTAGCCATCCTTAGGAGTTGGAGTAGAGTAGATCTCAGTGAGTTCTTTAGCAAGTACGGCTGCATCGATCCGATCGACCTCCACCGCTTGTTTGTAAGTACCATCATGACTTATACCTCTGTTTGTATGGCTGTATTGATCTGGTCGACCTCCTCTGTGACTCTTGTATGAGTTAGTTATCGACTCTTGTCTAGTTCAAGTACGGCTACATCGGTCCGGTTGACCTCCACTGCTCGAACTAGATTAAGGTTAAGTTATCAGCTCTATCTAAGGGTGGCGTTCCTTCAGATAGATTCATTAAGTAACCGATACTGCTTATTGCTTCCATTATTTATTTAATTACAGCAATATCACTTCGCCCGATTGGGATTGATCTAGATCGGCCTTATATCCTTTTTAACCCATCGTTTGTTAATCTAAACTGATCTAATCTGCACTTTAAATGATGAGTTATGTTTTATTGGCTATTTTATATCAATCTTAATCGTGCATAGCATGCGGTTTAAGACGTGTTTGATCTTAAGTAGATTTGTTGGCTAGCAAAAACCGTTCCATGGCCCGTTATCATGGCCTGTGCGATTCTGCCTCACACCCCACTGTTAGCACCGTGGAGTGGGGATCATTATTTGATAGATATGTTTCTGAGAGGGCATGATCTTAACTGTGCACTATGCCTGAATCGGTTATTTTAGCCGATATCGACTGCTTTCACGAACAGTTCATGTCATGAGACCGTTGAAGTAGCGATGGGTTAAAAGATGTGTTAGCCCCATGATCTTATTATTGTATTATGGCCTGTATGATTCTGCCTCATGTCCCACTAATATTGGTAATAAGTTAGGGTTGTTGAGTCTATTGTTATTTCTACGGCCTGCATGATTCTACCTCATGCCCCACTGGTCATAGCGATAGATGAGATCTAATATATTCATTAGATTTATCTCTATTAAATGGTTGAATGATGATGAACTATTTCTTTTATAAAGGGGGTTCGGTTGCTTGCAGTTATTGGCTTAGTATAAGTTAATTATTGTTAATATCTTATTGTCACTGACCAATATTTGTCTAAAGAATGATATTCATCCTGAACGATAATCGATTCTTCTTACACAACCCCATGAGCTTTAACCGATTTATTCTTATAAATATGCTAGAATCGACTATTTAGTCAATCTCCTTTCATATCGGCTCTCAGAGCCGCATATTCGGAACTGTCTAGCAACACTGACATGTTCTGCTCTAAACTATTGATAAACTTTCTCTTCTTGTGAATTGCAGGGTCAAATTGACTGGCACGTCATGGGAGAAGTGCGCAGGATCGACCACCCCTACGCTGAAGCTAGATGGATCTCTAGCTCCATCGAGCGGACCCTTTTGACTTGCTCATGTGTCCTCGACACGGGACAAAATTCCATATCGACACACGTTTCTGGCATGCTTGGTGGGACCCCATAATCGTCATGGTGGTTCACAACAACAACGACATCCTTATGATACATTATGAAGATCTACCTGATGGAGATAAAGATGTCATCGGCAAAGCTACAGAATAATTTCAGAGCAAATGTTTATTGTCCTACACCAAAACACGTGACAACACGATTGTTCAGAAATTTCCACTACCAAGAGTTCTATTACATGGACAGACAGATACAGCTGAAGCTGAAGACAAGCATTTCTTTGCGGAAGTTGTAGACAAATCTGTTCGTGATGCCATATCAAGCCATAACAAAGCTTTCTTGGACATATTCCACAACGGCGTGAAAGAGGCAATTCATAGGTTTCTAGTTGGTCAAGTTGGGCTGACTTATTACAATACTCTAGATCCATAGACCCAAGGGTCTAATCAAGTTGGTACCAGCCATCAAAAAGCAGCACCAGCTGGTAATGGTGATGTCCAGGCAGTTCAGGGTTCATCTGAATAAGCTTAAGGCGCTACTACGAATCAAATACAATATAATTCTGGACTATTAGTACAACATGTGCCACAGCTGGTGGGGCAACGTCAAAACTAGGTGATCAATTTTGGCACATCAGGCCACATACCATCGCTGGCTCAAAAAATAGCACCCTCAATTCAAAGGATCCATAGAGATATAGATCCTTATGTCTATAATTAGAGACTTCAAGCAGCAAGCCAGCAAAGGACCCAGCAGGTAGAGATTCCATAAGGTTATCACTATGGCATAGATTATAACACCCTTCACATGATTCCGAATCCAGGGTGGTCAGTAGGTGTAGAGAAATGCAAATTCAAATGCTAATGAGTTGCTGCTAAAGGTGACTGAGATAATGAGGAATCAGTTTGGTCTAAAGCCAAAATGACTGACCTTCTTGTACAAACGTCCATTTCCAGAATGGTATGATTTGTTGCTCTTCCCATAAATTATAGGCTCTCAAAGTTTGCTAAGTTCACTGACCAAGATAGTACAAGCGCGATAGAACATGTCAGTCGGTATCTTATACAATTGGGCGAAGCATCAGTTGAGGATGCCCATCGAATTCGTTTCTTCTCCTTGTCCTTGTCAGGGCCAGCCTTCACTTAGTTTTCATCACTACCAGTCAATTCCATTGCCAATTGGGCTGACCTAGAGAAGAAGTTTCATACATATTTTTACACTAGGATTGGGGGAAAGAAGATAACTGATTTGACAACTATAAGATAGAAGACTAATGAATCGGACACTAAGTTTCTTCAGAGGTTTTGAGAAACTAGGAACTTGTGCTTCTCCTTAAACTTGGCGGGTAATCAACTAGCTGCTTTAGCTAATCAAGGAATGCTGCCAATGTGGAAAGAAAAGCTGCTGGGACAAGAATTTGACAACTTGGGTCAATTGGCTTAACGAGTGGCAGCGCTCAATAGCCAATTCTAGAATATGCGTAGAGATACCTGATTTTAGAGGAGTACCACAGTAGCCGAAGCTTATGATCCATACTCAGTCGATGATGACTATGAAGATGAAGAAGAAGAGGTTGCTGCAGCTGAATGGAATTAGGGCAAGAAAATAGTAATGGTGCCAAATCCTTAGAGAAAAGAAGTCGAGGAGAGCTATGACTTTGATGTCACCAAATCAGACAAGCTCTTTGATTTCTTGCTTGAGAAGGGGCAGATCAAGTTGCCCAATGGTCATGTTATGTTGCTGTCGATGTTTTACCACCGATAGCCTACCACGGGAGTACCTGAGGCAGTATGTTCGGGCTTCGGCGTATGCTAAACTCGATGGTTAACGCAAGAGACAGTCGATTTATCCTAGTTTAGGCCCTCGATCATAGATCGAGTAATAACCTTACGTCTAGTCGGCGCTAGCCTTTGCGTTGGATTGATCGTGATATGTTGTGTTGTACAATTGTCGTCCCTCTCTCTCAGGAGCCCTGCCCTCCTTTATATAGTCAGGAAGCCAGAGTCCTAGTCGGTTTACAATGAGATTTCCTAGTAGGATTACTTAATAGTTCTACTACTAAGATTACATGAGAAGAATCCTAGTTAGATTAGATCTTCTCTTTCCCTTGCGGGGTATCCTATGGGTCCCACATCAATAAGCCCTCGAGCACTTCATGGTTGAGCTCTGAAAGTCTCGCTTTGCTCCTTCAAGTCTTGTTGAGTAGGAACAAAATGTCATCCAAGTGCTTTCTGGAGTGAAACCTTGTAGCGCTTCTTGGGATCTTTGAGTGGTGAGTGCTTTTTGAAGAAAAAGTACATCCATCTGGTTGTAGCCCTCGAGCCTCTTGCTATTTGGAACAAGGAGCTTGAGGATCTTGTCTTGAAGTTGCTCTTATTGTTTGTTGAAGTTTTATAAAAAAGAACTCGAATATAGCTTGTTCCGGGTTCTTTTTGTCGTAATATCTTGAAGTGGTCTGCGTTGAGGGAAAAAGCGCACTCACTGAGTGTAGCCCCCGAGCCTCTTGCTATTTGGAACAAAAAGTTGGAGGGTCTTGATCCTTTATGTTGTTTGAAAATTTGTGTTCTTAAGTAGTCCCCGAGACTTGGATTATGTCATCATCCGAGTAGTTTTGTGGCATCTTTCTATAGCGGCCCTTTAGTCTTGGATTAAACCATCATTCGAGTAGTTTCGCAGCATGCAGCCTCTGAGCTTATGTCCGGGTTCTTTTTGGGTGGGTGCAATTTTTTGTAAAAATTGCACTCATTGAGTGTAGCCCCCAAGCCTCTTGCTTTTACTTGCAAAAGTTGGAGGGTCTAGGTTCTTGTCTTCAAAAAAATCTGGGGCTATGTGTCCCGTAGCCCCGTGCTTTATCCGAGTTCTTCCCTTTAGAAAAGAAGTCGGATGAAGAGTCTTGATGTGTCATCATCGTTGTCAGATGTAGTTGTATGGTGGTGGTTGAGTGTAAATGCCTTTTGTTCACGGGTTGTACTGTGCTGGTATATTCTTCCGAATATGCCTGTCTTCGAGTACTGCTTCCTCTCGCCTGAGTCATCCATTATTGAGTCCTATCTTTTCACTGTGTCCTTTGTTAGGCTTATTTTGTTGGTACTCCTAGTCTATGTGCGCCGCTCCTTTGGTCTATAAATACTGTCCCGGAGTGCTTGTTTTCATCCATTGGACATTCTGTTGAAACCTTCATGGTTATGAACATGGTAGTTTGTGAAGTAGAGCAGCCTCCGGGCATATTTTGTAGTTCTTGTGTGTCTTGTCGTAGCTGGAGAAAGTCTTGTGATAGGGATTAGAGGTAGGCCAATCCCGCGACAGCATTGTGCCAGGATGTACATGGTGGTAGTTGGAGGAAGTCTTGTGATGTGGGCTTCATTCCTTCATCTGGCAGTTCTGGGTTGATCCTCGTCGCCTGTCTTGAGACTGTCCGGTGCAGATCAACACCATATCCAGCATCACATCGGTCTTGGGTAGACAGATGCCCGCCGGCCTTCTTTGCTCCATGTTGCCCTACCGTGCTGCCGATTTCCGCCTTGGATGCACTGCGTCCGTCCTTTGAAGAAAACAATGTAGCTGATGGCGGTTTGTCCTTCCGAGTAGCAATTTGGGACACGTAGTTGTTCCAGAGCCTAGCCGTGTCCGTGTTCCTCTTTGCTACTTTGCTTTTCGTGGCGCCGAGTTTGTTGGGTCTTGTAAGATTTGTAATCTTTCATTTTTGAAGTTGCTTGTAATGTAACGAATCTTGTCTTCTGAGTTGTCTTTTACTTTTTTGCTGTGATCTTTGTCGTTCATGAGGTTACCGAGTTCTTTCTTAAATAACCGGGTTACTTTGTTCCTTGCGAGGTAGCCCTTTCTTTCTTCTTGGTTTGACGAGTTGTTCTTGTAGTTCATCTGATAACCCTGCCATGGTGCTGTGTGGATAAGTCTGAAATCTACCCGTTGGTTTGTACTGTTGTGTGGATTCGTGCCCTCCGTCGTTTTAGCTACGTCGGTAAATGGACTGTTGCGTTCTCACACTGTGTTTTAACGGGCCTTGTGGGCCATTTTTGTTACCGAAAAATCTATTTAAAGACCTTTTATCTTCCTTTCCCTTGCTGCCTAGCTCTTGCCTTTAAACCCTAGCTTTCAGAAATCCGTCGCCGTCTTCATCGCTGTCACTCGATCACCTTCATCCTAGCTTTCTCTTCCCTAGTGCCTTCTTTGCTTCCGCCAGTTCATGGGAAAGAAGAAAACCGCAAGCAAGTCTCAGGCGACCTTCGTGGATGAGGAGTCGTCCCTTTCTTTGATCGAAAACCAGGAGTTCATGGCCATGAGGGCTGCTCAGAAGGTTTGGCCGGCTCCAACAACAAGCGAAGACCAGCTGCGCGAGCTCGTTAGCGACGGCTTGATCCAAAGCAAAGTCATCACTGAATGGAGAGTTCTGGGCGAGCATCGGGTTCCGGCTCTGGGTCCTGGTGAGATTGTCCTCTTTGTTTCCTTTGTCCGCACCGGACTTTGTCTTCCTGCTTCTGCCTTCCTTCATCTGTTTCTTGGTTATTTTGGGGTTAGTCTGAACCATCTAACCCCCAATGCCGTTCTCCATCTTTCTGTTTTTGTTCACCTTTGTGAAGCCTTCCTTGGGATCCCTCCTTCTCTATCTCTTTTTCGCTTTTTCTTTCATCTGAAACCTCAACCCCACCGTGAAGAAACCAGTGTTCTTGGCGGTTGCGGGATTCAGTTTCACCAGGGTCTCAAGATTAAGTTTTTTGACTATGACCTGGTTGACTCTGTAAAAGATTGGCGTGCCGAGTGGTTTTACGCTGCCAATTTGATCCCTTCCCTCGTCGTCCACTCTGGATCTGGTCCGGTGGTGAACGACCGATGGGACAAGAAGCTTAAGTCACCTGCTAAGATTCAAGCGATCCAGCCGCTCCTTGATAGGATTAGCATGCTGAAACAGCAGGGTTTGACCGGCTTCAGTATCGTTTCGAGCTTTCTTCATCGCCGGGTTCAGCCTTTGAAGGAGCAGGAACATCTTGGCTTTGAGTATTCTGGGGCCGAGGATCCCTCACGCATGGTCCCAGCTCTTGAGCTGACCGGTGTGGAGGTACTCAAGCGCCTCTAGAAAATGCTAAAGGGAGTGAGCGTCATTCCTCCTGCCGTCTCCGAGTTCTTAGCCAACAACCTACCCCTAGCTGTGAGTTGTCTATCTTCTTGTGTGAGTACTTTATGTACCCTTGCTGCATCTGTTCTTGCTTAGCCTTTCATTGTCTCGGTGTTTTATTCTTTTTCATAGGAGCTTGGGTGGAACTTTGTCGATCCGATCCCCCTTGATGCTCTCCCTACCGTGGCGGAGACTGGGGATCATCTAGCTGGAACTTCTACAATTAGTAAGTCCCAAACCTCTACAGCCCTTCCTGGGGTTTCTTCTGGATTTGTTGATGTATATGAAGAATATGTTCCTTGTCTAGTCCCTCGCGGTCCTCACAGTGTCCCGAAGAGGGGGCAAACGGATGGGTCTTCATCTGGCCTACCTGTCTCTAAGAAGCCTCGTAAACCAAGTACTCCCTTAGGTACTCCAGTCGTTGCTAGCATGCTCTTAGGTGAGCACATTTAATACTCTTTGTTCCTTTATTTTCCTGTTTCTCTCTTGAACCGAGTAGTTTTTATCCTCTTTTCAGCAGGTGCTCTGGTTTCCTTGGCTGAGGAAGAAGAGGATGATGAAGTACCCCTCGTCATGTGGCGGTGAGTTGTTTTTCATATTCCTGTTGTATTGAATTTCTCTTCTTTGTCTTGACTTTCATTCTTGAACTTTTTGAAGTAATCGGAGGTCGGGTGTGAGTTCTTCCGAGGCTCCCGCGCCGACTTCTTCTGAAGCTCTGGTGTTGAGTTCTTTGGTTGCCTCTGTCCCGAGCTCTACTGCTCCTCCAGTGTGGAGTTCTTTCATGGTTCCAGCCCCGGCTTCTTCCGCGGCTCCATTATCGGCTATCCCGCTCCCGTCGCCGGGTGGCGGGGACGTTTTCGCCGTCGTGGTTCCCCCTGCGAGGCCTTCTTTTGGCTTCATGAAGAAGAAAGTAGTCGGGTGAGTAAATTCTGGCTTTTATCCTTTTGGCTTCTTTCTTCCTTCTTCTGGTTCTTATTGGTGCTTCCTTTTATCACTTTTCAGTGTTTCGTCTTCTCTCGTTTCTTCATCGACTTCTTCTCTGCCTCCCGCCGTGCCAACGAGTTTCGAGCCTCAGGACTCACAACATTCTGTTGATGAAGTTGCCGTGGGAGCTTCGGAGCTACCTGGTGAAGTTGCGGATTTGGCCACTCCGGAGGTGACTGTGGCCGTCGTGCTGGGTCCTTCTGAGGGTTTGGCTCTGGCTTCTCTGGAGGTTGCTTTGGTCGCTCCTTCTTCGCCCCAGCCGGCCTCTCCTTCCCCTTCTCTTGCTTCCGGCGGTCCCTCTTTTTCCGATGGTGTGGTGCAACAGTTCGATGCCACTCATCGGTTATCAGAGCTGACCACAGCCTGGGGGAGCTTGTCGACCCTCGCGACTTCTTTTGGTGAAAAGCTCCAGGTAGGTTTTACTGCCGCTCTTTTTTGTGTGCTTGTTTTTCTTCTGTTCTCACGCCTTGTTTCTCTTTGCCTCTTTTCGCTCAGTCTTTCTCTTGTGATCATTCTGGCTTCTTTTTCTCATCTAAAAATGAGAGAAAGTTGTCTTCTGAGGTGGACGCTCTAAAAGCCGATCTCGACCTTCTCCGGGCTGAGTTGGAGACAGAGCGTCAAATGCATCGAAAGGAGGAGAAGACCCTTCGTGCCCGGGTAGTGGAGACGGAGAAGCAGAGAGATGCCGCGATGGAGTCTGCGAAGGATGAATGCAAAGGTGCCGTGGGTTCTGCCTATTTCTTCTTGTATTTTGACTTCTTTTTCCGCTGACTTGTTCTTGGATGTCTTGTCTAGTTCTCCGAGTTGAGAAGCAGAAGCTCTCGGAGAGTATCGATGAAATGAAGGCTCTTGTTCGCTCCATTCATAATAAAGCTAAGGAGGTAATTACTCATGCTGAGGAAGAACTCGCCCTTGCTAAGCTGATTAGGCGCAGAGCTGATAGAGATCTTGTGCAGGCCCAAAAAACTATTGAAGTTTTGTCTAGAAAACAGGCGATGGCTACTGAAAATTGAAACGTTTTGTGGAAATCTTTTCGCTCAGTAGCCGATGTTCTCCGAACTCCAGCGGATGATGGGCAATCTTGGGCGCAGTTCATTCCCGGATTCCGACTCGTTTCCAAGAGTTCGCGAAGAAGTGTGCTCAAGTATGTACCAAGAATGTGCTGGCCCAGGTCCGAGTCCTTGCTCCAGAGGCGCCTCTGTCCAAGATAGCAGAAGAAGCTGAAAGCCAAGAATACCTTGACGCCGTTGAGAGGATGGAGTCTGAGGTCAAAGGTTTAGCCAGTAGGGTTGTAGACAGTCTAAATATTGACATTTCTCTTTCTGATGACAATGCCTGATTCGACTGAGCATCCCCTTGTAATATTACACTCCTCTTTAAATGAAGATTCTTTATTTTTGTTGATGTATTCTTTGCCCGGGTGCGGTTGAAGTTACTTGACTTGCTGAGTACTTTGTCCTGTTTTTGTCTCTGCTCCGCAAAACAACTCTGTGCGTTATTCTGATGAGACCCCTCAATTTGTCGAGTACTTTTCTTTTCTTCCCCTTTTGTGATCCATCGAGTGCTTTGTCCACGCTATGACTTGTTAGATGTAAATCTTTGTGTTGATAACCATTCATCTGCGCTATGTAAAAACGACTCAGCATAGAATGTTGCCTTGATGAACGTGGCACTTGTGCTTTTCTGAGGAAAAAGTATTCCTATCTAGATGTAGCCCTTGAGCCTCTTGCTTTTCGGATTGAAGAGCTAGAGGGTCTTTTGAAGTTCAATTTCGGTTGACTAGTTTTTAGCTTTTAGCTACCCTCATCGGCGGGCTCAAGCGTGTTTTCAGCTATTTTGCTCTCGGCCGGGATGCTCAGGCATGTTTTCAGCCATTTTGCTTTTTGTTTCGGGTGTTAGCTTTTAGCTACCCTCATCGGCGGGCTCAAGCGTGTTTTCAGCTATTTTGCTCTCGGCCGGGATGCTCAGGCATGTTTTCAGCCATTTTGCTTTTTGTTTTGGGTGTTAGCTTTTAGCTACCCTCATCGGCGTGCTCAAGCGTCTTTTCAGCTATTTTGCTCTCGGCCGGGATGCTCAGGCATGTTTTCAACCATTTTGCTTTTTATTTCGGGTGTTAGCTTTTAGCTACCCTCATCGGCGGGCTCAAGCGTGTTTTCAGCTATTTTGCTCTCAGTCGGGATGCTGAGGCATGTTTTTAGCCATTTTGCTTTTTGTTTCGGGTGTTAGCTTTTAGCTACCCTCATCGGCGGGCTCAAGCGTGTTTTCAGCTATTTTGCTCTCGGCCGGGATGCTCAGGCATGTTTTCAGCCGTTTTGCTTTTTGTTTCATGAAAACAACTCGTTGGAAGTGATGACAAGACGTGCTGTGGATGAATATCATCTTTATTGATCATGAATATAAATTAATACATATGTTGTTGAAGAGTATTGTCTTTCATCGATTGTGAACGTTGGTCCCTTGTGGCTTGCATATCTGTTTTTTGTTGAGTTGTTTTTACGCGTAGAATCTTCTTAGCTGGCTGATGTGCCATGTATTGCTGACTTCTTTTCCATCTTCGGTTATTAACTTGTATGTGCCTGGTCCGGTGACTTTTGTGATGACGAACGGACCTTCCCATGGACTGAGTAGCTTATGTCGTCCGTTAGTCTTTTGTATCCTTCTTAGCACTAAGTCTCCGACTTGTAGCGATTGAGGTTGGGTACTCTTGTTGTAGTGCCGTCTTAAACCTTGTAGGTATCTGGCTAATTGGAGGGTAGCGTTTACTCTAACTTCTTCTGAGCTGTCGAGTTCTAATCTTCTTGTGTGTTCTGCTTCTCCTTCATTGTATTGTTCTATCTTTGGTGATGTCTAGATCAAGTCGGCGGGCAGTACGACCTCTGACCCATAAACTAGGAAGAAAGGTGAGTAGCCTGTTGCTCTGCTTATTTGAGTTCGTAGCCCCCATACTACTTTTGGTAATTCTTCGATCCATTTAGACCCATAGTCCACTAGTTCTTCGTATAACCTTGGTTTTAATCTGGCTAGTATGAGTCCATTAGCCCTTTCTACTTGTCCGTTGGCTTCTGGATGTGCAATTGACGCATAGTCTATACTGAAACCACAATCTTGTGCCCAGCTCTTGAATTCTATAGCTGTGAAGGGGGAGCCTAGATCTATGATGATTCGATTGGGCATGCCGAAGCGGTGCATAATGTCTTGGATGAACTCGACTGCTTTGGTTGTGCTGTATTTCACGAGTGGTTTGTATTCAATCCACTTGGTGAACTTGTCGATTGCTACAAAGATGTACTCGAAACCGCCTTTTGCTTTCTTCAGGGGCCCTACTTGATCCAGCCCCCAGCAGGAAAAAGGCCAAGCGGGTGGGATGCAAATAAGATTGTGAGCTGGCACAAGGGCTTGTCTTGTAAACATTTGGCAACCTTTGCATTTTCTGACAAGTTCTTCTACGTCTTTCAAAGTGGTTGGCCAGTAGAATCCGGTGCGAAATGCTTTGCCAACTAGTGTTCTTGAAGCGGCATGATTTCCACAGCAACCTGAGTATATTTCGTCTAGGATCTCTTTTCCTTCTTCAAATGAGACACATTTTAGGAGTACTCCTGATGATGCTGCTCTTCTGTAAAGTCTATCTCCTACTAGAATGTAGTTTTTGCTTCTGCAAACCACTTGGGTGGCTTCTGCTTTATCTACTGGCAATTTATTTTCTTTGATGTAGTCGATGAAAACTTGGCTCCATGAAGTGTTGATTACCAAGATCTGAACGCCTTTAGCCTGAATTTCATGGGTTGTTTCACCGGATTGTTTGATAGAGGGAACTGATAGCTCTTCTATGAATATGCCAGGTGGAACCTTCGCTCTATCTGATCCGAGCTTGGTGAGGACGTCTGCTGCAATGTTGGAATCGTGCAGGATGTGTAGAATTTCTAATCCTTGAAAATGTTTTTCGAGTTTCCGTATTTCAGCACAGTAAGCACTCATGTTTTCTTTGGTGCAATCCCAATCTTTGTTGACTTGGTTGATGACTACTGCTGAATCACCGTATACGAGTAATCTCTTTATTCCAAGAGTAATTGCCACTCGTAACCCGTGGATGAGGGCTTCATATTCTGCTTCATTATTTGTAGCTTGCCATAATATCTGAAGGACGTACTTGAGTTGTTTTCCTTCTAGAGAAATGAGAAGAATGCCTACACTGGCCCCGCCTAGTTTGAGTGATCCGTCAAAGTACATCTTCCAGTGGTCAAGGATTGTATCTGATGAAGGCTATTGAATCTCTATCCATTCGGCCACAAAATCAGCGAGGGCTTGAGATTTGATTGCTTTCCATGGGGTGAAATCGATGTCAAGAGCTTCGATTTCAACTGCCCACTTGGATATGCGCCCCGTGGCATCTTTATTGTGTAGGATGTCTCCGAGTAGAAAATCTATCACCACGGTAATCTTGTGGCTTTCGAAATAGTGGCAAAGCTTGCGTGAGGTGATGAGTAGAGCGTAGAGTAGTTTTTGTACATGCGGGTACCGGATTTTGGATTCTGACAGTACTTTGCTGATGTAGTATACGGGACATTGCACTTTATACACGTGCCCTTGTTCTTCTCTTTCTATGACTATTGCCGTGCTGATTACGGTAGGAGTCGCCGCAATATATAGCATCATATCTTCATCTTTCTTTGGAGGGGTCAGGACAGGCGATGAGGTGAGGTATTCTTTAAGTTTTTTGAAAGCTTCGTCGACTTCTATTGTCCACTCAAACTTGTCTGTCTTCTTTAGTAGTTTAAAGAAAGGTAACCCCTTTTCACCGAGTCTTAATATGAAGCGGTTGAGGGCCGCCATGCATCCTGTTAGTTTTTGCACATCTTTGACACTTCTAGGTGGGCCCATTTCTGTTATAGCTCAAATTTGCTTGGTACTGGCTTCGATCCTGCGCTGACTGATCAAAAATCTGAGTAGTTGTCCTGAGGGAACTCCAAATACACATTTGTTTGGGTTCAATTTCCATCTCCATCTCTTCAAGTTTTCGAAGGTTTGCTTTAAATCTTCAATCAGGGTGTCTGGGTTTTTTGTTTTTACCACTACATCGTCCACGTATGCCTCCACATTTTCACCGATTTGATTCCCAAGGAAAGTTTGGATAGCTCTTTGGTACGTGGTGCCAGCATTCGTTAGTCCAAACGACATGGTCTTATAGCAGTAGGCACCAAACGGGGTGATGAAAGATGTCTTGCTCTGGTCTTGTTCTTTTAGTGCGATCTGGTGATACCCTGAATAGCAATCGAGAAAAGATAATAGTGCAGATCCTGCTATTGAGTCAACTATCTGGTTAATGCGTGGTAGCCCGAACGGATCTTTTGGGCAATGTTTGTTGAGATCTATGTAGTCGACGCACAAGTGCCACTCGTCCGTGTTTTTCTTCTGCACAAGGACCGGGTTTGCTAGCCAGTTTGGATGAAGGATTTCCCTGATGAATCCGGCTGCCATCAGTTTTGTTATTTCCTTTTTAATTGCTGCCTTTTTGTCGGGTGAGAATCGTCGTAGCCGTTGTTTTACAGGCTTGGAGCTTTCATTAACATCAATTCTGTGCTCAGCCAACTCCCTTGGGACTCCTAGCATGTCGGCCGGCTTCCAGGCAAATATATCTTTGTTGTCCCAAAGAAAGTTGGTAAGCGCGAGTTCCTATTTTGTCGAGAGGTGAGCACTGATGGTTGCTGTCTTGGAGGTATTGCCTGTGCCTAAGTCGATTTGCTGGACGTCGGCTTCTTTTGGTGGTGCAATGATGCTGGGCTTTTTAGCCGGTATTTCTAATTCTTCTTGGCTTGTCTCTGCAGCGATTGCGGCTATTTCTTTTCTTCCCTTGTCGGCTTGTGCCTTAGCTGCAATTTGGATCGCCTGAATGTCGCAGTCAAAAGCATGCTTCAAATCGCTTCGAAGAGAAAGGATACCATTGGGTCCTGGCATCTTAAGCAGTAAGTATGGATAATGTGGTATTGCCATGAATTTGGCCAGTGCTGGACGTCCGAGGATTGCATGATATGATGAATCGAAGTCAGCGACCTCAAATTTGATAAACTCTGTTCGATAATTTGAAGGAGTTCCAAAAGTAACGGGTAAAGTAATTTGTCCGAGTGGCATGGCTGCTTTGCCAGGTACTATTCCATAAAAAGGTGTGCTTATTGGCATGATCATCCCGGCGAGTTGTAGTCCCATTTTCCTTAGAGTTTCTGAAAAGATGATGTTGAGTCCAGCTTCTCCATCGATTAGTACTTTGGTGACGGTCATACCAGCAATAGTTGGATCTAAAACCAGTGGATAATGGCCTGCGTTTCCCACGCTAGTCCATTGGTCTTCTCTAGTAAATTGGATAGGATATTGTGACCAATTGAGGTATCTTGGTGTAGCCGGTTCTGCTGTCATAATGGTCCATAGTGCTAGTTTTTCTTGATGTTTGCTTCTGCAATCCGGAGCCCCTGAGAAGATCACTGCTACCATTCCCCTGGGTTTTTGGAATCCTTTGTCCTCGTGGTTGTCTTCATCTCTTTTCTGATTGTCCTCTTTGGTGTTTTCCTTACTATCTTTTCTTGTGTATCGATCATTGAAAGTGTAGCAATTTCTGATGGTGTGCCTCCCATTAGGGTGCAATGGGCAACGTATGTTTTCAATGTCATCATATCTTCTGGGTTTGGAAAACTTCTTTAATTTGTCAGCCATAGCCACAGTATTGTCTGGTCTACGTTTTCTTTCTTGATGTCTGCTATTTAGGTGATTTTGCCTGTCCAAGTTGTCCTGGTTGCTTCTGTCCGGGAACCTCTCTCGTGTTTTTTCTTCTACGGTAATCATCTTTTCTACTGTTCGTCTGAATTCTTTGTTGTTTCTCGGATTTTCTTTGCAGAAGTCTTGAAATTGCCAGCTAGCCATGATTCCGTGAGAGAAAGCTTCAATTACTTCTTGTTCGGTTATGTCATGCACTTGAGCTTGTAGTTCGCCGAATCGTCGATATTAATTTCTGAGGCTTTCACCTCCCTTTTGCTTGAGTCCTTTCAGTTCTGCATGAGTGATTGGATGTGTAATGATTCCTGCAAAATTCTCACAAAAAGCTCTTTGCAAATCCTCCCAATTTCTGATGGATCCTAGATTCAGTTTGTCGAACCATTGGAGGGGCATGGCTTCCAGTGCCATGGGAAAGAACAGGGTTTTGATATCGTCGTCTCCTCCGACTAGTTCAATTGATTGTGAATATATTCTGAGCCATTGCCTTGGTTCAGTTTTGCCATCATACTTGGAGTGGTTAGACGGTTTGAATTTGTGAGGTAATCGTACCAATGCAAGCCTGTTCACGAAACAGGGGAATCTGTCGTGTGTCCTGTTTTCTTTGAATTCGGATTCGGCACCTTCTTCTGGCCAACTATCGTTTTAATGGGAATAATCTTGTGAGGTTGTCTGGGTAGGCACCCTACTCTTGGTCTTCCTTGGTTGTTCAAATCAGTGACCTTGGTTATGTTCCTTCCTACTTCCTCCGTCATGGCTTCCACCCGGCCCAAGTCTTTCGAAAGCAGATTTCCTTTGATTTTGATCTTCTTGCCGGTGGGTTGTTGATCTGGCGGGTAGTCTTGATCAAGCTCTCTCTTCATGCGTTCTCGGGATCATCGAACAGAGCAAGTTCTGGAGCTGTTCATACTTCTCACCGGGGTGTGAAGTTGCTCCGAGTTCTTCTAATGCTTCTCGAATCTTATCGTAAGGCATATTTGCCGTGTGTCTTCCTTTGACTTCTCGTTGCGATTTTCTTTTGTCGTACTCAGCCAACTCTGACTCATATCTGATCCAAGCTTCCCTGCACTGCCTAGCATGGTGTTGGCGCCCTTGCTTCAACTTGTTTTTTCTTTCTCTAGCTTGTTTCTGACTCTCGGTTTCTCCATCGTAGCCTTGGGCAAAGGGTGATATGTTGGATTCTGATTCATCTGATGACCTGACATCGGGTGCTTCCGGGAGATTTAATGGTGATCGAGGACATCGAACCATGAGCACTTCTTGTGTGTGAGCCGTTCTATTATTGGCATTAGTTTTCATGCTGTCAGAGCCGCTGATAACTTTAGTAGATGCCTCGATGTCGTAGATCGAGTCTCCTTCTTGGTAAGGTAGAATAGCTATTGTTGTTGTGCCGACTAGTTGGGTTCCACTATCTTCAGGAACGAAACCTGGCCAGTGGATGATACAGTCTTGCGATGTTATCGTTAGCACGAGACCCTCCTGGGCTCCTATCAGTGGTATCCCGAACATTGGGTTAAAGGATCTTTCAAACTGTCCCTGATAGGATTTTGCCATGTTGTCGAGCCCAAATGGAAAAGGACTCGACTTCTTGAAGGAACTCTAAGGGTAATCCGAGTTGTTTTGGGTTGTGCTCTGGAATCTTGCCAAAAAAGAACTCGATTTCTTGAAAGCACTCGGATGACACTTCGCCTTGGATCTTGAATTCGAATCGGATACGCGCGGCCGTGAAATCTGATTTGAATCAGATACTATGAGCTATGCGAATCTTCTGGTGAGCTGATCCGTCGTAGTTGTTGAAATAGAAAACTCTTTATGATGATCTGGATCTTTGAAAAGATGGCTCTGGAGCTTGCCGTTGTTGTCTGCCTCGTAGACCCATGAGCCGAAGATGAAAGTTGATCCCGTTGGGAAGATTATGTTGTCGAGGTCCATCGAGCTCTTGGATGCAAAATCGCTGAAAGCCCCTACCTGGCGCGCTAGCTGTCGATGTTTTACCACCGATAGCCTGTCACGGGAGTACCTGGGGCAGTATGTTCGGGCTTCGGCGTATGCTGAACTCGATGGTTAATGCAAGAGACAGTCGATTTATCCTGGTTTAGGCCCTCGATCGTAGATCGAGTAATAACCTTACGTCCAGTCGGCGCTAGCCTTTGCGTTGGATTGATCATGATATGTTGTGTTGTACAATTGTCGTCCCTCTCTCTCAAGAGCCCCGCCCTCCTTTATATAGTCAGGAAGCCAGAGTCCTAGTCGGTTTACAATGAGATTTCCTAGTAGGATTACTTAATAGTTCTACTACTAAGATTACATAGGAAGAATCCTAGTTGGATTAGATCTTCTCTTTCCTTTGCGGGGTATCCTATGGGTCCCGCATTGATAGTTGCCCCTGATCAGTTGAAGAATAAGAAGTTTGGCAAGTTCCATAATGCTAATTTTTATTCCACTAATGAATGTAGAATCTTCCGGCAGCATATACGGAGGGCTATTCAGCAAGGTATGCTCAAATTTGATACATCTTAGAAGATGAAGGTTGATGGTAATCCTTTCCCTAGAGATTAAAACATGGTTGATGCTAGGCTGATCAAAGGAAAGACTAATGTCCTAAGATCAACTAAATCAAGAGAAGCTGGAACAGTCGATCCCAAGATACAAATATCGGCTGACGAGTAAAGAGAGATTAGAAGACATCGCGCTAAGCAAAAGAGCCGATATGAGCAGGGGAAACGTCAAAAGATGGGGCAATAAAGCCATGAGTTACATCTCAGATCCTATTGAATAAGTGGCAGTGGTAGAAGGAAAAGGATTATCAACATTGGTTAAATGATCAAGAGTACCAACATCAATTAGAAAAAAAGAGGTATGAAAGGAAACAAGCTGAGTCATATTAGAATTGTCCTTTCTTCAGACATTGCTGGAATGAAGGTTTGAAATTGCCTACCAGACATGACTGCCCAGAATGCAGCAATCAATATTGGGAGTTTAGGCAATCTCAAACCAATCGCCGGTCTATCCATGCTCAAGATGCATATCATCATAATAACATGGATCGGCACTTAAAAATGGAAGCATTCATAATCGGCTGAGAAAAAGAGTTGTTGACCAAGACTGGGCTGATTATGGAGAAGAATGCAATAAGATGAAATATGTTTGGCAGGAAGGCCAATGGTGTCTAGGAAGTTTGACAAAAAGCTAGAAGAAAAGGGTGCAATGCCTAAGGGATAAAGAGTTGGAATAGGCTCAGGCATCCGGCAAGCCTCCAGTATGGCGTGCTAAGCAAACAACCAATAGAAAGCAACCATCGGCTAATATCCAAATGACTTTTCTATTGCCATCAGAATTCAGAGTCAATGGTGAAAGCCAACAGCCGATCCAAGCAGTTGGCTTTAAAAATTTATCTTAATGGATAATCCAATAGATGGTAAAGATGGCAAACTAGGACATGGCTTCACGTCGGCCGATGAATTGGAAGAAGTAGCTATTGGTTCTGGAGATAGGCCTAGGCCAACGTACGTAAGTGCTAAGTTGGATCCAGAGTATAAGCGAGAATTAATTAATTTATTAAAGGAATTTAAAGACTGCTTTGCTTGGGAATACTATGAGATGCCTAGTTTAGACCAATCAATTGTTGAACATCGGTTGCCAATCAAACTTGGATATTGTCCGTTTAAACAAGCTCTAAGGAGATTCAACCCGAACATGCTTGATGATATAAAAAAGGAGACTGAAAGGTTACTGGAAGCAAAATTTATTCGACCGTGCCGATATGCAGAGTGGATATCAAATGTTGTCCCTGTATATAAGAAGAATGGAAAATTGAGAGTTTGCATTGATTTTAGGGATCTGAACAAAGCCACACCCATGGATGGTTATCCGATGCTGATAGCTGATATGTTAGTGGATGCAGTAGCCGGGCACAAGGTTATTAGCTTCATGGACGGCAATGCAGGATACAACCAAATTTTCATGGCTGAGGAAGACATAGCAAAGACCACTTTCAGGTGCCCCAGTGCAATCGGTCTATTCGAGTGGGTTGTGATGACCTTCGGTCTGAAGAATGCTGGTGGAACTTATCAAAGGGCGATGAATTACATTTTTCATAAGTTGATCGGCAGGATTGTTGAAATCTACATCGATGACGTGATAATAAAATCCAAAGGGTACAAAGTGCACCTAGCTGACTTGCGACAGACTCTGGAATGCACAAGAAAACATGGTCTAAAGATGAATCCTAATAAGTGTGCTTTTAGAATATCAGCTGGACAATTCTTAGGATTCATGGTCCACGAGAGAGGAATCGAAGTTGGTCAGAAAAGCATAAAAGCAATTGATGAGATAGTTCCCCCGACTACTAAAACAGAGTTGCAATCTCTACTTGGTAAGATCAATTTCATCAAAAGATTCATTTCAAATTTGTTGGAAAGGATCCTGTCATTTTCTCCCTCATTGAAGTTGAAAAATGATCAAGAATTCAAGTGGGGTGACATACAACAAAAGGCGTTTGAAGAGATAAAAGAATACATGAAGTGTCCACCTGTAACACCCCAGAAGAAAAGACAACAAAAATGTTCAGCACAAAGAAAACAACCCAACATTAGAGTATGCTGAAGCAACAATAATCATAAAGATCAACTATAAAATATCTTTACTGATCACTAAATTGTCATAACTCATCCAACCAAAAACCAGATCCCACATGAAGCATATAGTTTGAACCAACTAAACCATGGTTACATATTATTATTATTACAACACATGTGTCCCACAGATTATTTGACTCCAAGGTGACATGCACACGTGTTGCTACTCCCGTCCCAAGCATGCATCTTCCAGGCTCAAACACCTGAGGGGAAAACAACGTGTGAGGTTTATGGAAAACCTCAGCAAGCAAACTGCCTTAACTGAGTTATTCAAATCATAGTTGATTAAATATCAAATTTAAAACATGATAGTAGATACATCCATTGTTTCATAGAACTGTAATATAAATATATTAAAAGTACAAAGGTGAATGATGCAATGCAATGCAAATGCGAATGATGCCATGCAATACATATGTGAATGATGCAGTGCAATGCAAATGCGAATGATGCCATGCAATGCATATGTGAATGATGCAGTGCAATGCATGACTTCACTTCTTCCCACACGTCCCAACAAGAGGGAGTTAGGGCTGCAACCACAAAGCTCATCAATGTGCGTTGCTGTACCGGTACTTACCGCACCAATTTGGCTACGGTTTCTTCAAATGCATATCAACGGGAAGAGTGCAAATGCAAGTGTTGCATTGTGAGTAATTCATGTACTTCATAATTCAATAACAAAGCCAAAAGATATAAATCCATATACTTCAAGGTAACTTCAAATTTAGATTAAATGTCTAGTGCGAGATACTAAAAATTAAGTGGAGGCAATTCAAACAACCAAGCTAAAGCATGTGAACCACATCGTCACGTTTACTTGCCTTCACCGAAGATCAAAAGTGAGAGCTAAGCACGATCCGAAGGTGCACCACCTGCTCATAAGAACATCTCAGTACTAACACCATCGTACGATCGAAACAAATAACAAATTATACAATTAAAGCGTCCCAAACCCCCGTTTAAGACATCTACCATCTCGCTACCGATTGTGACAGCAGCACTGTCCCTTCTCTTTTTCATAGACAAACAACCATACATTAATAAATTACTAAAATCTACCAGATGATAGAAAACTCATTTATGTACAACTTTGGTATTATAATATTTGGCATTAGAGGTCTCCAAGATAGCATAAACATTGACTTAAGTTAACTGAACTTTTCTGTCAGTCAAAACAGGACAGCAAAGTTATAAAAATCATAACTGGAGACATACTCGTCCAAATAACGTGTTCTCTAACAATATGGAAAGATAAAGAAAAACTCTACAACTTTCATTTAGATACCAAGTTCAAATTCTTCCAGTAAAAAGGCCAAACGGATTAGATCTAAAACTGTCCAGAAACTCATCACTGGAAAACAGCCTACTTCACACGATCATATCTCCAAGAATACGGAGGCTATGGGGGTGATCTTGGCGTCAAAAGAAAGATAATGAATTCCTCTACAACTTTGTCCATAGTGGCAAAAATTATTGAGGCCAATAAAATGACCTAAAACAGCAATGAACAGAAACTGCCTAATCTGATGGGGTTTCCGAACGTGGGCGAGATTAACTTCGGGAATTACTCCATCTAAACTCCACTTAAAAAAGATGATTTGATCCATGGAACTTGGTCCAAACAAGGAGATAAAGGTTTCATGTCTTACCAAGAGAAACCGCAGCAAGCACGCCGACAAACCCTAGGCGATTCACTCCTTTCTTCTTCACCTCCCGGTCATCCTCGTCGCTGCGATAGGATCGTGGTTGGATTCCGGAGAAGAACGGCACGTCAACGGCGGCGCAAGCCCTAGGTCTCCCCTTACTCCTCTTACTCCTCTTCTCCCTTCGTTCCTTTTTCTCCCGTGCTAGAAGACAAGGGGCGGCGGCTGTTGGGCTGGCCAGGACGGTGGGGAAAAAGAAGGGGAAAGGACTACGATGTCGACCAGAGCAGGAGTCGGACTCCAAAGGTACGTAGCCGCACGGTACTCTAGCTCCATAATCACTGTAGCGTTTTTTTTTTTAATTTTCCCTTAAATCTTCCAAAATTCAAAGAGTCGTGATCCGAACTCTAATCCAAGCACATGAGTAGTCAAATAAAAAGTATTTGATGAGCTCTACGCATTACTAACCTCCGTTCTTTCATGCAAGGAACAATCAATAAGTCAAATTTTAGTCTCTCATTAAAAATCGGTCAACCTCTGCTAGATAAGGAACTTGATCCAAATTAAAATTCATATTCATGACTTCCTCTTTTTTTTGTTTTACATTCTCCCCTCCTTAAGGGAATTCGTCCCCGAATTCATCCTAGCAAAACTACTAAAGAAACAAGAATGGAACTTCGTGCTTGAAAACAACACTACTCACCAGATTCGAAGAGCTCTGGATACTCCTTGCGCATATAATCCTCCAACTCCCAAGTGGCTTCTCATTCTGTCTGATCTGTCCACAAGACCTTGACATATTTGATAGTCCGATTACGCATCACACGCTCAGAGAACCCTAATATTTGCACCGGGCGATATTTAACTGTCAAGTCTTGTTCTATATTTACTGATTCTGCTTCTATCCTCTGCTCTGGGTCTTTCAAGTATTTCCTCAACATAGAGACATGAAACACCGGGTGTACTCCAGCCATAGATCCCGATAACTGCAACCGGTATGCCAATGCACCAACACGAGCGATAATCACATATGGTCCAATGTACCTTGGGCTAAGCTTCCCTTTGGTACCAAAACAAACAACACCTCTTGTTGGTGACACCTTTAGGAACACCTCATCACCCACTGCAAACTCTAAATCCCTTTGTCTAATATCTGCATAGCTCTTTTGCCGACTCTGAGCCGTCAACAAGTTTCATCGAATATCACTTACTTTATCATGAGTTTGTCGTACCCAATCTGGACCAACTAAGGAGCGCTCACCAACCACATCCCAGCAAAGTGGAGAAATACACCTACGCCCATACAAAGCTTCGTATGGCGCCATCTGAATACTAGCTTGATAACTGTTATTGTAAGCAAATTCAGCCAAAGGTAAATGATCTTCCCAACTTCCCTTCCATGAATGCACACAGGCACGCAACATATCTTCTAAGGTCTGAATAGTACGCTCAGATTGACCATCTGTCTGAGGATGAAAAGCTGTACTCATATCAAGTTTCATGCCCAAAGCACTATGTAGGCTTTGCCAAAAATTGGACACAAACTTAGAGTCACGATCTGACACAATAGATTTGGGTACACCATGCAACCTCACAATCTCCTTGATATACAACAGAACCAAATCTATAGCTGAATTTTTATTATTCATTGGAATGAAGTGAGCTACTTTGGTAAGCCTATCAACGACAACCCAAATGGCATCTTTGCCTCTAGGCGAGCGAGGCAATCCAACCACAAAGTCCATTGTAATATTCTCCCATTTCCACTCTGGGATCTCCAATGGCTTTAGCAGCCCAGCAGGTCTCTGATGCTCAGCCTTCACCTTCTGACAAATTCCACATGAAGCTACATACTTGGCAATATCTACTTTCATCCGCTTCCACCAAAAGCTCTGCTTTAGATCTCGATACATCTTAGTCTCACCTGGATGTATGGTATATGGAGTGCGATGAGCTTCCCTCAAAATATCCATCTTCACCTCAGCTTTCTGTGGCACACATAAACGTCCTCTAAAATAAATAGTGCCATCGACCTCCATACTAAAATCACAGGGTTTACCAGCCTTGATGCGCTTACGAACAGCCTGGAGTAGACGATCTTGCAGCTGAGCCACTCTCACCTTCTCACGTAATGATGACTGGATCAATAATTAGGCCTCCTCATGTGCAACACTAGCATAGCAAAGAGAAATACCCATGCGATCCAAGTCACCAATCAATGTCATGCATGTTTTAGGAACACCTGTCCTACTAAGAGCATCTGCAACAACATTTGCCTTTCCAGGATGATACTGAATAGTCAAATCATGATCCTTAATCAACTCTAGCCACCTCCTCTGTCTCATGTTTAGCTCCTTCTAAGTAAAAATATACTTAAGACTTTGATGGTCTATAAAGATATCACAAGACTCACCATAAAGATAATGCCTCCAAATCTTCAATGCAAATACCACTGCTGCCAACTCTAAATCATGTGTAGGATAATTCACCTCATGCCTCCTCAATTGTCTAGAAGAATAAGCGATCACCCTACCTTCCTGCATGAGCACACAACCAAGACCAATATGAGAGGCATCCGTATATACTGTAAAACGCTTGCCACTCTCGGGCAAAACCAAAATAGGAGCATTCACCAATTTGTTCTTTAGAGTTTGAAAACTTGCCTCACACTCAGCTGTCCAAACAAAAGGAGCACCTTTCATGGTTAACTTGGTCATAGGCTTTGCAATAGTAGAGAAATCTTGAACAAATCGACGATAATATCTAGCAAGACCAAGAAAACTACGAACATCTGTGACGGTAGTCGGTCTCTCCCACTCGACCACAGAAGCAACATTTTTGGGATCAACAGTAAGTCCATCATGATTAATAACATGGCTAAGAAAAGAAACCTCAGAAAGCCAAAAAGCACACTTCTTCAGCTTGGCATAATATTTGTACTCCCTTAGCTTATCCAACACTAGACTCAAATGCACCTCATGCTCTTCTTTAGTTTTTGAGTAAACCAAGATATCATCAATGAATACCACAACAAATACATCCAAGTATGGGTGCAACATCCTGTTCATGGCTTTCATGAAAACAGCAGGAGCATTTGTTAGTCCAAAAGACATAACTACATACTCAAAATGCCCATACCTTGTGCTAAAAGCCGTCTTCTCAATGTCTTCCTCCTTAATCCTCAACTGGTGATATCCAGATTGCAAATCAATTTTGGAGAAGACCTTAGCACCCTTCAACTAATCAAACAATGCATCAATACGAGGTAACGGGTATTTGTTCTTGATTGTCACATGATTAAGCCCTCTATAATCCACACAAAGCCTTTTGGTCCCATCCTTCTTCTCCACAAATATCACGGGAGTAGCCCATGGAGAGACACTTGGCCTAATAAATCCCTTCGCTAAAAGATCATCAATCTGCTTCTTCAATTCTGCTTGCTCCACGGGTGCCATCCTATGTGGAGACTTAAAGATGGGCTGAGTTCCAGGAATAAACTTGATCTCAAAGAGAGGCTCCCTTTTAGGAGGTAAACTAGGCAACTCAGCAGGGAAAACATCTGGATACCGACACACTATAGGGAGGCCATCTATGTATGAGATAGAATCTTTAACCTCACACATAGCCCACAAAAAACCTGATTTCCTTGACCAGCGATCAGGAAAAAGACAACAAAGCATTGCAAGAGAATACTTCAAGGCACTTCCCTGAAAGACTACCTCATGTCCCGAAGGTGCTTGTAGAGAGATGGTCTTCCAAAAACAAGAGATAACAGCCTGATACTGAGAAAGCCAGTCCATCCCAAATATAACATCAAACAAATCCAACGGTATAATCACTAGATTAGCCACAAAATCCTCATCTGCTATGCTAATTCGACAACCAAGACAAATAAAAGTATTAGATAGAGGTCCCTTAGCAGAATTGATTGTAATAGCTTGACTAATCCATGGAACTGAGATACCAGTACGATCCACAAAACCCTCCAAGACAAAAGAGAAACTAGCTCCAGATTCAAAAAGGACATATGCATCAAAAGAATCAACAGATATAGTACCTGTCACCACATCACCCTGATCATGACCGTCAGTTGAGGGCATAGCATAAGCCCCTAGAACACCAGTTGAAGTAGAAGGTCCAGAGAATGATGTACTAGTCCACTGTGCTGACAGAGCAGGAGGTGTAGGAGCTCGAGGAAGCCAGTACGCACCACCAGAACTAGGCATAAGTGAATTACCACCCATGGAAGTCAACGAGGGAGCTGGTAGAAACTGCTACATAGGGGGTGCAGGTAAGAACTAATGCATTGGTGAAGGCAACTGCTGTGCTTGCGAACTATTAGCCATCATATGAGCAGAACAACGCTGACTAAATGTGGAAGAAACTTGCTCCCATCTGACCTTGCTATTAGGATTCTACCTGCACGCAACCTCCTTGTGGTCCTCCTTGCCACACCTAGAGCACCGACCAGTCCAACGACAATCTGCACGCCGATGAGCATCACCACACCAAAAACACACTAAGCCCATGCTTGGCTTGATAATAGCTCGGTACTAAACAAAGCTACCACCAGATCCTCCTCCTAAACCATGGGACTAAGAAGTGCTACCACCATAAGGCTGGTGACGATGGTGCTTATTGTCCTTCCTCTTAATAGGACCTCCAGTCTGGCCGGTTTGCCCCTTCTGATCCCTTTGACCCTGTTCTCTACCTCTAGCTCTAAGCTCTTCAATGAACTCATCCTACACCTCCACTCCCAAAGCCTGCTCAACAACTGAGCGAAAGTCCACTATAGGGAAAGCACCAAGAACACGTCGAATAGACGCCTTCAAGCCTTGCCTGAAAATCCTCGCCTTCTCATACTCATCATGCGCCACATGAGGAACAAAACACACAATTGGTTGAAAGCAATCTCATACTCTACCACAGACTGTTTGCCCTGATGGCACCTCTCAAGCTAAGTCTTCATCTTGTCCATGAAAGCAACAGGGTAGAACCTTCTCTCAAACTGACCAACAAAATCCTGCCAAGTTACAGGACCAGATGTAGCATTGTGAGAAGATATCACACTCCTCCACCACACAAGAGCCTCACCCTTCAGTAGTTGTCTAGCATAACGAACCTAGTCTAGAGAAGGAATCTAAAAAACCTCCAGTTTGTCCACCACAGCAGAAAGCCAATCTGCAGCCTCAACTGGAGCACCATTACCAGCAAATAGCTCAAGATGCACACCACACCACTACCTCAACTTCAATGGACGCTAAACATTTCCTCTAGCTAGAGGATCACTACCCCTAGTAGTGCTAGGAGGAGGGTCACCAGTACCACCACCAGCATTCGGAGGAACCTGACATAGAGCATTCAAATCTACTCGCATTGCCTGCATCTCTGCTAAAATTGCTACCATGTCTTGAGGAGCCTCAGGAGCAGGCTCATTCTCTCCACGGCCACCATGACCACCGTGGCCACCACGACCACGACCACGGCCTCGGGCCGTCTACAACCCACACAACAATATAATCACATCAATAAGGCAATATAACAGACCACACAAAAAAAAGGTCAAGACAAAACTAAGGCAATAGGTAACATCATCCCCATCCTACGAGTGCAAGTGTGTCAAGTTTTAGTCAATCAAAATTTTAGCACAACAACAAAAGCCTAGAACCTATAACCTAGGCTCTGATACCAACTGTAACACCCCAAAAGAAAAGACAACAAAAATCTTCAGCACAAAGAAAACAACCCAACATTAGAGTATGCGGAAGCAACAATAATCATAAAGATCAACTATAAAATATCTTTACTGATCACTAAATTGTCATAACTCATCCAACCAAAAACCAGATCCAACATGAAGCATATAGTTTGAACCAACTAAACCATGGTTACATATTATTATTATTACAACACATGTGTCCCACAGATTATTTGACTCCAAGGTGACATGCACACATGTTGCTACTCCCGTCCCAAGCATGCATCTTCCAGGCTCAAACACCTAAGGGGAAAACAACGTGTGAGGTTTATGGAAAACCTCAGCAAGCAAACTGCCTTAACTGAGTTATTCAAATCATAGTTGATTAAATATCAAATTTAAAACATGATAGTAGATACATCCATTGTTTCATAGAACTGTAATATAAATATATTAAAAGTACAAAGGTGAATGATGCAATGCAATGCAAATGCGAATGATGCCATGCAATACATATGTGAATGATGCAGTGCAATGCAAATGCGAATGATGCCATGCAATGCATATGTGAATGATGCAGTGCAATGCATGACTTCACTTCTTCCCACACGTCCCAACAAGAGGGAGTGAGGGCTGCAACCACAAAGCTCATCAATGTGCGTTGCTGTACCGGTACTTACCGCACCAATTTGGCTACGGTTTCTTCAAATGCATATCAACGGGAAGAGTGCAAATGCAAGTGTTGCATTGTGAGTAATTCATGTACTTCATAATTCAATAACAAAGCCAAAAGATATAAATCCATATACTTCAAGGTAACTTCAAATTTAGATTAAATGTCTAGTGCGAGATACTAAAAATTAAGTGGAGGCAATTCAAACAACCAAGCTAAAGCATGTGAACCACATCGTCACGTTTACTTGCCTTCACCGAAGATCAAAAGTGAGAGCTAAGCACGATCCGAAGGTGCACCACTTGCTCATAAGAACATCTCAGTACTAACACTATCGTATGATCGAAACAAATAACAAATTATACAATTAAAGCGTCCCAAACCCCCGTTTAAGACATCTACCATCTCGCTACCGATTGTGACAGCAGCACTGTCCCTTCTCTTTTTCATAGACAAACAACCATACATTAATAAATTACTAAAATCTACCAGATGATAGAAAACTCATTTATGTACAACTTTGGTATTATAATATTTGGCATTAGAGGTCTCCAAGATAGCATAAACATTGACTTAAGTTAACTGAACTTTTCTGTCAGTCAAAACAGGACAGCAAAGTTATAAAAATCATAACTGGAGACATACTCGTCCAAATAACGTGTTCTCTAACAATATGGAAAGATAAAGAAAAACTCTACAACTTTCATTTAGATACCAAGTTCAAATTCTTCCAGTAAGAAGGCCAAAACGGATTAGATCTAAAACTGTCCAGAAACTCATCACTGGAAAACAGCCTACTTCACACGATCATATCTCCAAGAATACGGAGGCTATGGGGGTGATCTTGGCGTCAAAAGAAAGATAACGAATTCCTCTACAACTTTGTCCATAGTGGCAAAAATTATTGAGGCCAATAAAATGACCTAAAACAGCAATGAACAGAAACTGCCTAATCTGATGGGGTTTCCGAACGTGGGCGAGATTAACTTCGGGAATTACTCCATCTAAACTCCACTTAAAAAAGATGATTTGATCCATGGAACTTGGTCCAAACAAGGAGATAAAGGTTTCATGTCTTACCAAGAGAAACCGCAGCAAGCACGCCGACAAACCCTAGGCGATTCACTCCTTTCTTCTTCACCTCCCGGTCATCCTCGTCGCTGCGATAGGATCGTGGTTGGATTCCGGAGAAGAACGGCACGTCAACGGCGGCGCAAGCCCTAGGTCTCCTCTTACTCCTCTTCTCCCTTCGTTCCTTTTTCTCCCGTGCTAGAAGACAAGGGGCGGCGGCTGTTGGGCTGGCCAGGACGGTGGGGAAAAAGAAGGGGAAAGGACTACGATGCCGACCAGAGCAGGAGTCGGACTCCAAAGGTACGTAGCCGCGCGGTACTCTAGCTCCATAATCACTGTAGCGTTTTTTTCCCCTTAAATCTTCCAAAATTCAAAGAGTCATGATCCAAACTCTAATCCAAGCACATGAGTAGTCAAATAAAAAGTATTTGACGAGCTCTACGCATTACTAACCTCCGTTCTTTCATGCGAGGAACAATCAATAAGTCAAATTTTAGTCTCTCATTAAAAATCGGTCAACCTCTGCTAGATAAGGAACTTGATCCAAATTAAAATTCATATTCATATCTTCCTCTTTTTTTTGTTTTACTCCACCTATGTTGGTCCCTCCTCAGCAAGGTAAGCCTTTTAAGTTGTACATATCGGCTGATAACAAGACAATTGGATCGGCCTTGATGCAAGAATTTGAAACAAAAGAGAGTTGTTTTCTATCTGAGTAGAAGACTACTGGATCCAGAGACAAGATATTCTCCAACCAAAAAGTTATGCTTGTGCTTATATTTCTCTTGCACTAAGTTCCGACACTACTTATTATCGGCCGAGTGTACAGTTGTTTCCAAGGCTGATGTGGTTAAACACATGTTATCATTGCCAATACTGAATGGAAGAGTGAGAAAGTGGATTCTTGCGTTATCAGAGTTTGACTTGAAATACGAATCGGCTAAAGCAGTCAAAGGACAAATAATGGCCGATTTTGTCACCCAGCATCATAAGCCAAGCATTGGTTATGTAGAGCCAATGCCTTAGACGTTATTCTTTGATGGATCATCATGCAAGCAAGGTGGTGGCATTGGTATTGTTATTATTTCGCCTCGGGGGGCAAGTTTTGAGTTTGCTCTTCCAACTGAACTAATGATTACTAACAATCAAGCAGAGTATGAACCTGTTCTTAAGGGACTTCAACTTCTTCATGAAGTAAAGGCCGAAGTAATTGATGTATTTAGAGATTCATAGTTAATTATTAATCAGTTGATCGGCCTATATGAGTGCAAAGAAGAGACATTGAAAGGATACTATGATGAGTGCCAAAAGTTGCTCAAGGAGTTTCTTCATATCTCTTTCCAACATATTCCGAGAGCACAAAACCAAGAAGCTAATCGTCTAGCTCAAAGTACATTAGGATATTGAATATTTCAAGAAGTCTTGAGTAGTGAAGCCTCAAGTGATGATTGGAGAGTCGAAATAGCCGATTACCTTAGATGTCAATCTCAGAAAGTTACCAGAAAGCTAAGGTATGAAACGGCTAAGTATGTTTTGTTAGGTGATTAATTATATTATAAAACAGTCGATGGGGTGTTACTCAAATGCTTAAACCAAGAAGAAGCTAAGGTGTTGATGGGTGAGGTGCATGAAGGGATGTGGAGCTCATCAATCGGCTTATAAGATGAAATGGATTATTCACAGAACTGGATATTTCTAGCCAATGATATTGAAAGATTATTTTGAATATTACAAGGGGTGTTAGAACTATCAATGTTTTTGTAATGTCTAGAGATCGCCTGGGTCAGCCATGAATCCAATAATCAAGCCATGGTCGTTTTGAGGTTGGGGAATTGATTTAATTGGCTAGATTTTTCCGCGTTAAAGCAAAGGATATAAGTTTATATTGGTAGCAATAGATTACTACACTAAATGGGTTGAGGCAATTCCTTTGAAGATGGTAACCTTAAAGAACATGATTGATTTTGTCAGGGAACACATTGTCTATCATTTTGGGATTCCTCAAACTATAACTACCGATCAAGGGACAATGTTCACATCAGAAGAGTTCAGGGATTTCACTGCCAGTATGGGAATCAAGCTACTGAATTCCTCTCCTTACTATGCTCAGGCTAATGGCCAGGCAGAAGCGTCCAACTAGATAATGATTAAGCTGATTAAGAAAAAGATCGAGGAACAGCCAAGGAAATAGCATTCGACGCTAAATGAGGCACTGTGGGCATATAGGATGGCCGATCATGGATCAATTAAGACGTCGCCTTATGAACTTGTGTATGGCCATAATGCAGTTCTTCCTTGGGAAGTTCGGACTGGATTGAGGCGTGTTACACTGCAAAATGATTTGTCAGCCAAAGTCTACAAGAATCTTATGATAGACAATTTGGAGGACTTGAGTTGCCTTTGGCTATGTGCTCTTAAAAATATCGAAGCCAATAAACTTATGGTTGTAAAATATTACAATAAAAAGGTCAAGATTAAGCAATTCTCCAAAGGAGACTTGGTCTAGAAAGTGAAATTGCCGATCAGGTCAAAGGACAGTGAATTCGGCAAATGGTCACCTAATTGGGAAGGACCTTATCGGATCAAACGTTGTGTGCCTGGTAATGCTTATATTTTGGAAACACTAACAGGAGAGGAAGAATTTGGCCGAGCAATCAATGGGAAATATCTAAAGAAATATTACCCTAGCATTTGGATTAATACTTAATAACCAATTTGTTTGGTCGTCAGCTTTAATAGCCGATATCAGAAAGGTATCGCCTCTAGTGCAAAAATAAGCTCGAAGGGGTAAAAGCCAGTATGATGTGTATCGCCTATAGAAGCAAAGCAAACACGGACGAAGTGATGTGTATGAAGTATGAAACAAAGAAAAATCACTCAAGACAAAGAAGTTGTTTGCTAAATATAACCTATTACAAGTTGTGGGCCAGAAAACACTTTGCTTACTATATCATCGGCCAGGGTGTTGAAGGCTATAGAGTTGGCGATGCTAGAAAAATCCTCAACCAAATGCTCATGCTGCCTAGAGTGCGCCACGTCTAGAAAACCATGGGGAACAAGACGAAGATTATGGCCAGAATGGGCTTGTGCAGCAGCCAACGCCATGGCAGCACCATGACGAATGCCATGAAGAACGACCTCCCTGACACGGTTCAGGATGTCATGCAAGCAAACCACCGAAACGGTGCCCCTGGCATTGATAAATCCCGCCGTGTGATCCGCAGCTGATCGAAGGCTTTCCAACTGAGCAGTTAGATCTAATAAGATTTATGGAAAGAATGATCAGAAATTTTAAAGGCAACATTAAGAAGAAGACAGAAAATTATGGTAGATGTCTCACCCATGATTCTGGCTTTAGCTCTAGGCAACCTTTCCCCCACCGGGCTAGCCTAAAGAGATGATTGGCCTTGAATCATGGCCAAAGCTAATTCTGCAAGGGAGAGGCAGCTGGTCAGATTCTAGTCAGTCCGATCGATGGAGGCTAGTAGATTGTCATTGCTGATCTGCCTCCTCGGGCAGTGGGGGAGCTAGCGGTGAATTGGTGCTGAAGGTGACCCCAAAGATTGAACAGAGTCAGTCCTCTGCTTTGGAATGATGGGAGCAGCCCAAGTTGCACACTCTTGGCAATGAAGGTGTTGGCGCAATGATGCAGATCTATTAAGGGCCTCCTCAGCAGACCTGTTGCTGTTCTCCATGATCTCAAACCTACGGAAAAAGCAAGAACTATACTAAGGATGCAAAAGGTTTGAGACAAAGTGGGTTGTTGTTCGATCCATAGCCGTGGCCCGCATATATAGCCCGTGAAGGCGAGAAGATAGATTTCACCGGGGGTGTGAAATTGGAATCAGAAACGGAAGCAGATTGACACTCCAGAAATTCAGAGGACAGAAAACGAAGAGATAACAAATTCAAACTTATTGCTTCCCCAAATTACAAAATATCATAGGACGGATACAAAAAATTTACATTGACCAGAGACTAACCCATCAAGGCTTCTTTGGATTGAAGGGAGTCTAGGTCCCCACAAGGCCGAAGGTCATCGTGAACCAAATCACACCGGCTCGTTGATAAAAGTGTGCCGGAGAAGGGAAAGGTCGCCCGCCTAACAGATGCCCATCCAATTTCTTGGTGAACTGAGAAACTGTGGGAAAGAAGCCTATGATTTTCTCAATGGGCGTTTGGTGGAACAAACAAGGGGAAGGTGTCCACACATTTTAGCCCTTGCAAACACTAGAATGGCTTTGCAAGTATGGAGAGAAGACTCAGGTGATATCACAAGAATTCTTCTAACCGCAATAGCTGATCCTCTTGCTCGACAAGGTGCTAGAATGAGCGACACAATCACCCTATGCACAAGAATTCTTCTAACCACTTAAGATCTTCATAGCAAAAGGATAGACCATGGAGGGTCCGGCGGAGTTGGGAGCACCCGAGGAGGCAGATAGAAGAGAAACATGGCTGAATTGTTGAGTTGCTCTCACCAGGGTTGGATAGACATTTGTAACTGGCCTAGAAGGATGAATCTAAGTGCCCATGAAGCAGTGATGCTCTCGTAAAAGTTTTGAAGCATGGGCTCATGAGCTGACATAGACGGCGATAAATAGTAGACCCCAGATCAAAGTTCTTTACCCGTGACTACGGACCTATCGGGGGCACAGACGTGATAATTTTAAAATAAAATTACTTTTATCCCAAAATTAGAGGCATGTGTTTACACAAAAATTTGGAAGGAGAGTCGCAGAGACTTAAAAGCTCCCAAGATCATGTCATCAAGGAATCAATCGTGTATAGATCGTATCAGCTGATTCGAATGCAAAACTGGAATCGACTTTCTTTAGATAGCGTTAGCGAGTAACAACAAAGGCTACGATCGGCGCCGGGACAAGACATGTTGGACTCTATAAAAAGAGAAAGATTAGAGTCTAAGTTATCTTAAATTAGGAATGTTTTCTCTAGGGTCAAAGATTGTGAAGAGTCATGCTTAGATAGGAGTCATGCGCAGGTCCTGGGTATAAATATCAAAGCCCGACTATTGTAAAAGACACACAATCAATCTAATACAAGTTATTTACTTTTTTCGGCTCTGGCCACCCCTTAGGAGTAGGAGTAGAGTAGATCTCGGTGAGTTCTTTAGCAAATACGGTTACATTGATCCAACCAACCTCCACTACTTGTCTATAAGTACCGTCATGGCTTATACCTCTGTTCGTACGACTGCATCGATCTAGTCGACCTCCACTATGACTCTAGAATGAGTTAGTATCGACTCTTGTCTAGTTCAAGTATGGCTGTATTGATCCGGTCGACCTCCACTGCTTGAACTAGATTAAGGTCAAGTTATCGGCTCTATCTAAGGGTGGCGTTCCTTCAGATAGATTCATTAAGTTACCAATATTGCTTATTGCTTCCATTATTTATTTAATTACAGCAATATCACTTCGCCGATTGGGATTAATCTAGATTAGCCTTATATCCTTTTTAACCCATTATTTGTTAATCTAAACTAATCTAATTTGCAATTTAAACGATGAGTTATGTTTTATCGGATGTTTTATATCAATCTTAATCGTGCATAGCGTGCGGTAAAGACGTGTTTGATCTTAAGTAGATCTGTTGGCTAGTGAAAACCATTCCATGGCCCGTTGTCATGGCCTATGTGATTCTACCTCACACCCCACTGTTAGCACCATGGAGTGGGGATCGTTATTTGGTAGATCTATTTCTAAGAGGGCATGATCTTAACTGTGCGCTATGACTGAATCGACTATTTTAGCCGATATCGAGTGCTTTCATGAACAGTTCATGTCACGAGACCATTAAAATAGCGATGGGTTAAAAGATGTGCTAGCCCCATGATCTTATTATTGTATTATGGCTTGCATGATTCTACCTCATGCCTTACTGATATTAGTAATAAGTTAGGGTGATCGAGTCTATTGTTGTTTCTATGGCCTACATGATTCTGCCTCATGCCCCACTAGACATAGCAATAGATGAGATCTAATATGTTTATTAGATTTATTTCTATTAAATGGTTGAATGATGATGAACTATTTCTTTTATAAAGGGGTTCGGTTGCTTGTAGTCATTGGCTCAGTATAAGCTAATTATTGTTAATATCTTATTGCCATTGATGAATATTTGTCTAAAGAATGATATTCATCCTGAACGATAACCGATTCTTCTTACACAACCCCATGAGCTTTAACCGATTTATTCTTATAAATATGCTAGAATCGACTATTTAGTCAATCTCCTTTCATATCGGCTCTCAGAGCCACACATTCGGTACTGTCTGGCAACACCGGCATGTTCCACCTTAAATTATTGATAAACTTTCTCTCCTTATCAATTGCAAGGTCAAATTGACTGGCACGTCTCACGAGGAGTGCGCAGGATCGACCACCCCTACGCTGAAGCTAGGCAGATGTCTAGCTCCATCGAGCGGACCCTTCTGGCTTGCTCATGTGTCCTCGGCACGGGACAAAATTCCATGTTGACAGTACTATACACACTAATCACATACTAGTAAGGGATAAAATGATTATGCACGTTACAATGATACCTTTGCTATGTTGGAGTAGAGGATAGTCACATAGATTCTAATTCATTACTCAAATAGCAATGTGAAGTCTAATATAAGCTTGGTGAAGACCAATCATGAATAATGAAAGCCATTCTTCACCCATATGATTTGAGAACCACTAAAATGATCAAATGCACTATCTTGTTGTGGTTAGCTTGCTTCATATTTTGATCAATACTTGCATGAGAGAACTATTTGGAATACCACTTGAATTGCCATGACTAGCTCTCTTTTGGGTGTTGCTTGCTTTTCTTGATCAACCCTTTTGATTGCTTCAACTAAGCATCTCAAATGTTCCTCGGATCACCACTTCCATATTAGCCTTCTAAGTACCACACTTGGTTTATCTACACATAGGCGGCAAGCCCCTACACTAGGGAGAAGTGACCTCTCTCCAAAGAACCATTCTTGACACTTACTTGAAATAACTTGATTGATTGATCCAAGTGATGGACTTAACTTGATGAGTAACCTTGATTCCTTCTTTAAGTCCTTTTATTTCGACTTGTTTAAGTCCTTTTCTTTTTACCAAATGATTTCCAATAGTCACTAAAACTTAAACTTCATCTTCATCTTAAGTTTGATCTTGATCTTCTAATTTGAGTACCAAATGTGCATAAAGTACACTCCACAATCAAATTGCCTTAATTACTTATAAACATGTTTTAACTTGAGGACCTTTCAATCAAAGTGACTTCAACTAAATCCAATAATTGTCACTTTTCTGGCAGATTCTGTACTCTTCAAAAAATGCATATCTCCCAAAGTACAAATCCAAATACTACTAAATTTGGTGGAGATGTGATTCACTAAGTTATCCAGCAGCTGTAAAAATTTGAGCTTCATTTGACTTCTAGATTACTATCAGATTTCAATTCTTCCACCACTACTATATGCTGAAAACTGCTGCACTATAGCTAACAAGATCCACTCCAAAACTGAAGCATCTCTTATTAAATTCTCATGAAATTTATACAGCATCTTATACCATAAGTCTAGAGTATGTACACCAATTTTTATGCTAATCCTATAAGTTTTGATCACTCAAACATGGCTAAGATCACAGCTCACTCAGATTTTCAATATAGGACATATTTCAATCACTTGAGCTATACTTCATCAAATGTGAATCAAACTTGAAACTAACTTATTTGAATACTTCCACAAGACATATATCCATTCAATCCACTTACTAAATGTCATCTTATGAACTTATCCAACACAAATCAATCCAAACTTGATTACTAAGCTATTTATCTATCCAAACATCTCATAGCAAGCAATATTGCATATTTATCCAATTCAATCAACTCATATACACCCAAATGAAATGATCAACAAGAGATATACCTTGGTAAGCTCATGATCATCCAATTAGCGAGCTTCAACTCAAATATTTGCAAGCCATCAAATATATCCAATGAATCACCAACGACTTGAATTATAGCACTTGTTTGTTGATAGCACTTGGACTTCACTCAATTTGTCATGGCATTGAGATAATGATCATCACTTATTAATACTTGGCTCAACTACATAATCCATAAGATGAATACCATTTGTACCAAGCCTTCAACGCCAATGGTACCTACAAACAATCATCCACTTTTTGATGGTACCCTAACAAGTTTGGATCCTCTCAAGTTAGGAGGAACATACTTAGACAAAGCCTTATGTCGACACAAAATTTTCGTCTCTGTGCCGAAGACACACGCAGCAAGCCAGAAGGGTCCGCTCGACGGAGCAGATCCGCCTAGCTTCAGTGCAAGGGTTGTCGATGCAGCGCAATCCTCCCAAGACGTACCAGTCAATTTGACCCTGCAATTGACAAGGAGAGAAAGCTCATCGGTAATTAAGGGTGGAACGTGCCGGTGTTGCCAGATAGTCCCGAATGTGCGGCTCTGAGAGCCAATATGAGAGGAGATTGACTAAATAGTCGATCCCAGCATATTTACAAGAATGAATCGATTAAAGTTCATGAGGTTGTATAAGAAGAATCGGTTATCATTTAAGATAAATGTTATTTAAGCAAACATTAATCAATGGCAATAAGGTATCAACGGTGATTGGTTTATACTGAGCCAATGATTATAAGTAACCGAACTCCTTTAAAATAAAGAAACAATTCAAGCACATTCGGTAAACAATTAGATAAACAATGAAAGCAATAAGCAATATCGGTATCTTAATGAATCTACCAAAGACTACCATGCTAAGATAGAGCCGACAACTTGACCTTGATCTAATTCAAGCAGTGGGGTGTGAGGCAGAATCACACAGGCCATACTTGAATTAGACAAGAGTCGATAACTAGCTTATACCAGAGTCACAGTGGGGGTTGACCGAATCGATATAGCCATACGAACTGAGGTATAAACCATGATGGTACTTACAGACAAGCAGTGGAGGTCGACCGGATCGATACAGCCGTATTTAGTCGGATACAATAGGGTGTCCGATAGATTACCAGCCGCCATGCCTAGCTTCAAGGATGGGATCAACCGCACCTTCTTTGAAGAAGCTGATGAGAACCCATGCTGTTCCCATGATCATGTCATGTCAATCTCCTAAGCGCAAAGTGGTTCCAAGGTCAATCCAGAAAGCCACTACTAGAAAAAGACTCCGTAGGATGAGACCATTAGCTGCTCAGGTGAATAATTCACACTTTCCTCAAATTGATGTTCAATTTTTTGATCCCATTTTCTTCACAGTTATCAAGCATCGCGTCTCAGTCTACTTTGGGTGCGGGACAGCTATCTCTGGCACTCGATTCATAACCAACCGAACCTTCATCTTAGGAGAAGCCAATTTTAGTAGAGGCAACCGATGCTTTCATGATGGCAAAAAATGTGAGTTTTATCCTTGATATTCGTTGGAGTACTTTCCTTTTAACTTCTTGATTTGCCTGGCTTTCAACCTTTGTTTAACCATTTGTCACGCTAGACATCTTCTGAGGAAATACTCATGCAAGAGCAGAGGCTTGGCAGTTCACCTATTGACAACGATCCCATTGACGCTAGGAATAGTCCCATTGTTGATACTCATACCGCTGATTCCCCAATTCGGCACACACCTGATGGTAAGAAAATCATGTGCTTGGCCTATTCCTCTGCAACAAACATGAATAAAAATCTCCTCTTGCCATTGTAGATATTAGCACCGGAAATCTAGAGCTAGTTCAACCAGATGCTATTGGTGCATCACTAGATGTCCCCCCTCTTCTGATAGAGGCTACTACAGAGAAGGTACTGCATCTTTTTCACCATCCATTTTGCAACAAACTGATTCAAACCTCTTAATCAAGATTTCCCCTATATATAGGCACTCGATCCTCCAGCACAGAGTTGTTCTTTCAATCTTGAGGAGTAGTTTGATGAAGATGAAATCTGATCATCAGCTACCTCCTCTACTAAACCCTTACTAGAGGAGACTAGAAATCGGCTAAAAGATATACTGCTTGTATTTGAGAAGAACATAGTCGATCTAGTCTAGGATAATGAATCAATGCAGTGAGTCTTCTTGGCTATTCAGGGTGATCCATCCCCAGCTCTCTCCAAGGTCTTATCATATTTGCCTATCATTGAAGATCAGGCCTTGAAGGTGAAAACAATCTAGAGGGACTTGTCCAACCATGAAGCCTTGCTGGCTAGAAGGGATTCCAATAGGCAAGAGGTCAAAGAACTAACACAGTTGATTGATACTCTAAAGAACTCTTCCCTCAAGACTGATCTAGAGTTGTCCCAATTGGAAGCCAAACGTGCAGAGCTTGAGAGGGAGCTGGAAAACATGAAGGCTGCCATTGATCATCGCAAATCTACTCTGGCTCAAATACCTGATGCCATCAAACAGAAGAAATAGGAAATGTTGGCCAAAGTGAAAGAAAGTAGAACCATCCGAAGCAGCCTTGAGAACGCCCCTAGAATAGCTGAAGAACACGAGCGCAAGGTTGTGGAGGCTAATGATGTCTGGCTTGCAATACTGAAAACCATTCAGGATGTTCTGAACATTTAATCCGTAGGTCGACATATATATTTTGTGTACAATAACTATATTTGTCTTGTTGTATTTCCTTCTTTGGCTGAAGAGCCGATTAGAAACAGCCGATTCTAGATTTACGATCTTGATCTTAATTAAATCTAGAAACGTGGCTTTTATTGAGAGAACCTCTCGAGCTTCTACCTTCAGTCGCTCAACACCGCATCTTTCTCGGTTTTAGTGAGGCATCACTTTGCCTTTTATTAATTGCGGTTGCCTTTTGTACTCCCCCGAGGGATCTGTCTCTTCGCTCCACGTCATCAAATACCAGCCAAGGGCTCTAGCCTCGAACACATCTATGCTTGCAACCGCTCCTGTTCCTTTGTACTTCTCCGCCTTCGCAACCTTGTAGCAGTTTTCTCCCTTTCCAATAGATCCAAGCAGCTTCATGGCTGGGGAGGGCAACCGCGGCAAGCGCGCAGTGGAGGAGACTCTAGAGGAGAACATGCCGGTGAGCTAGTGCCTTAGGCACATGAGGTGAGATTGGTGCCTTCTACTTATAGCAATGATTTGTAACTTTCTATTCATAGGGGTGAACTCTTATTTCTAGGTTTGTTGTGAACGACAGGCTTTGTCCTCCTCCTAGGGCTAGTGAACCCTTTGATGCCGTGTCCTCCACGCCAACCTCATCATTGGATTCCTCCGATTCGTACAATGGCGACGATGCTCGGCGTTTCCTCTAGAGTGGAGGGCAGCTTAGAACCGCTACTCCGAGGAGACTCAAGAAAATGGTCAGCTCGAGATTCATCTCGAGGCTTCTCCGGCTGCTCTTCATGCGATTGAGGTGGAGGCCAGCACCGTCTGAGCATGGCTAGCCAAGTCTGATGCTATGGTAATAGGTAAGATGATCTTCAGGGATGTCTCCATTCCAATTTCTCAATGCCTTTATCTTGACAATTCCCCCTTTTCCATGATCATCAGCCCTGACGATGTAGTTGGAGTCTCTCCAACTGGTGGCGAATGCGGCTGTTGATGCCATCAATGCATGTGGCTCCCTTACCAATGCTCGTCTCCATGATGTTCCGGCCCATGTTCGGGAGATCGCCCTCCATGGTGTCCATCACGGTGCGGCGGTGGCGCTGACCACGGCACAAGTTTAGACTGGTTACGAACTCCATGCCATGGAGATTGGTTTCCCATCAGGCGACGGTCCTGAAGAACATGAGGATCTACTGGAAGAGTTCATCATGGCAGCGGAGGCCATAGTGGATATCACATCCGCTCAAGATGTAGTGAACGATGTCTTTGATTAGTTTGTACTTAGGGTAATCTGATGCACAAAAGACTCCTGTTCTTTCCATGAATATGTTCCAATGTGGTGCCTTCACGCGTGACTATGAATGTTTCCTTTTGTTTTTGCTCTATAGGCGATACATACCATATCGGCTTTTACTATCTTTAAAGGTTTTTACTTTTTGAACTAGAGGCGATACTCCTGGTATCGGCTATTGGAGCCGAGAACAAATTGGCTATCAGATCTAGATGTTAGGATAACATTTCTTCATGCATTTTTCATTCCAAAGATCAAACGATCGATCAATCCAAGTCAAGCATCCTATTAAGCGAAACAGAACTTCTCTTAAGAAATGTATCAACTCTGAATCGCACTTACACTTTAACTCAGCATTCATGTGTGTCAGTCTAAACCCATCTCCCAAACTTAATGCTTATTTTTCTTAACTCAATGACCGATGCAACGCCATGACTATTGATCAAAACAAACTCTCAGAGCCGATTGCTTGAACCAGCTATTGGCCTTCATTATTAATCCTGATGAAGCCTCCTTCCCATGTTTTGCCAGAAAGGCATTCAAAGTCTCCTAGCTCCCAAAACACTGGATCAGCTGTCGCAACACTCACAGACTCATTAGCGCGAACCACCTCGACATTATCTCCATGCCATTGAATCACACACTGATGCATAGAGGATGGCACACAATAGTTTGCGTGAATCCAGTCACGATCGAGGAGTAAACTATACGACCCTTTTCCATCAATGACGAAGAACGTGGTGAGCAGAGTCTTACTCCCGATCGTCAGTTCGACGTTTATTGCCCCCTGAGTCTTAGATGTATTACCTCCGAAGTCTCTAAGCATTAGGTCAGTTTCAAATAGATCTCCTGGTCCCTTGCCAAGCTTACGGAAAGTGGTGTAAGGCATAAGATTGACAGAAGCACCTCCATCCATCAACATCTTGTTCATCGGCTTCCCATCAACAAAACCTTTCATATATAAAGCCTTTAAGTGCCGATAAGCCATTTGGACATTAGCCGATGGTTGCTTTCTATCGGCTATTTGCTTGGAACGCCATACTTGAGTTTTATTGGATGCCTGAGCCTGTTCCATCTCTTTATTCCTTAGGCGTTGTACCCTTCTCTTCTGGCTTCTGGTCAATTCTCTAGGGCACCATTGGCCCTCTTGCCAGACATGTTCCCTCTGTTTGCTTCCTTCTTCATGATCAGTCCAGTCTTGGTCAACAACTCTTTTTCCTAGCCGATCATGAATACTTTTATTTTTTAAGCGCCGATCCATGCTATTATGATGATATGCATCTTGAGCATAGATAGACCGGCGGTTGATTTGAGATTGCCTAAACTCCTAATATTGATTGTTGTATTCTAGATAATCATGTCTGATAGGCAATTTCAAACCTTCGTTCCAGCGGTATCTGAAGAAAGGACAATTCCAGTGTGACTCAACTTGCTTCCTTTCATACCTTTCTTCTTCCAATTGACGCTAGTATTCTTGATCCTATAACCACCACTGATAATCCTTTTCCTTCTGCTGCTTCCACTTTTCCAATAGGATTTGGGATGTAACTCGTGGCTTCATCGCTCCAACCTTTGATGTCTCCCCCTGCTCACATTGGCTCCTCTGCTGATCACAATGTTTTCTAATCTCTCTGTATTAATCAGCCGATACTTGCATCTTGGGATCAACTATTTTAGCTTCTCTCGATCTGGTCGATGTTAGGACCTTAGTCTTTCCTTTGAATATCCCAACATCAACCATATTTTGATCTCCTGGGAAAGGATTATCATCAACTTTCATCTTCCGAGGCGTATCGAACTTGAGCCTCCCTTGCTGAATAGTCCTTTGTATATGCTGCCGAAAAATTCTGCACTCATTAGTGGAATAAGAAGTAGCATTATGGAACTTGCAGAACTTCTTATTCTTCAACTATTCAGGGGGTAACATAACATAATTTTCTGGCAATTTGATCTGGCCTTTCTCAAGTAAGAAGTCAAAGAGCTTATCTGATTTTGTGACATCAAAGTCATAGCTCTCCTTGACTCCTCTTCCCTAAGGATTTGGCACCATTACTGTCTTCTTGCCCCAATTCCATTCAGCTACAACAACCTCCTCTTCTTCATCTTCATAGCCATCTTCAATTGAGTATGGATCATAAGCTTCGGCTACTATGGTGCTCTTCTAGAATCAGATATCTCTGCGCATACTCTGGAATTGGCTATTGAGCGCTGCCACCCATTGAGCCAATTATCCCAAGTTGCCAAACTCTTATCCTAGCAGCTTTTCTTTCCACATTGGCAGCATTCCTTAGACGGCTAGAGCAACTAGCTGATCATTGGCCAAGCTCATTGAGAAACATAGATTCTTAGTCTCTCGGAATCTCAGAAGAAACTCAGTGCCTGATTCATTAGTCCTCTATCTCATGGTTGTCAAATCGGTTATTTTCTTCTCTCTAGTCCTAGTGTAAAATATGTATGAAATTTCTTCTCCAGGTCAGCCCAATTGGCAATGGAGTTGACTGGTAGTGATGAGAACCAAGTGAAGGTCGGCCCGGACAGGGACAAGGAGAAGAAACGAACTCAATGGGCATCCTCAACTAATGCTTCGTCCAATTATGTAAGATACCGACTGACATGTTCTATCGTGCTTATATCGTCTTGGCTAGTGAACTTGGTAAATTCTAGGAGCCTATAATTCGTAGGAAGAGTGACCAAATCATACTATTCTAGATATGGGCATTTATACAAAAAAGTCATTCCTTTTGGCTTCAAACTGAACTGATTCTTCATCATCTCGGTCACCTTGAGCAGTAACTCATCGGCTTACGGATTTGGATTTCTCGGTACTTGCCGACCCATCTGTGGATTGAAATCCCACGTGCCTTGATATCCTAGATTTGGTATCATGTGGAGGGTGTTATAATCCATGCCATAGTGATAGCCTTGTGGAATCTCAATCTATTGGGTCCTTTGCTGGCTTACTGCTTGAAGTCTCTGATTATAGACATAAGGATCTATATCTCTATGGATCCTTTGAATTGATGGTGCTATCTTCTGAGATGACGATGGTATGTGGCCTGATGTGCCAAAATTGATCATCTGGTTTTGATCTTGCCCTGCCGGATGCTGCACATGCTGTACTGATGGTCCAGGATTGTACTGTATCTAATTTGTAGCAGTACCCGGAGTTTGTTCAGATGAACCTTGAAGTGTCTGGACATCACCATTACCAGCTGATGCTGCTTCTTGATGGCTGGTACCAACTTGATTAGTCCCTTGAGTCGATAGATCTAGAATATTATAACAAGTCAATCCAACCTGACCAACTAGAATTCTATGAATCGCCTCTTTCATGGCGTTGTGAAATGCGTCAACGAATGCTTCATTGCAGCTCGATATGGCATCACGAACAAACTTGTCTATGGCTTTTGTAAAGAAACATCTGTCTTCAGCTTCGACCGTATCTGTCTACCCATGTAGTAGAATTCTTGGTAGTGGAAATTTCTGAATAATTATGCTGTCATGTGTTTTAGTGTAGGACAACAAACACTTCTTCTAAAATTCTTCTGTAGCTTATGGTGTCCCACTACCATAAGGATGCTGTCAAGTAGGTCTTCATAATATACCATAAGGATGCTGTCGTTGTTGTGAACCACCATGACGATTGTGGTGTCCCACCGAGCGTGCCTGAAACGTGTGTCGACACACAATTTTTGTCTCTGTGCTGAGGACACACAACAAGCCAGAAGGGTTCGCTCGATGGAGCAGATCCGCCTAGCTTCAGCATAAGGGTGGTTGATCCTACGTAATCCTCCCGAGACATGCTAGTCAATTTGACCCTGCAATTGATAAGGAGAGAAAGCTTATCAGTAATTAAGGGCGGAATGTGCCGGTGTTGCTAGACAGTCCTGAATGTGCGGCTCTGAGAGCCGATATGAGAGATCGACTAAATAGTCAATCCTAGCATATTTACAAGAATAAATCGGTTAAAGTTCATGAGGTTATATAAGAAGAATCAGTTATCATTCAAGATAAATGTTATTTAAGCAAACATTAATCAATGGCAATAAGGTATCAACGGTGATTGATTTGTACCGAGCCAATGATTATAAGTAACTAAACTCCTTTAAAATAAAGAAACAATTCAACATCACTTAACCATTTAATAAAGATAAATCTAATGAGCATGTTAGATCTCATCTATCGTTATAACCAGTGGGGCATGAGACAGAATCATGCAGGCCGTAGAAACAACAATAGACTCGATGACCCTAACTCATTACTAATATCAGTGGAGCATGAGGTAGAATCATGCAGGCTGTAATACAATAACAAGATCATGGGGCTAACATATCTTTCAACTTATCTCTACTTCAACGATCTCATAATGCGAACTATTCATGAAAGCATTCGATATCGGCTAAACAGCCGATTCAGCATAGCGCACACTTAATGTCATGCCTTCTCAGGAATGGGTCTGCCAACTAACGATCCCGCTCTATGGTGCCAACAGTGGGGTGAGAGGTAGAATCCCACAGGCCATGATGACGAGCCATGGAACGGTTTTCATTAGCTAATAGATCTACTCAAGATCGGACATTCCTTAACCGCATGCTATGCATGATTAAGATTGATGCAAAACAGCTAATAAAAACATAACTCATCACTTAAGATATACATTAGATCAGTTTTAAATTAGCAAACGATGAGTTAAACAAGATGTAAGGCCAATCTAGATCAATCTCAATCGGGCTGAATGATATTGCTGTAATTAGATAAACAATGAAAGCAATAAGCAATATCGGTAACTTAATGAATCTACCAAAGACTGTCATGCTAAGATAGAGCCGACAACTTGACCTTGATCTAATTCAAGCAGTGGGGTGTGAGGCAGAATCACACTTACCATACTTGAATTAGACAAGAGTCGATAACTATCTTATACCAGAGTCATAGTGGGGGTCGACCAGATCGATATAGCCATACGAACAGAGGTATAAATCATGATGGTACTTACAGACAAGCAATGGAGGTCGACCAGATCGATGTAGCCGTACTTGCTAAAGAACTCATCAAGATCTACTCTACTCCTACTCCTAAGGGGTGGCCGGAGCCAAAAAAAAGTAATTGACTTTGTATTTGATTGGTTGATAATTTACAATAGCCGGGGTTTGGTATTTATAACCAGAGCCTAAAACGAACCTTACTCGAATACGACTCAATACAATCTTTGGTATGAAGGAAATATTCCTATCTTAAGATAACTTGGAGTCTAATCTTTCCCCTTTTGTAGAGTCCGATATGTATTTTCTCGGCGCTAATCATACCCTGTCATTGTTATCTGCTGACATCATTCGAAGAGGATGGATCCTAGTGTCGCATTCGATCTAGCGATATCAATCTTTACGCTATCGATTCCTTGATTGGCATAAGTCTAGAAGCCTGCGAGTTCCCGTGCTTTCCTCCCAAATTTTGGTGTAAACACCTTAGTATGAGTAGCAGAATATTTTGCAATAGCAACCATAGAGGTATCATTATCATCCTTTCTAAGCATAGAATCATGATTAATTGAAATGGGCTTAGGAGTGTTACCTAGGGGACATAAATGTGCCACATGTCCCCTTTCCTGACATGAGTAGCACTTTCTCTTTGATTGAGCCTTCTCTTCCTTACTCATGTGGTGCTTCCCATTGCCTTGCATCTCTTAGATTGCTTGAACCTTCTTCTCAAGCTTGGTATGACACTTAGAGGCAAAGTGTCCCGTATTTCCACACTTGAAGCACTTGATGTGAGCATAGACTTTCTTCTCATCTTGTGTCTTGCTCATCATCTTGGCATCTTGAGTTTGCATTGGATGCCTTACCTTTCCACCCCTTCTTATTTTCTTCTTCTTCATCATCAAGTCACCACCATCTTCATGATAGATCTTGACTTGCTCTTGGGGTGTCTTCTCTTGCTCAACTTGTGGCTTTGATTGAGGCTCTTCTAATTGCTTCACCAATTGCTTGGTTGGGCACATTGATGTAAGATGACCCCAAGTGCGGTACTTGAAGCACTTCACATGCTCGAGTCTCTCTTCTTCTTTTATCTTCTTGAGCTTCTCAATGTTAGGGCAACCATTTGTAAGGTGTCCCGCTTCATGACACCGGTAGCACATTGTATGAGAGAGCTTTCTTTGTTGTAGCTTCTTCATCTTTCTTTCTCTCTTTCTTTTACCCTTTGTCATCTTCTTCTTGAAGCCAAGGCCACACTTGTCACCATAGTTTCTTTGAGTCTTCAATATGTGCTCAAAGGTGACTTTTGAGTTATAGCACCTCTCTAACTTGTTGCTTAAATTCTTCACTTCATTTTTGAGCTCATTGTTCTCCTTCAAAAGGTTAGTCTCACAAGACATAGAAGTAGAACAAGCGTCTATATGTGAAGAGCATGGCATATCTAATAAATCATCACAAGAGGTGGATACATGCTTCTTGCTTACATCACAAGGGTTAGCAACATTTTGCAATTTATCATTTGATCTGTGTGATGGGCTCTAATTATTTTTAAGTTTCTTTGTAAATACTTTAATGAGAGAAGCATGTTCTAATAATTCTTCATGAGATGCAAGTAGTGTCTTATGATTCAATTTTAGCTCACAATGTGAAGATTTAGGAACATCAAGTAATTTCTTATGTTCTTCATAAGAGTTCTTTAGAATTGAGTTTTCATTTTCTAATTTCATTATTTTAGCTTTCTCATTTTCTAAATACATGGTCATGCTAGCAAGTGTACTCACAAGCTCCTCATATGAATCAACATGATCAACCACATTATCATTTGATACATTGGTGTCACCTTGTGACATGAAGAAATATGATGTAGTTGGAGAGCTTATAGTAGCATCACATTCATGGCCCGAGCATGAACCATCATCACCATCAAGTGTGCATTGGGTAGGATCATCATGTACATCACTTGAGGCATCACCATCAATCTTGTCAAGTGATTTTGTGGTGCATCATCATCATTATCACTTGACCATGAGCTGGAGCAGTCTTCCACAATCACCAAATTATGGTCATGCTCAACACGCTCATGTGCCTCCACCTTGAGATCATTCTCCTTGAATTTACCATCATCCCACATGAAGGAATCACTGAAGGTCTGCTTGATTGATTCCCATATCTCACGAGTGGTTCCCACATATTTATCCTTTTCATTAAATCAAAGCTCAAAGCATCCATTAGATAACAACAAGCATGTGCATCAAGTTCATAGAGAACTCTTTGAGCTTTGGTGAGATTTCTATGGTCCAAGACATGAGTGATACCACTAGTGACAATCCATCAAAACTTTGGTCCCTTTGCACGAAAATAATCAAGCATGTGATTTTTCCAAAGTGCAAAGTTTGTACCATAAAAATGTGTGTCTCACAAACATCTAGCCCACTAGACGCCATTCTCTCGGGTTGGTGAAGACCACAAATGAGAGACCTAGCTTCGATACCACTTGTAAGGTTGAGATGGCAGACTAGAAGGTGTGAATAGTGCTTTCTAAATTTAATCGCACCGGCTAACTAAAACAAACGTGGAATTAAGACAATCGGTCTAGCCAAGACTACACCACTCTATCGAAGTTCATAAGCACCCTATAAAGATCCTAATTAGGCAACAAAGGTGTTGGGCTAGCCAGAGCTCACATATCCAATTCTAGGAGCAAGGTTACACAAACCTATGCCACTAGTATTTTGCACACCAGGGAGCTCATACACAATTCTAGTAAGCAAAAGCACAAAGCTCCTAAGCTCACTAGCAATGCTCAATAACAAGGCAACCAATGCCAAATTAGAGAGTGCAAATACTTAGCTACACAAACTAAGCAATGGGACTAACAAGGTTACACAAACCAAATTAGCCACGCAAGGAAGCTACTTCTATACTACACAAGCAAGAAGGTAACTAGTGAGCTACACAAGCTAACTAATTACAAGAGCAATTGCACCGGCACAATGTATATGAAAGTAATTACAAGCTTATGTAAGGGGATTGCAAACCAATAGGAAGAACAATGTTGACACGGTGATTTTTCTCCCAAGGTTCATGTGCTTGCCAACACACTACGTCCCCGTTGTGTCGACCGATCACTTGGTGGTTTGGCGGCTAATTGGCATCACCCACCAAGCCCGTACGTCGGGCACCACAAGAACCTACCCCAAAAGTGAGGGTAGCTCAACAACATGCTCAACTAGAGTTGCTCTTCGTGGCTCCTACGGGGCGAGCACAATGCCCCTCACAAAGCTTTTCTCTAGAGCACGGCTGAAAGGTCCTAATGGCTAGAGGGGGGGTGAATAGCCTAATAAAAATTTCTACAACAACACTTAACCAAATGGTTAGACAATTATGAGGCGAAGCGAGTGTTGCACTAGCCTACTTAAAATGCAAGCCACCTACCACAATTCTAGTTTAGATAGTGTCTATTCACACAATAGCAAAGACACTATCCTATGTTAGTGTGCTCTCAAAGACTAACTAAAGAGCCACACCAACCAAGTAAGCAAGCTCTCACAACTAGCTACACTAAAGAGCTTGTCAACTAGTTTGCGGTAAAGTAAAGAGAGTGGCTAGGATAGTTATACCGCCGTGTAGATGAAGAACCAATCAATCACAAAGATGAATAACAATGAAGACCAATCACCTTGGAATCAATGATGAAGACAATGATTTTTTACCGAGGTTCACTTGCTTGCCGGCAAGCTAGTCCTCGTTGTGGCGATTCACTCACTTGGAGGTTCACGCGCTAATTGGCTTCACACACCAAACCCTCAATAGGGTGCCGCACAACCAACACAAGATGAGGATCACACAAGCCATGAGCATTCCACTAGAGTACCTTTTGGCGCTCCGCCGGGGAAAGGTCAAGAACCCCTCACAATCACCATGATCGGAGCCGGAGACAATCACCACCTCCGCTCGACGATCCTCGCTGCTCCAAGCCGTCTAGGTGGCGGCAACCACCAAGAGTAACAAGCGAAATCCGCAGCAAAACACGATCACTAAGTGCCTCTAGATGCAATCACTCAAGCAATGCACTTGGATCACTCCCAATCTCACTATGATGATGAATCAATGATGTAGATGAGTGGGAGGGCTTTGGCTTAGCTCACAAGGTTGCTATATCAATGAAAATGGCCAAAGATGTGAGCCACAGCCGGCCATGGGGCTATAAATAGAGCCCCAATCAAATAGAGCCATTATACCCCTTCACTGGGCAAAACGCGCTCTGACCGGACGCTCCGGTCATACTGACCGGACGCTAGCCCTCAGCGTCCAGTCGTCCGATGGACGCCACGTGTCATCGCCTTCAAACGCTGTTCGTCAGATTCCAACGGCTACAAAGCTGACTGGACGCTAAAGCCCCAGCGTCCGGTCGTTTCCAGTAAGCTCCCCGAGGCATGTTTTTCCGATCGGACGCGTCCGGTCCACCTTGACCGGACACAGCCAGCGTCCAGTGCTCAACCCTAGCCTACTGTGCCGTTTGACAGCTCGACCGGACGTAGCCTTTCAGCGTCCGGTCGCTGAGTGACCCAGCGTCCGATCAGTAGACCGACGCTAGCATCATTTCGACCAACTCCATTTCAACTCTAACTTCTTCACCCTTGCTCAAATGTGCCAACCACCAAGAATTTTGCATCCGGCGCAATAGAAAATAGACATTTCATTTTTCCAAAAGCGCCTTGTGCACATGTGTTAGCATATTTTCACAAATATTTTCAAGGGTGTTAGCACTCCACTAGATCCTAAATGCATACACAATAAGTTAGAGCATCTAGTGGCACTTTGATAACCGCATTCTGATACGAGTTTCACCCCTCTTAATAGTACGGCTATCAAACCTAAATGTGATCACACTCTCTAAGTGTCTTGATCACCAAAACAAAATAGCTCCTACAAGTTATACCTTTGCCTCGAGCTTTTTGTTTTTCTCTTTCTTCTCTTCAAGTTTAAGCCCTTGATCATCTCCATGCTATCACCATTGTCATGTTATGATCTTCATTTGCTTCTCTACTTGAAGTGTGCTACCTATCTCATGATCACTTGATGAACTAGGTTAGCACTTAGGGTTTCATCAATTCACCAAAACCAAACTAGAGCTTTCAACGGCACAAGCTTCTTGCGGGCTTCGACGGAGACCACTACCAAGTCATCTAGGAGGTGGCAACCTCCAAGAGTAACAAGCACCACTGGCTTGCAACTTGATCACCTAGTGCCACCCGATGCAACCTCACGATACAATCACACTAGAATCGCTCACTCACTCAATCGGATGAACACTATCAAGCTCAAGTGAGTTAGAGGGCTCCCAAGCTATACCGCATGAGCCACCAAGGCTCTAGTGTGCTCAGCTCTACTATAACACCCTCGGCGTTACACTGTATGGTTTTTTGCTAAAACACTGCATGAGCATCATAATTGTGTGTAAATGTGTGTGATATCGGGTGTAAAGCAAGGTACGTAACTTGAAACGTTCATCAGAAATGCGAGACGAATGTTATATTTCATGTCGTGATACATCACTTAGGGTTCTAAATGAATTTTTATTGAACAAAAATGCTATAGAACACATATACGAAACTTTAATAAAGTGTGTAGTACAAACTTCGTAGGTGGCGATGAAATACTTGCGATCGAGAATGGAATTCCCTAGCTAGCATGGTTGGTAGCATGGAAATCGAAGTTGACGCGAATCTGAACAAAAACTTGGTCAATTTTCGTAAGTCGGAAAATAGTTCGATGAAGCTAAGCTCAACAATTTTTGTAGGAGATTTGAGTTAAGTAACAGTGGGGTATTAGGGCTTGTTTCAATAGTTTCATAGACCCTCTTAAGTGTAGAAAATCTGGTTTGGCATTTGAATCATCGAGTTTGATTTTTGGAATGCTTTAAAAATCATGCATGGCACGTTACCGCTGGTTTCTGCGTCTAGGCATGGTCACCCTGCTCGGCACCTAGCATTGCCGCACCGACCACCTGACGTGCATGTGCCCGCATGCATGACTCCGCGCTGCTGGCCACTGCCACCTGCTACCACCCTCTAGCACACGACTCGCGCACACACACGCCCGCTAGGGCCCGGTGAGCCTGGCCGCTTTGCCAATGCCGCCGTGTCGAGCCACGTCCCGGTCGTGCTGTGCGCCGACCGCCGCTCACCAGTCACTGCTGTCGCTGACCCTTCACGGCTGCATGTGCGTGGGCTTGCCCTGTCTACCCTCGCCATCACGTTCACGCTCGATGGCACGCCATGCTATTGCCTCCCGGTCGTGGCGCTGTGATCGCACGTTGTCATGCCAAACTCATACATGCACATGGAGCCTTCACCCATCACGCTGCCATCCTCACCTATTTAGTGACTATGCCACGCCACGCTCCCCGTCAAGTCGCCTTGAATGGCGTCATGCCGGCCGGTTGAGCCATGCCAAGGCAAAACCCATAGAGCTGGCCCCATCCTTGTAATTGTGCCATCTAGAGCTTGATTTGGAGCCGAGCGTCGCGCCAAGCCTACCACTGTTGTGGCCATACGATGTCGGGGCATCAATTTGAGTTTTCCCCATCGCCGGCCACCATAAGACCGAGCTGAGTCACCCATCTAATTAGCCTTATATAGTCCACCTCCTTCTAATTAACCATGCACCTAGCTAGCCCTGGTAGTTAGCTCACGATTGGAGTCGACCCGATGAGCTTTCGTCCTCTAGTGAGGTAATGCGGGTAATTCTCCTCGTGGCGGTCTTCCATGACCGTCGAGGCAGGTTTCGGGCTAGCGCGTCGCTCCGTGCTCCATTGTTTCAATTGAGCGGTGCCTTTGCGTCATGTTGACTTGGTTGCCTTGCATGTGTAACAGTTTTGTTGGTGGAGCAGCAGGTCATCGAGGACGCCGTCACCACGCTTGTTGTGAACCAGAGCAACCCCACACTTGTGGCCAACCACCCTGCCGAGCCCCATGACTTCGTCTAGGCCGTCCTTCACATATCTAGTGAGGCACCTTCACTCCTAGGGTAGTGGTAGAGGCGTTGGGCTAGGTTAATTCACCGACGCCGGTGTCACCGTGGCCAAACCCCACCATGGTGTGTGGCCACGCCTCTGTGCGGCACCAATCATAGTGTTTATTACTTCTATTGAATGCACTAGTGATGAGGAATGTCGTGGTGGTGAGGATTGTTGCCGAGGAGGTCCGTGCTCACCGACGTTTGGCCGAAGATGCCGCAGCCTCTGTTAAGTTCTGGCTAGGGACTTTGAAATGGGAATTCAAAGTGAACTGGGGGGTTAAGTGCAAGCGTCAGAGAGAGAGTGTAATAGTAGAAAGGAATGCAGGTTCATTTAGCTAACTGTCGGGGTCTCTTTTGCATAATCATCGGGGCACGTGTGGGTCTCCCCGCATTGGGCCACTGTCGCGCGTGGGCCGAGCTGCATGGGCCGAGCCACGTGGGCCATGCTGGTGTGCTGCACGTGCGCGCGTAGGGCGCTAGAGTGGGCCGAGCGGCTCGCTCGCGGGCCGCACTGAGGAATTCGGTTTTTCATTTCCAGTGAAATTATGAACTTTGAAAAATAATAGTAAATTCTATAGATGTCTAAAAATAGTGAAACAAAATTTGTTAGGTTCACAAAAATGCTATCTATTTGTTGATGTAGTTAGTTTATAGTTAGCTATGATAATGATAGGTTCATAAATTTAATTTAGAAAGCTTAGTATTATTTAGCTTAAAAATTGTAGGAATTTTGGTAGCAAATTGATGATAGCTTTTGCCATAAAATTTTTATAGTAGGTTCATTAAATTATTATGTACTCAATATAATTTTTGTAGCCCTAGAGTAGATTGATAAATCAAGTAGCTAGTACTCCCTGTTTTATCATATATAGAGTAAATCGGTATTAAGAGTAAGTATACCTTTAGTTGCTAAGATGATAATATGTCATGCTTCATACTTGTTAGTGGCAACAGTAGGTAACTTAGCACCTTAGTCGGTAGAACTAGCTTAGCACCTTAGGTGGTATTTTATTTTAAGAGTTGTTGTTGCCGTATTACTAAGTGTTGCATCATCATTTCATGCATGTAGATCACGAGTTGGTAGAGTTTGTGTCTACGGACGAATAGGACTACGAGGAGGTCATTGAGGAGTATGAGGAGGAGATTCTCATACAGGAGGGAGCCCCAGAGCTGTTTGGTGCTGACTTTGTTGACCCACCGCGTGCCCAAGGCAAGTCCCAGTGCATAACCCTTATTTTTGAAAGATCCCTGAATATATATATGATGTGCATTTACGTTATCAGCATTTTATGGAAACTACATGCATAAATATATCTACCTATAAGTCCTACTAGTATAGGTCGAGTAGCTACTATGCTCATGATTTTGGTAGCGTGAGTAACCTACCGTTACTCACAATAGGTGATAATTATGATCACTCGTGATAAAATAGTGGAAAGGAAAAATAGTGGGCAGGGATATGGTTTGGGTATTGGTGGGTGTAAGAGGTTATGTCCTGTGGTCAACAGGACATAGCTTGGTTACACTTTTTCCCAGTCTATGTCGGTTAAGGACCGGCCATTGCATTGGACGCTAGGCAAGTCACAGACTTATTTTTCCGAGCACATACTTGGGTATGGGCACAGGGAATACTTGTTGCTCTCTTGTTGTGGGTTTCGGCTCTTTCTAGACCGGTTGATTGGAGGTGGGGATAGTGGAGGTCCTTGCACCACACTAAGTCTAGGACTTAGGAGCGGGGGCTTAGAGTCTAAGTTTGGACGGGGACCTAGATCCTAGGATAGGAGGGTGATGGGTTGGTCCTGCTTGTGCCTAGGATACAAGCGGGGCATGTGTTTTCTAGGTACCCAGCTGGGGGCATTAATTCATGAATCACCAGGCAATTCGGCATGGCTTGTCTAAACACTATCACCATAGTAAGAACTAAAAGATGAAGGGTGATGAAATGGAACTGATTGCTCAACTCTTGCTTGAAAGTAGAACATGTGCTTACACAGAATTGCTAGATAATAAATTAATCATGGCTACTAATAATAACATAAATATGGACTCACTAATAGTATTGCTTTCTGCAAAAAGGAATCTAGCAAACCATAAAGCTTTGCATATCCCTTGGAGTTGGGAAGATTATTCCCACTAGTCAGATAAGTCTTGTGAGTACATTGTGTACTCAGGGTTTATTTACCCCTGTTGCAGGTAATGCTTGAGGATTACCCATTGTGTGAAGGCTTGTTCTGGTGGGCATAGCCAGATCCTTGTTCATTAGCAATAGATGTTTATTTTTATTCCGCTGTTTAATATTTCGCACTCTGACTTTGGAATTGTGATAATGTAATTTTTAAGAACTCTGGATGTATGAATTAGATTAAGTATTGTAACTCATTTTCATTATTGGATCATTGGGAAAAATGTGGATCTTTCGGGCTCTCCCTTGGGGTGTGCCCGACAGAAATCGCTAGTTGTAGCTTGCTTATGGGGTGGTTAGTGTCTGGTGGAAGAAGAGCACCTCCGTAAGTGCGTTATTTCGAGCGGTTGTGCCACAGTTGGTACCAGAGCCAATAATGAGTTTACGAGTTCATCACCCTTTTTCAAAAAACCTAAAATTTGATCAACAAAAGTTTTGCAAAAAGTAGGATGCGATAAAATTATCTAAATAAGTATAAGCCCTAGCAATATGGTCTATCTAGGATAGCGGCAATGGTTTTATCTAATCAGTTTTCTATAGGTACACTGACTTATGTTGCATAAGAAATCGCTTAGCATACGGAAAGTGAGTGTGCGATGTGCCAAAATTTTGTGAATGCCGCTATATTCTGGCTTGAGTGAGCGTACAGGCCGATACATGCATCATGATAATAGAATCTTGCTTAAACTAAAGTCCCCCCTACATGTATAAATTGGATTAGTAAATTGATAGGATAACCAAAAGAATGCTTTAACAAATGTCTTATCATTTCTCTAATCCCTTGATTCTGATCTGGAAGGTTGTCCTAAGTGGTTGGTTCCTATCTCTTATAGATGAATCTGAGGTCTGGACGTGGGAGCACCAGTGCTAGAGCAAGCCATGGTCTTGGCGAAGGCCAAGGTAAAAGTGGCCGGGCCAATGAGCACGGTGATGGGGAGAGCCATGAGGCTCCACTTTTGGCTCCTCCTCCTCCACCACCACTGCCTCCGATGACTCACGTGGAGATGATGGCAGAGCTATTGGCTGCTCATCGTGAGTCAGCCCGTGCCATGGAGCTACTGGCATAGGCTATCGGTGGATTTGCTAGTGGAGGCCACGGGGGCAATGATGGGAACAGGGGTGGTGCCCATGGTCCTGAGGGACCCTACTCTTATCAGGATTTCCTCAAGATGCACCTGCCCATGTTCACACCATCGGCTGAGCCCCTAGATGCGGAGCATTGGCTTCATATTCTAGAGCAAAAGCTTCTGTTGCTCACCATGACTGATGAGCAGAAGGTGCGCTATGTAGTGCAATAGTTGTTGAGGTCCACGAGTGCATGGTGGGATACCTTAAATACCATGCAGCTGTCAGATCATCGGGTGACCTGGTAGGAGTTCACTGCAACCTTCCGAGAGTTTTATATTCCTGCTAGTGTTCTCAACAAGAAGCTGACGGAGTTTTAGGACCTTCAGCAAGGTAGTATGTTAGTGATGGACTACGTCCATAAGTTCAATCACTTGTCCTAGTATGCTGGAACTCATCTTGACACAGATGAGAAGAAGAGGGACCGCTTCTATCGCGGCCTCTCTTGCAGCTTACAGAAGGAGTTGTATACTTGGAACTATCAGACCTTTGGGGCAATGATGAATGCTGCCATCACCTTAGAGGGCTTGCAGCAGGATTCCCAGGTGAAATGGAAATGCAAGTGGGTGGCTATGAGGTCTTCTAGTCACCCCCATGCTCAAAAAGTACAAGTTGTCAGACGAGTGCCCTATCAATCTTCAAGCGGGCATTCATTTTGACTGTCTCAGCAGACTCTCTAGGCTCCTTCCACATAGTATCGTGCACCTACTCAGTAGGTGCAACATTAGCAGCCCTAAGGATAGCAGGTCCCACCTCATTTGGGACAGGGAAACAAGCCGGGTGCTTGTTTCAAATGTGGCAAGGATGGCCACTATGCCTAAGAATGTCCACAAAACTAGCCAGCCTAGTTTGCTCAACCATCGGCTAACTCCAGGCTAGTCAAGCAGACAGTGATCAAGAAGAAAGTGATAGTCAACCGATCTGGATAGGTGAATTTCACAGAGGCTGAGCAGATATTGTAAAATGAACCAGTGATGGCTGGTATGTTCACCATTGATTCCCATCCAGCTTATGTGTTATTTGATTCTGGTGCATTACATTTATTTATGAGCATGGATTTTGCACACTGGCACAATATATCTCTTATGGTTATACCATTTGCTTATAGAATTAGTACTTTGGGTGCGTAGATGTGTGTTAATACTCGAATGGATACAGTGAGCTTGGTATTAGCCACTCATACTTACCGTCTCTAGTTCATGATACTACTTGGGCAGGGCATTGATGCAATTCTGGGAATGAACTGGTTACGTGTATATGGGGTAGTCTTGGATTTGAAGTAGAGAATTGTCGAGTTACGGCTTCCTTCTTCTAAGGATAGGATGTCTCTTCTTGTACCCTCAGATCCATCCTTACCTGTTGTTGCTCATGATGAAGCCTCTCCTGATCTTACCTCTATTCCAGTAGTATATGAGTTTCTGGATGTTTTTCCTGAAGATGTACCTAGGTTGCCACCATACAGAGATGTGGAGTTCTCCATTGAGCTAGAGCCTGGCACTACTCCTATCTCCCAATGCTCGTATCGCATGGCTCCAAATGAATTGGCTAAAATGAAGAAGCAGTTGAAAGAGTTGCTGGAAAAGGGATTCATCCATCCTAGCTCTTCACCATGGGGTTGTCGAGCCATTTTTGTGAAAAAGAAGGATGGCACTCTTCGAATGTGTGTGGATTACCGCCCTCTTAATGCGGTAATCATTAAGAATAAGTATCCCTTGCCCCGTATAGATACTTTGTTTGATCAACTAGCTGGTGCTAAGGTGTTCTCCAAGATTAACCTTCGTTTAGGCTATCATCAGATCAAGATTAGACCACAAGATATACCAAAGATAACTTTTTCTACTAGGTATGGGCTATATGAATACCTAGTCATGTCTTTTGGTCTTACCAATGCTTCTGCATTCTTCATCTACCTAATGAACTCAGTATTCATACCAGAGTTGGACAAGTTTATGGTGGTATTCATTGATGATATCCTGATATATTCCAAGAATAATGAAGAGCATGCCCAGCACCTTCAGATAGTACTGGCTCGATTGCGGGAACACAAGTTGTATGCTAAATTTAGCAAGTGTGAATTTTGGTTGGATCGAGTGTAGTTTTTGGGACATGTTTTGACACCTGATGGTATCTCTGTTGACCCCAGCAAGGTGTAAGATGTGCTAAATTGGAAGTCTCCTAAGTCTGTGCACCAGATTCGTTAGATCCTTGGTCTAGCAGGGTACTATCGGCGTTTCATTCTAGATTTCTCCAAGATAGCTCAGCCGATGACCAAGCTGCTCCAAAAAGAAGCCAAGTTTGATTGGTGCCCATCTTGTGAAGAAGCCTTCCAAGCTTTGAAGATATTTTTGACCACTGCTCCTGTGTTAGCCCAATTAGATATTGACAGACCTTTTGATGTTATATTGTGATGCCTCAAAGATGGGGTTGGGATGTGTGCTTATGCAGGATGGGCGTGTGATAGCTTATGCTTCGCGCCAATTGAAAAAGCACAAAGTGAATTACCCCACTCATGATTTAGATCTGGCTGTTGTGGTCCACGCTCTAAAGATTTGGAGGCACTATCTGTTGGACAATAAAGTACATATTTTTACATATCATAAGAGCCTCAAATATATCTTCACTCAGTCTGAGCTAAATATGAGGCAAAGGAGGTGGTTGGAATTGATCAAGGATTATAACTTAGAGGTACATTACCACCCAGGAAAGACCAATATAGTAGCTGATGCTTTGAGCCAAAAGTCACATTAGGTTGAGAAAACACCTTTTGTCGGTGTTTCGGACCGGCGGGCCCTTAACCAACTAGTGAAAATGTGATGTGTGCCCTTAATCCCGGATGGTGATGCAAAGAGACATAAGGTTTATACTGGTTCGGGCAATGAGTGCCCTACGTCTAGTCTGAGAAATCGATCTTGTATTCCTTGCATCGAAATGCTCATAGTAGGGGGTTACAAGCAAGGCGAGAGAGAGTTAGTCCCAGGTCTCTGTGTGGAGCGACGTGGATTGCTTGAGATATTGATTTCAGGCGGCAGGGAATCGAGTGCGTTACAAAGTCTCGAGCGTGTGTTCGTCTACCTCACGAACTCATGAGCCTCCACTCCTCTCCCTAGAAATGGCCCTAGTCTCTCCCTTTTATAGTTGAAGGGGGGGACAGGGGTGATACATGTGTTAGCTACACGGCATTGTGCGAACAGAGGCGGTATGTCTGAGCCCTGTAGCCTGTTACTATGGTGGCATGGTTGATGGAGTGGTCCTGCCCTTGAAATGCTGGAGCAACACACCGGTCACATCTGATCTTGTGCGACATGGGAGCTCCAATGATAGCTTGACGCATGGCCTGGCAAGCAACGTGCGGGTTGCTATGTGTTGACCGTGTGAAGAGCCAAGGCTCAGTTGGTGCCAAGGCTGAGCCATCGTGAGGGGCTCGGCGGGCGTGAATCTCGATGTTGCTAAGACCCTGAAGTAGACTGCCGAGGCATGGAGGGAGAAGTTGGTCATATACACTGATTCCAAGGCTATAGTGACCCGGACTTGACTCTACACACCGTGTTGCTCCTAGAGTAGGGGTTAGGTAACATAGTACAGTACGGGCGCTAGTCGTGGGCGCAGTACCAAACACAGCGGCCGGTAACCCATGCCCTGTCCTGTCCTAGACGGTATGGTGCTGATGTGACTGGCATCTCATTGGCCACTCCGCTGTGTCGAGCCGTCGTTCGGCTGATATCGCGGGAGCGGTTGAGCGCGCTGGTTGGATGTGACGTCTTGTCCGAGAAGTTGGCCGAGGCAGAGGCGACGGGGTTGTTTTGCCAAGTCAGCCTTGAGTCGAGGCAGAGAATCAGCGTCTCATCCGAGGCTATACACGTGGGGCCTCGAGCGAGACAGAGAATTGGTTCCCCAGCCGAGGCCTCGAGCGAGGCAGAAAATTGGTAGATCGTCCAAGGCCTCTTGGGCGAGGCCCTGAGCAAGGTGGAGATTCGGTAGGCCATCCGAGGCCTCTCGTGCGAGGCCTCTAGCGAGGCAGAGAGTGGGTGGCCTCAGCCATGGCCGGGGTTTAGCCCATAGTTGTCTCTTGGCTTTGATTTTGACGGGCTCTAAGCAATTTTTTCAATTGTTGCTTAGGGGACCCCTTCTTTTGGTACCCGACAGTAGCCCCTGAGCCTTAGGGAGAGTGAGCGCTCTCCTTGAGGTTTTGATGAGACTCGGCTCGCAGCAGCTCCTGGCAGGATGGTGTTTCATACTCGAGGTCTCGGTGGGTGCGCGCGAGTGCACCCGCCGTGTGTAGCCCCTGAGGCCCTGGAGGAGTGAATTTATTCCTCTTGGGGCTTTTCTTTCATCGTGAGAGGGGTTTTATTGTGTTTGCTGAGCCCATGAGTGCGAGTTTGGGTCGCCGAGCCTCGGCAAGTTTGCAGGAAGAGCCCCCTAGCCTCTGTGTGGAGCGAGAGGGCCGGCAGAGGTTCCCCTGGCTTTCTATGCGGCCCTCATGCATCCTTTTCATTCAGAAGGAGGGGTGGAGGATGCCATGCTACCCTTGGTGCGAGTGAGCAGTGACACCTTCGGTGAGCTGTTATCTGGTAAGTTCGAGTGGAGGCCCATGCCCCGTTTGATAGGGGTTGGCTAGTAGTCCAGAGACGCACTCCAAGAGCACCAGAGGGCTTCTCTAGTGGGTGCCGGGGCCGTTTGATGGGCCCCAGTGGCTTGGTGCCTCCCTATGGTAGGATCCCATTCGGAGACCTCCCTGCTGGTCTCGGACATGACTTAGGGCGAACCGAGCGATCGTTTGCTTGGACCTTGGCCATGCGTAGGCTCGCCCATAGTCATCCCTGACTCTGCTGCCCTGGGGCGGCTGTCGAAACCTTCGGGGGCCCAGCCTTCGAACCCCTGTACCGTAACGGGCTTGATGCTCTTTATCGCATTTTTCTGAGTCTTCGAGTGCGAGCTTGGGTCACTTGTCTCTGTCCTGGGTGTAGGAAGAGCCCTCGAGCCTATGCACGGAGCGAGAGGGCGATCAGGGGTTCCCTTGGCTTTTTGTGTGACCCTCGCGCATCCTTTTCGTTCGGACAGAGGGGTTGTTTGCTGAACCCCCTCGAGTGCGAGTCTAGGTCGCTGAGCCTCAACAAGGTTGCAGGAAGAGCCCCCGAGCCTCTGCCCAGAGCGAGAGGGCAATCAAGAGTTCCCCTAGCTTTTTGTGCACCCCTCGCGCATGAGGGTTTGTTTGCTGAGCCCCCCTCGGGTGCGAGCCTGGGTCGCGGGGTCTCGACATGTTTGCAGGAAGAGCCCCCTAGCCTCTGCACGGAGCGAGAGACAGTTAGGAGTTCCCCTGGCTTTTTGTATGACCCTCGCGCATCCTTTTCATTCAGAAGGAGGGGTTGTATGCCGAGCCCCCTCGAGTGCGAGCCTGGGTCGCTAGGTCTTGGCAAGGTTGCAGGAAGAGCCCCCTAGCCTCTGCATGGAGCAAAAGGGCCGTCAGGGGTACCCCTGGCTTTTTGTACGACCCTCGTGCATCCTTTTCGTTCGGAAGGAGGGGTGGAATATGCCAAGCTACCCTCGATGGGCGCGAGCGGTGGCACTTCCAATGAGCAGTTTCGGGTAAGTCCGAGTGGAGGCCCATGCCCCATTCGCTAGGGGTCGGCTAGCAGTCTAGAGACGCAATCCAAGAGTACCAGAGGGTTTCTCTAGTGGGTGCTGGGGCCGTTTGATGGGCCCCGGTGGCTTGGTGCCTCCCTATGGTGGGATCCCATTCAAAGACCTCCCTGCCGGTCTCGGACACGACTTAGGGCGTTGTTGATGCAAAAGTGGATCTGCAAACACAAAGGGCTAATACCCGAATCGATATCCAAAGCGTGCCAGTCGATTTGACCTATTAATCGACAAGGATGAAGATACGAGCACTTTGGTCCTGACAACAGCGATACGCCCGGAAGTCACGGCCAAGAGGTACTCACACGGAACTCGAGAATCGCCGAAGGTTGCACTGAAGCTATGCAACTCACCGAATCAATGAGAACTCGTAAAAAGGAAAAATATGCAAATTGACGAAGTCGTCGAAAAGTAAATAGATGCAAATAGGAGTAAAAATTGGTTTTGATATTGATTGATTTTTTTTATTACATTGCCCCTCAATCTATATTTATACCCTGATCTAAAGAGACATAACCAAATATAACTAGGACACCAAGTCCATATCTAAGGAAACACATGACTCTTACATGAATCATACTCTAACAAATATAGAAAAGGAAATCAACTCATATCTATTTCCCTGTCCGCCTCAATTACGATGGAAATCTCACCGACCTCCTTTCCATCGGCATACTTCCTATTTCATCGACAGTAGTCTTCAAGCCTTCCTTCATCGGCATCGACAATAACATCTCCAACCTTATCGGCAACGCTCGAGTCTAAATCATCCTTTCCATCGATCACCACCATTCATCGGCAACCATCTTTACAAGCTGATTTTCATCGGCTGTCAGCGTATACAATAACTTTCCTCCTACCGATTAGCCCACTCTGATCATTTTGACACGTGCAAAAAATGGTGTCAACACATGCCCCCCAATTTTGGAGTATAAAACCATTAATGCTCTGAAATTTACTCCAGATAACGTTTGCCTTCACCCAATTACCGTAACTCATCCTTCAAGCCAAAACTTGATCTGTTATCAAATCTAATCAAATCTAATCCTGATTCACGCACCTCACTAAATATCGCACAATTGCCAACCACTCTTGCCCTGATTATGGTTAAGATACCGAAACAATAATCCATCGGCAAGATCCTAACATAATAATGCCGCCATTTTCAGAATTAAAATATCCTGTACCGAGATCTCTTCCAAGTCATGATTACTTGCCATCAAATCATCTGTACAATCCCATGATTATCGTGCGAACAGTTACCATATCCATCTGAACCACCTCGACCCACATGCGCACGGCATAGAGATAAGTCCAGAATACCCCTACTCCAAGCGGCTTATAAATAGATTTCTCCGGAACGCTCGTCTTCTACCCTCAGACTCCAATCTTTGTCATTCTCTCTTTCCAGCGGTGACTCCGACGAACAACTGTGCGACCTCAACCAACAAGAACTTTTCTCCAGCGTGAACCTCGAGTCTTTGGCTCATGCCCCCATCTACCTCAAGATAATGGCAATCAACTTCGACGTCCCTACGGTTCGTTCCACTTCCGTTACCTTTTACCTCGATTCCTCTGGTCTTTGCGAGTTCATATAGTTGGTAATTTTTTCTCTTTTCTTTTGTTCTTCGGATCCTCTAAACTTAGGAACTGCGCAACAAATTAGTTATTCCAACCGATCAGCCGCATGTCCAATGCCTAGGACCAATGGGCAACCCAGATCCAACTAATCTGATTAATGCAGAGGTTAACAGAATCCCTTTTAGACCCCAAAATTTCTCTCTGAATTTATGGAAAGTGTTGATGCAAAAGTGGATCTGCAAACACAAAGGGCTAATACCCGAATCGATATCCAAGAAGTGCCAGTCGATTTGACCTGTTAATCGACAAGGATGAAGATACGAGCACTTTGGTCCTGACAACAGCGATACGCCCGGAAGTCACGGCCAAGAGGTACTCATGCGGAACTCAAGGATCGCCGAAGGTTGCACTGAAGCGATGCAGCTCGCCGAATCAATGAGAACTCGTAAAGAGAAAATAATGCAAATTGACGAAGTCGCCGAAAAGTAAGTAGATGCAAATAGGAGTAAAAATTGGTTTTGATATTGATTGATATATCTATTTACATTGCCCCTCACTCCATATTTATACCCTGATCTAAAGAAATGCAACCAAACACAACTAGGACACCAAGCCCATATCTAAGAAAACATGTGACTCTTACATGAATCATACTCTAACAAATATAGAAAAAGAAATCAACTCCTATCTATTTCCCTGTCCACCTTAATTACGATGGAAATCTCACTGTCCTTCCTCCCATCGGCATACCCCCTGTCTCATCGGCAATAGTCTTCAAGTCTTCCCCCATCAGCATACTCCTTGTTTCATCGGCAGTAGTCCTCAAATCTCCCTTCATCGGCATACTCCCTGTTTCATCGGCAGTAGTCTTCAAGCCTCCCTTTATCGGCATCACCAGCTATTGGCAACCATCTTTATAAGCTGGCTTTCATCGGCTATCAAAGTATACAGTAACTTTCCCCTTGCCGATTAGTCCACTCCGAACATTTTAACACGTGCAAAAAACGGTGTCAACACATGCCCCCCAATTTTGGAGTATAAAACCATTAATGCTCCGAAATTTACTCCAGATTACCGTAACTTATTCTCCAAGCCAAAACCTGATTTGTTATCAAATCCAATCAAATCTAATCCTGATTCACGCACTTCAGCAAATATCGCACAATCGCCAACCACTCTTGCCTTGATTATGGTTAAGATACCAAAACAATAACCCATCAGCAAGATCTTAACATGATAATGCTGTCATTTTCAGAATTAAAATATCCTGTACCGATATTTCTCCCAAGTCATGATTACTTGCCATCAACCCATCTGTACAATCCCCTGATCATCGTGCAAACAGTTACCATATCCATCTGAACCACTTCGACCTACATGCGCGCGGCATAGAGATAAGTCCAAAATACCCCTACTCCAAGCGGCTTATAAATAGACTCCTCCGGAACACTTGTCTTCTACCCTCAGACTCCAATCTTTGACCTTTCTCTTTCCGGTGGCGACTACGACGAACCACTGCACGACCTCAACCAACAAGAACCCTTCTCCAGCGTTACCTCAAGTCTCCGGTTCGTGCCTTCATCTTCTTCAAGATAATGGCAATCAACTTCGACGTCCCCACGGTTCGCTCCTCTTCCATTACCTTTACTTTGATTCCCCTAGTTTTTGCAAATCCATACAGTTGGTGATTTTTCCTTTCTTTTGTTCTCCGAATCTTTCAAACTTAGGAACTGCGCAACAAATTAGTTATCCCAACCGACCAGCCGCATGTCCAATGCCTAGGACCAATGGGCAACCCAGATCCAACCGATCTGATTAATGCAGAGGTTAACAGAATCCCCTTTAGAGCCCAAAATTTCTCTCTAAATTTATGGAAAGACACATTCCGATCTTGGCCCAAAACCACCAAAGGGTGGAAAGATTGGTACTTAAGGGTTAATAGATCAATGCAAGTATACTAGGCAGAACGAAAATTAGACCAATGCATTAGGCTATCCATTGCCGATATGCAGAAGAATGAATCGATGATGATTGCAGCTGCTTACTTCTGGTCAGACACAACAAACACTTTTATGTTTGGACATGGCCCAGCTACTCCTACACTTGTCGATGTCCACATGCTCACTGGCTTGGATATTTCAACTGCCGATGAAGGCTCCATTTATGATAGAAAATCTGAATATAGGGTGAACACCCGCAACATCGGCGGTTGGACGGGATACATTCAAGAATACCAGAAGACTGGGACACTTAACCAGAGGGAACATGCCACATTCTTGAATATGTGGTTAGAAAAATTTATTTTCTGTGGTCGATCAGTAGGACCAACCAACGCCATCCTCCCCGCAGCTGAACTTTTGGCTAATGGCGTAAGGTTTCCTCTTGGCCGATACCTTCTGAGCTCCACTTATCATCTTCTTCATCAAGTGTCTCAGAAACTTCTGCTTGGTGAACCCATCGGCAACCTAGGAGGCCCGTGGTGGTTTATCAACATGTGGCTGAATACCCATATGCACAAACGCTTGCAATGGGACTTTTTTGCCCAACAATTCCCATGAGAAATTGCTGAAGACCATGTGCTTGGGGATGATGAATCGGCAACATGCTCACCCCTTAATTTTGGTGAAGCCATAATTGTCCTTCCCGGAACAGAGGCCAATGAAGACCAGATCGGCAGATTCTTCCAAAACTTCTACAATGGTCTTTCTCGTGATCATAGGGCCTAGGTACCTTATATTGACGAGGACAACAGATTTCCCCTTCTTTTCAACTTTGCCGATGACACCCTGAATCAGGATAAGGAACTCATGATGGCCATCATTACTCCTAGGGCAATTCCAGTGAATACATTTGGTAGCGGGAAAAACACCAACATTTCATATGAATTTTACAACCCATCGGCAGTATCCCGTCAATTGGCTTTTGGGCAACTGCCAATCAAACTTTGCTTTGCCGATGTGATCAAACCTAGGGAAACAATCACCTGTGGAACAGATTGGAACAAGGTGGTACAACTCTCCCCCGATGCCGATATCATAGATGTTGATATATCCACCTGGATGCCAGTATCCTTCATCACCGAGTCATACAAGCAATGGTGGCGAGAGTGGAAGGAACAACTGTTTGCAACTTCTGCTCACACATATCGGCACATGATCGACCCTGAATATGCCATCCCTGACGGCGCAGTAAGTTTTTTAACTCCTTTTTGCTTTTTCCCTACATATATCAGTAACTGACTCTCGCATGACAGGTTAACAACCCAGCACCATCGGTGAGCAAAAGTGGGAAACCCTTCGATCTTCAGCCTATTTCCCCGATATCACCGATCGGCTACAACGCCCCCACCTTAACTGCTTTGACCCACCAGAAGATCCGTACCAAGACCATCACCTCTAAGTCCAGATTGGCTACAGCTAGGGCCACTCCATCGGCTGCTGCTACAACCTTGGTCAAGGCATTCAAGGTAACAACCTTGTTTATTTCTACTTATACCGATTACAAACTGTATTAACATTAATCACCAGGGGGTAAGAGCTGCCACTGGATCGTCATCGGCAATTCCTCTGATATCAAGCACCACTTCTTTTGACAAACCTTCAGAGGTATTCTCTTGACTTCTCATTTTATCCGTTAAATATCATACCTTACACTTGTCTTGCAGCAACAATTGGGTACATCGGCAAGCGTACCAGACGTCCAAGCTTCACAACCAACAAGTGCCGATGCCCCCCAGCCAATCGTTGCCGATGCCCAAGCAAAGCGCAAAGCTTTAACAGATGCCGAGGCACAGCCAAAACGATAAAGGTCCATGCCGATCCCTACATCTGCCCTAATGTCATCGGTCATCATACCTCAAGAGCCAACCACTGATGAAGTCACAGAGGACATCCCATCGGCAAGCTCAACTGATCCCTCACACGACACACTCCAGGTTGTTTCTTCCAGTCAAGCACAGGAAATTGCCTTGAAACAGGTAAACCGATTAACCTAGCTGATTTACAATATTCATACTTATCCTTAACCGACCTCCTTTTCTTTTTCTCAGGAACAAGACTCCCCAAACAGCCTATTCTCCTTCGCTATTGACATCTCTGACGATGACGGAGAGGAAACAAGTTCTTCCCTTGTACTGGGAACAATATCGGCAGAAACTAAGTCTAGGTTGGAAGCTCTCCTGAACTTGCTACAGCAGGATACCGCCCAACTGGTAGATGACTTGGACCCCACAAAGGCAATTTTCAAAACAATCCGTGGCCAGGTCCCTGCTGATGTTGAAGAAGTACTCTTCCCAGCAGCCCATTTAGAGAGTCGCCAATTACAATATCAACGGGCTGCCCAACGTATTGCCGATAGAGCAGCTCAGGCTCAACTCAAGGAAGAGATGCTACAACTGAAACAAATTGCCGATGAGAAGCACAAGGGCATTGGCAACTTGCAGACTTTGGGTGCTGAACTTAAGCAGAAAATCTTGGATTTATCAGCAAGGAAGATGGCTCTATTGGCTGAATTGAAGGAAATCGAGGCAGCTTTAACTCATGCTCAACAAGAAGAAAGCCAGCTACCCAGCGCCATCAAAACCCTTCAGCAAGAAAGAGATATCCAGGCTCGCAAAGCTTTGGCCATGAAGAAAAAACTCAAGCCCGTGGAGGGTAGCGCCGATGACGATATCAAAGAAATGGAGGAAGCCGAGCAAATTCGCCTGCGTGCGATATTAGCTATCCAATCCTTGTTGAACTTGTAATCTTGTTTATTGTATTGGCACTTTACGAGACATTGACATCCTTGAGTAATTCCAGCCGATAGGACTGTTATCGGCACTTATACTTTTATGCATCCATCTAGATACTAGGGTAATATTTCTTTAAATATTTTCCATTTAATGCTCTAGGAAACACAACCCCTTCGAGGGTTTCTAGAATATATGCGTTACCAGGAACAGACTGATTTATCCGATATGGACCTTCCCAATTAGGAGACCACTTTCCAAATTTTGAACTTTTGGTCCCAATCGGTAAAACTAATTTCCAGACCAGATCTCCATCGGCAAACTCCTTTATCTTCACCTTCTTGTCATACCATCTGGCTACTCTTTTCTTATTTTCTTCGATGCTAACTAAAGCCCCTAACCGATGACCCGCCACATCTTCCAACTCATCCTTCATAAGAGTACTATAATCATCGGCTGCCAGCTGATCTTGAGAACATATTCGCCTAGAGCCAACTTTAATTTCCCAAGGCAATACTGCATCATGTCCATATACTAACTGATAAGGCATTACTTTGGTTGCACCATGACATGACATCCGATATGACCATAAGGCTTCATTTAATACTGTATGCCACCTCCTAGGATTTTCTTCAATTTTGCGCTTAATGAGTTTGATGATCCCTTTGTTAGAAGCCTCAGCTTGACCATTAGCTTGAGCATAATATGGAGAAGAATTTAAAACTTTAATTCCCATACTTACAGCAAACTCATCAAATTCTCCTAACGTAAACATAGTGCCCTGATCGGTAGTGATAGTCTGAGGAATACCAAATCGATAAACAATATGCTCTTTCACAAAATCAATCATATTAACCGATGTCACCTTTTTCAAAGGAATTGCCTCAACCCATTTTGTGAAATAATCGGTAGCAACCAGAATAAATTTATGTCCCTTACTCGATGGCGGATAAATCTGACCAATGAGATCAATAGCCCATCCCCGGAACGGCCACGGTTTGATTATAGGGTTCATAGCCGATGCAGGCGCTCTTTGAATATTACCAAACTTTTGACATCCCTAACATCCTTTAAAATATTTAAAACAATCTTCAAGAATAGTCGGCCAATAGTATCCATTCCTTCTGATCATCCACTTCATCTTGAAAGCCGATTGATGCGCACCACACACTCCTTCATGAATTTCACCCATCAAAGTTTTCGATTCATCACTACCAACACATCTGAGTAAAACTCTATCTATAGTTTGATAATATAATTCATCATCGAGGAGCACATACTTGGTAGCTTGGAACCTTACACGTCTTTCAACCTTTTTATATAGATCCTTTAAATAATCGACAATCTCCTTTCTCCAGTCATCGGTATTAACTGCCGATGTTAGCACTTCCTGAATAAGTTGATACCCTGAAGCATGCTGAGCTAGTCGATTAGCTTCCTCATTATGCAATCGAGGGATATGTTCAAGACAAAAATCCCTAAATTCTTTCAACAATTGCACATATTTTTCATAATACAAAATTAAAGCTTCACTTCGGCATTCATAAAGTCCAGCCAATTGATTTATAACTAGCATAGAATCACCAAAGATTTCAACAGCATCGGCACGTATCTCCTTCAACAATTCTAACCCTTTTACCAAGGCTTGGTATTCAGCCTGATTATTCGTCGACGTAGCAACAATCGGCAATGAAAACTCATACTTCCTTCCTTAGGGTGAAATTAACACAATGCCGATACCTGCTCCTTCACCACATGTGGACCCATCGAAGAAAAGTGTCCAGGGAGCAACTTCCAAAGAGTCCACTGAATCATAATGCTGAGTGACCAAATCAGCCATCACTTGCCCTTTAACTGCCATAGTTGATTCGTAACGTAGCTCAAATTCTGATAATGCTAAAATCCACTTGCCGATTCTACCACTTAATATCGGCATCGACAGCATATACTTGACTACATCGTCTTTGCATATGACCGTACATTCGGCAGATAACAAATAATGCCTTAATTTGACACACGAAAAGTATAAACATAGACATAATTTTTCGATGGCCGAATACCTCGTCTCAGCATCCACTAGTCTTCTGCTCAAATAATAAATAACACGTTCTTTCCCTTCAAATTCTTGAATAAGAGCTGAACCGATAACTGTATCATCAGTTGATAAATATAACCTGAAAGGCTTCCCGTGTTGAGGTGGAACTAGCACTGGAGAATTTGTTAAATATTTCTTAATTTCATCGAGGGCTAACTGCTGCTCAGCTCCCCATAAAAATTCCTGATCGGCTTTTAATTTAAGTAATGGACTGAAAGCCTTGATCTTACCCGATAAATTAGATATGAATCTTCTAATGAAATTAATCTTACCGATCAAAGATTGCAATTCAGTCTTATTGGCAGGAGCAACCACCTTGTTAATTGCATCAATAGACTTCCTACTGATTTCGATGCCCCGCTGATGCACCATAAAACCCAAGAATTGACCTGCCGATACGCCAAATGCACATTTATTAGGATTCATCTTCAATCCATGCTTCCTTGTACACTCCAGTATCTTTCGCAGATCGGCTAGATGTTTTGTGATATCTCCAGATTTAATCACCACATCATCAATGTAGATTTCCACTAATGTGCCGATGTATTCATGAAAAATAAAGTTCATAGCTCTCTGATAAGTAGCACCGGCATTTTTCAAGCCAAACGTCATGACTACCCACTCAAACAACCCTACATGACCTGGACATCTGAAAGCAGTCTTGGGAATATCTTCTTCAGCCATGAATATTTGATTGTAGCCTGCATTACCATCCATAAAGCTGATAATCTGATGTTCGGCTGCAGCATCAATCAATAAATCAGCAATCGGCATTGGATAGCCATCCATCGGTGTGGCTTTGTTGAGATTCCTGAAGTCAATACAAACACGAAGTTTTCCATTTTTCTTATAAACAGGAACCACGTTAGAGATCCACTCTGCATATCGACACTGTCGAATAAACTTTGCCTCAATTAATTTAGTTATTTCGGCCTTAATATCAGGAAGTATATTAGGGTTGCATCGGCGCACTGGCTGCTGATGTGGCCAAAATCCAGATTTGATAGGTAACCGATGTTCAACTACCGATCGGTCTAATCCAGGCATCTCAGTATAATCCCAAGCAAAACAATCTTTATACTCCTTTAACACATCAATTATTTGCTGCTTACACTTGGAATCTAACTTAGCACTAATAAAAGTAGGTCTTGGCCTATCGCCATTACCGATATCTACTTCTACTAAATCATCTGCCGATGTGAACCCTTGACCTAATTTTCCATCATCGGCAAACCTATCCATTAAAATTCTTCTTCAGAACCGACTGCTTGGATCGGTGGAATTTCATAATCAGCAACTCTAAGGAACTCTTTTTCCCAAACTTCTCCTGATATGCATTTAGTTCGCTCATAAGTATCTGATTCTGCCGATGCGATGATATAAGAAGAATCACCAGGGACAACCTCAATCTTATCCCCAATCCACTGTACGAGGCATTGATGCATTGTAGAAGGAAGACAACAATTAGCATGAATCCAATCCCTCCCTAGAAGCAGATTATATGCACCCTTATCGTTAATAACAAAGAACGTCGTCGGTAAGGTTTTGCTGCCGATGGTCAATTCAACGCATACTGCCCCTTTAGCCGGCGACACATTGCCTTCAAAATCTTTCAGCATCATATCGGTTTTGGTCAAGTCTTGATCTCCCTTACCAAGTTTCTGATACATCACATAAGGCATAATATTAATCGCAGCCCCTCCATCAATAAGTACCTTAGACACAGGCTGCCCATCAACTCTGCCCTTCACAAACAAAGCCTTAAGATGCTGTCTCTTGTCATCGGTAGGTTTCTCAAAAACAGCCATCATTGGATCTAGTGTCAACTGAGCTACTTGATCAGAGAGAACAACTTCTTCCTCATTATTAGATAGTGCCAAAAATTCCATCAGCAACATGAATACCATATTAACATCTGCCGATGGACCCTTATTTTTATGTTTTACCTGCCACTGCTGATGACCGGACTTCTCATTGGAGGAATTTTCCTCTTGGTATAAATCCTCCTGACGCTCACGTTGCATCCTCCTTCTCTGTGTTTTTGTTAGACCCTCCGGGCACCATCGAGGAAACTTGGTTTTCCAAACCGGCTGATAACAGGTCCTAGTCGATTCCACACGGCGTATATTAGGGTCCCTGTAGAATATTTCCTCATCAGGAACTCTTGCATTTGCCATTTCCTCAAGCTCCTCTTGATTCCTTGGAAAACATCTAGCGCGTTTACCAAGCCTTTCATGTACACTAAGTCTGCCCCCCAGCCGATCATGTACTGATGCTCTGCTTCTAATCGGCTCATTGATAAGTAAACCCCGATTGCCAGGTTGAAATCTTCTTTCTGACCGATTGACCCCATAATAACCATTGCACTCAGGGCAATTTTCAACAGTTGGCAATTTAATACCTTCTTCCCAGCAATGGATAAAAAATGGGCACCTCCAATGATCTTTATGCCGATGTCATTCTTCCCGACGTTTTTCTTCTTGCTGTTGTCGATATCGATCATTACGCTGACGCCAACCCTCCTGCTGCCTTCGATGAGTAATCACAATGCCAGGTCGAGGAGGTTTTTTGGAACTACTGCTTTCTCCCAGCAATCCCTTACTTCTTGCATCATCGGTAGTTATCCGATGTTGGGGATCCACTGATGTATTTTTCTCAGCAGCCTCGGACGTCAATACCTTGGTCTTCCCTTTGGCCTCCAACGTATTTGCTGGAAAGGGGTGTTGATCAATTTTCATCGGCCTTTGGGCATTAGAAGTACCAAACTTAATTCTCCCAGATTCAGTAGCCGATTGTAACTGTTGCCTGAACACCTTGCATTCATTTGTACTGTGTGAAGTTGCATTGTGCCATTTGCAGTACAAGATCTTCTTCAACTCTTCTGCTGATGGGATCACATGATTAGGTGACAGCTTAATTTGACCCTCTTGAAGCAAAAGATCAAATATTTTGTCAGCCTTGGTGATATCAAAGGTAAACTTTTCTGGCTCTTTTTTACCAAAGGGACAAGATATTGGCTTTTTATTCTTAACCCACTCAGCTAAGCCGATAACTGGTTCTTCATCAGAATCAGAATCTCCTACTTCTTCAACAAATGATACCTTTTTATTCCAATTCTTTTTAGGTTCAAAAACCCTAGTATCTTGATCGGAGATCCTTTGCACAAGATGACTGAGGCTTTCAAATTCCTGAGAAGCATATCTGTCTTTAAGATGTGGCAATAACCCTTGGAAAGCCAGATCGGCAAGCTGCCGATCATCCAGCACCAGACTGTAGCACTTATTTTTTACATCTCGTAGTCTTTGCACAAAGCTCTCTACCGATTCATCATTGCGCTGTCTCAATTTTACTAAATCGGTAAGCTTCTTTTCATGGATTCCAGCAAAGAAATACTTATGAAATTGTTTTTCTAGATCAGCCCAGGTAATAATAGAATTTGGTGGTAATGAAATAAACCACGTAAATGCCGATCCAGACAAAGATGTTGAAAATAATCAAACTCTTAATTCATCTCTGCTAGCTGCCTCTCCACATTGAATAATGAAGCGATTGACGTGTTCCATTGTTGATGTATCATCCTGCCCGGAGAATTTAGTGAAATCTGGTACCTTGTACCGATTTGGGAGAGTAATTAAATCATATGCAGGAGGATACGGAGTCCGATAAGAATAAGTATTGACCTTGGGCTTTATCCCAAACTGATCCTTCATAATTTTTGCTATCCTATCGGCCCAAAAAGCATCAGCTTCCTGCTAACGAACTGGCTGAATTTCTATAGGAGGTACCTGCTGATATCCTTTCACATATCTTTGTGGCCCACGATCTCCAGCAATCGGCATATTTGCCGTTACTTGTGGTCCATTAACCTGTTGGAAAGGATTCATCGGCTGAGCTGTCGATGCTTGATTCTGAACACTAGCTTGCATATAACCTTGTTGAATCCCTGCAATCTGTTGATTTTGCTGAACTGTGTGTTGAACAGGTAACTGTCCTGACCAACCATTATTAGAACCCATCGGTACAAAACTCACCGATGGCTAGTAATTTGCTGATATTGTTGGATAATTATAACCAGCTTGAGGCATAAACTGAACCCTAGTTTGACTCATAACAGGGGCTTTCTGCTGTATCGGCAGTAAACTTGCCGATGGATTTGAACTGGGCGTTTGAACCGCAGGCATCTGGAAACCCCCTGGAGTTGGTTGCACAGTAGTTGTTGTGGCATATTGAGGCACTTGGGCCATCGGCGAAACAGCCGATGGTATAGGAGCTTTACCTACTGCGTCAAACATTTGAGGTAATCCAGGATTGAAAGCAGATGACTCCGGAGGCATACCATATCCCCACCAATTAGTAGGAATCTGGCTATTCTGAGACACAGGGCCTGACATAGCTGATGCCGATAGATCTATACTAAGCTGAATTCATCCTCCTGGTAGTACCGGATCTGATCGTACCGGTGTAGATTGAATATTAGGTAAGCCTGCCGATACTGGAGAAGAAGTAACTTCTGTACCCACAATGGCTGAGGGAGCCGATGGAGTATTGATAGATGCCGGCTCTGGTTGGTGATAGGCAGGCCCAACATAATGCGGTGACGCTTGTCCTCCTTTAAGAGTTCGAACCACAGCATTATGAACAGTATTGGACAACACATTAGAATGATTAATCAAAGCATGATTTACTGCAGAATTAACCATCTCTTGAAGTTTACCAGGGTTGGAATCAAAGGTAACCTGCCGAGGCAATGGCAAATCTTGCTTCTAGATAACTTGTCCACTCTTGTTCAGGCTAAACGATTTCAGACAAAGCTGCCTGTATTCTTTTACGGCCTTTTCCATAGCCTGCCTCTGTTCTTCCTTAAGATCTTCTTCTGATACCGCGATAATGTTCCCCGCATCGATCTCGGAATTGAACATATTGATCGGATTGATTGGTCCCACCGGGCGTGCCAAAAGATGTGTTGATGCAAAAGTGGATCTGCAAACACAAAGGGCTAATACCCGAATCGATATCCAAGGCGTGCCAGTCGATTTGACCTGTTAATCGACAAGGATGAAGATACGAGCACTTTGGTCCTGACAACAGCGATACGCCCGGAAGTCACAGCCAAGAGGTACTCACGTGGAACTCGAGGATCGCCGAAGCTCGCACTGAAGCGATGCAGCTCGCCGAATCAATGAGAACTCGTAAAGAGAAAATAATGCAAATTAACGAAGTCGCCGAAAAGTAAGTAGATGCAAATAGGAGTAAAAATTGGTTTTGATATTGATTGATATATCTATTTACATTGCCCCTCACTCCATATTTATACCCTGATCTAAAGAAACGCAACCAAACACAACTAGGACACCAAGCCCATATCTAAGGAAACACGTGACTCTTACATGAATCATACTCTAACAAATATAGAAAAAGAAATCAACTCCTATCTATTTCCCTGTCCGCCTTAATTACGATGGAAATCTCACTGTCCTTCCTCCCATCGGCATACCCCCTATCTCATCGGCAATAGTCTTCAAGTCTTCCCCCATCAGCATACTCCTTATTTCATCGACAGTAGTCCTCAAATCTCCCTTCATCGGCATACTCCCTGTTTCATCGGCAGTAGTCTTCAAGCCTCCCTTTATCGGCATCACCAGCTATCGGCAACCATCTTTACAAGCTGGCTTTCATCGGCTATCAAAGTATACAGTAACTTTCCCCTTGCCAATTAGTCCACTCTGAACATTTTAACACATGCAAAAAACGGTGTCAACAGAAAGATACATTCTGATCTTTGCCCAAAACCACTAAAGGGTGGAAAGATTGGTACTTGAGGGTCAATAGGTCGATGCAAGTACACTGGGCAGAACGAAAGCTAGACCAATGCATTAGGCTATCCATTGTTGATATGCAAAAGAATGAGTCAATGATGATTGCAGCTGCTTACTTCTAGTCAGACACAACAAACACTTTTATGTTTGGACATGGCCCAGCTACTCCCACACTTGCCGATGTCTACATGCTCACTGGCTTGGACATTTCAACTACCGATGAAGGCTCCATCTATGGCAGAAAATCTGAATATAGGGTGAATACCCGCAACATTGGCGGTTGGACGGGATACATTCAAGAATGCCAGAGAACTGGGACAGTTAACCAGAGGGAACATGCCACATTCTTGAATATGTGGCTAGAAAAATTTATCTTCTATGGTCGATCAGTAGGACCAACCAACGCCTTCCTCCCCGCGGCTGAAACTCTTGGCTAATGGTGTAAGGTTCCCTCTTGGCCGATACCTTCTGAGCTCCACTTATCATCTTCTTCATCAAGTGTCTCAGAAACTTTTGCTTGGCGAACCCATCGGCAACTTAGGAGGCCCGTGGTGGTTTATCAACATGTGGCTGAATGCCCATATGCACAAACGTTTGTAATGGGACTTCTTTGCCCAACAATTCCCATGAGAAATTGCTGAAGACCACGTGCTTGGGGACGAGGAATCGGCAACATGCTCACCCCTCAATTTTGGTGAAGCCATAATTGTCCTCCCTAGAACAAAGGCCAATGAAGACCAGATCGGCAGATTCTTCCAAAGCTTCTACAATGGTCTTTCTCGTGATCATAGGGCCTGGGTACCTTATATTAACGAAGAAAACAGATTCCCCCTTCTTTTCAACTTTGCCGATGACACTCTAAATCAGGATAATGAACTCATGATGGCCATCATTACTCCCAGGGCAATCCTAGTAAACACATTCGGTAGCGGGAAAAACACCAATATCACGTATGAATTTTACAACCCATTGGCAGTATCCTGTCAATTGGCTTTTGGGCAACTGCCAAACAAACTTTGTTTTGCCGATGTGATCAAACCTAGAGAAACAATCACCTGCAGAACAGATTGGAGCAGGGTAGTGCGACTCTCCCTCGATGCCGATACTACAGATGTCGATATATCCATTTGGACGCCAATATCTTTCATCACCGAATCATATAAGCAATGGTGGCGAGAGTGGAGGGAACAACTGTTTGCAACATCTACTCACACATATCGGCACATGATCGACCCTAAATACACCATTCTCGATGACGCAGTAAGTTTCTTTTAACTCCCTTCTACTTTTTCCTTTCATATATCGGTAACTAACTTTCTCGTGACAGGTTAACAACCCAGCACCATCTATGAGCAAAAGTGGAAAACCCTTCGATCTTCGGCCTATTTCCCCGATATCACCGATCGGCTACAACGCCCCCACCTTAGCTGCTTTGACTCACCAGAAGATCCGTGCCAAGACCATCACCTCCAAGTCCAAATTGGCTATAGCTAGGGCCACTCCATTGGCTGCTGCTACAACCCTGATCAAGGCATTCAAGGTAACAACCCTGTTTATTTCTACTCATGCCGATCACAAACTGTATTAACATTAATCATCAGGGTGTAAGAGCCGCTGCTGGATCGTCATCGGCAATTCCTCCGACATCAAGCACCACTACTTCTGACAAACCTTCAGAGGTATTTCTTTGATTTTACATTTTATCTGTTAAATATCATACCTTACACTTGTTTTGCAGCAACAAATGGGTATATCGGCAAGCGTACCAGATGTCCAAGCTTCACAACCAACAAGTGCCGATGCCCCCCAGCCAACCGTTGCTGAGGCCCAAGCAAAGCGCAAAGCCTTAACAGATGCCGAGGCACAGCCAAAATGACAGAAGTCCATGCCGATCCCCACATCTGCCCCAATGTCTATAATCGGGCCAGAATCAGTCGATGCAACTGAGCAAGCAGTTAATCCTCCTGTACAGGACATACCATCGGTCATCATACCCCAAGAGCCAACCACCGACGAGGCCACAGAGGATATCCCATTGGCAAGCTCAGCCGATCCTCCACACGGCATACTCCAGGCTGCTTCCTCCAGCCAAGTACAGGAAATTGCCTTGAAACAGGTAAGCTGATTGACCTAGTCGATTTATAATATTCATACTTATCCTTAACTGACCTCTTTTTCTTTTTCTCAGGAATAAGACTCCCCAAACAGCCTATTTTCCTTTGCCATTGACGTTTCTGACGATGATGGAGAGGAAACAAGTTCTTCCCTTGCACTGAGAATAATATCGGTAGAAATTAAGTCCAAGTTGGAAGCTCTCCTGAACTTGTTACAGCAGGATACCGCCCAACTGGTAGATGACTCGGACCCCGCAAAGGCAATTTTCAAAACAATTCATGGCCAGGTCCCTGCCGATGTTGAAGAAGTACTCTTCCCAGCAGCCCATTTAGAAAGCCGCCAACTGTAATATCAATGGGCTGCTCAATGCATTGCCGATAGAGCAGCTCAGGCTCAACTCAAAGAAGAGATGCTATAATTGAAACAGATTGTCGATGAGAAGCACAAGGGCATCGGCAACTTGCAAACTTCGGGCGCTGAACTTAAGCAGAAAATCTTAGATTTATCGGCAAAGAAGATGGCTCTATTGGCTGAATTGAAAGAAGTCGAGGCAGCCTTAACTCATGCCCAACAAGAAGAAAGCCAGCTACCCAATGCCATCAAGGCCCTTCAGCAAGAAAGAGACATCCAGGCTCGCAAAGCCTTGGCCATGAAGAAAAAACTCAAGCCTATGGAGGGTGCTATCGATGAAGACATCAAAGAAATGAAGGAAGCCGACCAGATTCGCCTGCGTGCGATATTGGCTATCCAATCCTTGTCAAACTTGTAAATCTTGTCTATTGCATCGGCACTTTATGAGACATTGACATCCTTGTATAATTCTAGCCGATAGGACTGTTATCGGCACTTATACTTTTATGCATCCATCCAGATACTAGGGTAATATTTCTTTAAATATTTTCCATTTAATGCTCTAGGAAACACAACCCCTTCGAGGGTTTCTAGAATATATGCGTTACCAGGAATAGACTGATTTATCCGATATGGACCTTCCCAATTAGGAGACCACTTTCCAAACTTTGAACTTTTAGTTCCAATCGGTAAAATCAATTTCCAGACCAGATCTCCAGCAGCAAACTCCTTTACCTTCACCTTCTTGTCATACCATCTGGCTACTCTTTTCTTATTTTCTTCGATGCTAACTAAAGCCCTTAACCGATGACCCGCCACATCTTCCAACTCATCCTTCATAAGAGTATCATAATCATCGGCTGTCAGCTGATTTTGAGAACGTATTCGCCTAGAGCCAATTTTAATTTCCCAAGGTAATACTGCGTCATGTCCATATACTAACTGATAAGGCGTTACTTTGGTTGCACCATGACATGACATCCGATATGACCACAAGGCTTCATTTAATACTGTATGCCACCTCTTAGGATTTTCTTTAATTTTGCGCTTAATGAGTTTGATGATCCCTTTGTTAGAAGCCTCAGCCTGACCATTAGCTTGAGCATAATATGGAGAAGAATTTAAAACTTTAATTCCCATACCTACAGCAAACTCATCAAATTCTCCCGATGTAAACATAGTACCCTAATCGGTAGTGATAGTTTGAGGAATACCAAATCGGTAAACAATATGCTCTTTCACAAAATCGATCATATTAGCCGATGTCACCTTTTTTAAAGGAATTGCCTCAACCCATTTTGTGAAATAATCGGTAGCAACCAGAATAAATTTATGTCCTTTGCTCGATGGCGGATAAATTTGACCGATGAGATCGATAGCCCATCCCCGGAACAGCCAAGGTTTAATTATAGGGTTCATAGCCGATGCAGGCGCTCTTTGAACATTACCAAACTTTTGACACCCCTGACATCCTTTAAAATACTTAAAACAATCTTCAAGAATAGTCGGCCAATAGTATCCATTCCTTCTGATCATCCACTTCATCTTGAAAGCCGATTGATGCGCTCCACACACTCCTTCATGAATTTCACCCATCAAGCTTTTCGATTCATCACTGCTAACACATCTGAGTAAAACTCCATCTATAGTTCGATAATATAATTCATCATCGAGGAGCACATACTTGGTAGCTTGGAACCTTATACGTCTTTCAACCTTTTTATATGGATCCTTTAAATAATATACAATCTCCTTTCTCCAGTCATCGGTATCGACCGCCGATGTTAGCACTTCCTGAATAGGCTGATACCTTGAAGCATGCTGAGCTAGTCGATTAGCCTCTTCATTATGCAGTCGAGAAATATGTTCAAGACAAAAATCTCTAAACCTTTTCAACAATTGCAAACATCTTTCATAATACGAAATTAAAACTTCACTTCAGCATTCATAAATCCTAGCTAATTGATTTATAACTAGCATAGAATCACCAACGAAGTATGTCGGGCTCATTAAGGACATGTACAACAATGTTGTGACTAGAGTTCGAACAAGTGATGGAGACACGGATGACTTCCCGATTAGGATAGGACTACATCAAGGGTCAGCTTTGAGCCCTTATTTGTTTGCTTTAGTGATGGATGAGGTCACAAGGGACATACAAGGGGACATCCCTTGGTGTATGCTTTTCGCGGACGATGTAGTGCTAGTTGATGAAAGCCGGACAGGAGTGAATCAGAAACTGGAGTTATGGCGGGAGACTTTGGAGTCCAAAGGTTTTAGACTTAGTAGAACTAAAACTGAGTATATGAGATGTGACTTCGGCACTACTACTCGGGAGGAGGAAGATGTTAGTTTGGAAGGTCAAGTAGTGCCTATGAAGGATACTTTTCGATATTTAGGATCCATGCTACAGAGGGACGGGGATATTGATGAAGATGTTAGCCATAGAATCAAAGCAGGGTGGATGAAGTGGCGGCAAGCGTCTGGTGTCCTATGTGACAAAAGGGTACCACAGAAGCTAAAAGGCAAGTTTTATAGGACGGCGATTAGACCTGCTATGTTGTATGGTGCAGAATGTTGGCCTACGAAAAGACGACATATTCAACAGCTAAGTGTCGCGGAAATGCGTATGTTGCGTTGGATTTGCGGTCATACAAGAAGGGATCGAGTTCGGAACGATGATATACGTGAGAGATTAGGGGTAGCGCCAATTGAAGAAAAGCTTGTCCAACACCGGTTGAGATGGTTTGGACATGTGCAACGGAGACCTCCAGATGCACCGGTGCGTAGTGGAATCCTAAGTCAGGATAGTAACGTGAAGAGAGGCAGAGGAAGACCGAAGTTGACTTGGGTAGAGGCAATAAAAGGAGACTTGAAAGGATGGAATATACCTAAAGACTTAGCCTTAGATAGGAGTGCTTGGAAGACAGCTATTCACGTGCCTGAACCTTGATTGTTTCTGTTGGGTTTCAACTCTAGCCTACCCCAACTTGTTTGGGACTTAAAGGCTTTGTTGTTGTTGTTGTTGTATAGAATCACCAAAGATTTCAACAGCATCGGCACGTATCTCCTTCAGCAATTCTAACCCTTTTATCAAGGCTTGGTATTTAGCCTGATTGTTTGTCGATGTAGCAACAATCGGCAATGAAAACTCATACTTCCTTCCTTGAGGTGAAATCAACACAATGCCGATACCTGCTCCTTCACCACATGTGGACCCATCGAAGAAAAGTATCCAAGGAGCAATCTCTAGAGAGTCCACTGTATTACAATGCTGAGTGACAAAATCAGCCATAACCTGCCCCTTAACTGCCTTAGTCGATTCGTAACGTAGTTCAAATTCTGATAATGCTAAAATCCACTTGCTGATTCTACCACTTAATATCAGCATTGACAGCATATACTTGACTACATCGTCTTTGCATATGACCGTACATTCGGCAGATAACAAATAATGTCTTAATTTGACACAAGAAAAGTATAAACACAGACATAATTTTTCGATGGCCGAATACCTTGTCTCAGCATCCACTAATCTTCTGCTCAAATAATAAATAACACGCTCTTTCCCTTCAAATTCTTGAATAAGAGCTGAACCGATAACGGTATCATCAGTTGACAAATATAACCTGAAAGGTTTCCCGTGTTGAGGTGGAACTAGCACTGGAGGATTCGTTAAATATTTCTTAATTTCATCTAGGGCTAACTGTTGTTCAGCTCCCCATACAAACTCCTAATCGGCTTTCAATTTAAGTAATGGACTGAAAGCCATGATCTTACCCGACAGATTAGATATGAATCTTCTAATGAAATTAATCTTACCGATCAAAGATTGCAATTCAGTTTTATTGGCAGGACCAACCACCTTGTTAATTGCATCAATAGACTTCCTACTGATTTCGATGCCCCGCTGATGCACCATAAAACCCAAGAATTGACATGCCGATACACCAAATGCACATTTATTAGGATTCATCTTCAATCCATGCTTCTTTGTGCACTCCAGTATCTTTCGTAGATCGGCTAGATGTTTTGTGATATCTCTAGACTTAATCACTACATCATCAATGTAGATCTCCACTAATGTGCCGATGTATTCATGAAAAATAAAGTTCATAGCTCTTTGATAAGTAGCGCCGGCATTTTTCAAACCAAACGTCATGACTATCCACTCAAACAACCCTACATGACCTAGACATCTGAAAGTAGTCTTGGGAATATCTTCTTCAGCCATGAATATTTGATTGTAACCTGCATTACCATCTATGAAGCTGATAATTTGATGTCCGGCTGCAGCATCAATCAACAAATCAGCAATCGGCATTGGATAGCCATCCATCGGTGTGGCTTTGTTAAGATTCCTGAAATCAATACAAACACGAAGTTTTCCATTTTTCTTATAAATAGAAACCACATTAGAGATCCACTCTGCATATCGACACTGCCGAATAAACTTCGCCTCAATTAATTTAGTTATTAGGGTTGCATCGGCGCGCTGGCTGCTGATGTGGCCGAAATCCAAATTTGATAGGTAACCGATGTTCAACTATCGATCGGTCTAATCCAGGCATCTTAGTATAATCCCAAGCAAAACAATTTTTATACTCTTTTAACAAATCAGTTATTTGCTGCTTACACTTGGAATCTTACTTAGCACTAATAAAAGTAGGTCTTGGCCTATCGCCATCACCAATATCTACTTCTACTAAATCATCTGCCCATGTGAACCCTTGACCTAATTTTCCATCATCGGCAAACCTATCCATTAAAACTCTTCTTCGGAACCGACTGCTTGGATCGGTGGAATTTCATAATCAGCCACTCCAAGGAATTCTTTTTCCCAAACTTCTCCAGATATGCATTTAGTTCGCTCATAAGTATCTAATTCTGCCGATGCGATGATATAAGAAGAATCACCAGGGACAAACTTAATCTTATCCCCAATCCACTGTACGAGGCATTGATGCATTGTAGAAGGAACACAACAATTAGCATGAATCCAATCCCTCCCTAGAAGTAGATTATATGCACCCTTGCCATTAATAATAAAGAACGTCGTCGGCAAAGTTTTGCTGCCGATAGTCAATTCGACGCATACTGCCCCTTTAGCCAGTGACACATTGCCTTCAAAATCCTTTAGCATCATATCGGTTTTGGCCAAGTCTTGATCTCCCTTACCAAGTTTCCAATACATCACATAAGGCATAATATTAATCGCAGCCCCTCCGTCGATAAGTATCTTAGATACAGGCTGCCCATCAACTCTGCCTTTCACAAACAAAGCCTTAAGATGCTGTCTCTCATCATCAGTAGGTTTCTCAAAAACAGCCATCATTGGATCTAGTGTCAACTGAGCTACTTGATCAGAGAGAACAACTTCTTCCTCATTATCAGATAGTGCCAAAAACTCCATTAGCAACATGAATACCATATTAACATCTGCCGATGGACCCTTATTTTTGTGTTTTACCTGCCACTGCTGATGACCGGACCTCTCATTGGAAGAATTTTCCTCTCGGTATAAATCCTCCTGATAATCACGTTGCATCCTTCTTTTCTGTGTCTTTGTTAGACCCTCTGGGCACCATCGAGGAAACTTGGTCTTCCAAACCGGCTAATAATAGGTCCCAGTTGATTCTACACGGCGTATATTAGGGTCCCTATAGAACATTTCTTCATCGGGAACTCTTGCGTTTGCCATCTCCTCAAGCTCCTCTTAATTCCTTGGAAAATATCCAGCACGTTTACCAAGCCTTTCATGTACACTAAGTCTGCCCCCTAGCCGATCATGCACTGATGCTCTACCTCTGATCAGCTCATTGATAAATAAACCCTGATTGCCAGGTTGAAACCTCCTTTCTGACCGATTGACCCCATAATAACTATTGCACTCAGGGCACTTTTCAACAGTTGGCAATTTAATACCTTCTTCCCAGCATTGGATGAAAAACGGGCACCTCTAATGATTTTTATGCCGATACCATTCTTCCCGACGTCTCTCTTCTTGCTGTTGTCGATATCAGTCCTTACGCTGATGCCAACCCTCCTGCTGCCTTCGATGGGTAATCACAATGCCAGGTCGAGCAGGGTTTTTGGAACTACTGCTTTCTCCCAGCAAACCCTTACTTTTTGCATCATCGGTAGTTATCCGATGTTGGGGATCCACTGATGCATTTTCTCAGCAGCCTCTGACGTCAATACCTTGGTCTTCCCTTTGGCCTCCAACATATTTGCTGGAAAAGGGTGTTGATCAATTTTCATCGGCTTCTAGGCCTTGGAAGTACCAAACTTAATTCTCCCAGATTCAATAGCCGATTGTAACTGTTGCCTGAACACCTTGCACTCATTTGTACTGTGTGAAGTTGCATTGTGCCATTTACAGTACAAGATCTTCTTCAACTCTTCTGCCGATAGGATCACATGATTAGGTGACAGCTTAATTTGGCCCTCTTGAAGCAGAAGATCGAATATCTTGTCGGCCTTGGTGATATCAAAGGTAAACTTTTCTAGTTCTTTCTGACCAAAGGGACAAGATATCGGCTTTTTATTCTTAACCCACTCAGCTAAGCCGATAACTGGTTCTTCATCAGAATTAGAATCTCCTACTTCTTCAACAAATGATACTTTTTTACTCTGATTCTTTTTAGGTTCAAAAACCCTAGTATCTTGATCAGAGATCCTTTGCACAAGATGACTGAGGCTTTCAAACTCCTGAGAAGCATATTTGTCTTTAAGATGTGGCAATAACCCTTGGAAAGCCAGATCGGCAAGCTGCCGATCATCCAGCACCAGACTGTAGCACTTATTTTTTACATCTCGTAGCCTTTGCACAAAGCTTTCTACCGATTCATCATTACGCTATCTCAATTTTACTAAATCGGTAAGCTTCTTTTCATGGATTCCAGCAAAGAAATACTTATGAAATTGTTTTTCTAGATCAACCCAAGTAATAATAGAATTTGGTGGTAATGAAATGAACCATGTAAATGCCGATCCAGATAAAGATGATGAAAATAATCGAACTCTTAATTCATCTCTGCTAGCTGCCTCTCCACATTGAATAATGAAGCGATTGACGTGTTCCATTGTTGATGTATCATCTTGCCCAGAGAATTTAGTGAAATCTGGTACCTTGTACCGATTTGGGAGAGGAATTAAATCATATGCAGGAGGGTATGGAGTCCGATAAGAATAAGTATTGACCTTGGGCTTTATCCCAAACTAATCCTTCATAATTTCTGCTATCTTATCGGCCCAAAAAGCATCAGCCTCCTATTGATGAACTGGCTGAATTTCTATGGGAGGTGCCTACTGATATCCCTCCACATATCTTTGTGGCCCACGATCTCCAGCAATCGGCATATTTGCTGTTACTTGTGGTCCATTAACCTATTGGAAAGGATTCATCGGCTGAGCTGCCAATGCTTGATTCTGGAAACCAGCTTGCATATGACCTTGTTGAATCCCTACAGCCTGCTGATTTTGCTGAACTGTATGTTGAATAGGTAACTGTCCTGACCAACCATTATTAGAACTCATCGGTACAAAACTTACCGATGGCTGGTAATTTGCTGACATTGTTGGATAATTATAACCAGCTTGAGGCATGAACTGAACCCCAGTTTGACTCATAGCAGGGGCTTTCTACTACATCGACAGTAAGCTTGCCGATGGACTTGAATTGGGTGTTTGAACCAAAGGCATCTGGAAACCTCTTGGAGTTGGTTGCACAGTAGTTGCTGTGGCATATTGAGGCACTTGAGCCATCGGCGAAACAGCCGATGGTATAGGAGCTTTTCCTACTGCATCAAACACTTGAGGTAACCCAGGATTGAAAGCAGATGACTCCGGAGGCATACCATATCTCCACCAATTAGCAGGAATCTGGCTATTCTGAGACACAGCGCCTGACATAGCTGATGCCGATAGATCTGTATTAAGCTAAACTCGTCCTCCTGGTAGTACCGAATCTGATCATATCGGTGTAGATTGAATATTAGGTAAGCCTGCCGATACTGGAGGAGAAGTAACTTCTGTACCCACAACGGCCGAGGGAGCCGATGGAGTTTTGATAGATGCCGGCTCTGGTTGGTGATAGGTAGACCCAACGTAATGCGGTGACGCTTGTCCTTCTTTGAGAGTTCGAACCACAGCATTATGAACAGTATTGGATAGCACATTGGAATGATTAATCAAAGCATGATTTACTGCAGAATTAACCATCTCTTGAAGTTTACCAGGATTGGAGTCAAAGGTAACCTGCCGAGGCAACGGCAAATCTTGCTTCTGGATGACTTGTCCACTCTTGTTCAGGCTAAACGATTTTAGACAAAGCTGCTTGTATTCTTCTATAGCCTTTTCCATAGCCTGCCTTTGCTCTTCCTTAAGATCTTCTTCTGATACCGCGATAATGTTCCCTGAATCGATCTCGAAATTGAACATATTGATCGGATTGATTGGTCCCACCGGGCGTGCCAAAAGATGTGTTGATGCAAAAGTGGATCTGCAAACACAAAGGGCTAATACCCGAATCGATATCCAAAGCATGCCAGTCGATTTGACCTATTAATCGACAAGGATGAAGATACGAGCACTTTGGTCCTGACAACAGCGATACGCCCGGAAGTCACGGCCAAGAGGTACTCACACGGAACTCGAGAATCGCCGAAGGTCGCACTGAAGCTATGCAACTCGCCGAATCAATGAGAACTCGTAAAAAGGAAAAATATGCAAATTGACGAAGTCGCCGAAAAGTAAGTAGATGCAAATAGGAGTAAAAATTAGTTTTGATATTGATTGATTTTTTTATTACATTGCCCCTCAATCTATATTTATACCCTGATCTAAAGAGACATAACCAAATACAACTAGGACACCAAGTCCATATCTAAGGAAACACGTGACTCTTACATGAATAATACTCTAACAAATATAGAAAAGGAAATTAACTCCTATCTATTTCCCTATCCGCCTCAATTACGATGGAAATCTCACCGACCTCCTTTCCATTGGCATACTTCCTATTTCATCGGCAGTAGTCTTCAAGCCTTCCTTCATCGGCATCGACAATAACATCTCCAACCTTATCGGCAACGCCCGAGTCTAAATCATCCTTTCCATCGATCACCACCACTCATCGGCAACCATCTTTACAAGCTGATTTTCATCGGCTGTCAGCGTATATAGTAACTTTCCTCCTGCCAATTAGCCCACTCTGATCATTTTGACACATGCAAAAAATGGTGTCAACAAGCGTCCCAAGTGGTTCGCTTGCTTGGGTCTTGGCCCCGTATGGGCTCGCCTATAGTCGTCCCTGACTCTATTGCCCTAGGGTGGCTATCGAAACCCTCAGGGGCCCAGCCTTTGAACCTCTAGACTGTAACGGGCTTGGCGCCCAGTTCCTTCGCCTGAAAGGAATCAGGTGGGGGATATTCCCTCCCCCCCCATCGGTTTCACAACAGCAGGCGCGCCTTTTGAGGTGATTTTCTCAAGGAGGCAGAATGGTGCCTGCCACTACAGTGGTCAGACGCGACGCCGTGTCAGCGGATGGAACCTAACTGTTCACGCGATTAATGAGGAAAAGGTGGGTACGTGGGCAGTAAAATCGGATCTGGATTAACTGTGCCAGATCTGAGGGAAACTTTCCTGATTTCGTCACCTACCCATTTTGCCTCCTTCCTGCATAAATACGCAATGAGCCTCGCCCCTCCCCTCCTTACCTTGCCTGCATTTGCCTTTGCCGCCCTTGAGCCATTGCTAGAATAGAGAGCGCCGGGGAGAAGAAGAGAGAGAGGCGAGGTAGAGAGAGCGAGAGAGGCTCACCGCCATAGTCGTATTCTCCATCGCACTCATGGCCGGCGCCGTTGCCATTGAGGAGGACCCTTGGGGTCAGTCCGACGTGTCTGTGGAGACGCTCTAGTCGCTCATCGACGATGGCCTTCTCCGTCCGGTTACTGACCCCAATAGGCCAGAGTGGATCACTCCGTCAGGCGAGCTAGAGCCGAGGCCACACGACGGCTATGTCATGAGCTTCATGTCCTTTCACGAGCGCGGCCTCGGCTTGTCGGTGGACCGATTCATGCGGGCGCTCCCACACTACTATGGCGTGGAGCTCCACAACTTCAACCCCAACTCCATCACGCAGGCGGCCATCTTTGTTGCCGTCTACGAGGGGTACCTAGGGATTGCTCCCCACTGGGAGCTATGGCTCCACCTTTTTTGGGCAGGGCATACCACCAAGCCGATGGGCATGTCGGGCATGAGGAAGGCGGTGAGGGCCAACGGCTGCACTCTCCAAGTGCGCTAGGACCATCAGCACCTTTACATCCTGGCCCAACTGGCATCAACAAATCGTCGTTGGTACACCAGCTGGTTCTACCTCTACAACGACGATGGCGGACTTCCCCCTACACCGGGCAGATCGTGGAGAGCTATCCAGAGAAGTGGAAGTATGGCATCCCAAGGGAGGATCAGCCCAAGCTGCAGCCGCTCCTGGAGGGGCTAGAGAGGCTACAGAGCCGCTACCTTATGGCGGCTATGGTCGTGGCTACCTTCCACCGCCGGAGGGTGCTGCCACTGATGGCTCAATGGTGGCGCCTATTCGAGATGAGACCGGATGAGCCAATCGAGGGCATCTGGATGTCCGCCTCTGATCTCTCCGATGAGGACATTCTTCGTTGGGTAAGGGAGACGGTGGAGGCGAAGCTGAGGAGTGCTGGCCTGACCCCCATCGTGATGCGCCCGTCATGGGGGTTCCTCTCCCTAGTAAGTCACGCGCCGCTGTAGCCCCCAAGGCCTCCTTGTTTCTCACTGTTGTTAGTTCCCTTACCCATGTTTGCCATTCCGACAGGGGATGAGGGACGTGCGAGCCTCCCCGCCACCCATTCCTGAGGTCGCAGCGCGGTGGGTGGTGAACCGGGCGCATGCCGAGGCACAGAAGAAGCAGAAGGATGCCGAGGAGGCAAAGCGCATGAGGAAGATCCTTGCGCGTGAGGGACTAGAGAAGCACCGACGACAGCAGAGGCAGGATGGTCTCCTGGTGGAGTCATCTCCATCACCGTCACTGTCGACGGAAGCTTCGGATGGAGATGATGAGAGTGAGGTGGGGTGGGGTCCCCTGGACCATCTTCCTGACGTCGAGGAGACAGTGCCCGGGGCATCGGTGAGCAGCCTGGTGCTCCTAGGAGGAGGAGGAGGAGACGCCTCGGGGCTAGCAATCGCCCGCCCTGGGGCCAAGGCTGACACGCCCGAGGCGCGGGCGTTGGGAAAGCGCGTCGTCAGCCCAATGGGCTCGACAGTAGAGGTGGAGCAGGTGATGGTGGGGGCAACGCAACTGCCCCCATAGAGGACCGAGGGTGTGCCAGGGCCCGTCGAGGACCGACATGCACCGGTGGATACAGAGGCCATGCCTCCACCGCCGCCACCGCCTTCGCAGAGGAGGGTCGCTGTGCCGAAGCGGTTGTAGCCTTGCTCGGGGTAAGCCTTTTTTCAGCATAGTTGCATCATCCTCCATTCATTCTTCGGTCACATGCTGACCCCGTAAGTATCTTGTCTTTAGCCGGAAGCGTCCTACGGAGGTGCCCGCCTTGGCGCCACTTAAGGCGCTCAAGGTGAGCCCTAGCTCCACCACCCACTGGGTGGTGGAGGCGCAAGCCACCATACAACGTGGCGTGGCATCGGTAGGGGCCGACCCGAAGGAGCCGGTTGCCCAAGGAGAGGCTGCCGAGGCGGCCCCGACATAGGCGGGGGAGGGAGCACCTCTACCCCGCAAGGCCGAGGCCCGTGGGTCAGATGAGGCCGAGGTGTCCTTCGTCATTGAGGCCACCGAGGTCGAGGCCCCCCGGACCTCTGAGGCTGAGGTGACGGAGGCCGGGGTGCCCAGGACCACCGAGGCCACGTTGGCGGGGGCTGGAGCCCCCGGGCCCACCAAGGCCACGATGGAGGAGTCTAGAGCCCCTGGGACCACCGAGGCCAGGGCGGCCGAGGCCGATGTGAGCGCGGCGAAGCCGACGGCCCAGGAAGTGGAGATGAAGAAGGTAGAGGCCTCAGTACCGCCCCTGGTCCAAGGCTTGCCACTGTTGCGGGAGAGCGCCCGAGAAGTGGAGGTCCATTCAATCTCCTCCGGTGATACTTCCCGAGAGAGGGAGGGGGCAGATGCCGAGGCGGTCAGCACCATGGAGCAGCCTGCTCCGGCCTCCGGCGAGGGAAGCTCGGCCCTCGTTCGGGTGCAACCTGAGCCCCGCAGATGGGACCACCCGCGTGTCTTGTGGTGGAGCCAGGACGACCCTGAGGGGGAGCCTTTGTTTGCCCTTGAGGATGTGGCCGAGGGGGGCGCTAGGAGACCTCCAAGCAATACCGCCAGCTGGTGGACCGGTCACTACGGACAACGCTGTCTGTCGTGGCCAACGATCTGCCTGGGGTCGCCCAGGTATGCGCCTCCCTTTCTCATGTGGTGTGGTCTTTTTCTGAGTTTTTTCGTAGTGCATGACCCCTGTTCTGCTTACTCAGGAGCTCGAGACCCAGTCCCTTAGGAAGTCAGTCTTTCTCTAGTAGGAGAGGGACGTCTGTGACCAGCTCTAGCGGCAGAAGGACCTGCTCGCTCGTGCCAATGAGCTTCTATCGGCGCAGAGCATGGAGGTGGAGGACCTCCACCTACGCGGTGCCAATATGAAGGCAGTGGCGGTGGTGGCGACTTAGGAGCAGGTCGCCCCCTTGGCGGCGTGGGTCAAGGAGTTGGAGGAGGAGCTGACCCGTGTGGTCGGTGATCAGTACGCCTTTAGGTCTCAGGCTGGAGAAGCCATGGCCTCTTTCAAGGCGCTTGCTGGATAGCTGGGGATGGAGCAAGGTGCGCACTAGCTGATGAAAGGTGCCTTGGATGAGGCCCTCAAGGTGGCTGAGGCTTCCTAGACCGAGGCTGTGGTCTAGAGGGGAAAGGCAGAGGGTGAGTCTTATTCCCCTTGTTTTATTTGTTTTTCTTGTGTTCAGCCCCTAACTCCTTGGTGTGATGCAGAGCTAGAGGAAGAGGCTTCTAGGGTAGCCGAGGCTTCTTGGGTCGAGGTCCAGTGTCTGAAGGAGAAGGCCGAGGCTTCTCGGGTCGAGGCCCAGCGCTGGAAGGGGAAAGCCGAGGCCTCTCGAGTCGAGGCCCGACGCTGGGAGGAGAAGGCCGAGGGTGAGTTCCATAGGCTTCCACCCCTATTTGGCTTGTTTTCCTTTGCGCTCAACCCCATTCCGTTTCTTTTGGTGCAAAGTTGGAGAAGGAGGTCACCCGAGCAGCCGAGGCCTCTGTCGCCGTGCAGGCGGTGCTTGAGACCAAGATCGGGGAGCATGACACGCTGAAGAGTGCCGCCCGTACCGCCTGTGAGGCCCTAGAGGTCGAGGGGGTCCAGTCGGGTAGCTCCCTCGGGAGCCGCCTGATTGCGTTGAGCGGCCAAGTGCGCGAGCGACTCCGAGGGGCGCTACACACGGGTGTTAAGCGTGCCCTGGCTGTCATCGCCTCGCACTACATCGGCATCGACCTCAAGGCCATCAATGATGGCTACGTCCTGCCCGATGATGACAGGGAGGCCAATGAGGAGGTCGTGAAGCTGATGGAGGCGGCGAAGGGCCCTGGCACGGCGCTGGCCAAACTATTCGAAGAGGAGGTGGTCCCTCCCACGCCATCCGCCGATGCTGGAGACCTTGAGCCTTGACCTGGGCCCAAGAGGCCATGTAATTAGATTAGGGATTATGTTACCCTACCATAACGCTGGTGGCCATCGACACCTTTTTAAAGTAATCATGCATCTATGCTTCTTTAATCGTTTTTCATTGTATTTTCGAGCCTCTGCCCTCTGTCTTGTCTCTGAACAAATCTCTTGCAAAAAACTTCCTCAGAGCCTAAGCTGCCCCTCGAGCAAAAGGTGGTGAGGGAGTGTCATAGCCTGGAGGCGTAGGCCGTCTCATGACTCAGCCAACCTTTTGGCCTTGAGACAGTCTTTCAGTCCTTAGTTTTTTCACAATCGATTTGTTAGAGCATGCTAGGGAGTTTGGCGTAGGAATTTTTTTCAAAAAATGACTAAAAAATGGTGTGTGGGACTTAGGGGGGAGTCCCCCCTTCTAGCCCCTGAGGGAGGCTCAGTTCTGCAGAGGTAGAGCTGAGTCACCCTTATGGTGTTATCGTAATGCCGAGGCCCGTGATGGGATCAGTGGGTTTCTCAAAAAATTAGAACAATTAAAGAACGCTTCTTAATTGTATTTTGAGAAATAATGTATACAATGCTTGGGAATTTAAGGGTAAAAGCGATGTAGCTATTCTATGTTCCAAGCGTTGGTGAGGATTTTGCCCTTCTCGTTGGCTAGCTTGTAAGTCCCAGGCTTCAGCACTTGAGCAATGATGTACGGTCCTTCCCATGGCGAGGTCAGCTTGTGGCGGCCCTTGTTGCTCTGCCTCAGCCTCAGCACCAGGTCGCCCACCTTCAGGTCTCGACTTCGAACGTGCCGAGCTTGATAGCGTCGTAGAGCTTGTTGGTATTTGGCTGAATGTAGCAGCGCAACGTCTCGGGCTTCCTCTAGTTCGTCGAGGGCGTCCTCATAGGTAGTGCGGTTGATCTACTCGTCGTAGGCCCAAAGCCTCGAGGAACCATACTCCAAGTCAGTGGAGAGGATGGCCTCAGCCCCATAGACCAGGAAGAACAATGTAAACCCTGTGGCTTGGCTCAGGGTATTCCTTAGGCTCCAGATGACTGACGGGAGTTCGGCAAGCTATTTCTTGCCAAACTGCTTCAACCGGTTGTATATTCTCGGCTTGAGGCCCTGTAGGATCATGTCATTGGCACGTTCTACTTGGCCATTTGTCCTAGGGTGTCCCATGGCCGACCAGGCCACATGGATGTGGTGGTCGTTGTAGAACATCAGGAACTTGCGGCTAGTGAATTGCATCCCATTGTTAGTGATGATGGTGTTCGGAACCCCAAACCTATGGATGATATCGGTGAAGAACAGCACCGCTTGCTCGGATTTGATTTGATTGATTTGATGAGCCTTGATCCACTTGGAGAACTTATCGATTGCTACCAACAGATAGGTGTAGCCCCTAGGGGCTTTCTATAGAGGCCCAACCATGTCTAGCCCCCACACGGTGAAGGGCCATGTAACAGGGATGGTTTGGAGGGCTTGGGTCAGGAGGTGCGTTTGCCACGCATAGTACTAGCATCCCTCATAGGAGCGTACTAGCTTGGTGGCGCTGGCAACCGCCATCGGCCAGTAGAACCCTTGGTGGAAGGCATTTCTGACGAGCGTCTGAGGCGCTGCATGGTGCCCGCAGGCCCCTACGTGCAAGTCCCAAAGTAGGGCTTGGCCTACCTCGGTGGTGATGCATTGCTAGAGGATGCCAGATGGGCTTCGCTGGTACAACTCACCATTGCTGAGGACGTAAGTCTTGGCTCGTCACGCAAGCCATCTGGCTTTGGTCCTATCTGTAGGGAGCTCTCCTCGAACAAGGCAATCAAGGAACGGGACCCGCCAGTCTATGCCTTGGTTGCCCTCGGGAGGTTCCGTGTTGGCTTCCATCACCTCGAGCTCGGCCGAAGGGGTCTCGGCGATGGAGGGGGACTCAAGCCCTGCGGTGGGCTCGACCGGTGGGCCCTCTCCTACCACCGAGGCATAGTCGATGGAAGGCTTGTGGAGGTCTCTGGCGAAAACTTTCAGGGGGACCGGGGCCCACACCGACGCCATCTTTGCCAGTTCATCCATGGCCTCATTGAATTTACGCGCGATGTGGTTGAGTTCGAGACCGTCGAACTTGTCTTCAAGGTGACATACTAGCTTACAGTACGCCTCCATCTTGGGGTTGTGGCAGTTTGACTCCTTCATCACTTGATCAACAACAAGCTACGAATCGCCCCATATGTCGAGACACCGTACTCCAAGTTCGATGGCGATCTGCAAGCCATTGACGAGGGCTTCGTACTCAGCTACGTTGTTGGAGGTGGTGAAGTGGAGCCCAATCATGTAGCGCACATGTACTTCGAGGGGTGAGATGAAGAGCAGACCCGCGCCTGCCCTGGTCTTCATTAGGGACCCATCGAAGTACATGGTCTAGCATGCCGCCTGGACTTGGGCAGGAGGCAGTTGGATGTCGGTCCACTCTACCATGAAATCAGCCAAGACCTGAGACTTGATTGCTTTCCAAGGCGCAAAGGTCAGGGCTTCCCCCATGAGTTCGATGGCCCACTTGGCTATCCTACCCAAGGCCTCTCAGTAATAGATTATCTCTCCCAGGGGGAAAGACAACACCACGGTCACCGGGTGGGACTCAAAGTAGTGTCGCAGCTTGCGTCGAGCCAAGACTATAGCGTAGATCAGCTTTTGGATGTGGGGGTAGCATGTTTTGGTCTCGGAGAGTACTTCGCTAATGAAGTAAATAGGTCGTTGGATGGGTAGAGCATGCCTCTCTTCCTATCTCTCCACTACTACGGCCGCGCTGACCACTTGGGTCATTGTGGCGACGTAGAGTAAGAGGGCTTCACCTTCGGCTGGTGGTATCAGAACGGGAGGATTGGTGAGCAGTGCCTTGAGCTTGGCGATGGCTTCTTTGGCCTCGGGGGTCCAAGAAAAACGTTCTAATTTCCTCAAGAGGTGGTACAGGGGCAAGCCTTTTTCGCCAAGGCATGAGATGAAGCGGCTTAGGGCCGCAAGGCATCCCATGACCCTCTGTACTCCCTTGAGGTCTCGGATTGGTCCCATGTTGGTCATGGCCGAGTCCTTCTCTGAGTTGGCCTTGATGCCGCGTTCTGAGACTATGAATCCTAAAAGCATGCCTCGGGGGACCCCAAAGACACACTTTTCGGGGTTAAGCTTGGTGCCTTTTTCCCTGAGGCATCTGAAGGCTACTTCCAAGTCGCTGACAAGATCACTGGCCTGCCTGGACTTGACCAAGATGTCGTCCACATAGGCCTCGATGGTCCGCCCGATGTGCTCACCAAAGACATGGGTCATGCACCGCTGGTATGTGGCCCCTACGTTTCTGAGGCCGAACGGCATAGTCATATAGCAGTACATGCCAAATGGTGTGATAAAAGAAGTCGCGAGCTAGTCGGACTCTTTCATCTTGATTTGATGGTAACCGGAATACGCATAAAGGAAAGATAGGGTTTCGCATCCCATAGTGGAGTCAACAATTTGGTCGATCTGAGGTAATGGGAAAGGGACTTTCGGACAGGCTTTATTCAAATCGGTGTAGTCTACACACATCATCCACTTCCCATTTTTCTTTTTGACTAACATAGGGTTAGCTAATAACTCTAGATGGGACACTTCCTTGATGAATCCGGCTGCCAAAAGCTTCTACACCTCCTCGCTGATGGCCTACGCTTTTCCTCATCGAATCGGTGCAGGTGCTGCTTCACCAGCCTAAAGCCGGCCTGGATGTCTAAGGCATGCTTGGCGACCTCCCTCAGTATGCCTGGCATGTCTGAGGGACTCCATGCGAACATATCGGCATTCGCGTGGAGAAAGTCGATGAGCACGGCTTCCTATTTGATGTTGAGGGTGGCACTGATCCTCAGCGCCCGGTCGTCGGGGCAGGTGGGGTCGACTGAGATGAGTTTGACGGCCTCCGTGGGCTCGAAAGTCCCGGCGTGATGCTTGGAGTCGGGCACCTCGCTATTGAGTTGGTCGAGGTTGACAATGAGGGTCTCGGCCTCTACGATCGCCTCAGCGTACTCGATGCACTCGATGTTGCAGTCGTATGCATGCTCATACGTGGACTCGATAGTGATGATGTCGTTGGGGCCCGACATCTTGAGCTTGAGGTACGTGTAGTTGGGGACTGCCATGAACTTGGCATAGCACGGCCACCCCAGGATGGCGTGGTAAGTTCCCTTGAACCCAACCACCTCGAAGGTGGGGACCTCCTTGCGGTAGTTGGAGGGAGTACCGAAGCAGACGGGCAGGTCGATGCACCCGAGGGGCCACGTGTGTTTTCCTAGCACAATGCCGTGGAAAGGTGCGGCGCCACCCCAGAGCTACAACTGGTCGAGCTCCAGGACCTCTAGGGTGTTGGCATAGAGGATGTTGAGGTTGCTACCTCCGTCCATCAATACCTTAGTGAGCCGGGTCTTGCCGATGATGGGGTCGACGACAAGTGGGTACTGCCCGGGGTTCGGGACATAATCATGATGGTCGTCCCGATCAAAGGTGATTGCCTCCCAAGACTAGTTGAGGTACCGGGGAGCGGCCACCTTCACCGAGAAGACCTCCCGGTGCTCTCTCTTCCACTGGCGTGCCGTGAGGCACGCTGAAGGCCCGTCGAAAATCATGAAGGCATTGTGTACTTTGGGGAACCCGTCATCCTTGTCGTCGTCCTTGTCGCCGACGCCCCTCCTCTTAGCATCGTCGTCGGGGATCCTGAGCTTGGCGTAATAATGCCGCAGCATGGTGCATTCTTCGAGGGCATGCTTCACCGGGCCCTGATGGTAAGGGCAGGGTTTCTTGAGCATGTCGTCGAAGAGCCCGAGGCCTCTGGGGCCTCAGGGATTTTTGCCCTCTGCGGCCATGACTAGGCCAGCCTCGAGGACTTCCTGCTTCCCCTGGTGACCCTTCTTCTTTTTCTTGGGGAGGTGGGGAGCCGAGGCCCCAGGGGCCTCATCCCTCCACTTCCCCTTGGCATCGTCGTCGGGGAAGATGGCTCCAACAGCCTCTTCGCCCGAGGCGAAGTTGGTGGCGATGTCGAGGAGTGTGGCCGTCGAGGTTGGTACGTTTCGGCCCAATTCTCGAACCAGGTCTCGGCAGGTGGTGCCGGAAAGGAAAGCTTGGATGATTTCCGAGTCACCAACGCTTGGCAGCTCAGTGCATTTCTTGGAGAAGCGCCGGATGAAGTCTCGGAGAGACTCTTCTGGGCCCTGGCGACAACTTTTGAGGTCCCAAGAGTTCCTAGGGCGCACGTATGTGCCCTGAAAGTTCCCAACAAAGACCCTTACTAAGTCACGCCAGTCGTGGATTTGTGAGGGAGGGAGATGTTCAAGCCAGGCTCACGTCGAGTCTGATAGGAACAAAGGGAGGTTGCGGATGATGAGCAGGTCATCATCAGTGCCACCTAGCTGACAAGCCAGGCGGTAATCAGCTAGCCAAAGTTTGGGATTAGTTTCGTCGCTGTACTTTGTGAGGTTGGCCGATTGCCGAAATCGAGCCGAAAAATGAGCAGCGCGGATGGCTCTGCTAAAGACTCGAGGACCAGGTGGCTCAGGGGAAGGACTACGGTCTTCCCCACTATCGTAGCGGCCACCTCAATGCGGATGGTAGCCTCGGGTGGGCCCCTCATTATCGTGTCACCGTCGCCTGCTGACCACTTCATGGTCGCCCTGTGCCTCACGTTGGTTGCCGAGGAGGTCATGCAGCAAGGGGAACCTATTGATCGTCAGTGCGCAAGCGGGTTCGGGACGAGCCGAGGCCTCCCTGTCCTACCAAGGCAGTGCCGTGGGAAGGTCTGAGGTGCCTCCACGCTGTCGGTAAGCGGAACTCTCGGCCTGCTGTACCGCGGCGGTCTCGAGGAGATCCTGGAGCTCGCCGTGGACCCGTCGCCCCTCCATAGAAGAGGGCTCGGGCATCGTTCGGACAAGCATTGCCATAGCCACGATGTTCTGGCTAGCGTGATTGAAGATTGGGGGTTGCTCACCCCCTTCGTCGTCGTTGATGCGGTGGTGGACATCGTGGCCCTCTGTCGGGCTCCTCCGCCATCACCACAACCCTACTGCTCCTACTCGAGAGTGTCTCAAAGCTGCTGCAGAAGGAGTTGATCTTGCTCGACCTTGGCCTCAAGCTCACGGAGCTGCTACAAGTCCAGGCGTCGAAGTTGTCTGAGGGCGAGGCTCTCATTCTGCGCTGCTGGTGGGACAACATGTGAGGGTGTGGTATCGCTCACTCCCTAGCGAAGTAGGGTATGGTTGCCTGCCCCCTTGTCCTCATCGCCCATGCTCAGCATCCCGAGTCCAACGTGGAAGCACTCACGAGTGGGATCGTAAGTGCCTTCGTCGTTAGAGTCGGAGTAGCTGAAGCAGTAGTCGCTCGTGGCCAGGAAGCGACGCATGGCTTCAGGGTTGCGAAGTCCAGAGAAGTCCGTTCCAGCCCATGCCTCGTCCTCCTCTAAGGAGTCAGCGTGGGTGTGAGTCGAAGTTATGGTGCCGAAGTCAAGGGCGAAGCATTGGTGGCGTCCTGAGGGCTCTGCGTGAGCAGAAGCGTAGACGGAAGCATAGGTGGTGGCGGCATTTCTCAACCCGAAGGGCTACGGGGATGGTGCCATCGCCGGGCTTTGCTCTGCCAAAGTCGACTCCCTAGGACGTGGTGGGGCAGAGCTTGATGACGGGGCATCGTCGTGCGCCAAGGCTCAGGATGGATAGGTCCCCAACCAGGGACCTTGTGCCAATAGCAGGGCATGGGATACCGGTGGAGGGCGGTGTGTCGCCCTATGTTCATGTGGTGTCGGGGTGGCCCCGCTCGCATCGTGCCTGGCGAGCGCGACGAGAGCGGCCGCCCAGGCGCCGCCTGCGCCTGGGCTGTGGGTGCGTGATGTCATCATCGGTCGGTGGGGCTCAGGGAGTGAGAAGTACCATATCGTACTCACATCCTAGAGACATGAACTCTAGACTCTCAAACCAGATCACCGTGCTGAGACGCAGTGGTCGTACGGGATCTACCATCTAGAACTTGTTAGGGAGATGAAGGTGACACATAGAACCCCTACCTAGCACGCCAACTGTCGGTGTTTTGGACCAGCGGGCCCTCAACCAACTAGTGAAAATGTGCTGCGTGCCCCTAATCCTGGATGGTGATGCAAAGAGACACAAGGTTTATACTAGTTCGGGCAATGAGTGCCCTACGTCCAGTCTAAGAAATCGATCTTGTATTCCTTGCATCGAAATGCTTGTAGTAGGGGGGTTACAAGCAAGGCGAGAGAGGGAGCTAGTCCTAGGTCTCTGCGTGGAGCAGCGTGGATTGCTTGAGATATTGATTTTAGGCGGTGGGGAATCGAGTGCGTTACAGAGTCTCAAGCGTGTGTTCATCTACCTCACGAACTCGTGAGCCTCCACTCCTCTCCCTAGAAACGGCCCCGGTCTCTCCCTTTTATAGTTGAAGGGGGGGATAGGGGTGGTACATGTGTTAGCTACGTGGTGTCGTGCGAACAGAGGCAGCATGTCTGAGCCCTGTAGCCTGTTACTATGGCGGCATGGTTGATGGAGTGGTCTTGCCCTTGAAATGCTAGAGCAACGCGCCGGTCACATCTGATCTTGTGTGACGTGGGAGCTCCAGTGATAGCTTGACGCAGGGCCTGGCAAGCGACATGCTGGTTGTTGTGTGTTGACCGCGTGAAGAGCCGAGGCTCAGTTGGTGCCAAGGCCGAGCCATCATGGGGGGGGGGGCTCAGCGGGCGTGAATCCCGAGGTTGCTAAGACCCTGAAGTAGACTGCCGAGGCGTGGAGGGAGCAGTTGGTCCTGTACACTAATTCTGAGGCTACAGTGACCTAGACTTGACTCCGCACGCCGCGTTGCTCCTAGAGCAGAGGTTAGGTAGCACAGTGTAGTACGGGCACCGGTCGTGGGCGCAGTACCGAACACAGCGGCCGGTAACCCCTGCCCTATCCTATCCTGGACGATATGGTGCTGATGCGACTGACGTCTCGTCGGCCACTCTGCTGTGTCGAGCCGTTGTTTAGCTAATATCGTCGGAGCGGTTGAGCGCACCGGTCGGACATGACGTCTTGTTTGAGAAGTTGGTCGAGGCGGAGGTAACGGGGTTGTTTTGCCGAGCCGGCCTTGAGTTGAGGCGGAGAATCAGCGTCTCGTCCGAGGCTATACGCACGGGGCCTCGAGCGAGACGAAGAATCGGTTCCCCAACCAAGGCCTTTCGCACGAGGCCTCGAGCGAGGCAGAAAATCGGTAGATCGTCTGAGGCCTCTCAGGCGAGGCCCTGAGCGAGGCGAAGATTTGGTAGGCCGTCCGAGGCCTCTCGTGCGAGGCCTCTAGCGAGGCAGAGAGTGGGTTGCCTCAGACATGGCCGGGGTTTAGCCCATAGTTGTCTCTTGGCTTTGATTTTGACGGGGTCTAAGCGATTTTTTTGATTGTTGCTTAGGGGACCCCTTCTCGTGGTACCCGACACCTTTGTCTCTCAATCATGCTGAGGTGTTGGCTCACATTGTCTTAGTCTTAGAATTGCATGAGCAGATTATTATGAAGCAAAGGCAAGATACTTTAGAAATTCCTCACATCTGGATATTGATTGCCGAAGGGCGTGTCCCTCACTTTAGTATTGATGAGCAAGATGTAGTGAGGTACAAGGATAGATTGGTGGTTCCATCAAATGAGGAGCTAAAAGGAAGATTTTGAATGAAGCTCATCATTCAAAATTGTCTATCTATCCTGGCAGCAACAAGATGTACCATAATTTGTGCCACTTGTACTGGTGGTCCAACATGAAGCAGGATATCACCCAGTATGTTGCAGAGTGCGACACTTGTGGGAGAGTTAAAGCAGATCATATGCGTACACTAGGATATTTGCAGCCCTTGCCCATTCCTGTTTGGAAATGGAAAGATATTTTCATGGACTTTGTTGTTTGTTTGCCCCGCACATCCAAGGGCTATGATTCAATTTGGGTCATTGTGGACCGTCTCACTAAGTCTGCTCACGTCCTTTCGGTGGACACTAAATATACAACCAAGAAGTATGCTCAGATATATTTTGATCAGATTGTAACCCTACACGGAGTTCCCCTTACTATCATCTCTGATTGAGGGTCAGTTTTTGTCTCTCATTTCTAGGAGCAACTTTAGCAATGTCTTGGTACTCGTCTCCTCAGAAGCTCAGCTTATCATCCATAAACTGACGGCCAAACAGAAAGGGTAAGCCAGGTACTGGAGGATATGTTGAGAGCATGTGCCATTTCTTTTCTGGAGAAGTGGGACGAATGCTTGAACTTAGCTGAATTTTCTTACAAAGCATCCGCATGGCACCATTTGAAGCTCTATATGGAAAGAAATGTAGGACACCAACTAACTGGGTTGAAGTAGGAGACCGTGGATATTTTAGGCCTAATTTCATCAAAGAGGCTCGAGAGCAAGTAAGCATTATTCAGAGTCACTTGAAGGTAGCTCAGAGCCGACAGAAAGCTTATACGGCCAAGCAAAGAAGGCCTTTGCAATTTGCAGTTGGGGATTATGTGTATCTCAAGGTGTCTCATATGAGAGGGGTGCATCGGTTTGGTATCCATGGCAAGCTAGCCCCTCGATATGTGGGTCCTTACAAAATTTTGAAGCAGTGTGGCCCAGTTGCTTATCGTCTTTAGCTTCTCGATATTTTATCAGCGGTACATGATGTGTTCCATGTATCCCAATTGAAGAAATGTTTGCGGGTGCCTGATGAAGCTATGGAGATTGAAGGAATTCCCCTCCAGCCTGACTTGACGTATATTGAGCATCCCATCAAGGTCTTGGATGAAAAGGAGAGAGTGGCAAGGAACAATGTGGTAAAGTTCTACAAAGTGCAGTGGCAGAACCACTCTGAGGATGAGGCCACGTGGGAACAAGAGAGCTATATCTTAAAGCATTACCCCATCTTCTCTCTAGTTTAGATAGGTAGCTGCTTACATTGAAATGTAATTCTTATCTCTTTTTTCACACTAGACACATGAAATCTCGGGTCGAGATTTTGTTTTAGGGGGTAGATTTGTAACACCCTCGGTGTTACACTGTACAGTCTTTTGCTAAAACACTGCATGAGTATCATAATTGTGTGTACATGTGTGTGATATCGGGTGTAAAGCAAGGTACGTAACTTGAAACGTTCATCGGAAATGCGAAACGAATGTTATATTTCATGTCGCGATACATCACTTAGGGTTCTAAATGAATTTTTATTGAACAAAAATACTATATAATGCATATACGAAACTTTAATAAAGTTTGTAGTACAAACTTCGTAGGTGGCGATGAAATACTTGCGATCGAGAACGGAATTCCCTAGCTAGCATGGTTGGTAGCATGAAAATCAAAGTTGACACGAATCCGAACAAAAACTTAGTCAATTTTCGTAAGTCGGAAAATCGTTCGACGAAGCTAAGTTCAACAATTTTTGTAGGAGATTTGAGTTAAGTAACAGTGGGGTGTTAGGGCTTGTTTCAATAGTTTCACAGACCCTCTTGAGTGTAGAAAAACTGGTTTGGCATTTGAATCATCGAGTTTGATTTTTGAAACACTTTAAAAGTCGTCCATGGCACGTTACCGCTGGTTTCTGCGTCTGGGTACGGTCACCCTGCTCGGCACCCGGCATTGCCGTGCCGGCTGCCCGACGTGCACGTGCACGCATGCCCGCACGCGTGGCTCCGCGCTACTGGCCACTGCCACCTGCTACCGTGCTCTGGCACACGACTCACACACACACACGCCCGCTAGGGCCCGGCGAGCCTGGCCGCTCTGCCATCACCATCGCTTCAAGCTGCGTCCCGGTCACGCTGCGCTCCGACCGCCGCTCGTCGGTCACTGCTGCCGCTGACCCTTCACGGCTGCACGTGTGTGGGCTTGCCCCGCCTACCTTCGCCATCACGTATGAATTGGATTAAGTATTGTAACTCGTTCTCATTATTGGATCCTTGGGAAAAATGTGGATCTTTCGGGCTCTCCCTTGGGGTGTGCCCGACAGAAACCACCCGATGTAGCTTGCTTATGGGGTGCTTAGTGTCTGGTCGAAGACGAGCGCCTTCGTAAGTGCGTTATTTCGGACGGTTCTTCCACATCTACTAAGCTACCGGTCAAAGGCCGACCAACACTTCTATTTATAGCCCCATGGGCTAAAATAGCTATTACTCCTTCACTGGGCATTTTTTGGGATAACCGGACGCGCAGGTCGTGTGCACCGGACGCATCCGATCACTGTATGACCGCCACGTGTCCCATTTAAACGAAGTAGCCATTATCGCCCAATGGCAATCGGACATGTCCGGTGTGGCTGACCGGACATAGGAGGGGCAGCGTCCGGTCGAGTCCAGAGAGCTCCCATAGCCGCTAAACTATGTCCGGATGCAGGAGGGGCAGCATCCGGTAGAGTCCAGAGAGCTCCCAGAGCCGCTCAACTGCGACCGAACGCGTCTGGTGCGGCCGACCGGACACGCCCCTTCGTCCGGTCCTCTCTGGACCAACACCCGCGCCCCACGTCACCACGACATGATGCTGAACAGTGATTGCTCAGCGTCCGGTCACTACTACGAGCCAGAGTCCGGTCACCACGGCAACTCTGTCTGCGTCTGGCTAAAATAACGGACGCGTCTGGTATCGATATCGGACGCGTCCGATCACGTCGGGAACACTGTCGCCTGAGTCAGATACCGAACGCGTCCGGTATACATGTCGGACACGTCCGGTCACCCCGTGACCAGCGCATTTAACTCATTTTCTTCACCAACTTCTTTTCCTTTGCAAATGTGCCAACACCACCAAGTGTACAATACCTTGTGCACCTGTGTTAGCTTTTCACAAACATTTTTCAAGGAGTTAACCACTCAACTTGCCACGCCACTCGATCCTAGCGACGGATGCAAAGTTAGATCACTCGAGTGACACTAGATGACCAATATGCAAACAAGTTTGCCCCTCTTGATAGTATGGTCATCTATCCTAAACCCGGTCATCAACTTCTCTACACACCAATGACCAGTGAAATAAAATGCCCTAGGTTATACCTTTGCCTTGCGCATTTCATTCCATCTCCTCCAATGTTGATGCAACACATGCACCAACACGATCAACAATGATATGATCCACTTCATATCATCACGTGACCGTGTTGGTTCATCGATCTTGACTTCACTTGCTTTTCACCGTTGCCTTTGTCCATCGGCGCCAAGTCTTGCTCAAGCTTCACCGCTACGCGGTCCATCGCTCCAAAGCCTCCGACTTGCCCTTCACTCTTGCAACCGGTACATCAAGCCAAGTCTTGTCTTAATCTTCTTCACCTTGATTACATGACTCAATGTCATGTTTCATGTGCAATGAACTCCTTCATCATCACATGTGTGAGCTTTGCAACATCTCCGAGCCATTTCCACCGTCATGGCATATGTTGCTCATACACATGTACATATGGACTAATCACATGTGTATCTCACATAAACACAATTAGTCCACCTAGGTTGTCACTCAATTACCAAAACCAAACAAGGACCTTTCAAACACAAATCAAGAGATTATTGAAGAGTTAATATTAGTCCACACATAAAACGACCATCGTAGATATGGGATCCTTAGGAATGATTGTCAATGCATGTACAGTCCAGTATGTATGTACTATGTACTTGCCGCAATTGTCCTTTCTTCTTCCAATACTGTGGAGCTGAGAGAAACTGTAGGATAGAGATAAAGTGTGTCGGTCATGCGTGGCCCAGTTCCACCCTGCACTCGCGCTCGTCCTTGCCCCACCCCCACCTTCTCCCCCGTCGCCCCTGGCCAGCAGCTACCTCGTCGCCGGTCGCGCCTCCCGCCCCTGCCCTCCCCTAACCTTCCCCGCCATGCGCCTCTGCCTTCCTCACCCCCGCCCCCACCACCGGCGGCCGGCGGCAAATCGCCTCGCCTCGCCTCGCCGCGCCACCCACCTCCTGTCCCCGCAAAGTAGTTTTCGCAAAAAAAAAACAGAGAGAGACAGACAGAGAAGCAAATCCTCCATTTTTTTGGCGACTAGCAAATCCTCATGGTTGGTTTAACTGCATTCGTCCAAGTCCAACCCAGCTCACGGATTACATTAAAAAAAACTCAGGCAATCAGCAGCGGTAAAAGGAAGCATGTGATCGTCCGGGTGGCCCATGTGTCCAGGTGCGGTCGACGAGAGGTGGCCAATCATCGCCGCCTTCCCTCTCCTCTTATCCATGATCACCAGAACAACGATCCGGCACGGTCAGATATGCCTTCACGCCCTTCACGTGTTGCCGCCTGCCGGCTGCCGCATCCGCACGCAAACTGGGACGCCCGGGACCGCGAACCGATCGAACAATCATCGACGGGATGCGCGCGCGCGCCGCCAGGGAGCCGAGGAGCCGAGCCCAAGTACTCCGTACACAGAAGCAGCGCCGGCCGGCGGGCTCCGTGGTTTGGTCTCTGCGCGTTTTTTGGCGGTCAATGGCCAATGGGGGTACCGGGCACGTGACGTCCGGAAGCCTGCGCCGCGCACGCCAGTACTGTTCGCGTGTTTTGAGTCGAGGAGCTCCGATCCCGATCCCGATCCCGATCCGTACTGTGCGGAGTCGCCCAAGTCAAATCAAATGATCGACGAGTTGTTCAGGTCAGGTCACCATCCATCAGAATTTTAGGGCCTGTTTGGTGGAGACCTGAAGGACTTATCTGGCAAAAAGTGTTGTCTGAGAGTTGTCTGGAAAGTTGATGATTTTTGTCTGGTTAGGCAAGTTTGAAGAAGGTCTTGCCTGAGAGTTGTCTGGAAAGTTGATGATTTTTGCCTGGTTAGGCAAGTCTGAAGAAGGTCTGTTTGGTTGGAGACCTGTGCCTGAGAATGTTAATAAGAGGAGATATTCATAATATCAATGTGTTAACTGATGTCTGTGATATATAATTAGCATATAGCTTTTGCAGTTTTACTAAAAGATATATTTGTATAAATATTTTAATTAGTTAAATAAACATAGAATTATTTATAAATCTAAAAACGTTATTTTAATTAGATTTATTTTAGATTATTAAGCTAATAAAATAGAAATAAATATGTATTTATATTAAATTAATCCATAATGGTACACGTTTGCCTTAATAAAACAGATAGCTAATGTACTTTTGCCTTAATTATAAGTAGCTAATGCACGGTAGTTAAATAGCTAAAGCAATTAAATCAGTCATTGGAGTAGTACTGATCCAGGCAAAGAAGCAGCAGGAGCCAGGCGACCATTTTTCTACGCCTGGAGATGCCTGGGGCAGGCAACCCACCAGGTCTGCAACCAAACAAGGTGCAGTCAACTTCCAGGCAAGTTACAGGTGAGGCATTTTTCTCCCAGGGTTCAATCCAAACATGCCCTTAATACCCGTGGTACCGTCTGGCTCAGGTAATCAGCGCGTTTCGGCTGGTTTAGCTTGTAAATGGAAGTACTCTGATTGATTTAGTAGGAGAGAAAAATATTATTTATTAACAAATAAATTATAACTTATAAGTTAGATACGAGCGAACGGACCGGCGCCCGAAACGGACGTTCCCAAGCACGAGGTGGGATCTACTATCGATGGTCTGCTGGTCTCCACCGGTGCACGCTCGGTACTACCAGCCTGATCGCTTGCTCGTAAACGATCGTAAATTTTCAGCCGGGAACAGTATTTTTCTCTCACACCAAACCAGCCAGCAGTAAATAATCCACGATACGATACGGCCTCCCGAACAGGCTTTACGCAGGAATCAACGAGTGTTTATGTAGGGCCGCCGTACGCAGAGGTTGCTTGCCACCTCACGTTGGTCGCCCATCTGCCCGTGCCTTAGAGAGCCACGACCAAGGCCTTGTTTAGATGCCACTAAAATTCCAAGTTTTTTCACTCTCTTTCCGTCACATCAATTTTTAGCCGCTTGCATGGAGTATTAAATGTAGGTAAAAAAATAACTAATTACACAGTTTAGTTGGAAATCACGAGATGAATCTTTTGAGCCTAGTTGGTCCACGATTGAACAATATTTATCAAATAAGACGAAAGTGGTACTATTCATCGGTTTGAAATTTTTTTAGCATCTAAACGAGGCCCAAGAACGAAGACCCTCTGACGTTGAGAGGAACAGAGCAGCAGGTGGCCGACAAGTCTAGCGGCACAGTGCAAGTACAGCTCCTAGATCTGACGTTGCAGCCTACGAGTACTAGGCACCTGAAATGGAACGCAACGCAACTTGCACAATCGTATGCACTGTAGCGCTCCATGGACCATGCATGATCATTTGAGCAGATCCGTCGTCCGTCCCGGATTGAGCGGCCGGCCTGCGGCTCGTGCTGGTGCCAATTCACTCACCGGACCGGAGGGCGTCGCTCACGAGAACCGAAATCAGTATACGCACTGTACGTAGTAGGCACATAGACTTAGGAAGTGTTTGGTTCGAACTACTAAACTTTAGTAGCTACTAAATGGTTTAGTCATTTTTAATAACTCCGAAGTTACTATAGAAAACTAAAGCCCTTTTAGTAGCTTTTAGTCATAGCGTTTGGTTAAAAAATTACTAAAGTGACTAAAAGCTACTAAATTTAGTAGTTACTAGACGAACCAAACAGGCCATTAGCAACAATAGTTAGCATCCATTCGGGATTTCGGGTGTTTGAGCAACAATAATTAGCATCCGTACCAGCATCGGGTAGGCAAGCTAACCGGCCGTGCTCCCGCACGTACCACCACGACGTCGCTTCCCGCTCGTCCGCGCGCGCCGGTGGCTGCCGCCGCACGTACGGAAGCACGGGGCGGCGTATACCGCGCAAGCAGACATGCTGAGAAGCAACGTGCGTTGAACCGCGCGGCGGTGAACGTAACAGCATCGCGCGCCCGGGCCTGTAATGGTAGTTCATGATCCCAGAGTTACCAAAGGAGAAAGGCGAGAAAAAAACAACAACCATCACCAACTGCTGCTACAGGGATAAACCAAGCCACAACCCCCGCGACAGAGACATGTCAATGGTTGTCGATCATAGTACCACCAGTAGGCAAAACGTCGATGAACTCCAATCCACATGCGACTGTAAGGCACTGAGTTAAGGTGATGGATGACAGTCGTGATTCACATCTTCTATGGAGATCATCCGGGATCCAGTCGCCTTCCACCTACGCCTCTAGAGAGAAGGAAGCCTTAAGGGTTGGAGGACCGACGATTGGAGAACAAGGAGATCCTAAGAGAGGGGATCATGGTTCCGCTAACCCGGCATATGGTGAGAAGATGCATCAAGTAACATGAAGGACATCAGAGCTGGGACACTAGCAGCAGCCATCATCCTGTAACCAGCTTGTGCCCCCTAATTAGGAGGTGTGAGCAAAAAAAAAAAAGACCCTACACAAGAGTTGTGGTTAAGCCCGAGACGACCCTCCACGCGACGCCCAGAACTAGGATGCGACATCAATGATGCCATCGCCACCGGCCCCAGGGAACTGGAGCTAGGCTTTCACTCAAAGATATCCTACAGCTACATGGGTGGAGAGGCTGTATCGACGCCTCCAAGAAGGTTAACGGCACCCAAGGGCGTCGCCGTCGATAGCACCGACAAGTCGGGCGTGGCTTTCGCCTAGGCTCTCGAGCCCATAAATTGTAGGTCACCTTATCAGACTAGGAGACCATGGCACGACGGCGCACCCATGTCCCCACTGCTTCAGTTCTTGTTAGCTCGCATAGGGCAGCAGGGAACGTCGCGGTGGTTGATGGCACACGGCATGATGGCACGTCCACATCCCCCACTGCTTGGCTCAAGCAGTGGGGGTGTGGGCGTACCATCGTGCAATGTGCCATCGACCACTGCGACGGATCATTTTTTCACGACGGAGCACTGCCCAGCCTTCGGTTCAGGGTCCTCCTCCTCCATGTCCGAATCGCATGGCTTCTTCTAGTCACGTGCCAGCATCGTCGCGCACGGGCACTAGTTGGTGAGGCCGTGAGGGGTCCTTGGAGTTAACACTGTGGGGGGGGTATTAACCCCTATACCCTTACGGCTAGGCTTGGGTCGGCTTAGATCAGGGGGTCCGGCCCACTAGAAGACGACGCGCAGCCCGAGCAACCTGTTCGGAATCCCGCGCAAGGAATCAAGGCGGATTTGGAGATCAAGCAAGATCCTGATCGGTTAGAATAGGAATCATTATCCGGCCACCTATAGCAATTGTAACTGGCTAGGATTAGTTTCCAGATCTGTAACCCTGCCCCTCGAACTATATAAGGCGGGCAGGGGACCCCTCTAAAAAACATCTCTCATTGACATACAACAATACAATCAGACGCAGGACATAGGTATTACGCCTTTACAGCGGCCGAACCTGGATAAAATCTTGTGTCTGCCTTACATCACCATCTTGTTTGTAGCTTGCGCATCTGTCTACCGATAATCTACTACCTTGGGCATACCCCTAGGTAGACTGTCGACCATATTTCAATGACAATGTGTTTTTCGGAGGAAGTGGAGTTGACACATTGGCCGGGACCAAGTGGAACAGAATAGGACAATTCTCTTTTTATTTAGTGTTTGATTCTCGAGTGCGATTGATCCATCTACAAAGGGGAGTTTTATCTTCATAATCGGCATGTTCGCTGGTTAGTTTCTAGGCTGATAAGTCCGACTAGTGCTGGTTTGTTGTAAGAGGAAAATACTATTGGCTAGCGATAAGCAAAATTACCACGACAACAGCAATGACATCGTATATCCGTGTATGCATATATAAAAGAGTACAATTTTAATACAATAGTGGAAGCTCAGTCAAGGTACGTACAAAGTCTAATTTTAAAATATATTAGAACAGATAACGGATGCTATATGTTCTATGATAACGCAAAAACACATGTTCGCTAGTACCAGAAACGAGAAAGAAAGGGACGAAACGGGGCTATCAAAACCAAACATTCCTAAAAATGGTTTGCACGGCTCCAAGCGAGGAGGTTTTAATTTGGCAATGTTTCGGTAGTCCCGTTAGCCACCATAGCCAGCAACTGTCGATGTCGATGTTTTTACCACCACCGCCTGGGATAGCCGGCGCGTCGCAATCTTATCCATCGGTTATCCAATGATTCAAGTTCTAGTAGCCTACTAGTAGGAGTAGTAGTAGTAGACTACAATGCCCTTTTTTGTCATGCGACATGAGAACCTCGCGATCCACGAGCTGCGATTTTTTTTATTTTTGATAAACACGAGCTGCGAGTTGAGTCGCGCTCTTGGAGTGCGTTTTCTCAGCCTGCGGCCGACACGAGAACATCGCATTTATTTCCCTGTACTCCCTCTTTCTTAAAAAGACCATCAGCATGTTCGGTTAGCTGGTTCGTATCGTTGGTTCGTATCGTTGCTGGTTCGTGAAGAAGTACTGCTGGCTGGTTTATGTGAGAGAAAAATATTGTTCCGGCTGAAAATTTATAAGCCACAGTCAAACGAACAGGCTGCATTGTTTTAAAGTAAAACGGGATAAATATTTGTTCAGATTTATTCTTAAAATAACACTTTTTTAGAATGCAAGAGTACTCCATCTGTCCCTAAATGTGTGTCGTCATGTTTTGCGTGCCAATAAGTTTGACTCGATTTATAGAAATTACGTGCTACATCTGTGTATCTAAATAAATTTATTAAAAAACTAGATTTAAATATCTATCCAATTATATTAATTATATACTATAAATATTAATATTTTTTAATATATATTTAGTCAAAGTTATTTATTAGGAAACGAAAACGACAAACATCTAGGGATTTGCTACATTTACCTGTACATGGACAGCGATAACGCAGCCTCAAATCGCTCTACCTTAAGTTTGCAACGATCTATCTGGCCCTTGCTTGCATCACGATCTCCTTGCTGACTTATCAGATTTGCATTCGATCCGGATGCATTTATATGTAATAATCTACAGTACGTAATGTATTATATATTATACATACAAGCCGTCGATGACGGGAGCGAGGTCGTCGCTCACGCTTAGCAGGCTCGAAGAATATCCTTACGTACGTGATTGCGAGATGCGTACGTAGACCAACTCTGCACCATTTTTCCCTTGCATAGAAAAGGCACAAACACACATTTGCAATATTATAATTTCCAAAGCACGACGATTCAACTAGCCCCGTGACTAAAATATTTGCAGCATCACGATCTCCCTTCTCCATTTCATATCATAAATACTACAGCGACATTGCCCAGCTAGCAGCCTGCCAGCCTGGACGGATGCGCACGCGCCCACGTCACTCCCGGTCTTGGGTTGGGTCCGAACTGCCCCCCGGCCCACGGCGATGCAATGATTGGGAGTACTAGACGATTTCTGAGGTGACATGAGAGCTGATCCAATCCACAACTGACAGGATGCAATGCAAAGAACCCTGAAAGGCTCCCGACCAAGGTCTAGATTAACAACTGACAGGTGCAATTATTCAGAATAAACTAACGACATGGAAATCAGTACTGCGAATAATAATATAAATATACAGCAATCTGGATCCACGCAAGTCATTGTGACGCAGGAGCAGAATCTACGAGTAGAAAATGGCACAAGCGAAGTCATGTGACGCCACAGGCAGAATCCAGTAAAATTTCAGAACAGCTCTATTGGACTAAGGATTTTGAAAATCATTTACCATTTTTTTTGTTTATTTTTACTTTTTTGTTTTCCAATTCTAGTTTCCATCAAGCACTGTTATTCTCTGGCTGCTTCTTTTCTTTAGTGAAGAGAACATGCACTGTCTTTTTTCTTTAAAGAAACTAGATGTTGGACAGAGTTAAAAGGTTTGACCTAGGACATATCTAGGTAGACTTAACCTGTTCGGCTGACTGGAAAAACGGCTGATGCTGATGATGATTTGTTGTGAGAGAAAAACACTATTATTTTACTGAAACGGTACGACTGATAAGTTCAAGCGACCAGCTACGAAATTTTTTAGAAAAATGACAACTTAGAGGCAAACATGGCTACGTTGATTGAAAACCACACTAAAAATGGATCTTGGGGGTCAAAATTGAACACTATCAATAGCTGAGGTACCATTTAGATGATATCGGAATTCACGGACAAAATTTGGCAAATAGAAGAGTTAAGTGGTCAAAATAGACTTATTCATTTTGAAATCAATCAGATGCCGCTAGAGTTTTTTATTTTATTTTTTTAAAACATCAAGCATCTGCCTTTTCCTGAATAGAACTGAATCTCTAGTTAGCTTGCTGTGCTTGCCCACTCTTAGCAGCCTTACTTAAACAAGGTGTGGTTGGGGGCAAAAACACCACTCTAAACAAGGTGTGGTTGCTGCTCACAGAAGGCACAAAGAAGCTTGCTTGCAAGAAGAAAAGGAAAAAGTTTTTTTTATATAAAAAACACAGATAAGACACAAAAGACATACATGTATGTTGCCGAAGTCACAATATCGCAATATGGCATCCCATTCGCAAGTAGGATACATGTTGCCGAAGTCGCAATATTACAACATCGCATCCCATCTGCAAGTAGGGACGGTGGCTGCTCGACTCAAAAAATAAAACCCCAAAAAATAAATAATAATAAAATGGAATTAACTACTCCACAGTCTACAGTACCGTTGATGCGATGTCAGCATTGTTATCTATCGAAACACCATATAATCTATATCTATACCAAATACAGTCTAATATTAAAGAGCGATTAAACGTGCACTGACTGGGAGCAAGAGCAACAATAATGATTCCCGGTACTTTGGGCCTATCAACCGGCCCATCCCGTGTAATTGCGATGTCAGGTGCTAATAGCATGGCCTAAACAGGATAAAAAAAAACTTTAACCATGGTAAAGTTCATCTAAACTTCCTTCTTGCAAGCAAGGCTAACTGATCCATTGTAAAAGGAAGACTTGCCTGAGTAGATACATTTTGAATTTTGAAACGCTATTCATCTAGCTCACAAATAAATTACATTCAAATACCAACAGCCCACGGTACAAGCGGAGCATACCGCACGGTCCCTTTTTGAGGAATTCTACAGGCCTCACTCTACAGTTCCTCTATATCTGTTAATTTCATATCACTGAAACACAGATCCGGCAAAAATGAAGCAATAACGGCTGCCTGAATTATGTCATGTACCACAACTGAAAAAGAAAACAATGAAAGAATGCTACTCATCTATGCTGAAACAAGGCCAAGGTATCCTGCCAACAGAGATAAGAAGCATGATATCATGTATGCACCCGCCACAATATAAGGTTCCTTTATGCCTAACAATCTGAGGTAGTAATGTGAGGGACGGATTTTCAGGGGATGTCTGCTTGTTCCGCAGAAAGAATTTGTAGCCATATGAAAAGGAACATGAGCACCAAAAGAAATTAGACCATATGGTTATGTTCTGAATTGAGAAGGTCATGACCCTACAAAAATGCAAACAAATGAAACAAATGCTAGTTGAACTTTGACAGCAGTACCCTTGATTCTAAGTAGACCACAAATATAACTCAAAACATTGGATGATGGTATGCTATAATGCTACACATAAAATCCGGTGATGCAAACTGATCAGAATGCACATATAACGAGGGATATGTGACAGAAACAATAGCTTTAGCTTTCAGCGGGAAATAGGAAGAAGGAGCAGAAATATGCAAAAAGCAAAGTCAGATTAGTTATGTTTGTCTTAAGTTATGCTGCTCACTGTTGTAGAAACGATACTAAAAGGGCTTTCATCACATCCTTGGCAAATACTTTAAATTCCAATATCATCACGCAATGAACAAGCATTCAGGGTTACGGTCCACAAAGATGTGGAGGATGACACAAACTAGTTGGTCCAGACTCCAGAGTAGCGATCAACAAATGGACAGATGCAAACGCAGCATAATGAAGCATGAGCACTTTTAGAATTGCAACCATTGAAGTGAAGTAGTCAACAGAATGACGCTCCTGCAATATTGCAAACAGTAGCTCAATAAAGAAGAGACTGCATGCTATTAACATTGGAAGAAACATTCCACTGCATGATGCAATTGTGGCAACTGCTCCTCCGAGTGCAAAAGAACCAACCCGGCTCATAACTACTGAGGCCCTATATCTGTTGTGAAAAAGAAAGCCAATGCAAGCACCTGACATTGATGCTCCAAAAACACTGAATTCTGCAGAAATCATGAAAATCGAACTATGTTACAACTTTGAAAAACTATTATCACATGATCAATTAAAAACTCAAAAAGACAGTTCCCATCCACAGGACCCTTTTGTGCAAGGAAAAGCTCAAAAATTGTAATAACAACTTGACAAAAAAAAGGACTATTTCTAATCTTGATTTTTTGGTGCACCTACTAATATTAGGCATGCGAATGACAAGGCTCAGAGGTGCAGTCTGCTAGGAGGCTAAATGTAACTGTTTTTCTGTTGATGGAATACAGGACCTTAAAAATCTTTGGACAAAGTTAAAGCTAGGACCCATCATATTTCATGAGGAGAAGCTACTATGCTATAAAAAATAAAATTTGAATTGATAAACTCAGAATAACTTAGGAAGCTGAAGAGTTTACCAGAGCAAATCGGGAGAGCTGCAACAGATAGTCCTATGAGTGCTAAAGCAGCAATACCACCAGCCAAACCATCAAGACCATCAACCAGTGTTACTGCCGGCCCCATCGAAAGTGAACATGTAGCAGCCAGAACCATATATACTTTTCCAATAAGTGCAAGGCCAAAAGGAGGAGGCAGAGGAACCAGAAATTTCCTTCATTGATAAACTGGAATCAATCAAGCTGTAGATGGAGTAAAGCATATATAAGTTACACGAATGCTTACATGTTATATGGTGTTGAAATATCTGCAGAACCCAACCAGATAGAGAAGTAAATGCCAGCAACAATCTGCAAAATACACAAGATAGTAAGAAAGTTCAATTCAATGTAATAGGAAAGGACAGCATATTTTCACATTGACACTTTGGAAAAGAACAACTCACTTGAACCAAGAACCTTATCCATTGCGGTATTTTATGACTGCCATCTGACGCAAGACTCGAAATATCATCAAGCAACCCAACCATCGCAAATATGAGGGTAATCATAGCTGCTCCATTAACTCCATTCGAGTTGTAACCAACCTCTCTTTTGCCACAAAAATACCAACAGGAACAAAGAATAATCCTCCCATTGCCGGGGTTGGCTTTCTACTTGACGGAGAAACAGACTTTCCTCTCCTCCGGAAATGGTGGATCTTCAGGCTATCAGCGACTGGTGCAAAAAGAAATCCAGCAAGTGCTGATAAAACTACTGATATTAAAAAAGGGCGTGTCAAGTAAAAGGAGTCCAGTGGTAGTCTAACAATCTTCCAAGAACACCAGTCGACAAAGAAAAGTAATATTGCTAAGAAAGCAACCAGTCCAACATTATTCATCAGCCCTTGTTGAGTTCTGGGAATCGATGTAAAGAACTTAGTTAGAGCCTAACTAAATCAGATGGAAAAAAGCTTATCTGTCCATATTAGTAGCATGGCATACTTTCTGTTTCATTTACCACGACAAACAAGAATTGCAACATTCCCTTGAGATATAGTATTAAACCTGGAAGATAGTAGCATACATGCTCTTATTGTACTACTACTACTACTACTACTACTACTACTAGGATAGTTCAATAATTGCTACGCGTCCCATAAAAAAATAACAAATAGCCATATTCCTATTTTGGTACATTACTTTGTCCATATAAGCATCTGAATTATTGCACATATGCCTCTTTCACTGCCAACCAAAAGATGCAAAGCTGCTATTCTACAGCCCCTTTTCCAATACAGAAAAGAAGGAAAACTATAATACACACCTCAAGTACTCAACCACTAGATTTTAGGATTGTCTTGAAAGCTATTTGTTTTTCAAAATATGGAAAGCTAATTGTCTTAGCACTCTTACCTACTCTTCTTATGCCCTTTGTCAATTGTGGCGAGCCTATGGGCAGCTATAGTTAGTGCGCCCTCAGCCCGGTTCTTGACTGTCATCGGCAACTCAACATCCGTGAATGCGGTCAATACAACAACATCATCATCACTCCATTCACTCTCACTCGAATATGGAGCAACACCAAACTGCTCGTCCCCGTCGTCATGCGCCAGCGAGAAGTCCCCATCATCATGCGCCAGCGAGAAATCCCCAGGATCCTGCACCAAATCACTGTCAAATATAAATCATAATACAAGCTACTTTATAGTGAAATATTGTAACTAAAAGTGGAGGTGTCACAGTACATCATCAAATGCTGTGACAATTTGAACAGCATGACGCCTCCTTGAAGGTCTCGACGCGATGGCTCTTAATTGGGATACCTGCAGAAGATAGTGGCCACTGAGACTAACTGCACAACTTCAAACGCTCCCCATTGGCGAAACAAAAGCTAATAGGGACAAACATTGGCTTATATAAGTACTCCCTCCGTCCAGGAAAGAATGCAATTATGGGATCCGTGGCAATCAAAGTAACTCAAGTTTGACCGAATTTATAGTAAATAATGTTAGCATTTATGTCTCAAAACAAAATTTATTATGAAAATATATTCTATAACTAATCTAACGGTACTTATTTTATATCATGAATGATAGTAGTTTTTTATATAAATTTAGTCAAAGTTTAAACTGTTTGACTCCTCGAAAAGCGAGAATTGCATTCTTTCATGGACGAAGGGAGTAAAATATACAACCGACACTCGATTCCAGAGAAAATCTTGGACTCCTTGGCAGGTTCATCACGCCGTGGCTGCACACATCACAACTCATCACCAGGTGCAACAAACAGGAAACAACATCACAGCCAACCAGGCAACAAACTCGGAGCACAGTCATCTTCACCCAGCGACTGCTAGCACTTACCTGAACCAACCATTCGGACACAACAACCACATGCAGCAAGGAACGACCTACTTGCATCCACACGTTGCCAATTCAGGTATGACCTCTATACTTGCAGGTAACACCACCAACCCAACCAGAGGCACCACGCTCCACCATCACAATGACGATCCAGTCATGGCCACCACTCCGAGTCAAGTATCTGGTATACAAACCTTTACTGCAGCAGGTTCCCAGGCTCCCAGCCTCGACCAGGGGATCGGTACCACCCAGATGGACAGGTACACCATCCTCATGCCAGCTCTACTGCCCGGTGTCAGGTGCTATGTTGATGCCTCCTTGCTGCCTGACCAGCCTTTGATGTCACCAAGAGCAGCTGGCCTTGGAGTTCTTCTAGTTAATACACAGATACAGCCGGCGCAAACGATCTACATCAAGGCCATCATGTCCGATGCTCACTCGGTCATCATGGCTGAGGCTGCAGCTCTTTCACTTGCAGCAACAGTCACTGATTTGCTCAACTTCAACAACACAGCCTTCTTGTCTGACTGCAAGCAGTTCGTCTATTTCCTAAATGAAGCTGATCAAGAACATCCTCCGGACTGGAGAATGAACCCTTATACCCAGTTGTTTGCCAACTGTGCCAATCGTCGACGAGCGAAGATCTACAATATCAGTAGGACACTAAACACCACGGCTGATGCCCTGGCTAGACAGGCCTTCTCTGCCAATGTTCCTACTAATGCATCTTTTGAGCATATGTGCTCCTATAGCAATCATGATCACCAGTGCCCTCTGTTGAATGCACTGGCCTCTGTAAACATATACTCTGTAAGGCTGCTTGCTGCTGATATAAAGTGGTTACTTGTCCAACACCCCCCCCCCCCCCACCCCCACCCCACACCCACCCACACCGATCAACTCATATCACAAACGCCCCAAATCGTACCCCACGCATAACGGTACAAGCCTAGTAATGTTCATGCAAGCACTACACAGAACATTCGTTTTTTTGCTACAGAAACAGACTGACTATTTCGGGCGAATATCCCGATAAAACGGCATCGAATCGAACTACGCGAAGTCGCGCAAAAATGCTGCTGACACGTGAAACAGGGCGAAAAATCGGAGATCACTTGACTTCGCGCATTCACGCAAGCATCTCTACGAATGCCAGGAAGGCGACAATCACGAGGAGAACTCTACGCAGAGGAGGAAGAAGGTGGCGAGGGATCTGGGACTTCACCTGGGGTGCGGAGGGGCGGCGGGAGTAGAAAGAGGGAGTAGGCAGCCGCGGCGGCGGTGGCTGCGCGCGAAGAGGCCGCCGGAAGCGGAGGCGCGGGCGGTGGGTCGCCGGGTGCGCGGGAGATGCCATAGTTGACAACTCGTCGGAGATCGGGAGGTATTTTTAGACGGGTACGGCGACGGCGACGGCGACGGCGATGATCGGTGGGTTCGAGGTGGGGGAGCCTTGTGGACTCGGTGCATAGACCGGTGCCGGCTGCTCAGACTGCCCTGTGTTCCTTCCTGGTGGGTGCACTGTGTTCGGTGTGTGCCTTTTTTTTCCCCCGATGAAAATATTTTGAGTATTGTGTAAAATGCATCGAATGGAGTCAAAATTCTCGAGCGGGTATGTTGTTACCGGCTCGCGAGTCGTTGTCTTCCGCACACCAACATTGTTCATTCTGCGGAAGTTACGGAGTGAACTGAGCCTGAAACACATAAGGCCTGCATTTAGGCCAGGAATTATTCCCGCTGATCAATGTTATACAAATTAGACAATCGTTTCAGTCGGGAATCGTTCCAGGTCTTCATTTCGAGGTAACCAAACAGGTCCTAGGGGAAAAACTAATGACAGTCCTTTCGGGCAAGGAAGTGATCGGTGAGATTCTGAAATTCACAGGAAAACTACAGACCCAAGTGACCATCCTGCTGTATCAGTGGTGGTTAGAATGGTGTGGTGCACGTGAAGGGGAGCTACGAAGAAGTGCTGCTAGCTTAGCGCAGTTAGTCCAAACTTATGCAGAGTCGACACTAAAACGGCAAGAGGTGCCATCAACTCGACGGAAGAAAAAATGGAGAAAGCCACCCCAAGACAGTTGCGAAAATAAATTGTGATGGGCTTTCCAGCAGGAGGAACGATCGGGGGTGGTTGGGGCTTTTGTCATCCGCAGCTCTGAAGGGGAAGTGATCACTACCGGCTTTGGCAAATTGGGAAGAGTGCTGGAACCATGTCACGCGGAGCTCATTGCTTGCTTGTTGGTATTACAGAGAGGCTGACCTCGGTTTGCAAAAGATCATACTGGAGATGGATGCGATGATGGTGGTCCAGGCAGCCCTGTCTTCTGACGCTGATCGAAATTCGGCTAGCGGATTGGTTTGCGATGTAACTTAATTCATGGGTACCCCTCCATTCTAAATTATAAGACGTTTGACATTTTTTTGACTCCAAGTTTTACCACTATCGTCTTCTTCAAAAAAATTTGTGCAAACATATTCAAATTTAAGTCATTCTTGAAGAACTTTTATTAATAAAGCAAGTCACGACAAAAGAAGTGATATTTTACACAAATTTTTGAATAAGACGGGTGGTCAAACTTGATATCAAAAAAGTCAAATGTCTTGTAATTTGGGATAGAGCCAGTAATTCACAATTCTCGGTCTTGTAATCTAGTTGCCCATGGTTTGGTGGCTCTAGGGTATAAGTTGAGTTCAGATAGTGCTTCTGTTTTTCCCAATTTGTATCTATGAACTGTTGGCCAACAATTTGGCCCCAGTTATTGAGTAATGGAATTTCCATGTTTCAAAAAAAAACATTGTAAGAGGAAGTGACTATTCACCATTTATTTTATCCTGTTTAAATTATATAAGACATTTTGATTTTTCTATATATTATTTTTAATATATATTTAGACAGTGTGTATTAAAAGGCAGCTCCAATGACGACTTATGAGCTAGTTCAAAACATTGTTTCATATTTTAATAGAAGAGAGAGAGAAAAACTAGCTCATGCACATGATTCAATATTGTATAAGGATGACATGTAGGGCTATTCATCTTATGAGCTATACCCTAAAAGTTAGTATCATTGAAGAGGCTGTATTAGAACTAGTAACTAGCTCATATCATTGCGAGTGTCCTAAGTGTGTAGCAAAAAAAGCTATGTATTTCAAACTATCTTATAATTTGGAACGAAGAGATGGTGTAGTCACAAGGCTGGTGTCTTTGGTTTCCACAGCCTAGAGCCATTGACCGGTGTTCAGAGATTGGTGGTGGCAGACAACAAGATAGCTGGACAGGTCAAGACGAAAGGGCTTCAACTCCGTGGTTATTTTTATATCATGTCTTATTTCGAAGCACATGAATATATGTGTCTTCAACGGCGAGCGACCCACGAGTGAATGTGGTCACAAGGCAAATCTTAGACGAGGCAGGCTTGTGAAACTTAGCTAGCGCACAGGGATTGAGAGCAATCCTTCCTGGTCGTTACTCTTCAGCACGTGGTAAGCATGTCTCCATAATGCTTCGGTGCTAGTTGTGTGGGCGTAGGTGATTTTCTCTTCTTTTATGTGTCACTATAGGATTTGTACCTTCCTTTGTGTGCTCGTGCCTCTACACGATGGCATGTAGATTTTCTATGTGTTCGAGAGAAAAAATAAGCGAAAATAAGTTTCAACTTACAACTCGCCACAAGCGTGACCTCACCGTTGTCATAGCCACGATAGCTCCATTTACTTCAAACATCCCATCCAACTCAGATCGCTATGATTGTCCCCCCCCCCCCCCCCCCCCCCAATCCCCTTTATGAATTTTCCACCCTAATTCACCAAAACACTTTAGTTTAAGATGTGTTGGGATTGAGATAGATACTATTGCAGCCAAACAAGATTTAGTGATGATGCGTTCTAGCAGTCTCCATGTTGCGTACTAATCAAAATTGTACCAATACCTATTTAAAATATTGTCTTACGTGTATTCGTTTTCTAGAATTCTAGTAATTGGTTAATTATGCTATATTATTGCAATTGATTTAAAACGATACCGCTTTCTCTTAGATCGAGCAACTAAAATTGTATAACTCAATATAAAATGTGCCGTGCACCATTGTTTGTCCATACAATTAGAGTGGCCACATAGAGTTATCCCGCATTTTGCCTTCTTAGAATGCTTCAAATAGTTGGTCATCTTTTTATTTAGTTTATTTCGATCTAGCTTTGGCTTGTTTCGTTAGCAATAGTTGATTTTACATCAATGTAATACATGAAGACGAGTATATTAGCTAAACAAGCAAGTTTGATATCCCATAGAGTTTTAGAGAAGAATTTTTGCGTGCACTATAATTTTGCGGCGTGTCTGTATGCTCGGACTGTTACTCTATCTAGCGGTGGTGGCGTCTTATGTCTTATAGAGGATTCGTGTGTTGGTGTTAAACCTAGTAATGGTTTGGGCCAAACCCGTGTTTAATTTACTGGTTTGGGTTTCTATTTAGGCTAACATGGTTTGGTCGGAAATAAGTTGAAAACTCTAACGGGTTGGTTCAGTTTGGGGCAGTAGCTGTAATGGGCTAGTTCAGTTTGGGCTTTGGAGATGGTTTGCGATAGTTTCATATTTGCGGTGCCCTTTTCTCACCTGGGACAGCACATGGCGGATTAAAGGTGGCGCCGCTTGCATGGACGATGACCCCGTGGAGATGTACATCTTGTGGAGCACGGACGATGACCTCGTGGAGCTGTTCCTAGGCTCCATCGCCGATGACCTGTACACACAGCTCTACAACAGCATCGCCGACGATGCCCCACAGCACTAGCCACAAGGAAACGCTCCTAGGCTACAACCTTCGCCGCCGCCACCGGAGCCGACTCAACTGGCGAAGCCGTCGATGGGGAGCAGCGGCATCGAGTCATGTTGTGCTGACGACTGCTTGACCTTCTGCAGCAGCAGCAGTAGCCAGGTGCTTACGCCGGCAGTGATCAGAGTTGTGCCGGTGACTTCTTGACATTCTACAGCAACAGTCAGGTGCCCAGGATGCCAGTAGGGATCAGAGGGACGGACGAAGCATTGAAACCGGTGTCGCGTGGTGCTCGTCTAACAGGTCTGGAAGAACTAGTTGGAGGAACTGGATCCTTCTCGTCGTGCCGTACCGTCATAAACAGTCAAAGAACCACGGTTTTAGGAAATGGCCCGGATGGGTGGAAATATGCAATAAGTACAATAGTATGAGCTATGCAATTAAGATAGTTATATAATGACAACAACATAAACTCAAAAGAATTAACTAATTACTTTGATGTCTCCAGACGATCTTTGCTATTGTAACCACGTCAAGCACTGGCGTCTTCCCACACACTTTTTTTTTTTTTTGCTACAATGGGCCCCTACTAGGTCGAGGAATACCAAGTTTTGTTTCCTAGAATAAACCAGGCGAGCAGGAGGAGGATTCGATCCACTATCTGCACACGTAGAAACATAAGAAGCCACAAGGATAAAGTAAAAGTTGATCTCTCTTGGAAGGATGTGCCCCTGCAAACATCACAAAACATACAATTGATTTTATAGTTCACAACATAAGTTGATAGTGCACTAATCACAGTTACAACCAATTGAAGAGAAATTACCATCTATCTAAGATATAAACTAAAAATGAAAGAGGCAACAAGTTTAAGTGGCTCTTGTTTTTGTTTGCTTCTACAATAGGGATACAAATTAAAAATGCATTTAGTATAAAGGGAAAAAATAAAGATAAACTTGAGAGCCAAACACTTGGAGCTAACACTTGTAGTCCATGTAGGCTGAGGTTTAATTATGAATCGGTTTGGCCTAGATAAGGTTTGGTTTCCAAACCATTACCTTTAGCTGGTGTTAAGGGTTAATTAGAGAATGAAAAAAAATAGAGAAGCATCGGATTTGGAAATAATTTAGGATTCCTAATACAAAATTAGGGCAGGTACCTTATCTAAATCTTTTTTTTCTATCATGCATCATGACAAATACTAAGTTTTGTAGATGTGTTTTTACTTTTTAGACCACCAATATATCATTTTCTTTTCCTGTGTATAAGAAGAGCGCATCCGCCGAGGTATAGCTTGGAGAATACACCGATACATCCGGGCCTTTCTACTCACTTCCCTCACTCTCTTCCTAATTTGTACTACTACTTTTAGAACAGGGCTTCTCCTATCTAAAGTGAGAGTAGATCCTCCTCTGTGGTCATGACATGAGAGTGAGGGGAAGGGGTATTTATAGCACTTTAGTGTGGGCCCATGGATCCATGTGCTCTCTATCCTCCATCCTTGGATCAAACTACCTTAAAATGCACGGTCGAGATCTTTTAATGTTGTGTTTGTTTACATGCACGAAGGTGGAAGGCAGTGGAGAAGGTGGGGTGGTTGCCCGACCATCTAGGGGGTCAGCCGACCCCCCTATGACAGGTGGGGCCAAACGCGAAGGGTGGGGTGCTTCTCCTTTTCTTCTAGTGTGGGTTTCTTCTAGTGGGGCCACTTTGTCACTTGGGTTGTCCACTTTGTGGGCCCTTTAATCCATGAGAGATGATCTTGAGGCATTGAGAAGAAACACACTTTTGATCCAATGGTTGGCATTGAGAAGAAACACACCAAATGCAAACTCTCAATCGCAAGATCTCAATAAGGTGCTTCGCTCCTACAGCGCACCAGGTGCGAGCCTCCTCCTTGATTTTGGTTTGCAGTGAGGGAATTGACAAGTGTTGTTTTTTAAAAAAAATCGCGCGTTACGCTCCTTCTAGATTTCCCACATGACTAACAACAAAAGAGAGAGAAAAGCCCTTTAACAGGAAGCCTTGTTGACTGGCCATCTCCGTCCACTAATCCTTTACCCTGGAGTAGTGCTGCCATTGGCTGCGCGATGGTAAGTGTTGGGAAACCATGCAAAGATGAGATCCCAAATCTGAATAGAGTATTAGCAATGAACAACCAAGTGACAACATTTGTAGTTGTGGCATGACATAGGGACATGTTCCTTGATTTGGCCAACCACGCTTTACGGGACGATCTGCGGTCCAGATTCGTTTTGGAGGACCAGCCAAGCGAAGAATTTACATTTCGGTGGTGCCCAATTGCGCCACACAAGCCTTGGCATGTCTGACTTCACAAGGAATTCACCTTCCATGCAATGTTGGAAAGCGGATACAGTTTCTTTTATTTAAGATCATCCTGAAAATTTTGAGCACTGCATAGTGCATATTATAAGATTCCTCCAAATATATAATATCTATTGCATAGATAAAAAAACTTCAAATTACTTTTCAAACATCTATCTTTGTAATAGTTTTCCATGGGAACTGTACTTCAATAGTGGACATTTGAATTACTATAACAGTATAACTTTAATGTGTTGCCCATTCTATAGTATAATAAAGAGTCTTCAGAGGAAGAATCTTTTGATATTTATGTTTATTTGTGTGCTAACCATTTCTCTAGTTGCTGCACAATGGAACACAAAACTTTTGCAGGGTTTCAGCTCCATTGTACGACAGGGACAAGATTGTGCTTGTTGGTTTTGGAGGGAGCAAAAAGGAACCATCTGACAAGGTGAAGAACTGAACTTCATTGCTAAATGGAAGCTTCATTTTTGTGACATTAGTTCACATGATCATATTTTTGTGAATGAAACGCCACAGAAACTTCTATATATGATCAATTTCAGTATTCATAAATTGACATTACTTTGTGTTTTTTCTCTCTTGATCACGCAAATAATTTGTGCGTCTTAAGATAGAAATTGTTTGGATTACAAGACGGGCTTTACAAGGTTTTCCAATCTGCTCATGCCCGCCCAGCGCTGATTCTAGCTAATGGATTACTCGGCGTAACAGACAACCAAGATTCTGGGCTCCGGCTTGGACCCAGAACTCCGCCTCACGCCTGAGCACAGCTAGGATTTGCGGCACTTGAGTGTTCGCTCCTCGAAAGCATCTGGCATTCTGCTCTTTCCACAGCTCCCAGGAGACTAGTAGGAAGATGGAGTCTTCTCCCCGTGCCTCAGCCCCTGTCCATTGCCGGCGCCAAGCTTTCCACTAATCGATGATCTATGGAGACGGCGCGGTCATCATCGGCTGTCCGAGCGCTGCAGCGACGTTCCACCAAATCTGCTGGGAGAAAGAGCATGTAACAACGATTTGGTTGATGGTTTCGGGCTCCTGGTGTCATGTGGGGAAAGACCTACACGAGGAGAAGGCGTGCCAGAGACGTTCGACGGGCAGCGGAACGCGCGGGCGCGGGCGCGGCGAGCGCGGGCGCGGAGTTGGCGCGTGAAGAGGGAAGCCCGATCGGTTCGAGTGGCTAAGCCAGGAAGATATCTTAGTTTCCTTTTATTAGATTATTTCCCTTTATCAGATCCTGAATTATAGGAGCGTGTTGCTCTCGTTTGGTTGGCCCCTGGCCTTATATTCTGGTAACCGAGACATTGAAGGAGGAAGCAAAAAAGTATTATCCCCTAAAACATATCTCTCTCTCTCAACTAAGCCTACGGCGGAGGGGAAAACCTCGCCGGAGAAGACGGATCGAGACTACGAATTGCGTAGTCGAGGTCGAGCTACCTTGGGGTTTAACGCCCTTGACAACCTGGTATCACGTTCCTCGCGATCCTCAACTCCGTCCGCCGCCGCTGTCCCACCCGCCGCCGCCACGCCTCCCACCACAAACCCTACCACCCTTCCAGCCGCAGCCACCAGTCCGCCATCTTCATCTTCCTCATCGTCCGTCGCGTCCTGTGCCGGTGCCATGGGAGACGATCTCAAGTCAGCCATCGAAGCCCTCACCAAGAATATGGCGACGATGCAGCAGAACTTCGACACCACCGCCAAATCCCTTCAGGCGTCCATCGATGCGAACGCCAAGGCGATCCTAGCGCTCGCCCAAATGAACCCGTCGTCCACGGTGTCCGGGGGACGTCCGGGAACGGGGGAGCACCACCAAGATCGGCCGCCCAAACACTGGCGTCCGGAGTTTCCACGCTACGACGGCAAGGGCGATCCACTCATCTTCCTCAACAAGTGCGAGTCCTTCTTCACCCAGCAGCGCATCATGGCCGAAGAGCGGGTCTGGATGGCGTCGTACAATCTCCACGATGGTGCCCAGCTGTGGTATATGCAGCTCCAGGAGGACGAGGGCACCCCGACGTGGGCGCGCTTCAAAGAGCTCCTCAACCTGCGCTACGGGCCGCCTCTCCGTTCGGCCCCCCTCTTCGAGCTTACGGCGTGTCGCCGCACCGGGACGGTGGAGGCCTACCAGGAGCAGTTCCAGGCCTTACTCCCTCGCGCGGGCAAACTTGATGACGCCCAGCGGGTGCAGCTCTTTACGGGCGGCCTCCAACCACCGCTATCGCTCTTGGTGCAGCAGCAGAACCCGCAGTCCCTCGGGACCGCCATGAGCCTCGCCCGTCAGTTTGAGCTCCTCGAGCCCTACATGTTCGCGGGCAAACCAGCCGCCAAGGGCATCCTACCTGGTCCCGGGCCGAAGCCTCCACTGCCTTCGAATCCGGCGCCCAAGCGCGTTCCGGACACCACGACGGTCGACGGGCGGCCCGTGCGTCGGCTCACTCAGGCGGAACAGGAGGAACGCCGCCGCCTCGGTCTGTGCTTCAACTGCGACGACCAGTACACCCGCGGCCACAACAAGGTGTGCAAGCGCCTCTTCCTCCTGGACTCTACAGAGGAGGACGACGACGCGGCGGCCGAAGCCCAGGTGGAGGACACGCCGGACACCGAGACCCCGGTGTTCTCCCTGTACGCCGTGGCGGGCGTGCCGATGGTGGGCACCATGCAGATCCATGTGACGGTGGGGGCGTCCAACTTCACCGCGCTGTTCGACTCGGGCTCCACCCACAGCTTCATTGGGGAAGCTGCCGCCCGCCGCTCGGGTCTGGCGATCCAGCCACGGCCGCGTCTCACGGCCATGGTGGCCAACGGAGAGCGGATCTCCTGTCCCGGCGTGATCCGGAACGCGCCGATCGTCATCCATAACTCGCCGTTCCACGTCGATCTATTTGTGATGCCCCTTGCAGGTTATGACATGGTGCTGGGTACGCAGTGGATGGCGACCCTGGGGCCGATCGTGTGGGACTTCGCCACGCGGTCCCTGTCTTTCCAGCGTCAGGGACGCACGGTGCGCTGGGCTGGGGTACCGACCCCCCGTGCACCCCCCCTCTGCGCAGCCACGGATGGCAACACACTCATGGAGGGGCTGTTGGCGTCGTTCGAGGACGTCTTCCAGGAGCCGCGCGGGCTGCCTCCTCCACGCTCGCGCGACCACGCCATCGTCCTCAAGCCGGGCACGGAGCCGGTGGCCGTGCGCCCCTACCGCTACCCGGTGGCGCACAAGGATGAACTGGAGCGGCAGTGCGCCGCCATGATCGAGCAAGGCATCGTCCGCCGCAGCGACTCGGCGTTCTCCTCGCCGGTCCTCCTCGTCAAGAAGGCGGACGGTTCGTGGCGTTTCTGCGTCGACTACAGGGCGCTCAACGCGCTCACCGTCAAGGATGCGTTCCCCATCCCCGTCGTCGACGAGCTCCTCGACGAGCTTCACGGTGCCCGCTTCTTCACCAAGCTCGACCTGAGGTCGGGATACCACCAAGTCCGCATGCGACTGGAGGACATCCACAAGACTGCCTTCCGCACTCATGACGGCTTCTACGAGTTCCTCGTCATGCCCTTCGGCCTCTGCAATGCACCAGCGACGTTCCAGGCGTTGATGAACGACGTGCTCCGACCCTTCCTCCGCCGGTTCGTTCTTGTCTTCTTTGATGACATCCTTATATACAGTGCAACATGGGCAGACCATCTACGCCACCTCCGCACCGTCCTCTCGGTCCTCCGGCAGCACCACCTCTTCGTCAAGCGCGCCAAGTGCGCCTTCGGCTCCACCTCGGTCGCCTACCTCGGCCACGTCATATCGGAGGCGGGTGTCGCCATGGATCCGACCAAGGTGCAAGCGATCCACAACTGGCCGGTCCCTCGTTCGGCGCGGGCGGTTCGCGGCTTTCTCGGATTGGCGGGCTACTACCGCAAATTCGTCCACAACTACGGCACCATCGCCGCCCCGCTGACGGCCCTCACCAAGAAAGACGGGTTCTCCTGGACAGAGGAGGCCGCAGCGGCTTTCGACGCCCTCAAGGCTGCGGTCACCTCGGCGCCCGTCCTCGCCATGCCGGACTTCTCCAAGCCGTTCACCGTGGAGTGCGACGCATCGACGCATGGGTTCGGCGCCGTGCTGGTCCAAGAGGGCCACCCAGTGGCGTTCTTCAGCCGCCCCGTCGCCCCCCGCCACCGCGCGCTCGCCGCCTACGAGCGGGAACTGATCGGCCTGGTCACCGCCGTCCGCCACTGGAGGCCGTACATTTGGGGTCGTCGTTTCGTCGTCAAGACCGACCACTACTCGCTCAAGTACCTGCTGGATCAGCGCCTCGCCACCATCCCTCAACACCATTGGGTGGGCAAGCTGCTGGGCTTCGACTTCACGGTGGAATACAAGCCAGGCGCCGCGAACGCCGTCGCTGACGCTCTGTCCCGGCGTGACACCGAGGAGGGCACCATCCTGGCACTCTCGGCGCCCCGTTTCGACTTCGTCAGCCGGCTCCGCGATGCTCAACGACAGGACCCGGCCATCATCGCAATCCGGGACGAGGTCAGCGCGGGCGCGCGCGCGGCCCCATGGGCGTTGGTCGACGACTTGCTGCAGTACAGCGGGCGGCTGTACATCCCTCCGTCCTCCCCTTTGGTGCAGGAGATCATCGCGGCGACACACGACGAGGGCCATGAGGGAGTCCAGCGCACTCTCCATCGTCTACGGCGCGACTTCCACATCCCGAACATGAAGCAGATCGTCCAAGATTGGGTGCGCGCCTGCGGGGTGTGCCAACGTAACAAGTCTGAGCACTTGAGCCCGGCCGGCCTCCTGCTTCCCCTACCCGTGCCCCAGGGTGTCTGGACTGACATCGCCTTGGACTTCGTCGAGGCGCTTCCCCGAGTGCGTGGCAAGTCTGTCATATTGACGGTGGTGGACAGGTTCAGCAAGTATTGCCACTTCATCCCCTTGGCGCACCCCTACTCCGCCGAGTCCGTCGCCCAAGCATTCTTCACCGACATTGTTCGCCTGCACGGGGTCCCGCAATCTATGGTGTCGGACCGCGACCCGGTCTTCACCTCTACGTTCTGGCGCGAACTCATGAGGCTGATGGGCACCAAGCTGCAGATGACAACGGCGTTCCACCCGCAATCTGACGGGCAGTCGGAGGCAGCTAACCGAGTGATCATCATGTATCTGCGTTGCTTGACAGGTGACAGGCCGCGCCAATGGCTTCGCTGGCTCCCATGGGCGGAGTTCATCTTCAACACGGCGTACCAATCCTCGCTCCAAGACACGCCGTTCCGCGTCGTCTACGGCCGGGATCCACCCTCCATCCGGTCTTATGAACCGGGGGACACACGCGTCGCGGCGGTCGCCAAGAGCATGGCGGAACGCGCCGAGTTCATCGCCGACATCCGCTACCGCTTGGAGCAAGCGCAGGCGGTTCAGAAGGTGCACTACGACCGACACCACCGCCAGGTCACCTATCGGGTCGACGAGTGGGTTCTCCTCCGACTCCGTCAGCGTCCGGCGTCGTCCCTGCCCCAGGCCACCACCGGCAAGCTCAAGCCGCGCTTCTACGGTCCCTATCGCATCACCGAGCTCATCAACGAGGTGGCTGTCCGTCTCGAGCTGCCTCCGGGCGCCCGGCTCCATGACGTGTTCCACATCGGGCTACTGAAGAAGTACCACGGGCCACCACCAACAGCTCCGCCTACACTACCTACAGTCCACCATGGGGCTGTCGTTCCGGAGCCAGAACGCGCCGTGCGACTCCGTCTAGCACGAGGCGTGCGACAGGTGCTGATCCAATGGAAAGGGGAGTCTCCGGCCTCGGCAACTTGGGAAGATGTCGACCCATTCCGCGCCAAGTACCCAGCGTTTCAGCTCGAGGACGAGCTGAGTCTCGAGGGGAGGGGAGATGTCATGTGGGGAAAGACCTACACGAGGAGAAGGCGTGCCAGAGACGTTCGACGGGCAGCGGAACGCGCGGGCGCGGGCGCGGCGAGCGCGGGCGCGGAGTTGGCGCGTGAAGAGGGAAGCCCGATCGGTTCGAGTGGCTAAGCCAGGAAGATATCTTAGTTTCCTTTTATTAGATTATTTCCCTTTATCAGATCCTGAATTATAGGAGCGTGTTGCTCTCGTTTGGTTGGCCCCTGGCCTTATATTCTGGTAACCGAGACATTGAAGGAGGAAGCAAAAAAGTATTATCCCCTAAAACATATCTCTCTCTCTCAACTAAGCCTACGGCGGAGGGGAAAACCTCGCCGGAGAAGACGGATCGAGACTACGAATTGCGTAGTCGAGGTCGAGCTACCTTGGGGTTTAACGCCCTTGACACCTGGTCACATAGGAAGCAGTGGTCGTCAGCTTCAAGGCCGTGTCGTCGCCGGCGGTCCGCTGTCCACTGCCTTCCGCGAATAGCAAGCCACATGAACAGTTTGACTCTCAGCGGCGCCCAAGCTTCCCAGATCAGATCACAGTCGGGGATTGGGAGTGATGGAATGTGCAGGGCGTTGTATGCAGATCGCACCGTGAACGTTCCGTCTGAGGTCCACCTCCAGATCACCTTGTCCTCTTCGTCACTGAGCTGACAGACAGTCTCTGATTTGGTGCCCAATGTTGAGATATTACTTTGTGTTTTTGAAGGTTGAAGTGCTAGTGGTGCTTGAAAACAAGCACTGTTTCAGTTGGCGATCTGCACCTGAGGTGGAACCCTTTCTGAGTTTCTGTATGGCGCCTGTCCTCCCAGCTCAAGGGAACCTGTTCACCTCAACAACCGTGCTGTAACGACACGCGTCAACCCCCAGATGTTGATGCTAAAACAAGGAGGCTGGGCACAAGTTCATCGGACATGAACAAGAAGAGCAACTTTCAGCTGCGTTTGCGAGTTGCGAGCAAGGACGAGTTTTGGTTCATGCAAGATGTGTTTATCCACAAATTCTGAGCTGTTGCTCAACCCAAAAATTCATAGCCAATACGTCCTGACGAGTTCTAAAATCGAAAAAAATGAAGGAGCGCCTGACAAAAAACTGTCAAAATTGAAACACCTGGGGACGTCGATCATCCAGTGCCCAATTGGAGTTTTTCTTCGTGGATTCTTTTGGACTGGATTTATTTGGACCTTGGACATAGCTGGAGGTGAGGTTCAAAATCAACATTGGATAATTGGACATCCGGAGATAAAAATCCAAACTCCATTGGACACGCTAGCCACGCCGCTGACACTGGCATACATGGGCGCGACGGGTTTCTGCAACTTCTCCTGTCCCACTCCTTCCCGACGCGGCCATCGCGCGCGCGCTCCACTTCTCCCTCTCCGATCACGCCTCGGATCCGCTCGCGGCCACGACGATGGACTGCCCCCCGACGGACGCAGTGGCAGCGCCGCGCCGTCTCTGTCGTCCTCGTCGTCCGCTCGGTGCCAGCTGGGCCCGGCGGGCGGGCACGCGGGGAAGCGGCGCCGGCCACGGCCGTCCAAGCGCGCGCCCACCACGTACATTAGCACCGACGCCGCCACCTTGCGCGCCATGGTGCAGCGCGTCACCGGCGCCGACGAGGCCGACCTGCAGCCGCAGCAACAGGACGGCCTCGGCCTCGGCCTCCTCCTGCCGCAGCTTGGCGTCGAGCAGTTCCTCCAGGAGGCCGCAGACGCGCGGCGGGTGTTGGAGCCGAGTGATCAGGGGCGCGGCCTCCGCGCGACGTCGACGGCAACTATGGCAGACGCTGGAGCCGAGGAACCAGTGGCGCGGCCTCCTCGCGACGTCGATGGCGGCCCCAGCAGACGCCGGAGCCAAGAGACCAGGGGCCGCGTCAGACGCCGGAGCTGGGGCCCCAGGGGCGCCGCCTCCTCGACGTTGTCTGCGGCCGCGTCAGACGCCGGAGCTGGGGCCCCAGCGGCGCCGCCTCCTCGACGTCGTCGGCGGCCGCGGCGAGTCAGCTTCTGCGCGCCAATGCGTTGCGGTGCTGTTTAATTGGATTAGCTGAATGGATTTTGGACATTGAGTGAATGGATTGGATTGGACAGGATTTTCTCTCGCTTAAAGTTGGACTGAACTGGACGTGGACTTTGTTAATTTGGATGTTGTATGGATTTCTTTGATTTGGACATGGATGCCCATCCATTCCCAGGTGAAAGTGGGTCATATCGGGCCGATAGGCCTATCAGTCGCGCAGGGGCCGATAAGGCCCTGTTGGCTCTCCGCTGGCTGATAGGTCCTAAAATATCTAGTCAGTGTCTTCCTCCTTCCCTCTCGCTCGCGCGCGCTCTCTCTCTCTCTCTCACCGTGTCGTCGTCAGACGCAGTTGCTCGCCTGTACCGCCGCGCGGGCGGCCTCCCTACGCCAGCCGGCACCGAATCCAGCGAAGGGCGTGCCGCTGCCGCCCCCCACCCTGCTCGTCCGGCGCGGTGCAGGTAAGTTTTTTTTGTAAATTTAGATTTTAGTTTTTAGTTAGTTTATTTAGATTTTGCTAGTTTAGTTAGATATGGTTAGGGTTAGATTAATTAGTATATTTAGTTTGTAGTCGTATATTATGGTTAGATTTTAGCTAGATTTTTAGGGTTAGTTTTTTTTGTTAGATTTTTGGAGTTAGTTTTTAGGCTTAGTTTTAGCGGTCATTAGTTATTTTAGTTAGGTTGCAGGGTTTGATTTACTTAGAGTTAGTTTAGTTTTAGTTTATTTTGTTTAGTTCACATGGTACTTCATATAACTGACACGATGCGACCAGGAATGTCGACCGATTTAGTTCCTTTTAGAATTTAACATGGTGACGGTGAAATCAGATATGGGGACAGCGGGGTAGACCTTAGTGAGTTCTAGGTCTTTGACACAGAACTGAATTCGACGCTAGATTATAGCCGCAAACAAGTTTTAGCCTGGCTGCATGAATATTTGGGTATTCCGCCCTCCCAGCATCGTTTCAGTATTAGTATGTTGGTGCCTAAATTACGGGAGAATGGATAGAGGTAGGAGTTGTATGAGGCCAGTAACACGAAGAAGTGGCATTTTCTCGTGTCCAAGGCGTTGGAGCGTATTCAATGATTGAAGTGAAACAAGGGCAGATGTTTCATGACAAGGTTCATCTACAGCACGTAGTTCGGCGATGGGCTTTTTTCCGAAAAGAAGCAGTTTAAGGTGGTTATTTCTAACCCACAACATGGGACGCAAAGTGTGTGACCCCAGGTTGTACTCGGCGTGTTCATGGTCATATGCTACGTGCTGAGGGCAACTTTATAGCCACTATTGTCCAACCACACAGTTGCTTGCTGCAGACAACGCTGATCAAGCATAAGAACATGACGACGGAATTCATGGCAAACGTAATGTACGGCAAGATGGTTGAAAAGGTTAGGATGTCTCCATTTCGAATAATGCTTGCTATTCAGAATAGATATGGCTATGAGATTTCTTATGACATGGCTTGGGGAGCAAAACAACTAGCCTTGAAGAAGAGGTTCGGTAATTACAAGGACTCATATCACCACCTGCCAACTCTTCGAGCAACCATTCAAGCGAGAAACCCTGGGACTATAATTGATATTGATGACTATATGAACATGAAGGGGGACCGTGTCCTCAAACAAGCTTTTTGGTCTTTCAGGTGCATGATATAGGCCTTCAAGCATTGCCAACCTCTGCTCTGTGTCGATGGTACTTTCTTGACTGGTCAGTACAGAGGTACGTTGCTAACAGCCATAGGGGTCGATGGCAACAACCAGGTTGTGCCTATTGCTTTCGCTCTAGTTGAATCGAAGAACAACAAAAGCTGGTTGTGGTTCCTGAAGTTGCTGAAACAAGCTCTCATGGAAGAAAGAGAAAATGTTTGTGTCATGCATAATCGTAATGCAGGTTTATTGAATGCAGTGGATAAGTTCAAGAATGGTAGGGATCAAGAGGTCCAATGGCCAAAGTCGTTGGTGCATGAGGCATCTAGCTAGTAATTTCTATAAGCAGTTCAGGAGCAAGCGCCCGATGGACCTGTTCAAGAGGCTATGCAAGCAGAACCAGAAAAAATTTGATTTCCTTTGGCAACGGTTAGACGAGCTGACCACAGGCCACATGAAAGAAGTGCGTCGTCAACCTATTGTGTCATGAGAGGAGGAGCCGCAAGGCCTTGGTCCCGATCCTAATGAGCCTAAAAGCAAAACTCATCGACACAAGGGGGGTAGGTCTTTAAAGTGTTTCTCCGATTAGATTAAAGAGGAGCTCGTCGAGAAGTGGCCATTGTTGCATGACACCTGTGGTGCACGCTACGACATAATAACAACGAATCTAGCGGAGGTTTACAACTAGGTGCTGATAGGTATAGGGTCGCTTCCTTTGGTTGCAATTGTGGAGGGTATCCTGAGGGGCACAATGTTGTATCTGCGAGAGCGTTGTGAAGCGGCAGCCTTAGTCATTCAGAATCCACAAATGACATATCCATGGAAGATTTTTGCATACATGTCCTCTGCCTCCCCTCCCCATTCAACTAAGAAACAATGTCGTCCTAGAGGACCGACCCAACTCAACTCCTAGAGTGGCGTGAGCGACCAAAGTGCCATTATGGGTTTAGGACGATCCTGTATATGTCGTTTGAAGATGGTCACTACGGTTGTAGGTACTTCACGTGCCCTGATCTAGATAACAACTTCATGGTAAGAACGACAACTAAATCTCCCTTTGAATTCTCGTTATCTTTTGTCAACCTAAACCATGACATCTACCACTACACACGTAGCCTTGCAAGTGGGTTCAATGGGTGGATCAGAAGTTTCCAACATGGCTAGGAAATCTCCCACAGGAGGTGGAAACCAAAAGGCTAATACTATGTGAAGATGACTCAGGAGCATGAGAAGGTCCAAAAAATTAGGGAGGAGCAAGAGCGGCGTGTTAGGGTCGACCAAATCTGTCTGAAGGGGAAGGAGGATGACCTTGCTAGGAGAAGGGAGTAGTTAAGTATGCGTGAAGCAGCCATCAAGCGTCAGGAGCAAGACCCATAAATCCGGGAGGCAGATCTCAAGAACAAGAAGGATGCAGCGGAACCATCTTTAGGGTGCGACAGAAAAGGGAAACAACAACGCTGCACCTAGTAGAACAATGTAATAGACCCAACAAGTTAAATTCCCTAAGACATGTTAGGACTAGTGGTGGACCTCTGAACATTGGAAGTACATAGTTCCACACATGGCATTGCAAGTCGTGCTTTGTTTACTTTCCCTAAGGCATGTTAGGATTAGTGGTGGGATTACTTACCTTATGTAGCGTTTGGTTGGGTGTACAGAGATAAATGGGATGAACCATCTTGAATAGATAGATGAAGGATGGGACAATTATGAATTAGATGGTACATGTTGATTGTTTGGTTACTTGTACAGCGTGGTACAAACTGCTTGTTTGGATAGATGTATGGAATGGTATGATTTGGTACAAGTATATGGGACCCACATGACCAGTACCAACCCATTACACACCAATACACCACACTTTTTTTGTATTCCATAGTGACTACAGCAAAACTCAAGTGGCCTCTTCCATCTAACCAATCAGCACAACCAATCAGGCAGCACATCATGGCAAGAGGTCAATTTTTAATTCTAGAATTGCAAAGATGGACGGAAGAGGCTGTCACAAATTGAAGCCAAAGCAAACGAAATCAACAAGAGCACAACCGAATTCACATCCGGCATGGTCACTTGCAGACTCGCCGCAAGCCCGTTGCCGCAAGGCCATGTCATGCGCTGGCCGCTGGACGAGCACGGCGACCTGCGTGGCGTTCCGTGCCACCATCTCCCGTAGCATCTCGGATGACGGGAAGGGATTGGTTCCTATAGAGTTTGTGAAGGCGCCGCCGAGAGAGACTTGCCAGCTGCCAGCAACAAAAGTCCGTGTAGTTGGGTTGGCTCCTGCGGGAGGGACGCTTCAATAGTGTAATTAGGTGTGTTGATAGACATGTCGGCCTCTAGAGAGCCTATAGGATGTATCCTTCGAGCATGAGACTAGTCGGCCGTCCAAAGGCCGATAAGATTCCTATCGGTTTTCCAGTAGCCGACAAGATGCTATATCTACAATTTTTGTACGACAGCTTCTAAATTTGCAATTATTCATTAAAAATATTATTTAAAAAAATCACTAGCCACGTTGTGTCTCTAACTGGGGATCTACACGGACAACATTGGGATATGCTAAGGTCCCTACTGTCGATATACAGAGTCATCACCACTGTAATCTTGGGAGATGGAGCAAGCACTTCTTTCTGGCATGATGTTTGGTATGGTGATGACCCAATGGCCGATAAATTTCCCGAGCTCTATAGCCATTGCAGAATATAGGAGATGACCGTCAGACAAGCAGTGAACGGTGCCATTTGAGCAGCATGGTGCCTCGGCGATCGGCAGCAGCAGAATTACAACTCACCCAAGTCACTAAAATTATTGAACAGCAGCAGTTATAGGAGGGAAGAGACCGTCGACAGAGCCCCCTAATCAAGCCAAATGGTGACTTAGATACCTCCATGCTGTACAGGGCACTGAAAACGGTTGATTCCAATCCTGAACCTTGGGCAAAGTTTGTATGGAACAATAAGGCGCCGCCTAGGGTCAAATTCTTTGTGTGGCTACTATCACAAGGAAGACTACAGTGCAAGGCCAATCTAGCTAGGAAGAGGGTCGTGGAAGGCCCAGTTTGTGATATCTGCCATGCAGCAGATGAAACGGCAGATCATGTCATCTTTGGTTGCCCTGTTGCAAAGCATTTTTGGGAGGCCACTCAGATTCCAACTGATGACAGCTGGTCGGTGACACAACTCTAGCAGATCACGCCGCCAACACATATCCTAGCCAAACACTTTCAAACATTTCTGCTCTTGTGCTGCTAGCATATTTGGAAGCGAAGGAATAACAATCTTTAGGAATGACAAGACCACGCTCCAAGGAACTCTTATGGCATGCAAATCGAAGCTCAACTATGGAAGGTTAGATTGCCAAAGAAAGACAGAGACATAGCTGCGTTTGGCGTTCTACTATAGTTAACGCAATGTAAAAGTCAAGAGAGAACAACAACAATAACAACAACAAAGCCTTTAAGTCTCAAAGAAGTTAGGGTAGGTTAGAGTTGAAACCCAGCAGAAGCAATCAAGGTTCAGGCACGTGAATGCTGTCTTCCAAGCACTCCTATCTAAGGCTAAACCTTTGGGTATATTCCATCATTTCAAGTCTCCTTTTATTGCCTCTACCCAAGTCAACTTTGGTCTTCCTCTGCCCCTCTTCACGTTACTATCCTGGCTTAGGATTCCACTACGCACTGGTGCCTCTGGAGGTCTCCGTTGAACATGTCCAAACCATCTCAACCAGTGTTGGACAAGCTTTTCTTCAATTGGTGCTACCCCTAATCTATCACGTATACCATCGTTCCGAACTCGATCCCTTCTTGTATGACCGCAAATCCAACGCAACATACGCATTTCCGTGACACTTATCTGTTGAACATGTCGTCTTTTCGTAGGTCAATATTCTGCACCATACAACATAGCAGGTCTAATCGTCGTCCTATAAAACTTGCCTTTTAACTTCTGTGGTACCCTTTTGTCACATAGGACACCAGATGCTTGCCGCTACTTCATCCACCCTGCTTTGATTCTATGGCTAACATCTTCATCAATATCCCCGTCTCTCTGTAGCATTGATCCTAAATATCGAAAGGTATCCTTCCTAGGCACTACTTGACCTTCCAAACTAATATCTTCCTCCTCCCGAGTAGTAGTGCCAAAGTCACATTTCATATACTCAGTTTTAGTTCTACTGAATCTAAAACCTTTAGACTCCAAAGTCTCTCGGCATAACTTCAGTTTCTGATTCACTCCTGTCCGGCTTTCATCAACTAGCACTACATCATCCGCGAAAAGCATACACCAAGGGATGTCCCCTTGTATGTCCCTTGTGACCTCATCCATCACTAAGGCAAACAAATAAGGGCTCAAAACTAACCCTTGATGTAGTTCTATCCTAATCGGAAAGTCATCCGTGTCCCCATCACTTGTTCGAACTCTAGTCACAATATTAGTGTACGTGTCCTTAATGAGCCCGACGTACTTCGTTGGGACTTTATGTTTGTCCAAAGCCCACCACATAATATTCCTTGGTATTTTATCATAGGCCTTCTCCAAGTCAATAAAAACCATATGTAGGTCATTCTTCTTCTCCCTATACCGTTCCATAACTTGTCTTATTAAGAAAATGGCTTCCATGGTTGACCTTCCGGGCATGAAACTAAATTGGTTCATCGAGACCCGCGTTATTGCTCTCAAGCGATGCTCGATAACTCTCTCTCATAGATTCATAGTATGGCTCATCAACTTAATTCCTCGGTAATTAGTACAACTTTGAATATTCCCTTTATTCTTGTAGATCGGTACCAATATACTTCTCCTCCACTCATCAGACATCTTGTTTGATCGAAAAATATGGTTGAACAGCTTGGTTAGCCATACTATAGCTATGTCCCCGAGGCATCTTCACACCTCGATTGGGATACCATCTGGTCCCATCGCCTTACCTCCTTTCATTCTTTTCAACGCCTCTTTGACCTTAGATTCTTGGATTCTCCGCACAAAACGCCTATTGGTGTCATCAAAAGAGTCATCCAACTAAAAGGTTGTGTCCGTATTCTCACCATTGAACAATTTATCAAAATACTCTTGCCATCGATGTCGGATCTCATCCTCCTTCACCAAGAGATGCTCTCTTTTATCCTTAATGCACTTAACTTGGTTGAAGTCCCTTGTCTTTCTCTCACGAACCCTAGCCATCCTATAAATGTCCTTCTCTCCTTTCTTCATACTCAAACGTTGGTAAATATCCTCGTACGCTCTACCCTTTGCCACACTTACAGCTCGCTTTGCAGTCTTCTTTGCCACCTTGTACTTCTCTATGTTGTCTACACTCCTGTCATGGTACAAGCGTCTATAGCACTCTTTCTTCTCTTTAATAGCCCTTTGGACTTTCTCGTTCCACCACCAAGTATCTTTAGCCTCACCTCCACTTTATTTGGTTACTCCACACACCTCTGAGGCCACCTTCCGAATGTTGGTTGCCATCTTCTCCCACATGTTGTTTATGTCATCTTCTTCCTTCCAAGAGCCTTCTTTGATAACCCTTTCCCTGAATACCTCTGATGTCTCCCCTTTCAGTTTCCACCACTTTGTTCTTTCAATCTTAACTTGTTTATCCCTACGAACACGCACATGAAAACGAAAGTCTGCCACCAAAAGCTTATGTTGAGAAACAACACACTCCCCTGGTATTACCTTGCAACTCAAGTATGCTCGTTTGTCCTTTCTTCTTGTGAGGACAAAGTCAATCTGGCTAGAGTGTTGTCCGCTACTGAAGGTCACTAGATGAGATTCTCTCTTTCTAAAGAAAGTGTTTGCTATTATCAGGTCAAAAGCTACTGCGAAGTCTAGAACTTCCTCCCCCTCCTGATTCCTACTGCCATACCCAAAACCTCCATGAACTGTATCGAAACCTGCGCTTGTAGTACCTACATGCCCATTAAGATCTCCTCCTATAAAAAGTTTCTCACTACTAGGTACAGCTCTAATCAGGCCATCTAAGTCTTCCCAGAACTGTCTCTTAGCACTCTCGTCGAGGCCTACTTGGAGGGCATACGCACTAATTATGTTCAAGACCATATCACCAATGACAAGCTTGACTAAGATAATCCTATCTACTTGCCTTCTCACTCCCACCACACTAATTACGTTCAAGACCATATCACCAATGTAAAAGTCAAGAGAGAAATTGTAAACAATGTATTCCAAACATTAGGCTTTGAGAGCCACCTTATAAATATAATTCAGGTGGGGGACTCTCTCCCCCTCGGTCCACTTATCAAAAAAAAAAATCTGAACTGGATCAGCTATTTGGCTTACTCACTATGGTATTTCTTGTGCCTGTGAGAAAATACTAGACTCTCACTAGCTTTTTTTTTTCCTTTGCAACATCATAGCTGTGCAAAAAGAAAACGAAGATGACCATGATATGTCAGAGATGATAGCTGCTGAGCTCCAGGATCTATCTAACTAGCTTGCAGAGCTTGAAGAAAAATTAAAGGTGAATAGGACATAACACTATGCACAATAGCTACAGAAGTTCTGGACATTCTGTTTAACTTTATGCATTCTACAATGCCTGTTTCTGTATTTCATTGGAGAAAGCATACACTAGACATTTTGAAGTGCCTCTCATCCGCTCTTATTTCCTCATGTTAGTTACTACTGCTTCCAAGTGATCCTCTAGATTCACGCAACATCTTACTTGAAGGTACCTCTCTCCATTTCTCAGTTGTACATTTCAACCTAGTTATATGGCAATCCCATGAGTATTCAACGTCTTGCTGTACAAGTTTTTTTTTTCATTCATGTTTGGAAACTGAGAACTGTCTTTCTTTGTTTCTGCAGTAAGAGCAGGTGCTGGTGGTGACGAAGCTGGAATTTAAGCTGGTGACCTTGTAGGTAGATGATGATTTTATTCCAATTGAGTGCAATTTAGCAAATGAGATATAGCTGTTTTTCATTTTGTTCAAATAGTAGAGTACTAAAGCTGGACACACAGACCTTGATGTTTATTTGGAAAAATAACCTAGAATAAATAATGAATGTGCAAGTAGGATTTCGATTTTCTTTTTTGGAATATAAGCTCTTCTTAGTTCATTTTTCTATTGTCATTATAGCAGTTATACTTCTGATATACGTGTGTAATATCTGCAAATTTGATCACAGAATCCACTACTAAATATGCCAATGGCTTTCTGTAGGCACGCATGTTTCAGAAATACTGTGAGCGCAACAACTGGAAGTTTAAGCCGGTTTCTCAGCTCAGAAGTATGTACTTGCAACCTTAACCTGACTATTGAATAAGAAAAACACTGCTCACAAGCTGTCCCTTTCAGGCAGAAATGGGTGGATACAAGACATACGTGATGGAGGTCAAGGGGAAACAAATCTATAGTAAATTGAAGTTTGAGTCAGGTGTACACCGTGTTCCCCAGACAGAGACTATGGGCCATGTTCATGCGTCAACAGCAACTGTAGCTATTATGCCAGAGGTGGACCATTTTGACATTTGTGTGAAGTTTTATTTTATGACATGAATTCCCTCTTCTTCTGAGACGCCTAATGTTGTTTCAATGGCATAGTACGCCGATGAAGTTGATGTGGTTATTGATCAAAAAGATATTGAGCTTAAAACAGCAAGATCTGGTGGAGCTGGAGGTAATATCACTTTGCATATTGTGTTATGTCGTAGTAGATTACTGGGTTTTCTGTATTGCTCCCTTACAACTGGGCATCTTCTAACATTTCAATCAATGCAGGGCAGAATGTTAACAAGGTGGAGACGACTGTTAATCTTATTCACAAGCCTACAGGAAGTACAGAAGAGGGATCACAGCTACAGAACAAAGAGCGGGCATTTCAATTGTTGAGAGCAAAACTGTAAGTTGTTATAGCTTTTAAAACTATGAATTATGTTTCTCTATATTTTTCTATCACCTCAGCTATTTTGCTTCTAAACATGTCCTTTGATGAGAGGACCATAATTACAGTGTAAATTCTAGTTTTAGAAATCCCTTAATTCAAAGTAGAGGGAATATATTGTTGCCAAGTTATATATTGTACCCAATATAATACATGGTCATCCTTATGTAATCTTTTACCACTCCTTATATACAATGTATGTACCATGAACATTACAGCTATGAGATAAAATTAAGGGAGCAACAAGAATCAATAAGAAAACCAGAGGAAATTGCAGGTATGTTGTCGATTCTTATTTAAGCATCGCATCTTCCAAAGGTCATGGCTGTTGTGTCCAATTGAAATCAAACAAAAAACTGTCTTGCAGATTATAAATGCTCAAATTCAATACACAGTAGCAGTGTAGTAGACATTTATTAGAAAGTATAATATCCTGTTGAAATTCACAAAAAAATAAACCATGATAAGAGAACAAAAGCTAGTTGCCTTCAGTTTGTGTAGGAAATAGAGTTGGCCATCATGAAAGATTATGTAATCCCCTCTGTTCAATGTTACTAATACATGTTCAACTGAAGGTTGGTACTGGTGCTCGATCTGAGAAGATAAAGACGTACAATTACAAGGTAGCAGGACATCTATCACCTAGGACTGTTTATGTTGTTTTCTCATGTTTACGTTGTTGTCTTTTATTTCTCTGTTCTTTTGAAGGAGCTCTTCTTATGCTTTATAAATGCATGTTCATGTCTCCAACATTTATATATGTATAGTGAAATAGAGGTGTTTTGGTCACAGGATAACAGAGTGACAGACCATCGGTTAAAGATGAACTTTGAACTGACCGGCTTCCTTTTAGGAGACATCGAATCGGCTGTTCAGGTATATTACTTGAGAAAAAAAAGTATGTAAATGTGGCAACACGCAATTATTAAAGCACAGATGATGTAATAACATGAATTCATGTAACAATTTCATTTGTCATTCAAACATCTACAATCTTCTGCGACAATATGGAGCAGCAGGAGCTCTTGGAAATGGCCAGTTCTGTAGGTGCAATGCACGTATGATTCAGGCAATTCGTCGTTGAGATCAGGTCATCAAACAGAATCGTGAAACTCATGATGTGTTCAAACTGATAAAGATGTATTGATAGTTGTACATGAAGAAACCGATAAAATGAACTCCACATAGGAAATTTTTCTGTGGTCCACATGGTCATCAGGTCATGACTACGCCAAAGTAGAACATACCCATGCATCTCAGCTTCCTTGACGGCAGCAGATTTTTCAGTATTAGAAAATATAATGGTATGTACAGTTCAACTGCTCTAATATTTTACAATTTACTGCATTTTAACCTTTTAGGTATGTTGTTCCGTGAAATTTTTTTGTTCCCACCGTGTAATTTTTCAAGCTAAAAATATGCAAATATCCATTTATGAAGAAAGCTATAGCCATGTGTTAAGTAGATTACCGGCTGTCCATTTTCCCCATCCATGTCTTAATGAAAAACGTTGCACATTCTGGTTAACAAATTTGCAAAAATTCAGTTCACCTTGCAACGCAGACAGACTCACTTTGACAAGGGTTTGAGCTTGGATCCCAAGTTCACAACCTAAAGTTTATTGTACAATTCTGAGAAGAAAAACATACTTTATTACTCCTATATGCCTTAAGCCCTTGTACAACACAATCTCTGAAGACTTCATAACATGCTTCGCTAGTTCGCTGGTCACCTGGTCGCTGTTGCCTGCACATTTAGCCTCTGCCTTGTGTCTGTCCACCCCCGTTCACCACCGGCATTTCGCCGAACGCCACGTTCATCCGTCTCCGGCGCCGCCATGGCTGCTGCCAACTTGCCAAGCCCCTCGTTGTCATCGTCATCGTCGACGCCGGGTGCCCCGGATCCGTGGGCGAGTGCCTGACGCATCCGGGGTTCGTCCACCAAGGCGTCCGACGACGACAGACGCCAATGGGGGCGGTGACGCGTGAAGTGAACTGAACCGACTGACCCCCGCCAGCCACGGGCCACGGCCACCAATCCACCATGCGTGCCTGTCTGCTGCTGCCCTCCTTCCTCGTCCTGAGCTCAGAAAGGCCGCAGCCGCAGGCGGACGACGACACGTCCCTGGCGGGTGGCACCGTTGGGAGTTGGGACACAGCGCTAGCGCGCCATGAATGCGCGTCGCCTTGGTTGGGCCATAAACCATCGCGCCGTGACAGTCAAAGCCAACCGGCCACGCACTGCAGTTGAAAGGCAAGACACGGCTAGGGCTAGAGAGAGTAGAGTCGTCGGAGTAGACAGCAGTAGCTCGCGGTGTCGGTAGCTGAAAGCTGCCGCAAATCACTGCCATCATCAGCCACGGCTAGGGCTAGAGAGAGTAGAGTCGTCGGAGTAGACAGCAGTAGCTCGCGGTGTCGGTAGCTGAAAGCTGCCGCAAATCACTGCCATCATCAGCCTGTTCGCTTGCTCGTAAACGATCGTAAATTTCCAGCCAGAAACAGTGTTTTTCTCTCACACCAAACTAGCCAGCAGTAAATAATCCACGATACAATACGGCCTCCCGAACAGGCTGATTGGCACATGACGCCGTCCTTTTGCACCGCGCACTGCACTGCCGCGCGCCCGCCAGCCAACCTCGTGGTACAAAATCCATCCAAAATTCGCACGCGGCCAGGCACCAGCCAAGTGCCAAGACCCAAGAGCTCCGGCCTCCGCCGAAGCCACGTTAAAACTCCCGAAAGAACCGACAACTTTAATTTGAATTTCTTCACCTTTTCGTGGTACAAAATCAATCAAAAGATGGTCCTGAGGACTCCTCCTGGTCTTGCAACGTTGCCCATCAGCTGTGAACTCACCAACACACCCTGTTTGCCGTACTTTTTAGCCATTTCGCTCACAGCGAATCAGGGCCTGTTTAGATGCCGAAATTTTTGGCAAAATGACACCGTAGCATTTTCGTTGTTATTTGGTAATTAGTGTCTAATCATAGTCTAATTATGCTTAAAAGATTCATCTCATGGATTTCGTCTAAACTGTGTAATTAGTTTTATTTTTTATTTATATTTAATACTTCATGCATGCGTCTAAAGATTCGATGTGATGGGGAATCTTGAAAAATTTGGCATTTTGGGAGGAACTAAACTGGACCTCAGGCTCTGCACCCACGTCGCATCGCCCGCCACGGGCCACGGCGAGGCCGCCGGCTCGCACTCAGGGCCTGGTTCGTCTAATAGCTACTAAATTTAGTAGCTTTTAGTTACTTTAGTAATTTTTTAATCAAACGCTATGATAAAAAACTATTAAAAAAGCTTTAGTCATCTCTAATAACTCTGAAGTTACTAAAAGAAATTAAATTGTTTAATAGCTATTAAAGTTTAAAGTTTAGCGGCTCGAACCAAACACCCCTCAGTGCATTAACTGAACCCGTTTTAACTGATCCCCGCAGCGCCCCAACCGGCAACCGCCCCTCGCCGACTCCGACGGGCGGACGGGAAGCCTGCTGCCGAGTGCCGACCCAGTCCTCCCCTCCCTTTCCTTCTATAAATCCCGTTCCTCCACAGCAGGCTCTGCAGCGATCCAATCCAGCCTCGCCGCCTCACCTCAGCATTGCCTTCCATTCCCTTGCACCTCCACCTCGCCGGAATCCCGAATCCCCCTCAATCCCCGATGGGTTCGCAGGCCATCGAGGCGCACCGCGCGGGCGCGGAGGTGTACAGCGGCGCGGCGCTGTGCGCGGAGAAGTCGACGGAGCTGCTGGCGGAGGCGCACCTCCCGCTGGGTCTGCTGCCGCTGGCGGACATGGAGGAGGTGGGCTACAACCGCGCCACGGGCTTCGTGTGGCTGCGCCAGAAGAAGGCGCTCACGCACACGTTCCGCCAGATCGGCCGCCAGGTCTCGTACGCCGCCGAGGTCACCGCCTTCGTCGAGGACCGGAGGATGAAGCGCATGACCGGGGTCAAGACCAAGGAGCTCCTCATCTGGGTCACCCTCTCCGACATGTTCGTCCACAAGGACGACCAGTCCAACATCACCTTCAAGACGCCCACCGGCCTAGGCAGGACCTTCCCCGTCTCCGCCTTCGCCAAGGAAGGCGCCGCCGACGCGGCGGCCAAGCCCAAGGACGCCCCCGCCGCCGCCAACGGTAATAAGGAGGCCGTCACCGCCGGTAAGGCTGCTGCCAGCAAGTGAGGTGGCGGCAGCGTCAGAGAGCTTTTGGGCATTTTTCTCTCGCAACGAAGAAACAGTTTCAGTCGACGGTATCAGCCGAACAGACCCTTCACTTGTGGTTGTACTCTCCTTGCTGTAGTAGCTGTAATTGCTAATACCTGTCCTGTCTCCTGAATAATGATGTTTGTACCCCCTGCTACCTGCTTGAATTTACTGTGTTTTATGAATGGAAAACGAGTATCCACTGTCCATCCTTGGAATTGTGTCACGGGGTGTTTTTTTAGTACTCATCAGCTAACCAGTTTCAAGATTGATCCTTTTTTAAATACGGCGAAATAGCCATATTCGTCCTTAAACTTTCATCCAAAGCTCAAATTCGTCCCTCAACTATTAAAAGGGCCGGTTTAGTCCTTGAATTTGCAATTTTGGTTCAATCTCGTCCTCTGTCGGACGTCGTCTGCCATAGTAGCTCACTCCGTTAACACACTTTGAGATGAGACAACACACTTGCAGATTTTGGCAAGTCTCTGGACATATCAGCATGTGCTGGAACCCGTGGAGCATGAGTAAGCATGGCCTGTATCTCCAAATCCAAAGCCATTGCCTCCTAGAGTGAAGAAAATGCGAGGGCGCCCACCCAAAAATAGAAAGAAAGACCCTTCAGAACCAGTGAAATCAGGCACCAAGTCATGGAAAGTCGGTACTATAATTAGATTTCAAAAATCATTTGATTTCAAAAATCACTACATGATTATCCACAGGCCTACAACCACTTACAATGCAAAAGCACCAGTGGTATAGATAACCCTCTGCTCTGATCCGCTCCGAATCCGAATTTTATGGATATGGAGAAGTGTTTTTAATATCCATGCGGATACGGATAATCCGAACCCGATTATATGCGGATGAGGTGTTGGATATGGAATTGGCAAAATCCGACGGATATAGATTAACCGATAATTGAATGCGCGACGCTTATAATAGGATAATTGGAATATTTTAAGGAGCCCAAGCAGCAAGAATACAAGTCAGCCTGGCCCATGACACAAGCATTATTATATTGAAGTCCACAAACAAAGCTCGTCAACTATAGGTTGGTACATTGAAATTACAGGAGACAAAAGAATTATCATCTACCAAAGTGGAGGACTAGTACACGGCAAAGAGTGAAGGTAAAGTTTTGCCAAATTAAGAATATTTATTTTTTACACACTTGTTTTATACTCTTAAATTTAAACTGAGAACTTGTATTCATTTTGTGAGCTCTTAAATCGAAGTGGTGGATTGATGGTGATTATTCCGTGTGGTATTGCCGCTTTATGACTTTGGTTAATGAATTGTTTCTCATCATAAAAAATAACACGTAAGCACATATTATCCGACTTAAAAAAGTCCGCTTCCGCTCCATCACCAGTCCAAATCCGTATCATTTTCGACATCTAAAAAATCCGTATTCGCATCCGAATCCGTATAATATCTTATCCGCTCCGAATCTAATAAAAAATGGATTAGGATATGGGGAAGCCATTATCAGCTCCGATCCGATCCGTTTTCATCCCTACCATGCATAAGTTTACATATTTCTTTTCGCAACCTTTGTCAATCACTGTACATATCATCCCATTGTCCATCTGAATGCAAACACAACCGTGTCAAGCTGTGATTCATGGATGCAAAGTCTTCAATCACCTTTTTTGGTCTCCCAATAGAACTGTGCGGACGGAGTGATCTTCTGTGTGGAAGACGGCATCAGACAGAGAATGAAATCGGACTGAAATTGCAAATTCGAGGACTAAACCGACCATTTTGATAGTTGAAGGACGAATTTGAGCTTTGGATGAAAGTTTAAGGATGAATATGGCTATTTCGCCTTTAAATATTGAGCGAAAACAAAATCCAGTCAGTTCACTTTAATTGAGTTCTATCGATTCACACGTTGCGGATATGTATAGCTGTCAGGTAGTTAATAGGATAACAAGAATTTGACACAGACGGCCGGCAATAGAGACCAAGCAGTGTTATCTTTCTAGAATTATCTAGCAGTCGGTCTAGAGGGTAGACATCAAGAGCAGTAGACAACGATAACGCTGTAGACCTAGAAAGCTATCTAGAGAAAGGAGAATGTGTCGAACCTGAGATCCCAGAGGGAGTGGATCCAGAGGCCTCCATCAGCTTCGTCGGTGAAGTCTACTCACGGGCAGCGATGGTTGGAGTAGAGGTTGCACGGACGTCGATGCAGTGCAGACGGGGCGTAGCAGTGACGACGGCGAGGGCCAGCGAAGCTTCCTGTCGCTGGCTGCGCGCCCTCTTAGATCGGTCTAGGGTTTGTCGGTGGGGTTTGCGGCTCACGGCGAACCTCGTGCTTTGAGCCGCCGGCCCCCACCTCTTTATATAGCGCAGTGCGACGGGGCCCACCAACCATGTAGGGTTGGGCGCCCCCGATCAGGGCGCGTGACCAAGGCCCAATAAGCCGTTGGTTAGGAGATCAATCTAACATTCTCCCCCTTGATCTCACTATTACTTTTATCTTTAAACTTTAAACTTCAATCATTTTATCCTTACTCATTTCTTCACAGATGATGCATAGAGCATGTCTCATCGTCACGGTCAATCGTTGATAGATTTAACAGCTACAATGCACGTCTCTGATCTGAAATAGTTACTTTAACTTTTGGGCCCTTTATAGTCCAGGAATCATAGACTTTCCTTTAAATCCATGCCGGCTACATGTTCTCTGAACACGTTGGGTGGTAAGCCTTTTGTAAGCAGATCCGTGAGCATCTTTTCGGTACTTATATGCTCAAAACTTATTATTTGATCCCGGACTTTATCCTTCACAACATAATATTTTATGTCAATGTGTTTGGCAGCACCACTTGACCTATTGTTGTGAGCATACTGTACTATTGGATTATTATTGCAGTATAACTTCAGTGGTCTATTGATGTCGTCAACCACCTTCAAACCGGGTATGAACTTCTTTAGCCAGTTCATCTGCCCCGTTGCCTCATAACACGCTACAAACTCAGCATACATTGTGGACGATGTAGTGATGGTTTGCTTTGAGCTTTTTCATGAAATAGCTCCTCCTACGAGAGTAAACACATATCTAGACGTGGATTTTCTATTATCTCCCGCATAATCAGAATCTGAATATCCCACTATATGGAGTGAATCGGATCTTCTATACGTCATCATGAGGCCTTTCGTTCCTTGCAAATAACGCAAGACTTTCTTTACCAATTTCCAGTGTTCTATTCCAGGATTGCTCTGGAATCTGCCAAGTAACCCGGTAACAAATGCCAAGTCAGGGCGCGTACACACTTGAGCATATTGCAAGCTTCCGACAGCTGAAGCATATGGAACCACTTTCATTTGATCGATCTCATATTGGTTCCTGGGGCATTGAAAATACCCATATCTGTCGCCCTTGACTATAGGAGTAGGTGAGGGACTACATTTGTGCATACTGAATTTCTTTAAGACTTTTTCTATGTATGCCTTTTGTGACAGTCCTAATACCCCTTTACTTCTATCTTGGTGAATCTCGATCCCTAGAACGAACGAAGCTTCACCAAGATCTTTCATATCAAATTTTGAGGACAAAAACTTCTTTGTTTCCAGTAGTAGACTGACATCACTACTAGCAAGTAAGATATCATCCACATACAAGACAAGGAAGATAAACTTCCCATTCTTAAACTTTGCGTAGACACAATTGTCCTCAACATTATCTTTAAACCCAAAATTCTTTATTGTCTGATCAAACTTCAAGTACCACTGTCTTGAAGCTTGTTTTAATCCATAAATGGATTTCTTTAGGTGGCATCCCAAACGTTCTTTTTCTTCCATGACAAAACCTTTCGGTTGTGCCATGTAAATATTTTCCTTTAAGTCTCCGTTGAGAAATGCCGTCTTTACATCCATCTGATGTAATTCCAAATCGTAATGTGCCACTAATGCCATTATAATTCTAAAGGAATCCTTACATGAGACTGGAGAAAAGGTCTCATTGTAATCAATCCCTTCTCTTTGTGTAAAGCCTTTTGCCACAAATCGGGCTTTATATCTCTCTATATTCCCTTGAGAGTCAAGTTTTGTTTTGTAGACCCATTTACAGTCTACTGTTTTAGCTCCTTTAGGAATTATTTCCAAATCCCAAACTTTATTTGCATTCATTGATCTCATCTCATCTTCCATGGCCTCAAGCCACTTTGATGAATGATCACTTTTCATCGCTTCTTCAAATGAGGTGGGATCATCCTCCATTTGAAATTCTTCAGTGTTGTACACTTCATAATCAGCAGGAATAGCTGATTTTCTAACTCTTTGAGACCTTCTAGGGGCCTCCTCAATTGGCACATTTTCTATTTGAGGCTGTTGTTGCTCCCCCTCATGTGTGGCAATAGGTTCTATAGGATCCTGAGGCACAGGTTCCTCGTCATCATTCATGGTTGCCATAGGCAGGATAACAACAGGTGCTGGCACCACAGTGTCTTGTACTATTGGTGCAGCAACAGTAGGTAGTGAGAAAAATGGCTCATGAATGATCGGAGTGGGTGCATACACCCGCTTCTCTTCAAGGTCAATTTCTCGAGCTACCATGCCCCCCTAATCATTTCATCCTCTAGGGAGACAGCATGTCTCGTTTTCACAAACTTTGTATGTCTGTTAGGACAGTAGAAACGAAAACCTTTTGACTTTTCTGGGTAGCCAATGAAATGGCAACTCACTGTTTTGGGATCTAGCTTCCCAATGTTTGGGTTAAAAACTTTAACCTCAGCAGGGCTCTCCCACACACGCAAGTGGTTAAGTGAGGGTACTCTTTCTTTCCATAACTTATACGGTGTTTTGGGCACCGACTTACTTGGTACTCTATTGAGAATATGAATGGCGGTTTTTAACGCCTCCATCCACAGACTCATGGGTAAAGTGGAGTAACTTATCATACTACGCACCATATCCATCAGGGTATGGTTACGCCTTTCAGCTACTCCATTCTGCTAAGGTTCGTCCGGTATTGAATACTGGGCGACTATACCATTCTCCTGTAAGAACCTTGCAAAAGGTCTAGAAACTTGTCCATATGGGGTATGCCGACCGTAGTACTCTCCCCCACGGTCAGACCTGACTATCTTAATCTTTAAATCATACTGATTTTCAACTTCTGCTTTAAATATTTTGAATTTATCCAATGCTTCTGTTCTTTCTTTAATTGGATAAATGTAGCCAAACCGAGAGTAATCGTCTGTGAATGTTATGAATGAATCATAACCATCCACACTTTTCACAGGAAAAGGACCACATATGTCTGTGTGAATAATCTGTAGAATTCCTACGCTTCGTTTGGCATCTTTCTTAATTTTCTTTACATACTTTCTTTTTATGCAATCTCTACATTGTTCTAACTCTAAGAGCTCTAATGGAGGAAGAATGTCATTCTTAACTAGTCTTTCTATTCCCCCCCTCGAAATATGGCCTAAACGACAGTGCCATAATTTCGACAACGCATTGTGGGCTCTCTTTCGTTTTCTGTTTCTATTGTTCGATGAGGATACATTTTCATTCACATCACATACGGAATTCATATTTTCACGAAGTGATAACAAATAAAGCTCGTCTTGTCGAAAGGCAAGACCAACACATTTATTATTAAACAATATCCGACATTTGCCATTTCCAAAATGGCAATCATAACCATCATGATCCAACTTTGATACACTAATCAGGTTTCTTTGCAAAGAAGGTACATAAAGAATATCTCTAAGAAAAAGTATGAAGCCATCTGGAAGCTCTAGAGAAAGATCTCCAACGGCCTCAACATCTGCTTGTACTCCATTTGCGACTTTAATAAAACTTTCGCTTCTTTGCAAAGTTCGCATCGAACGGAATCCCTGTAATGAATTAGCAACATGAATAGTTGCACCTGAATCAATCCACCAAGTAGATTTTGAAAATTTTACATACAAGGATTCATTTACGAACGTAATAATGTTCTCACCTTTATTCTTCATAATCATCTTTAAGAAACCAGGACAATTCTTTTTATAATGTCCCATCTTCTTGCAGTGGAGACACTGGTCTTTAGCCACTGGGAATTGCTGGTTCTGAGACTGTTGCATGGGACCTTTTCCAGATGACTTGAAGAAAGAGTTGTTATTATAGTTCTTTTTCTTATCTTTTAGGTAGTTGACAGAACCACCTTGTGAAACTTTTATTCTTTCCTCCTCCTACACACACATGGCTATAAGCTTTTCTAAATCCCATTTTTCAGGCTGTATGTTGTAATTAATAACAAAGGTGTCAAATTCTTTGGGCAAAGAAGCAAAAATCAAATGAATAAGAAACTCATCCTTGAATACCAAATCCATTGGTTTGAGCTTAGATGCCAGATTGCTCATTCTCAGTATGTGCTCTCTAATGCCACTGCCGCCACCAGAGTACCGTTCTGTAACCAGCTGCTTGATCAGCTAGGTTGTATATGTCTTTGAAGAGCCAGTGAACTGACTCTTTATTCTATCTAGGTACTCTGTGACCGTGTCACAGTCTGAAATTGAGCCCACAATAGCAGGCTCAATGGTGTTCTTTATCACTGCCAAACACTTCTTGTTGGCAGTGACCCATTTCCTATGCTCAAGGTCATAGGACATCTTTACGGGAGCAAAATACCGCTCTCTATTCTGCCATGCAGCATCAGTCTCATCAGTCTCCCTCACCGGTGCCACAGGTTCTCTAGGGCACGGTGTGGTGACAACCCAGTCCACCTCAGCAAGGATGAAAGCCAGGTCTATCTTTTACTTCCACTCATTATAGTTATCACCTTTTAGAGTGGGGATCTCTTTGATGCAACTCATCAAGTTGTATCCTTCTGAAAACACAATTCAAATAGGGTGAGAACAAAAATAACAACAATAATTGCATGCCTTAGTTTAACGTTGGTCAAAATTAAAACATACAATTATTTTATACATTAAATCTACATCACCGTTGGGCAGAAATAGAAATAATGCATAATCATTAAAATTATAATATTGCTATTAACAACGTTGGTCAGAAAATAACAATATCATAATCAACTCATATTTATCTCTTGGCTCTTAAAATCAAATTCTCCCGTTGGTTCGAATTTAATTAAAAGTCCATAATTACTTTAAATACGCAGCGGAAACATTAACATTTAATAATCATTTTCCTATTTTCCAGAAGCAACTTTACTATTTACTGAACAAAAAATATCGTTGGATAAATTTTGTACAGAAAATTGTCATAAAAATTCAATTCAAATTGATCAAACTGTTTTCTGGAAAATAAGAAAATCAAAAACTATGACTGTACTTTTGTTTGGCCATTTCGGCCCGATCCAGCAACCATGCGCGCGGCCCAGCGAATGCGGCCCATGGCCTGCTTAACGCGCTCGCTCCAGCGCTCCCGGCCCAGCAGCCCGCGGTCCAGCCGCGCGCGCCAGCGCTTCCAGCCCAGCTACCCGTGGCCCAGCCATGCGCGCCAGCGCTCCCCCACGCCCAGGCCGTAACCTGGGCCTGGGCCGAGATTTCAGCCGAGCAGCATCGCCCGCCTGGGCCAAAAGAGGCCCGAGCCCTCCTGGCCGTTGATCTCAGATCGACGGTGGAGCGCGTAGCTCGGGGCATCAAAAACCTCGGCCAACCGCGCCTCCCTCAACCCTAGCTTCATTTTCATTCGCATACTCTCTCTCTTCGCCTCACTGCTCCCCCCTCTCTCCTCAGTCAAACGCCGAGCGAGCGACAACGGCGAAGCAGCGAGGTCCCGGCGCCATCGCCGGCGTGCGCGCTCCCTAGCGGGTGAGCGCGCCGCCATCGAGCGGCCTGGCCGCGGCGCCCCTGTGGCCGGATCCCGGCGAGCCGTGCCCCCTTCGGCCAGCCTTCCTTTTCCCTGCACGCCGGCGTGACTGCAGTGCCGCGCAGACGCCGAGGTAGGCCATCCTCTTTCCTCTTTCTTTTGATTGATTGGTTTGTTCGGATTTGACCCGATTTGACGATTAGGGTTAGGGTTTGCTTTTCCGATTTGAAATCGGTTCTTTTCCCTTCTCAGTCAATCACCGAGCGGGCGCCGGATCCCAGCACGGTTCTTTCTTTCTCAGTCAGTCCCCTTCCTGGGTTAGGGTTAGGGTTGGATAGCTTTTCCCCCGATTTTATTTCTTCTCGGGTAACTTTTAATTTCTTTTCCCGAACCCGATCTAGGGTTAGGGTTTCATCAGATCCGATCCGAGATCGTGATCTCATTCTTTCTCTACCCCTATCTAGATCTATGTGCTAGTAGGCTCTGGTACCATTGTTATCTTTCTAGAATCATCTAGCAGTCGGTCTAGAGGGTAGACATCAAGAGCAGTAGACAACGGTAACGCTGTAGACCTAGAAAGCTATCTAGAGGAAGGAGATGGTGTCAAACCTGAGATCCCAGAGGGAGTGGATCCAGAGGCTGATAAGAACCCGCTAGGGTTTATGGATGATCTTTCGATGAGAGGCGTGAGACAACTCGATTTGGTGGATGGAGATGACGTTCACGGCCCGACTACAGCCTTCCAAGACTGCGCCTTAGCAACCGATACACCACCTCCAAAGGCCATCACGATCTTGTGGAGCGCAACAACCAGCCACTAGGGCTCCCGTCCTGCAAGCAATCGAAGAACTAGCAAGAACAACGAAACAAGCGCTGAATTTGCAAGATGAAATTGAAAGCCTCAAACTGAATCTTATTATGAGTGGGGTTCCGAAGACAAGGAGACGGGTGGCTGGATCAGCACGCGCGCCTACAAGCAAGTAGCAAAGGCTAAACTTGATCTAAATAAAACCCAAGTGTTCCTGGTGGCAGCTAAGGGGTATATGACGTGTAGAGGACGACCACAAGAGAGTTTGTGTCGTGCTCCAACCCTAGGACGCGTCCCTACTGGACTCTAAACGATACAAGCCCATTGGGCTAACTTAAGGTGGCGCAGCACCCTGGACAGAATAGACCTCTCGGTGATTTTTGGGCTGTTGACGCCGTTTATGAGCAGGTATGAGTATGAGGTCAGATCCGTATGAAAGTAGACTTTATTAGCTTTCCAACAAGTCCAGAATCACCCCAATCCGACTCCGTATGTAACCGTGGCGACCGTCGCAAGTTGGAGGTGTGCTGCAGTCCGAATCCAGCCTACGCGAGTCCTTTTCCCTTTCGGTCTTCTCCTTGATTCCTAATCAAAACAAGAGTGCACGTGTCTCCAAGATCTAAACAGGATGGACAAGAACTCAAGAAGGAACTCACTTGATGATTAAGTGTTCGAGCACGAGCACGGGTAATAGGACCAGCAGGTGTCGGCGTGGACGGCGTGGATGTGTGATCGGTGTTGATGTCTTCATCAGAGGCCTCCATCAGCTTCGTCGGTGAAGTCTGCTCACGGGCAGCGATGGTTAGAGTAGAGGTTGCACGGACATCGATGCAGTGCAGACGGGGCGTAGCAGTGACGACGGCGAGGGTCAGCGGAGCTTCCCGTCGCTGGCTGCGCGCCCTCTTAGATCGGTCTAGGGTTTGTCGGTGGGGTTTGCGGCTCACGGCGAACCTCGTGCTTTGAGCCGCTGGCCCCCACCTCTTTATATAGCGCAGTGCGACGGGGGCCCACCAACCATGTAGGGTTGGGCGCCCCAATCAGGACGCGTGATCAAGGCCCAATAAGCCGTTGGACTTATTGGTTAGGAGATCAATCTAAAAATAAGTACATAACTGTAGGCCATGAGCTCCTTGCTTCACCAGCGATCAGCGAACAGTCCTGCAATTTAAGCTCACCAACCCTTGCAACACCACCGAAGTTGCTCGCTTGCGTGCTTTATTTATAGCACAGACGAAGGCCCCTCTGAAATGCGGAGTTGGATTTTTTTTTTTACTGTTTGAGTGTTTTCTGTACGTTTACTGTGAAAATAAGCTCGAAACTTCAGATGCCTGCAAGCTGAAACTGAAAGGAACCGCAAATAATGTTTCAGTGTGGGTAACTGTCAGCTGGTGTACTCCAATCAATGGAAAATATATGTTGCCCGTACTTTCTTTTCCTATCTGCAACTGCAATGCCGGTGTAACCCACAATTAGCGGCTCGACCAGAATCCAGAAGCAAGAAAAAATCTCAGAAACCACCAAAACTGGGTGCTTTCTACGTGCTCCTGCAGCTAACCTCACGCCTGTGGACTCTAGCAAGACCACGAGATCTCGAACGATGGCCAAGCGCCCGAAAACCAGCGACGTGGAAGCGCCCACGCCACAAGCATCCTGAGCCGCGGGCAAAGCAGAGGTATTTATCACCGCCGATCCCCAGCCGCACGGACGGAGATCGAGCGCCAGACCCCATCCCAATCCAGCACCAGTAGCAGCAGCGCAGGCAGGCAAAGCAAGATCATGGCGCGGTATGGCAGCCTGCTCGCCGTCGCCGCGGCGCTGCTCGTCGCCACCGCCGCGGCGGTGCCGCCGACGTGCGAGCGCATCGAATGCCCGGCGTACGAGGTGGTGGACAGCGCCAACGGGTTCGAGATCCGGCGGTACACGGACGCCATGTGGATCACCACGGCGCCCATCGACGACATCTCCTTCGTCGCCGCCACGCGCATCGGCTTCCTCCAGTAAGCGACCTCTCGCCTCCGTCACATCACAGTAGCACTAAGCAGTAAGCACGCACGCTTGCGTTCCTTATTGGGCCACCTTCAAGTGGGCCAGAGCCCAAGCCCAGAGAGATAATATGGTCTCGTAGGCCGTAGCCGTGGCTGTTGCTGGTCTAATCACTGGCTAAAAATTAATGAGGGCCTTTGCTCAAAATCAAAAATAAAATAAAATAATGAGGGTACGTTTGATAATCATATAGCCAGCTAATAAATAGGTAAAATTCTTTGCTTAAAAAATAGACAAAACTAGTTCCTAGTGAGGCTAATATATGAGTTATTTTTTAGTCAAGTTTTTAACTAGATATTAGCCAACTAGCTAATCAACTATAGCTGGCTAATTTTTAGTACAGCTAGTAATTAGCCATATGCATCAAAGCCCTCACACTGCGTGTGTGCGTGCAGACTGTTCAACTACATCCAGGGCAAAAACGCGTACAACGAGACGATCGAGATGACGGCGCCGGTGCTAACGCGGGTGTCGCCCAGTGACGGGCCCTTCTGCGCCTCTTCCTTCGCCATCAGCTTCTATGTGCCGGCCAAGAACCAGGCGGACCCGCCGCCGGCTGAGGGCCTGCGAGTGGAGCGCTGGGCCGGGGCAAGGTACGCGGCCGTGCGCCGCTTCGGGGGATTCGTGGCGGACGCCGACGTCGGGGAGCAGGCGGCGCGGCTCGACGGCAGCCTCCAGGGCACCAGATGGGCCGCCGCCGTCAACGACGCGCGTAGGGCCGACCCGGCCTCGCCTTACACCGTCGCGCAGTACAACTCGCCCTTCGAGTTCAGCGGCAGGGTCAACGAGATTTGGATGCTGTTCGACGACGCCGCTGCCGCCGCCACCAGTATGTGATGCGATTTCAAACGTGCTTTAAGGCACTGAACGAGGCGTTTAGGAAAGGACGTGCATGATGCACCTATGCTAGCATTAAGTATTTCGTGCTCTTCTGCGCTAGCTACGTTTACTTTTGGATAACAATGTGCCTCTTGTGAGCAATAATGATAAAACTAATTCTGCTTGTAATCACATTTTATGGCACGGCTATATATAAATGCAATTTTGGAAGTTTGGGACCAAGATAACACTGTTTTGTAAGCTTTATTGTACCAAACATGTCATATTACGTCATCGCTAGTCGGCATGCCACATTGGCGAACGGAGCGGGTCGAAACTCGTAGTGGAGCCTGGGACATTTTTAGAAATCCAAAAATCAAGAAAAATAAAAGTTTTTTTTCTTTTCTCGAATACGCAGAGTGTGTATATCATTGTATTAAAAGAAAGAGTTTATAATACAAGAGTTGCACTCCCGGCCGTTAGTTTTTTTGCGGACGCTACATTATGAAAAAAAAACAACCGTAATCCATGTCTATCCTGACAACGACCTAGCCCTGCGCCAGCGCACGTAGCCCGCATGCTCCGGCCTGGATAGAGATATAGTGGTTCAAATTTAAAGATTGAATTTGCTCTAAGCAGTTGAGAAACAGGGGGGCGTCCGCAACAGCCGAGCCGGGGGGAGGCTGCATGCATACGACGCAAAATGAGTACTGGGAAAGCCGAAAGCTACTACGGTCACTGGCACTGCCTCAGTCTGCAACCAACTCCTAGTATCACTCGCGCTCAGAGTCTCAGTGCCCGGTCCTCTCGCGCCCTGATCAGGAGGAGTGGACGAGCGGAGCCAAGCCAAGGCCAACCAACCGCCGCGCCGCACTGCGCGTCCAGAACCGCCGCGTCCCCGCGGCCCCGCCGTGGCATGGGGTGCTGCAGTCCAAGCTGCTGTGCCTGTCCCTGCTCTACCTCCTCACCACGCTCCCGCCCGCGCTCTACGTCTCCTTCACCGACCCCGGCCGCCGCGGCTGCCTCCGCCTCCTGCCCTTCCCCTCCCCGCCCAAGCCGCTCTTCCGGTACCCGCCCGGCTACGGCGAGCACAGGCATGCCCTGCCCACCCCCCGCGCGCTCTGCTCCAACCCCGTCGCCTTCGCAGGTCTCCGACTGTCCTTCTCGTCCGGCAAGTGATGTTGCACGGCACCGCACTGCACGCACCCGTGGCCGTTCGTTCTCTCGTTGCGTGCGTGGCCGTTTTCGTGTTTCGTCGCATCGGGCCGGGCGTGGCCGTTGATGATGACCCGTAACGATCGGAGTCGTCCGCATCGCCTTCGACAAGTCTGCCTGATCGCCGTGGCTGTTCGTTTCATTTTGGATAGATTTAATTTACAGCTACTGTATACTCCATCCGTTTCAAATCTTAGTTCGTTTTTACTTTACCAGATACATAGTTTAGTGGTATATCTACGTGTATAACAACATAAGAAAAAAAGTCAACGAATTACAATTTGCAGCGGATGAAGTTTGGTTTGGCGTTTTCTCATTTGGCTTGGTGTTTGTGGAACAAAAATCTCGGATCATGTCAGTTGCCATGCATACGGTCTTTGGTAGTTGTAGTGATCCTCAGGTGTTCTTTTTTCCCCCTTAAAAAAGATCGTTTACACTCACTGCTTCAGCAGACTACAAGACTGCCTTGGAAGAGATCCATGGCCTCTGCCGCAACACCTCGGCGTCCCCTGCATTGCGGTACCAGAGCGGCGGGAGGGGCACGTTTGCGGGCAACTTCTCCACCGACGAACGGAGATCCTTCTTCAGCCACACCGACGACCAAGTGGCGATTCCCTGTGGGTTCTTCCGGGAATTTCCCGTCCCAGAACATGGTGAGCTCCTTGATCTTGTTAATCGCATTCACACGTATGAAGAACTCGAGATTTCGCCGCGATCGTGCTCGTAATCGCGCGTCATTATATTTCGCCTTCGGATGCAAGCCAAATGATATGCAAGTACCTTTTGCTGTCGCGGAGCAATCATAAAGAACACCACTGAATATTTATCGTTGACGGCTTTCAGACAGATTGGACATGGAGAAGTGCAGGGGCGTGGTGGTGGCGTCGGCGATCATGAACGACCACGACAAGGTCCGGCAGCCCAGGGGGCTGGGTTCCGAGACGCTACGCACGGCGTGCTTCTTCCTGTTCATTGACGACGCCACCCGCAGGGTCCTGGCGAGGCAGGGCGTCCTTCCTGCTCGCGACGCCCGCGGCGGCGGCGGCGAACTCACCACCGTCGGCGCGTGGCGCGTGGTGACGCTGGGCCGTCGCGCCGGCGGCGGGTGCCTCCCCTACGAGGACCCGGCGATGAACGGCGTGGTCGCCAAGCACCTGCTGCACCGGCTGTTCCCGAACGCCAGATTCAGCGTGTGGGTGGACGCCAAGGTGCAGCTCACGGTGGACCCGGCGCTCCTGGTGCACGCGCTCCTGGTCCGCGTGGGCGTGGACGTGGCGGTGTCCAGGCACCCCTTCAACCGGCACACCATGGAGGAGGCCATCGCGACGGCGCGGTGGCGCAAGTGCGGCGACGTGGACGCCGTCAGGTCGCAGATGGAGACCTACTGCGCCAACGGCCTGCAGCCATGGTCCCCCAGCAAGCTTCCATATCCGTCGGGTAAGAAATGCAGACGCCGGACGGAGACACGACGAGTCCACGGCAGCATTGATTCTGATATCTTCTTGTTCGACGGAACGAACAAGATTTATGACACATGCTGCCATGTTCTGTTCTGATGCAACAAGAACAACACATCCGTCCAAAATTTCAGAATCTTGAATCATGATCACTGTACGTGTTGTCTTGCCATGCTGCAGATGTGCCGGACACGGCGGTGATCATCCGGAGGCACGGCGTGGCCAGCGAACTCTTCTCCTGCCTGCTGTTCAACGAGCTGGAGGCGTTCAGCCCGCGGGACCAGCTCGCGTTCACCTACGTCAGGGACCAGATGAGCCCCAAGGTGAGCATCAACATGTTCGAGGTCGAGGTGTTCGAGCAGATCGCCGTCGAGTACCGGCACAACCTCAAGCCTGGCGGCTTCGGCGGCGGCGGCCGAGGGAAGCAGCAGGGCGGCACCAGGATGGCATCCTCGAGAGACATCGCCGGGAGCAGCTGAGAGAGGTATCTTCTCAAGATGTGGGGGGAGTCTGCTGACTAAGGCCTTTGCAAAATGCAGGCCCATTCTTTTTTTTTATCTTTTTATTTAAATTTTGTTTGCACGGGTGTGTGTACATATGCTGGCATACTGCAGGGTAATAATTGACAAACTAGAACATTTTTGTAAATAAAATATACAATGTAAAAAAAAGAATTAGAAAATTTAGTGACAGGCATTGGAATTGAAACGACTTGACAATCAGAAGACACACAGATTCATCAGTCATCCCTGGATCAGTCAGCACTCGACAGAAATCTTCAGCGTCAGGCAAACTGCACTGCAACCACGGTGTTATATCAGCTATCAGGCGGTGGAATCTGCTGACCCCTTGGCCAGCTCGCTCTTGTTCTTGAATTCCTTCCAGCAGGCGTCCATGGCGGTCTTGGTCATCTTCTCGATGTCGTCGGTGGTGGTGGTGTCAGGGGACAGCATGGCTTCCACTGCTATCATCATGTTGACCACAGGCTGAAGAAAACATGTAGCGTATTCAGATTCAGACCAAAGAAGTTCAGAAACCCTCAAACCCAAGACGTGTAGAAACATTACCAAGTGAAGGTAAGGCCTCGAGTCACGCTGGTAGCGACCTGTGAGCTGCTGGCAAACTTCTTTCGCCCTCTGCCAGTCTCTTTGCGACGCATGTCGAAAATAGGGCTCTAGCTCAAATCACCAATGGAGGAAGCATGATGAAAATGTGGCAGGTCACCTGATTGATTAGAACGTCGGTGAGCAGCAATCCGAGGTCAAGCTTCCTTTCCGAGTCGCGGGTAGCCGAGAACTCCTGCAGCAGGCTCGTCAGCTTCCCCCTGTCGGTGATATGCTGCGCACGAAATCCACAGCGTTAGCATCAGCCGGTGGCTGTGAAACCGATCACTGGCCTGCACTACACGCGAGTAGAAAAAAGGGGCACACCTCTTTGGTGACTTGCTCAAAGACGAGGTCCATGAGCGTGGCGCGGTCCCTGGGCGAGTCCTCGCGCCGGAACAGCGAGTCGGACAGCGCGTCCACGCTTGTCTTCATGGTCGCCGCGCCGCGCTGCTCCGCGGAGGCGCGGAGCGCAGCGTCGGTGACGCCGTTGAGGGCGCACACCATAGCCGGCTGCGTGACGGGGGCAGCGCCAGTGCTCCCGCCGCGCGCCGTCCACGAGACGCCGCCCAGCGCGAGCGCCAGCGCCACGCCGGCGCCCACCCTCAACGCGGCGTTGGGCAGCGCCGGCGGGCCTCGTCCCTTCGCCGGGACCACCTGCTGGTGGGGATCGCCTGGCTCCCCCGCCGCCGCCCCCTGGTGGTGGCGGTGGGCGCGCACGGCGCCACCAGCCCTGTGCGCGCCGCGGTGCCGCACGGATAGCGGGGCGGCATTTGCTGCGGTCACCGTGGCGTGCGGCGTGCACAGAGACGGTTCCATGCGCTAGCTGGATTGTTCAGCTCTGTCTGCAGTCAGATGGTGGGCAATCTTCTCTTCTCCGTTTCCTTTCCATCTTTTGCTTTTATGCATGGCATCATCTTGTGCGCCATGCATGCCCCGGCAGCCCGCAGCCATGGTGCTTTGCGTCCTCTGCCACCGCAAGCAAGGCATCTAGTGCGCTCTGCCTTTAGCTAATCAACTGAGCTGAACTAGGCCCTAAGCCGGAGTTCTTTTGTGGCCAACACATGTCCACTAGATTATGGAAGCGTAATTCTCATTTTTGTTTCTCATCACTGCACTGATCACGGACTGAAACTGAAATCATATGGATGTTCTCCATTTCATCCCCAGACCTATGATTTTTCGTCCCCATTTTTTCTGATTGAAAAATGATAGGAAATGCCAGGAGCCAACTAAGGCAGGGCCTGGTACAAGTGACAAGTCGCTTGCGCTACTGGAAGTGGTTTCATCCCACCCCTATTTCCCCTTCCCGTTTCTTTTTTCTTTCTTTCTTTCTTTATTTATTTAGAGGTTATTTGGATCCATTAACGCTAAAATGGTATACAGACAAAGATTAATCATATTATATGTTTAAATTTGACTAGATGACAAGCAAAGGTGATAAAGAAAGAAGAGACATGAACATGTGCCAATCTGTGGTCTCATTTGTTTGAAAGCCTACCTACGTGATATTGAGATATTGTATTCATTTTGCCAAGCAATCCATGAAGACGTGTCAAGCTATATGAAGAAATCAAGTGGCATGATGAAAATGATATGGAATTGGTTTCATTGAAAAATGTTGAAGAAGATTAAAAGGAAATATCAATAGACATCCTTGTCTATCAATGAACAGATGAAAACAAATAAAATGAATACCGAAGATTACACAATTCTTAGAAATCAATGATTCAGATTTCAAATGAGATGAAGTAGAATGTGATGCATATTTATGGTCATTGACGATTCGCGTGAATTGGTTTTTGGCAAATTGGAATCTCAAAACATGTGTACCTGTTGTTGATGTAAAGTAAAACTTGACCCGGGAATGGCCAGATAGGGCGAATCGTTAAGCAAGGATTTGATTTCCAGGGACTAAGTAAAGGTGAAGAGCGAGAGACAGCTTGGTACCAAGAACCAAAACTGGGGTGAAGGACTAAAATACTTGGATTAACACCAAGGAACTAATTAAGACATGAGGAGTCATGCAATGTGAAGTATCCAATCATTGTTGAGTATGCCACGCCATTAACATGGATGCAATCTGATTGAATGATAGGTCAAAAAGTGATCAAGCTAAACCCATGAGTGAAGATAAGAGAGTTCATAAATGAACCGAAGAACCATGTCTCTCTTTATGACTGCTTTGTGACAATCTTAATAGGTTATTTGGTCATAATGCCATATACTCAACATATGTTGTTCCTGTGTGTTGATAATGTTACTGATGTAGTTTTTTTTCTCGAGTATGGACAACCCGCGGGTACTTGCTACCTGCATGGAGATGAGTGTGCGTGAGAATTAGTACCCTATCGGGTACGGGCACCTGTAGGCAATACGAAACAAGTTTATACCCCATTGCCTCCTACGGCGCCTGACCTCCGAAGCTACCGCAGAGTTGATTTATGATTATTGTACATTGGGATAGGTGATGATCTCTCGTCTAAGGAACGACTCAAATTTAAACTCGACACACTGCGCATTAGTCCAAATAAATGAAATCCATTTTGAGTGAATACAGCCACCGGACAACATCATTGTGGCTCCATTATCACTGCTACGATACTCTAGGAAGTCCTCAGTTGAACGAATGAGTAACAGAAAGAAAGAAGGAAACAAACCGCATAGAACCTAGACGATAAGGGGGAAGAAAGTCATGGCGCTATGTGTATAAAACAGTCGATGTCACCTACCATGGTGGCAAAATACGTTGTATGGTACACATGTGACCACACACAAGCGCGCGTTCAACAAGTTTTTCCCTCTATTAACTTGTTGGACCAAAATAATACACCCATATGAGTTGTTGTATGTTGGGTGCTATTTACTCCTTTGTCTTCTGAGCACTTTGAATATGATTAATAGTCTGCAGGGATTAGTGCCCATGCTAATCGAATAATCGATCCTCTCCTCACTCTTTAGTCTGCCAAAGTTTCCTTGATCCGATATCTGTCGCATCGACATGGTTGTCATTCAAAAGAGCCGTTTAATAATTGGGAAAAAAAATACTTCGGTGGACTTCTCTATCTACGCATGATCTTATCTCTTTCTGCGCATGATCTTTTCAAAAGTTACGTTTAGGTACATCCTGCAACAACCTGTGATGATATACGTACAAAGCTTCTAATCTAATGACAAAGAAACTACGTACCCTTGAATGAGATGCGCAGAAAACGTGCTTCTGGAACACGCGACACCAAGGTTGCTGCTGCCTGCTGGTGGTTAACTCAGCGCCTCACTCTGATGCGTTAATTAGCTTAGCTTCTAGATGCATGGATTATTCTTACAGCTAAACTTGTGAAGTTATTAGTACTTACTGTATTACAGAACAAAGGTGCAATGTACTACTTTGACTTAACTGACAGCAATGCAAGGAGAGGAGATGGTTGAGTTTCGTCTGCGTCTACCTCGTCAGGTCGCCGTCGCCGACGACCGGTTCTCTGACTTTCTGCCAAGACAAGCCGGGGCGAAGCGCGCGCGGTCCACAAGAGCGCGAATGCGTGATGGTCATGGGCCTAGCGCGCCGGCCGAGATGCTAGTAGCGTGATGGGCATGGGCCCAGCTGATTGACGCCGGAGAAAAGAGACTTATAAGAAAACCTAGTCCACATTCATTTCTAAAACAACAGTTATTTTTAGGACGAATGAACTAGACGTGAAGTCATTCACAAAAAAATGTCGCAGTGATCTACTGGAAAGTCTGGGATCGATGCGTCCTACAGACCTTTCATGCTGTTTCGTCAAGTTCGTGTCACAAATGCAGACCACACGTCTCGGGTATGCTCCGAGGGCAAGCAACTCTCTATTTGTTTAAAACTCTAGAGAGGATTTTTTTTTGAAAAAAAAGTCTTTCCTTTTACTCCCTCCATCCCATAATAAGTGCATTTGTAGAATTCAAAATTCGTTCCAAAATAAGTGTGCATCTCTAGCTATGGGACCACCTAACTCTAGTTGTCTTTTTTTTCACTTTCTCTATTTCTGAATTGCAATAATTACATCCTAGAGCAACTTTTTATACGTGTATATATGTGTAATTTCTTATTAACATGATCTCTTCACTAAGACTCTAGAAGTATACTTATTTTGAAACGGAGAGAGTACGTGTTAGTGCGCCAGATCCCTGTATCCAAGACCGCCCATTTTCCTTCTTAGTTCTGACTACTCAGTGGATCCCCCGATAACCAATACATCATTTCACTTTGTTATCACGCCCAAAAGAAACGGCGACGTATCATGGTATTCCACCCTAGATTCTTTTATATCTTGATTTGCTTAAATAGACTACCAAGATTTTAGGCTAGGGTGTGGTCCAGTCTAAATATGGAAATTAGCCTTTTAACAATTTGTAAATGTAATATTTCAACTTGCAGGGCTGCACTAGAATCCTAAAATTGCAGGAGCGATGTGATTCACGCAATCGCGATTAACCACCACACAAAATGAATAGTTATAAGAACCGTGATGCCTAAGGGAGAGACGTGAATTAGACAACTTAAAATCTAATTCTAACTTGGCCTCTAAATTCAATGCAGATTGTAGCCGACCATTGTACAAGAGCCATAGAAATATTAATTCTGATTTTAGGGGTAATAATTTAGGCTTGATTATATACACATTGCTGAGAATTTTATTTGACCAAACATACCAAGCCACTGTTCTAATATCCAAAGACAACATTAAGGTGTTTCTATGATCAGCTAGAATTAGTGTTCCTGCTAAACAGGACCGAAGACTTTTCTTTGTTGATCGTTGATGACCCAAGCGTATCTGATACAAATCCAGAACACTTTACAGAGATTGTTTACTCGTTTCATTTGCTTCCACGAGTAACAACAAATAAATCATCTTCAAACAAAAGATGGTCTATGTTTGTGGCTCACGGGCGTACTTTGAACCCATTACATCATTGATTAGCCCTTAATTCACCGTTCACTTTATAATAAGCCGGTATGCTTCTGCCGTGACACTCACACACTTGATGACAGTCTGTACCCGTCTTCTGTCAGAAAAGGACCTATTTATTTTCAGCATCATGGCTACTTTTAAAATTCGATTCCGCATGATCATTTTCGGCAAATCCATCCCCGAGGGCAAGCAGCTGCAGCTCCGACGGAGTGACCGTGTTGCCGGTATCGGCGCGTGTGAACAGGCCAAAGGATACGCAGCCTGGGCCTATTGCCTCGTAAACGATCGTAAATTTTCAGTCGAAACAATATTTTTCTTTTACATCAAACCAGCCAGCAGTACTTCTTCACGATCCGACAACAAACCATCTCAGCCAAACGAACACGCTGACGGAGCACGCGCCGGGCAGTGCAACGGCACGGCGCGCGTGATGTGATGGATGGCGCGTGATCCGCGGAGGCCGGACGCCACTTGCGACGGCCCCGACCCCGATGGGCGAGTTTTGGAGGCTTCCTCCCCGCTGTCCCGCTCGCCCGTGTTGGCGTCCTCCCGCGGCCCCGCACTGCATGTGGCTCCAAGCGCTACGGAGCTCGATCGACTTGCCGGCGTGCACCACCTCCACCTCCAAGCGAATCTGTTGACCAACGAGCTGAGCGATCATGATCGCCGGCCAACCGTGTCCTTGTTTTGTGTCGCGGCACCGCACCCATATGCCCCATATGGATGGCCATATCAACAGACGAGTCAGCGCATGCAATGCCTCTCTCTCTCTCTCTCTCTCTCTCTCTCTCTCTCTCTCTCTCTCTCTCTCTCTCTCTCATTGCAATTTGCAATGCAATCATTCAAAGAAGCAGGTGTACGTCCTCTCAAAAGAGAGAGAGAGGACAACCAGGTGTATGTATGTCTGTCAGTGTATGGAGACACTTAGTCTGACCAATGCCTTTGCAATCGGGCCAACCGGTGCGCACATCCGGTACCTATCCAGCCATCCAGGAACTCGAAGAAAAACAGGACACATCGATCAGTTCGGCTCAGATATGGGGCTGGGCCAAGAACGTGCTTATGCCCTACTCCAGCTGACGCTGCAGCCTGCAGCTGCTGTTCTCGGTTCATTTTCCAAATTTGCCTTTGCAGTCCATCACTTCATAGCAGTGCAAAGATTTTGGTGACACGTAGTACGTCATGTGTTGCAGGAAAACGCAACGCGTCCAATCACAACCAACAAGAAGCCGCCGCCGGTTTTCCTGAAATGCTGGGCGATCGGCGTCGCGCTGCAGTTCTGAGACAGGACCTGCAACCAAATCGGCGTTTGAATTGGTAGCTGCGTGCCTGTGCCTCCCTCCTGCGTCTTGCAGCGCAAAACTCCAAGCCAAGACGGTCCCGCCCGGCGAGACAGCGACCGAGAGACCGAGCGACCCATCCGCACTCCCATATCTATACGGGTGCCACCTCGCCAGTCGCCATACCGCACACAGTCCCGAGCCCAGCTACTCCACCTCCACACCAAGCGGGAGCGCGCCAGTGGCGTGAGTGCGGCCATGGCGCCCGCGGAGATGTCCGCGCCGGCTGAGTACGACGAGGGCGCAGGCAAGGCCGCGGCGACGGTACCAGCGAGGAGCTACTGGCGATGGCACAGGGACGACTTCTTCCCGGAGCCGTCGTTCGCGAGCTGGGGCGCGTACCGTCGGGCGCTGGGCGAGACCCCCGCCCGCCTCCGGGACCGCCTCGCGGGGCGGTCCACCGACGCCGCGGAGCTGGGCGCGCTGCGCCGCCGGAGCGAGCACGAGATGCGGCGGTGCCTCACGTGGTGGGACCTCACCTGGTTCGGCTTCGGCTCCGTCATCGGCGCCGGCATCTTCGTTCTCACGGGGCAGGAGGCGCACGACCACGCGGGCCCCGCCATCGTGCTCTCCTACGTCGCCTCGGGCCTCTCCGCCATGCTCTCCGTCTTCTGCTACACCGAGTTCGCCGTCGAGATCCCCGTGGCCGGCGGCTCCTTCGCCTACCTCCGCGTCGAGCTCGGCGACGCCGCGGCGTTCATCGCCGCCGCCAACCTCATCCTCGAGAGCGTCATCGGCACGGCGGCCGTGGCGCGGTCCTGGACGTCCTACCTCGCGTCGCTCATCAACAAGCCCGCCAGCGCGCTGCGGATCCACGCGCCGGGGCTCGCCGAGGGGTACGACGAGCTGGACCCCATCGCGGTGGTCGTCATCGCCGTCACCGCCACGCTGGCCATGCTCACCGCCAAGGGCACCTCCCGCGTGAACTGGGTCGCGTCCGCCGTGCACGTGGTCGTCATCGCGTTCGTCATCGTGGCCGGGTTCATCCACGCCAACCCGGCCAACCTCCGGCCCTTCATGCCGCACGGCGTGCCGGGCGTGTTCCGGGCGGCGGCGATCGTCTACTTCGCGTACGGCGGCTTCGACAACATCGCGACCATGGCGGAGGAGACCAAGAACCCGTCGCGGGACATCCCGCTGGGCCTGCTGGGCTCCATGTCCGTCATCACGGCCATCTACTGCATCATGGCGCTGGTGCTGAGCATGATGCAGCCGTACACGGCCATCGACCGCAGCGCCGCCTACTCGGTGGCGTTCGCCAGCGTGGGGATGCACTGGGCGCAGTACGTGGTGGCGCTGGGCGCGCTCAAGGGGATGACCACAGTGCTGCTGGTGGGCGCGCTGGGGCAGGGGCGCTACACCACCCACATCGCGCGGAGCCATATCATCCCGCCCGTGTTCGCGCTGGTGCACCCGAGGACCGGCACCCCCGTGCACGCCACCGCGCTCATCGCCGTCTGCGGCGCCTGCATCGCCCTCTTCTCCAGCCTCGACGTCCTCTCCAGCCTGCTCTCCGTCAGCACGCTCTTCATCTTCATGATGATGGCCACGGCGCTGCTCGTCCGGCGGTACTACGTGCGGGGCGTGACGACCCGGACGCACGCGCTGCGGTTCACGGCGCTGCTGCTGCTCATCATCGCGTCGTCCATCGGCATCGCCGCGTACTGGGGCACGTCGCCGGAGAGGTGGCAGGGCTACGTGGTGCTGGTGCCGGCGTGGGCGGCCGGCACGCTGGGCATCCAACTGCTGGTGCCCGCGGCGCGGGCGCCCAAGGTGTGGGGCGTGCCGCTCGTGCCGTGGCTGCCCTCGCTGTCCATCGCCACCAACCTCTTCCTCATGGGCTCGCTCGGCAAGGACGCCTTCATCCGCTTCGGCGCCTGCACCGCCGTCATGCTCGTCTACTATGTCCTCGTCGGCCTCCACGCCACCTATGACGTCGCACACGGCGCTTGCGGCGGGGAGGACGACGACGGGGAAGCGGCCGCCGATGAAGAGAAGAAGGTTGTTGCCGCGGCCGACGTGGAGAAGGCTGATGCGGCAGGCGGCGCCCTTTGATTACTCGATCAGGCGGCTGAACACTTGCTGTTTGAACAAGATGCGTTTCGTCGTTTGTACTACCACCAACCATACGATGAGCCGGAGTCTTTACCGCTAGGATTGCAAACGTGCATGCACAATTACGCCTGTGAGTATGTGACACGTACCAACTTCACGAGTGTCCTCAATATCTCTGATCACAGAATGCAGACCTTCTTATTATCCTCAGTGAAATTCAATCTTTGCATTCGTAGAATCATAGGGCTAGTGTGTCTACCGTGTTCTTGCACGCAGGAGCGAAAGCCAGGATTTAGATATACTAGTAGAGGACTAGATCACAGAGTGTCAATAAAAACTATTCAGTGCCATCACCAAATCCTAAGACTGGCTTAAAAAAATTATCAACTTTAATATTGGCTTAAAGAACTATAATAAATCATCTTTAACCTCTTCAGCTTAGAAAAATGCTAAACGTTTAAATTGAAGATAAAAATGGGCACAATTCATAGATCAAAAGTTCACATCGTATTTTTTAGACATTTAATATTGGACAATCAAGAGTATTTGAGAAAAAACAATACTAGATTAGTTGAGAAGACTTATTTACTTACAGTTTCTAGTGATTTAGTAATAACTAATTATGAGAAGTACTTATGAAGACTGTGCAACGTTAGGAGAGGGGTAGGCCCCTGCCAGCTGCACCCCTTGTCTCCACCCCTGCACATACATAGGCCATGCCTGAAAACTATTACTAGCTCCATCTGAAAGAACAACATTTTAATTTTGTGCTAAATCATATTATCTTAAGTTTGATTAAATTTATAGAGAAAACCATCAACATTAATAACATAGAATAGGTATGGTAACAAAAATATATTCCTGATAAACCTAATTATTCTTATTTAGTAATATAAATATGATCAAACTAGAATGTCAATTTTTTTATGGAAATGGTACTAGAATAGTTATGCAAGCAGGTCAAGGATAGATTAGATGACATAAATATCAGATTTAGCAAAATAGTTGTCTCCTAGGTAAGGGTACTGTCGGTGTTTTGGACTGGGGGATCCTCAACCAACTAGTAAATTTATACTGCGTGTTCTCAGTTTCGGATGGTGATGCAAAGAGACACAAGGCTTATACTGGTTCAGGCAATTGGTGCCCTACGTCCAGTCTGAGAGATCGATCTTGTATTCCTTGCACCGAAGTGCTTGTAGTAGGGGGTTACAAACTAGGTGAGAGAGGGAGCTAGTCCTAGGTCTCGGCGGGGAGTGATGTGGGCTGCTTGAGATATTGCTCTCAAGCGACAGGGAAGTGTGCGCGTTACAGGGTGTTGTTCTTCGTGAGTGCTCCCCCCCTGAAATGGCTCAAGTCCTTTCCTTTTATAGTTGAAGGGAGGACAGGGGTACTACATGTGCTAACTATACGGCGTCGTGCGAACAGAGGCGGCAAGTCCGAGCCCTGTAGCATGTTCTTGTGGCGGTGTGGTCATCGGAGTGGTCCATCCTTGGAGCGCTGGGGCGACGTGCTGGTCACATCCGATCCTGTGCGTTATGGGAGCTCCAGGGCTGCCTCGGAGCGGGCGCGGTGGTCAGCGTGCGGGTCGCTGTGGATTGATTGCGCGCCGAGGCCGGGTTGGTGCCGAGGCCGAACCGTGGTGGGGGTCTCGGCAGACGTGAATCCTGAGATAGCCGAGACCCTAGCGTAGAGTGCCGAGGCCCAGAGGGGGCGGTCGATCTGGTACGCTGGTTCGGGGGCGATGATGACCCGGGCTAGATTTCCCATGCTGCGTTGTCTTCGGGGCGGGAGTTACGGGGCACACTGTAGTGCGGACGCTGATCGTGGGTACAGCGCTAGAATACAGTGGCCGGTAATCCCGGCCATGCCCTGTCTCAGCCGGTATGGCGCTGATGCGACTGCTTGTCCCATCGGCCTCTCCGCGGTGTCGAGCCGTCGTCCGGTTGAGATTGCGGGAGTGGTTGACGCATTAATGGGACACGACATGCTGTCGAGAAGACCGGTCGAGGCGGGAGCAACGAGTTGTTGTCAAGCCAGCCTCGAGCGATACGGAGGATAGCAGTCTCATCCGAGGCTGTACGCACGAGGCCTTGGGTGAGACAGAGATTGGGCTCCTTACCGAGGCCTCCCGTGATAGGCCTTGCGCGAGGCGGAGATTGCGTCAGGGCGCCGAGACCTCCCGTGCGAGGCCTGAGGCGAGGCGGAGAGCCTGGTGGGCTCGGACGGGGCTGGTGATGAGCCCATGGCTTACCCTATAGCTTTGTTGTTGATGGGATTTAAGTGACCCTTTTGGTATGTCGGATCGGGGTTAACCGCGCTGGATCCAAGGGAAACTTCCTCGATTTCATCGCCCGTCCATTTCGCCTTCCCCCCACATAAATACGCAAAGAGCCTCACCCCTCCTCACCTTACCTTGCCTGCGTTAGCTCTGCCCCCATCGAGCCATCGCTAGAGCAGCGGGTGCTGGGAAGAAGAAAGGAGAAGAGCGAGCCAGGGAGAGAGCGAGAAAGAGAGAGAGCGAGAGAGAGAGAGAGAGAGAGAAAAACTCACCGCCGCATTCGATCCCTCCACCGCATCCATGGCCGGCGACATCATTGTCATCGAGGCGGACCCTTGGGATCCATCTAACGTCACCGAGGAGATGCTTCAGTCGCTCATCGACGGTGGACTCCTTCGTCCGGTGATGGACCCTAATAGGCCGGAGTGGATCGCTCCATCGGGCGAGCCGGAGCCGAGGCCTCGCGATGGTTACATCGTGAGGTTCGTCTCCTTTCATGAGCGCGGCCTCGGCGTCCTGGCTGATCGGTTCATGCAGGCGCTCCCGCACTACTATGGCGTGGAGCTCCACAACTTCAACCCCAACTTCATCGCACAGGCGGCCATCTTTGTTGCCGTCTATGAGGGGTACTTGGGGATTGCTCCCCATTGGGAGTTGTGGCTCCATCTCTTCCGGGCGGGGCATACCACTAAGCCGACGGGCACGTCAGGATCGAGGAAAGCAACGAGGGCCGGTGGCTGCACTCTCCAAGTGCGCCAGGACCGCCAACACCTCTACATCCCATCCCAGCTCACGTCATCCAATCACCGATGGTACACGAGCTGGTTCTATCTTCACAACGACGACGAAGGACTTCCCCCATATACTGGGCGGATTGTGGGGAGCTGCCCGGAGAGGTGGAAGTACGACATCCTGAGGGAGGATCAGCCCAAGCTGCAGCCGCTTCCGGAGGGGCTGGAGAGTCTATGGGGCCGTGGCCTCACCGCAGCCATGGTCGTGGCTGCCTTCCACCACTGGAGGGTGCTGCCGCTGATGGCTCGACGGTGGTGGCTGTTCGAGATGAGGCCGGGTGAACCCAATGAGGGCATTCGGATGTCCTCCTTCGCCCTTTCCGATAAGGAAATTCTTCGTCGGGTGGGGGAGACGGTGGAGGCGAAGCTGAGGGGCGACAACCTGACCCCCATCGTGATGCGCCCATCACAGGGGTTCCTCTCGCTGGTAAGTCATGCGTCGCTGTAGCCCCGAGCCTTCTTCGTTTCTCCTTACTTCTCATTCCCTTATGCACGTTCACCGTTCCTGCAGGGGATGAGGGATGTGCGCGCCTCTCCGCCGCCCGTTCCTGAGGACGCGAGGCGGCGGGCAATCAATCGGGCGCACGCCGAGGCACAGAAAAAGAGGAAGGATGCCAAGGCGGCGAAGCACACGAAGAAGATCCTCACGCGCGAGGAACTGGACAAGCGCCGTCGTCAACAAAGGAAGGATGGCCTCCCGTTGGAGGAGTCCCCATCGCCGTCGCTGTCGACGGAGGCCTCGGACGGGGATGACGAGGGCGAGATGGGGCGGGGTCCCTTGGATCATCTCCCTAACGTAGGGGAGACGGTGCCCGGGGCATCAGCCAGCAGCCCGGCGCTCCCAGGAGGAGGAGGAGCAGACCCAGGGTCAGCAATTGCTCGCTCTGGGGCTAAGGCCGACACGCCCGAGGCGTGGGCGTTGGGCAAACACGCCGTCAGCCCAGTGGGCTCGGCGGTGGTGGTGGAGCAAGTGGCGGCGAAGGCGACACAACTGCCCCCGTAGAGGACCGAGGGGGCGCTAGGGTCCGTTGAGGACCAACCGGCACCGATGGACACGGAGGCCATGCCTCTGCCGCCGCCACCGCCTTTGTGGACAAGGGTCGCCGTGGCGAAGCGGTTGCCGCCCCGCTCGAGGTAGGTGTATTTTTGGTGGGGTTGCAGTGCCCTCCATTCGTTCTTTTGTCTTGTGCTGACGCTGTGATCGTCTCATCCTTAGCCGGAAGCGGCCTACGGAGGTGCCTACCTTGGCGCCCCTTAAAGCACTCAAGGTTAATCCCGGTTCCACCACCCACTGGGTGGCGGAGGCGCAAGCCGCCTTACAACGTGGCGCGGCGTCGGCGAAGGCCGACCCAAAGGAGCCGGCCACCCAAGGAGGGGCTACCGAGGCGGCCCTAACACAGGAGGGGGAGGGAGTGCCTCCGCCCCACGATGGCGAGGCCCGTGGGTCAGATGCGGCCGAGGTCGCCTTGGCCGCCGAGACCACCGGGACTAAGGTCCCCAGGGTTTCGGAGGTCGGGGCGACCAAGGCTATGGCACCTAGGACTATCAAGGCCGCTGCGGCGGGCACCGGAGCCCTCGCGACCGCCGAGGCCACGATGGCGGAGGTCGGAGCCCCCGAGACCACCGAGGCCATGATGGCGGAGGTCGAAGCCCCCGGGACCACCGAGGCCACGATGGCGGAGGCCAGAGCCCCCGAGACCACTGAGGCCACGATGGCAGAGGCCGGAGCCCTCGAGACCCCCGATGCTGACATGATCATGGCAGGGCTGCCGGCCTAGGAAGTGGAGATGAAGGCGGCGGAGGCCTTGACGGCACCCTTGGTTCAAGGCCCGCCGCCATTGCGGGAGAGCGCCCAGGAGGTGGAGATTCTTCCGATCTCCTCTAATGATACTTCCCGAGCACAGGAGACGGCCGGCGCCGAGGTGGCCGGTGTCGTGGAACAGCCGGTTCCAACCCTCGGGCGAGGGAAGCTCGGCCCTCGCGCGGGTGTGACCCAAGCCCCGCGGGTGGAACCACCCGCGTGTCCTATGGCAAAGCCGGGATAATCCTGAGGCAGAGCCTCTGTTTGCCCTTGAGGACATGGCCGAGGGCGGTTGCTGGGACACATTCGAGTAGTACCGCTAGCTGGTGGAGCAGTCTCTACGGATGGCGCTGTCCGTGGTGGCCGACAATTTGCTCGGAGTCGCCCAGGTTCGTGCTTTCTTTTCCCATGCGGTGGTCTTTTTCTGAGTTTTCTTTGTAGGGATTGACCCCTGTTTTGTTTCCCCCAGGAGCTCGAGACCCGGTCTCCTGGGAAGTCGGTGTTTCTCCACCGGGAGAGGGATGTCTGGGACCAGCTTCAGCGGCAGAAGGGCCTTCTTGCAAGCGCCAACGAGTTCCTATCGGCGTGGAGCACAGAGGTGGAGGACCTCCGCCTTCGTTGTGCTGATGCGAAGGTCGAGGCGGCCATGGCCCAGGAGCAGCTCGCCCCTCTGGCGGCATGGGTCAAGGAGTTGGAGGAGGAGCTCACCCGCGCGGCCAGTGATCGAGATGCCTTCAGGTCTCGAGCCATAGAAGCTACGGCCTCGGCCATGGCTCTTGCTGGGCAGCTAGGGGTGGAACAGAATGCGCACCAGCTGACAAAAGGCGCTTTGGATGAGGCCCTTGCAGCAGCTAAGGCCTCACGAACCAAGGCTGTGGTTTGGAGGGGAAAGGTCGAGGGTGAGTCCTAGTCCCTTCATTTTATTCGCTTTTTCTTATATTCATTCCCTAACTTCCTCGTGTGACGCGGAGCTGGGGAGTGAAGCTTCTAGGGCGGCCGAGGCTTCTCGAGTCGAGGCTCAGCGCCTGAAGAAGAAAGCCGAGGCCTTTCGGGTCGAGGCCCGACACTAGGAGGTTAAGGCCAAGGGTGAGTTCCGTAGGCTTCTGTCCCTATTTAGCTTGTTTTTTCTCTCGCTCAACCCCATTCCATTTTCCGTGGTGCAGAGTTAGAGGCAGAGGTTACCCGAGTAGCCGAGGCTTCCAGCGCGGTGCAGACGGTGCTCGAGACCGAGATTGGGGAGCACGAGGCGCTGAAGAGTGCCGCCTGTGCCGCCTGCGAGGCCCTAGTGGTCGAGGGGGTTTAGTCAGGTAGCTCCCTTGGGAGCCGTCTGATTGCACTGAGCGGTCAAGTGCGTGAGCGGCTCCGAGGAGCGCTGCATACGGGCGTCAAGCGTGCGCTGGCCGTCATCGCCTCGCACTACGTTGGTGTTGACCTTCAAGCCATCAGCGATGGCTACATCTTGCCCGATGATGACGATGAGGCCGACGAGGTGGTGACAAAGCTGTTGGAGGCGGTGGAAGGCCCTGGCACTACGCTGGCAACGTTGCTTGAAGAGGAGGTGGTCCCTCCCCCGCTGTTTACCAATGCCAGAGGTGCTGAGCCTTGACCTGGGCCCAAGCGGCCATGTAAATAGAGTAGGAATTAACTATGTATCATAACATTTGTGGCAGTGGAGGCCTTTCTTTGGAAGTATTCATGTTTCTTTAATCGTTTGTCTTGTATTTCCGAGCCTCTACCCTCTTGTTGTCTCTGATCGGATTTCTTTGCAAAAAAACCTCTTTGGAGCCTAGGCCATCCCCTGGGCGAAAGGTGGTGAGGGAGCGCCGTAGCCCGGAGGCTTAGGCCATCTCACGACTCAAGCGGCCTTCTGGCCCTGAGACGGGCTTTTGGTCCTTGGGTTTTCCACAATCGATTCGTCGGAGCGTGCTAGAGGGTTTGGCGTAGGATTTTTTTTGAAAAACGACTAAAAATGGCGCGTGGGACTTTAGGGGGAATCCCCTATCTAGCCCTCGAGGGAGATTCGGTTCTGCAGAGGCAGAGCCAAGTCTCCCTTATAGTGTCATCATTTTGCTGAGACCAACGATAGGCTCGGGGAATTTCTCGAAAAATTAGAACAACTAAAAAACAGGTTTCAATTGTATTCCGAGAAACAATATATACAATGCTTGAAATTTTAAGGATAAAAGCAACGTAGCTGTTCTATGTTCCAAGCGTTGGTGAAGATTTCACTCTTTTCGTTGACTAGCTTGTAGGTCTCGGGCTTCAGCACTTGGGCGATGATGTACGGTCCTTCCCATGGCGGGGTCAGCTTGTGGCGGCCCTTGTTGCTCTGTGCTAGCCTCAACACCAGGTCACCTACCTTTAAGTCTTGACCTCAAACGTGTCGGGCCTGATAGTGCCGTAGGGTCTGTTGGTATTTAGCTGAGTGCAGCAGCGCGACGTCTCAGGCTTCCTCCAGTTGGTCGAGGGCGTCCTCTCGGGTGGTGCGGTTGCTTCGTTCGTTATAGGCATATAGCCTTGGGGAACCATATTCCAAGTCAGTGGGGAGGATGGCCTCGGCCCCATAGACCAGGAAGAAAGGCGTGAACCCCGTGGCTTGGCTTGGGGTGTTCCTTAAGCTCCAGATGACCGAAGGGAGTTCGGCGAGCCATTTCTTGCCAAACTTCTTCAATCGGTTGTAAATTCTTGGCTTGAGGCCTTATAGGATCATGCCGTTGGCATGTTCTACTTGGCCGTTGGTCCTTGGGTGTCCTATGGCCGACTAGGCCATGCGGATGTGGTGGTCGTCGCAAAACGTTAAGAATTTTTTGCTGGTGAACTGTGTCCTGTTGTCGGCGATGATGGTGTTAGGGACCCTGAACCTATGGATAATGTCAGTGAAGAACATCACTGCTTGCTCGGATTTGATTCGATTGATTGGACGAGCCTCGATCCATTTGGAGAACTTGTCGATTGATACCAGTAGATGGGTGTAGCCCTCGGGGGCCTTTTGCAGAGGCCCGACCATGTCGAGCCCCCACACGGCGAATGGCCACGTGATGGGGATGGTTTGGAGGGCCAGGGCCGGGAGATGTGTCTGCCGAGCGTAGTACTGGCATCCTTCGTAGGAGCGTACTAGCTTGGTGGCGTCGGCGACCACCGTCGGCTAGTAGAACCCTTGGCGGAAAGCGTTCCCCACGAGCGTCCGAGGCGCCGCATGGTGCTCGTAGGCCCCTGCATGCAAGTCCCAGAGCAGGGCTCGGCCTGCCTCAACGGTGATGCATCATTGGAGGACACCAGAGGGACTTTGCCTGTACAACTCATCACTACAGAGGACGTAAGTCTTGGCTCGGCGCGCAAGCCATTGGGCTTCTTTCCTATCACTAGGAAGCTCCCCCCAATCGAGCCAATCAAGGAACGGAATTTGCCAGTCCGTGTCCTGGTCGGTTTGGGGGGCTCGGTGTTGACTTCCATGACCTCGGGCTTGGTCGATTAATTTGGATGTTGTATGGATTTCTTTGACTTGGACATGGATGCACATCCATTCCCAGGTGTACCGACAAGGCTCCGGAGGAGGCTGACTCGTACGACAAAGTGGGTCATATCAGGCCGATAGGCCTATCGGTCGCGCAGGGGCCGAGAATCTCCGCTGGCTGATAGGTCCTAAAATATCTAGCAAGCATCTTCCTGCTTCCCTCTCTCTCTCTCTCTCTCTCTCTCTCTCTCACCGTGTCACCATCAGCCGCCGTTGCTCGCCTGTACCGCCGCGCGGGCGGCCCTCCCTGCGCCAGCCAGCACCGAATCCGGCGAAGGGCGTGCCGCCGCCGCCCCCCCACCCTGCTCGCCCGGCGCGGTGCAGGTAAGTTTTTTTTGTAAATTTAGATTTTAGTTTTTTAGTTAGCTTATTTAGATTTTGTTAGTTTAGTTTGTTTAGTTAGATATGGTTAGGGTTAGATTAATTAGTATATTTAGTTTGTAGTCGTATATTAGGGTTAGATTTTAGCTAGATTTTTAGGGTTAGTTTTTTTGTTAGATTTTTGGGGTTAGTTTTTTAGGGTTAGTTTTAGTGGTCATTAGTTATTTTAGTTAGGTTGCAGGGTTTGATTTACTTAGAGTTAGTTTAGTTTTAGTTTATTTTGTTTAGTTCACATGGTACTTCATATAACTGACATGATATTTTGCACGATGCGATCAGGAATGTCGACCGATTTAGTTCCTTTCATAATTTAACATGGCGACGGTGAAATTAGATATGGGGACAGCGGGGTAGACCTTAGTGAGTTTCAGGTCTTTGACACAGAACTGAATTCGACGCTAGATTATAGCCGCAAACAAGTTTTAGCCTGGCTGCATGAATATTTGGGTATTCCGCCCTCACAGCATCGTTTCAGTATTAGTATGTTGGTGCCTAAATTGCGGGAGAATGGATAGAGGTAGGAGTTGTATGAGGCCAGTAACGTGAAGAAGTGGCATTTTCTCGTGTCCAAGGCGTTGGAGCGTATTCAATGATTGAAGTGAAACAAGGGCAGATGTTTCATGACAAGGTTCATCTACAACACATAGTTCGGTGGTGGGCTTTTTTCCAAAAAGAAGCAGTTTAAGGTGGTTATTTCTAACCCCACGACGTGGGACGTGAAGTGTGTGACCCCAGGTTGTACTCGGCGTGTTCATGGTCATATGCTACGTGCTGAGGGCAACTTCATAGCCACTATTGTCCAACCACACAGTTGCTTGCTGCAGACAACGCTGATCAAGCATAAGAACATGACGGCGGAATTCGTGGCAAACGTAATGTACGGCGAGATAGTTGAAAAAGTTAGGATGTCTCCATTTCGGATAATGCTTGCTATTCAGAATAGATATGGTTATGAGATTTCTTATGACATGGCTTGGGGAGCAAAACAACTAGCATTGGAGAAGAGGTTCGGTAATTACAAGGACTCATATCACCACCTGCCAACTCTTCGAGCAACCATTCAAGCGAGAAACCCTGGGACTATAATTGATATTGACGACTATATGAACATGAAGGGGGACCGTGTCCTCAAACGAGCTTTTTGTTCTTTCAGGTGCATGATACATGCCTTCAAGCATTGCCGACCTCTGCTCTGTGTCGATGGTACTTTCTTGACTGGCCAGTACAGAGGTACGTTGCTAACAGCCATAGGGGTTGACGGCAACAACTAGGTTGTGTCTATTGCTTTCGCTCTAGTTGAATCGAAGAACAACGAAAGCTGGTTGTGGTTCCTGAAGTTGCTGAAACAAGCTCTCATGGAAGAAAGGGAAAATGTTTGTGTCATGCATAATTGTAATGTAGGTTTATTGAATGCAGTGGATAAGTTGAAGAATGGTAGGGATCCAGAGGTCTAATGGCCAAAGTCGCTAGTGCATGAGGCATCTAGCTAGTAATTTCTACAAGCAGTTCAGGAGCAAGCGCCCAATGGACCTGTTCAAGAGGCTATGCAAGCAGAACTAGAAAAAAATTTGATTTCCTTTGGCAATGGTTAGACGAACTGACCACAAGCCACATGAAAGAAGTGCGTCGTCAACCTATTGTGGCATGAGAGGAGCCGCAAGGCCTTGGTCCCGATCCGAATGAGCCTAAAAGCAAAACTCGTCGATGCAAGGGGGGCAAGTCTTTAAAGTGTTTCTCTGATTGGATTAAAGAGGAGCTCGTCGAGAAGTGGCCATTGTTGCATGACACCTATGGTGCACGCTACGACATAATAACAACGAATCTAGCGGAGGTTTTACAACTGGGTGCTGAAAGGTACAGGGTCGCTTCCTTTGGTTGCAATTGTGGAGGGTATCCTGAGGGGCGCAATGTTGTATCTGCGAGAGCGTTGTGAAGTGGCAGCCTTAGTCGTTCAGAATCCACAAATGACATATCCATGGAAGATTTTTGCATACATCTCCTCCGCCTCCCCTCCCCATTCAACTAAGAAACAATGTCGTCCTAGAGGACCGACCCAACTCAACTCCTAGAGTGGCGTGAGCAACCAAAGTGCCATTACGAGTTTAGGACGATCCTGTCCGTGTCGTTTGAAGATGGTCACTATGGTTGTAGGTACTTCACGTGCCCTAATTTGGATAACGACTTCATGGTAAGAACGACAACTAAATCTCCCTTTGACTTCTCGTTATCTTTTGTCAACCTAAACCATGACATCTACCACTACACACGTAGCCTTGCAAGTGGGTTCAATGGGTGGATCAGAAGTTTCCAACATGGCCAGGAAATCTCCCACATGAGGTGGAAACCAAAAGGCTAATACTACGTGAAGATGACTCAGGAGCGCGAGAAGGTCCGGAAAATTAGGGAGGAGCAAGAGCGGCGCGTTAGGGTCGACCAAATCCATCTGAAGGGGAAGGAGGATGACCTTGCTAGGAGAAGAGAGCAGTTAAGTATGCGTGAAGCAGCCATCAAGCATTAGGAGCAAGAGCTCAAAATCCGAGAGGCAGCTCTCAAGAACAAGAAGGATGTAGCGGAACCATCTTTAGGGCGCGACAGAAAAGGGAAACAACCACGCTGCACCCAGTAGAACAATGTAATAGACCCAGCAAGTTAAATTCCCTAAGGCATGTTAGGACTAGTGGTGGACCTCTGAACATTGGAAGTACATAGTTCCACACATGGCATTGCAAGTCGTGCTTTGTTTACTTTCCCTAAGGCATATTAGGATTAGTGGTGGGATTACTTACCTTATGTAGCGTTTGGTTGGGTGTACAGAGATGAATGGGATGAACCATCTTGAATAGATAGATGAAGGATGGGACAATTCTGAATTAGATGGTACATGTCGATTGTTTGGTTACTTGTACAGCATGATACAAACTGCTTGTTTGGATAGATGTATGGAATGGTATGATTTGGTACAAGTATATGGGACCCACATGACCAGTACCAACCCATTACACACCAATACACCACACATCTTTTTTTGTATTCTGTAGTGACTACAGCAAAACTCAAGTGTCCTCTTCCATCTAACCATTCAGCACAACCAATCAGGCAGCACATCACAGCAAGAGGTCAATTTTTAATTCTAGAATTGCAAAGATGGACAGAAGAGGCTGTCATAAATCGAATCCAAAGCAAACGAAATCAACAAGAGCACAACCGAATTCACATCCGGCATGGCCACTTGTAGACTCGCCGTAAGCCCATTGCCGCAAGGCCATGTCATGCGCTGGCCGCTGGACGAGCATGACATTCCGCGCCACCATCTCCCGTAGCATCTCGGATGACGAGAAGGGATCGGTTCCTATAGAGTTTGTGAAGGCGCCGCCGGGAGAGACTCGCCAGCCACCAGCAGCAGAAGTCATGTAGTTGGGTTGGCTCCTGCGGGAGGGATGCTTCAATAGTGTAATTGGGTGTGTCGATAGACATGTCGGCCTCTGGAGAGCCTATAGGATGTATCAGCCCTTCGAGCCTAAGACTAGTCGGCCGTCTAAAGGCCGATAATATTCCTGTCGGCTTCCCAGTAGCCGACAAGATGCTATATCTACAATTTTTATACGATAGCTTCTAGATTTACAATTATTCATTAAAAAATATTATTTAAAAAATCGCCAGCCACGTTGCGTCTCTAACTGGGGATCTGCACGGACAACATTGGGGTATGCTAAGGTCCCTACTACCGATATACAGAGTCATCACCACTGTAATCTTGGGAGATGGAGCAAGCACTTCTTTCTGGCATGATGTTTGGTATGGTGATGACCCAATGGCGGATAAATTTCCTGAGCTCTATAGCCATTGCAGAATACAGGAGATGACCATCAGACAAGCAGTGAATGGTGCCATTTGAGCAGCATGGTGCCTCGGCGATCGGCAGCAGCAGAATTACAACTCACCCAAGTCACTGAAATTATTAAACAACAGCAGTTATAGGAGGGAAGAGATCATCGACAGAGCCCCTGATCAAGCCTAATGGTGACTTAGATACCTCCATGCTGTATAGGGCACTGAAAACGGCTGATTCCAATCCTGAACCTTGGGCAAAGTTTGTATGGAACAACAAGGCGCCGCCTAGGGTCAAATTCTTTGTGTGGCTGCTATCACAAGGAAGACTATAGTGCAAGACCAATCTAGCCAGGAAGAGGATCGTGGAAGGCCCAATTTGTGATATCTGCCATGCAGCGGATGAAATGGCAGATCATGTCATCTTTGGTTGCTCTGCTGCAAAGCAATTTTGGGAGGCCACTCAGATTCCAACTGATGATAGCTGGTCGGTGACACAACTCCAGCAGATCACGCCGCCAACACATATCCTAGCCAAACACTTTCAAACATTTCTGCTCTTGTGCTGCTGGCAAATTTGGAAGCGAAGGAATAACAGTCTTCAGGAATGACAGAGACATAGCTGCGTTTGGCGTTCTACTATAGTTAATGTAATATAAAAGTCAAGAGAGAACAACAACAACAACAAAGCCTTTAAGTCCCAAACAAATTGGGGTAGGCTAGAGTTGAAACCCAGCAGAAACAATCAAGGTCTAGGCACGTGAATAGCTGTCTTTCAAGCACTCCTATCTAAGGCTAAATCTCTAGGTATATTTCATCCTTTCAAGTCTCCTTTTATTGCCTCTACCCAAGTCAACTTCGGTCTTCATCTGCCTCTCTTCACGTTACTATACTGGCTTAGGATTCCACTATGCACCGGTACCTCTGGAGGTCTCCGTTGGACATGTCCAAACCATCTCAACCGGTGTTGGACAAGCTTTTCTTTAATTGGTGCTATCCCTAATCTATCACGTATATCATCGTTCCAAACTTGATCCCTTCTTGTATGACCGCAAATCCAACACAACATACGCATTTCCGCGACACTTATCTGTTGAACATACCGTCTTTTCGTAGGCCAATATTCTGTACCATATAACATAGTTGGTCTAATCGCCGTCCTATAAAACTTACCTTTTAGCTTCTATGGTACCCTTTTGTCACATAGGACACTAGATGCTTGCCACCACTTCATCCATCCTACTTTGATTCTATGGCTAACATCTTCATCAATATCCCCATCTCTCTGTAGCATTGATCCTAAATATCAAAAGGTATCCTTCCTAGGCACTACTTGACCTTCCAAACTAATATCTTCCTCCTCCCGAGTAGTAGTACCGAAGTCACATCTCATATACTCAGTTTTAGTTCCACCAAATCTAAAACCTTTAGACTCTAAAGTCTCCCACCATAACTCCAGTTTCTGATTCACTCCTGCCTGGCTTTCATCAACTAGCACTACATCGTCCGTGAAAAACATACACCAAGGGATGTCCCCTCGTATGTCCCTTGTGACTTCATCCATCACTAAGGCAAACAAATAAGGGCTCAAAGCTGATCCTTGATGTAGTCCTATCCTAATCGGGAAGTCATCCGTGTCTCCATCACTTGTTCAAACTCTAGTCACAACATTGTTGTACATGTCCTTAATAAGCCCGATGTATTTTGTTGGTACTTTATGTTTGTCCAAAGCCCACCACATAACATTCCTCGGTATTTTATCATAGGCCTTCTCCAAGTTAATAAAAACCATGTGTAGGTCCTTCTTCTTCCTATACCGCTCCATAACTTGTCTTATTAAGAAAATGGCTTCCATGGTTGATCTTCTGGGCATGAAACTAAATTGATTCATAGAGACCCACGTTATTGCTCTCAAGCGATGCTCGATAACTCTCTCCCATAGCTTCATAGTATGGCTCATCAACTTAATTCCCCGGTAATTAGTACAACTTTGAATATCTCCTTTATTCTTGTAGATCGGTACTAATATACTTCTCCACTCATCAGGCATCTTGTTCGATTGAAAAATATGGTTGAACAGCTTGGTTAGCCATACTATAGCTATGTCCCCGAGGCATCTCCACACCTCGATTGGGATACCATCTAGTCCCATCATCTTACCTCCTTTCATCCTTTTCAACGTCTCTCTGACCTCATATTCTTGGATTCTCCGCACAAAGCGCCTATTGGTGTCATTAAAAGAGTCATCCAACTGAAAGGTTGTGTCCGTATTCTCACCATTGAATAATTTATCAAAATACTCTTGCCATCGATGCCGGATCTCATCCTCCTTCACCAAGAGATGCTCCCTTTCATCCTTAATGCACTTAACTTGGTTGAAGTCCCTTGTCTTTCTCTTATGAACCATAGCTATCCTATAAATGTCCTTCTCTCCTTCCTTCATACTCAAACATTGGTAAAGATCCTCATACGCTCTATCCTTTGCCACACTTACAGCTCGCTTTGCAGTCTTCTTTGCCACCTTGTACTTCTCTATGTTGTCTACACTCCTGTCATGGTACAAGTGTCTATAGCACTCTTTCTTCTCCTTAATAGCCCTTTGGACTTCTTCGTTACACCACCAAGTATCTTTAGCCTCGCCTCCACTTCCTTTGGTTACTCCATACACCTCTGAGACCACCTTCTGAATGTTGGTTGCCATCTTCTCCCGCATGTTGTTTATGTCCTCTTCTTCCTTTCAAGAGCCCTCTTTGATAACCCTTTCCCTGAATACCTCTAATGTTTCCCCTTTCAGTCTCTACCACTTTGTTCTTTCAATCTTAGCTTGTTTATCCCTATGGACACGCACCTGAAAACGAAAGTCTGCCACCAAAAGCTTATGTTGAGAAACAACACACTCCACTGGTATCACCTTGCAACTCAAGTATGCTCGTTTGTCCTTTCTTCTTGTGAGGACAAAGTCAATCTGGCTAGAGTGTTGTCCGCTACTGAAGGTCACTAGATGAGATTCTCTCTTTCTAAAGAAAGTGTTTGCTATCATCAGGTCAAAAGCTACCGCGAAGTCCAGAACTTCCTCCCCCTCCTGATTCCTACTACCATACCCAAAACCTCCATGAACTGCATCGAAACCTATGCTTGTAGTACCTACATGCCCATTAAGATCTCCTCATATAAAAAGTTTCTCACTACTAGGTACAGCTATAATCAGGACATCTAAGTCTTTCTAGAACTGTCTCTTAGCACTCTCGTCGATGCCTACTTGAGGGGCATACGCACTAATTACGTTCAAGACCATATCACCAATGACAAGCTTGACTAAGATAATCCTATCTCCTTGCCTTCTCACTCCCACCACACTAATTACGTTCAAGACCATATCACCAATGTAAAAGTCAAGAGAGAAATTGTAAACAATGTATTCCAAACATTAGGCTTTGAGAGCCACCTTATAAATATAATTCAGGTGGGGGACTCTCTCCCCCTCGGTCTACTTATCAAAAAAAAAATCTGAACTGGATCAGCTATTTGGCTTACTATGGTATTTCTTGTGCCTGTGAGAAAATACTAGACTCTCACTAGCTTTTTTTTTTTCCTTTGCAACATCATAGCTGTGCAAAAAGAAAACGAAGATGACCATGATATGTCAGAGATCATAGCTGCTGAGCTCCAGGATCTATCTAACTAGCTTGCAGAGCTTGAAGAAAAATTAAAGGTGAATAGGACATAACACTATGCACAATAGCTACAGAAGTTCTGGACATTCTGTTTAGCTTTATGCATTCTACAATGCCTGTTTCTGTATTTCATTGGAGAAAGCATACACTAGACATTTTGAAGTGCCTCTCATCCGCTCTTATTTCCTCATGTTAGTTACTACTGCTTCCAAGTGATCCTCTAGATTCACGCAACATCTTACTTGAAGGTACCTCTCTCCATTTCTCAGTTGTACATTTCAACCTAGTTATATGGCAATCCCATGAGTATTCAACGTCTTGCTGTACAAGTTTTTTTTTTCATTCAAGTTTGGAAACTGAGAACTGTCTTTCTTTGTTTCTGCAGTAAGAGCAGGTGCTGGTGGTGACGAAGCTGGAATTTGAGCTGGTGACCTTGTAGGTAGATGATGACTTTATTCCAATTGAGTGCAATTTAGCAAATGAGATATAGCTGTTTTTCATTTTGTTCAAATAGTAGAGTACTAAAGCTGGACACACAGACCTTGATGTTTATTTGGAAAAATAACCTAGAATAAATAATGAATGTGCAAGTAGGATTTCGATTTTCTTTTTTGGAATATAAGCTCTTCTTAGTTCATTTTTCTATTGTCATTATAGCAGTTATACTTCTGATATACGTGTGTAATATCTGCAAATTTGCTCACAGAATCCACTACTAAATATGCCAATGGCTTTCTGTAGGTACCCATGTTTCAGAAATACTGTGAGCGCAACAACTGGAAGTTTAAGCCGGTTTCTCAGCTCAGAAGTATGTACTTGCAACCTTAACCTGACTATTGAATAAGAAAAACACTGCTCACAAGCTGTCCCTTTCAGGCAGAAATGGGTGGATACAAGACATACGTGATGGAGGTCAAGGGGAAACAAATCTATAGTAAATTGAAGTTTGAGTCAGGTGTACACCGTGTTCAGCGTGTTCCCCAGACAGAGACTATGGGCCATGTTCATGCGTCAACAGCAACTGTAGCTATTATGCCAGAGGTGGACCATTTTGACATTTGTGTGAAGTTTTATTTTATGACATGAATTCCCTCTTCTTCTGAGACGCCTAATGTTGTTTCAATGGCATAGTAGGCCGATGAAGTTGATGTGGTTATTGATCCAAAAGATATTGAGCTAACAGCAAGATCTGGTGGAGCTGGAGGTAATATCACTTTGCATATTGTGTTATGTCGTAGTAGATTACTGGGTTTTCTGTATTGCTCCCTTACAACTGAGCATCTTCTAACATTTCAATCAATGCAGGGCAGAATGTTAACAAGGTGGAGACGACTGTTAATCTTATTCACAAGCCTACAGGAAGTACAGAAGAGGGATCACAGCTACAGAACAAAGAGCGGGCATTTCAATTGTTGAGAGCAAAACTGTAAGTTGTTATAGCTTTTAAAACTATGAATTATGTTTCTCTATATTTTTCTATCACCTCAGCTATTTTGCTTCTAAACATGTCCTTTGATGAGAGGACCATAATTACAGTGTAAATTCTAGTTTTAGAAATCCCTTAATTCAAAGTAGAGGGAATATATTGTTGCCAAGTTATATATTGTACCCAATATAATACATGGTCATCCTTATGTAATCTTTTACCATTCCTTATATACAATGTATGTACCATGAACATTACAGCTATGAGATAAAATTAAGGGAACAACAAGAATCAATAAGAAAACCAGAGGAAATTGCAGGTATGTTGTCGATTCTTATTTAAGCATCGCATCTTCCAAAGGTCATAGCTGTTGTGTCCAATTGAAATCAAACAAAAAACTGTCTTGCAGATGATAAATGCTCAAATTCAATACACAGTAGCAGTGTAGTAGACATTTATTAGAACAGTATAATATCCTGTTGAAATTCACAAAAAAATAAACCATGATAAGAGAACAAAAGCTAGTTGCCTTCAGTTTGTGTAGGAAATAGAGTTGGCCATCATGAAAGATTATGTAATCCCCTCTGTTCAATGTTACTAATACATGTTCAACTGAAGGTTGGTACTGGTGCTCGATCTGAGAAGATAAAGACGTACAATTACAAGGTAGCAGGACATCTATCACCTAGAACTGTTTATGTTGTTTTCTCATGTTTACGTTGTTGTCTTTTATTTCTCTGTTCTTTTGAAGGAGCTCTTCTTATGCTTTATAAATGCATGTTCATGTCTCCAACATTTATATATGTATAGTGAAATAGAGGTGTTTTGGTCACAGGATACAGAGTGACAGACCATCGGTTAAAGATGAACTTTGAACTGACCGGCTTCCTTTTAGGAGACATCGAATCGGCTGTTCAGGTATATTACTTGAGAAAAAAAACTATGTAAATGTGGCAACACGCAATTATTAAAGCACAGATGATGTAATAACATGAATTCATGTAACAATTTCATTTGTCATTCAAACATCTACAATCTTGTGCGACAATATGGAGCAGCAGGAGCTCTTGGAAATGGCCAGTTCTGTAGGTGCAATGCACGTATGATTCAGGCAATTCGTCGTTGAGATCAGGTCATCAAACAGAATCGTGAAACTCATGGTGTGTTCAAACTGATAAAGATGTATTGATAGTTGTACATGAAGAAACCGATAAAATGAACTCCACATAGGAAATTTTTCTGTGGTCCACATGGTCATCAGGTCATGACTATGCCAAAGTAGAACATACCCATGCATCTCAGCTTCCTTGACGGCAGCAGATTTTTCAGTATTAGAAAATATAATGGTATGTACAGTTCAACTGCTCTAATATTTTACAATTTACTGCATTTTAGCCTTTTAGGTATGTTGTTCCGTGAAATTTTTTTGTTCCCACCGTGTAATTTTTCAAGCTAAAAATATGCAAATATCCATTTATGAAGAAAGCTATAGCCATGTGTTAAGTAGATTACCGGCTGTCCATTTTCCCCATCCATGTCTTAATGAAAAACGTTGCACATTCTGGTTAACAAATTTGCAAAAATTCAGTTCACCTTGCAACGCAGACAGACTCACTTTGACAAGGGTTTGAGCTTGGATCCCAAGTTCACAACCTAAAGTTTATTGTACAATTCTGAGAAGAACAACATACTTTATTACTCCTAGATGCTTTAGCCCTTGTACAACACAATCTCTGAAGACTTCATAACATGCTTCGCTAGTTCGCTGGTCACCTGGTCGCTGTTGCCTGCACATTTAGCCTCTGCCTTGTGTCTGTCCACCCCCGTTCACCACCGGCATTTCGCCGAACGCCACGTTCATCCGTCTCCGGCGCCGCCATGGCTGCTGCCAACTTGCCAAGCCCCTCGTTGTCATCGTCATCGTCGACGCCGGGTGCCCCGGATCCGTGGGCGAGTGCCTGACGCATCCGGGGTTCGTCCACCAAGGCGTCCGACGACGACAGACGCCAATGGGGGCGGTGACGCGTGAAGTGAACTGAACCGACTGACCCCCGCCAGCCACGGGCCACGGCCACCAATCCACCATGCGTGCCTGCCTGCTGCTGCCCTCCTTCCTCGTCCTGAGCTCAGAAAGGCCGCAGCCGCAGCCGCAGGCGGACGACGACACGTCCCTGGCGGGTGGCACAGTTGGGAGTTGGGACACAGCGCTAGCTCGCCATGAATGCGCGTCGCCTTGGTTGGGCCATAAACCATCGCGCCGTGACAGTCAAAGCCAACGGGCCACGCACTGCAGTTGAAAGGCAAGACACGGCTAGGGCTAGAGAGAGTAGAGTCGTCGGAGTAGACAGCAGTAGCTCGCGGTGTCGGTAGCTGAAAGCTGCCGCAAATCACTGCCATCATTGGCACATGACGCCGTCCTTTTGCACCGCGCACTGCACTGCCGCGCGCCCGCCAGCCAACCTCGTGGTACAAAATCCATCCAAAATTCGCACGCGGCCAGGCACCAGCCAAGTGCCAAGACCCAAGAGCTCCGGCCTCCGCCGAAGCCACGTTAAAACTCCCGAAAGAACCGACAACTTTAATTTGAATTTCTTCACCTTTTCGTGGTACAAAATCAATCAAAAGATGGTCCTGAGGACTCCTCCTGGTCTTGCAACGTTGCCCATCAGCTGTGAATGTTAATATTCCGTGGATCGACTAGGGTAGATCTAGGCGGATGAACTCATAGATCCATGAAACACATGCACATTTAGACCTAGAACACTACACCGAGAGGGAGAAAGGGGAGAGAGGGGTTGGTGATGAACCTGAGCCTCCAGATGATGTCGCGGTTGTGCTGGCCATCGCTGGTTCGGTGATGGAGGCAGCACACGGGCAGCGACGGGTGAAGTAGAGGTTGCACGGACGTCGATGCAGTGCGGTCGGGCGTAGCAGTGACGACGGCGAGGATCAACGGAGCTTCCCGTCGCTGGCTGCGCGCCCTCTTAGATCGGTCTAGGGTTTGTCGGTGGGGTTTGCGGCTCACGGCGAACCTCGTGCTTTGAGCCGCCGGCCCCCACCTCTTTATATAGCGCAGTGCGACGGGGGCTCACCAACCATGTAGGGTTGGGCGCCCCCGATCAGGGCGCGAGACCAAGGCCCAATAGGCCGTTGGGCTTATTGGTCAGGAGATCAATCTAACATTCTCCCCCTTGATCTCACTATTACTTTTATCTTTAAACTTTGAACTTTAATCCTTTTATCCTTACTCATTTCTTCACAGATGATGCATAGAGCATGTCTCATCGTCACGGTCAATCGCCGATAGATTTAACAGCTACAATGCACGTCTCTGATCTGAAATAGTTACTTTAACTTTTGGGCCCTTTATAGTCCAGGAATCATAGGCTTTCCCTTAAACCCATGTCGGCTACATGTTCTCTGAACACGTTGGGTGGTAAGCCTTTTGTAAGCGGATCCGCGAGCATCTTCTCGGTACTTATATGCTCAAGACTTATCATTTGATCCCGGACTTTATCCTTCACAACATAATACTTTATGTCAATGTGTTTGGCAGCACCACTTGACCTATTGTTGTGAGCATACTGTACTGCTGGATTATTATCGCAGTATAACTTCAGTGGTCTATTGATGTCGTCAACCACCTTCAAACCGGGTATGAACTTCTTTAGCCAGTTCACCTGCCCCGTTGCCTCATAACATGCTACAAACTCGGCATATATTGTGGACGATGTAGTGACGGTTTGCTTTGAGCTTTTCCATGAAATAGCTCCCCCTGCGAGAGTAAACACATATCCAGACGTGGATTTTCTATTATCTCCCGCATAATCAGAATCTGAATATCCCACTATATGGAGTGAATCAGATCTTCTATACGTCATCATGAGGCCTTTCGTTCCTTGTAAATAACGCAAGACTTTCTTTACTAATTTCCAATGTTCTATTCCAGGATTGCTCTAGAATCTGCCAAGTAACCCGGTAACAAATGCCAAGTCAGGGCGCGTACACACTTGAGCATATTGCAAGCTTTCGACAGCTGAAGCATATGGAACCACTTTCATTTGATCGATCTCATATTGGTTTCTGGGGCATTGAAAATCCCCATATCTGTCGCCCTTGACTATAGGAGCAGGTGAGGGACTACATTTGTGCATACTGAATTTCTTTAAGACTTTTTCTATGTATGCCTTTTGTGACAGTCCTAATACCCCTTTACTTCTATCTCGGTGAATCTCGATCCCTAGAATGAACGAAGCTTCACCAAGATCTTTCATATCAAACTTTGAGGACAAAAACTTTTTTGTTTCCAGTAGTAGACTGACATCACTACTAGCAAGTAAGATATCATCCACATACAGGACAAGGAAGATAAACTTCCCATTCTTAAACTTTGCGTAGACACAATTGTCCTCAACATTATCTTTAAACCCAAAATTCTTTATTGTCTGATCAAACTTCAAGTACCACTGTCTTGAAGCTTGTTTTAATCCATAAATAGATTTCGTTAGGCGGCATCCCAAACGTTCTTTTCCTTCCATGACAAAACCTTTCGGTTGTGCCATGTAAACATTTTCATCTAAGTCTCCGTTGAGAAATGCCGTTTTTACATCCATCTGATGTAATTCCAAATCGTAATGTGCCACTAATGCCATTATGATTCTGAAAGAATCCTTACATGAGACTGGAGAAAAGGTCTCATTGTAATCAATCCCTTCTCTTTGTGTAAAGCCTTTTGCCACAAGTCGGGCTTTATATCTCTCTATATTCCCTTGAGAGTCAAGTTTTGTTTTGTAGACCCATTTACAGCCTACTGTTTTGGCTCCTTTAGGAATTATATCTAAATCCCAAACTTTATTTGCATTCATTGATCTCATCTCATCTTCCATGGCCTCAAGCCACTTTGATGAATAATCACTTTTCATGGCTTCTTCAAATGAGGTGGGATCATCCTCCATTTGAAATTCTTCAGTGTTGTACACTTCATAATCAGTAGGAATAGCTGATTTTCTAACTCTTTGAGACCTTCTAGGGGCCTCCTCAATTGGCACATTTTCTATTTGAGGCTGTTGTTGCTCCCCCTCATGTGTGACAAGGTTCTATAGGATCCTGAGGCACAGGTTCCTCATCTTCATTCATTGTTGCCACAGGCGGGATAACAACAGGTGCTGGCACCACAGTGTCTTGTCCTGTTGGTGCAGCAACAGTAGATAGTGAGAAAAATGGCTCATGAATGATCGGAGTGGGTGCATACACCCGCTTCTCTTCAAGGTCAATTTCTCGAGCTACCATGCTCCCCCTAATCATTTCATCCTCTAGGAAGACAGCGTGTCTCGTTTCCACAAACTTCGTATGTCTATTAGGACAGTAGAAACGAAAACATTTTGACTTTTCTGGGTAGCCAATGAAATGGCAACTCACTGTTTTGGGATCTAGCTTCCCAATGTTTGGGTTAAAAACTTTAGCCTCAGCAGGGCTCCCCCATACACGCAAGTGGTTAAGTGAGGGTACTCTTCCTGTCCATAACTCATACGGTGTTTTGGGCACCGACTTACTTGGTACTCTATTGAGAATATGAATGGCGGTTTTTAACGCCTCCATCCATAGACTCGTGGGTAAAGTGGAGTAACTTATCATACTGCGCACCATATCCATCAGGGTACGGTTACGCCTTTCAGCTACTCCATTCTGCTGAGGTTCGCCCGGTGTTGAATACTGGGCGACTATACCATTCTCCTGTAAAAACCTTGCAAAAGGTCCAGGAACTTGTTCATATGGGGTATGTCGACCGTAGTACTCTCCTCCACGGTCAGACCTGACTATCTTAATCTTTAAATCATGCTGATTTTCAACTTCTGCTTTAAATATTTTAAATTTATCCAACGCTTCTGTTCTTTCTTTAATTGGATAAATGTAGCCAAAACGAGAGTAATCGTATGTGAATGTTATGAATGAATCATAACCATCCACACTTTTCACAGGAAAAGGACCACATATGTCTGTGTGAATAATCTGTAGAATTCCTATGCTTCGTTTGGCATCTTTCTTAATTTTCTTTATATACTTTTCTTTTATGCAATCTCTACATTGTTCTAACTCTGAGAGCTCTAATGGAGGAAGAATATCATTCTTAACTAGTCTTTCTATTCTCCCCCTCGAAATATGGCCTAAACGATAGTGCCATAATTTCGACAACGCATCTTGAGCTCTCTTTCGTTTTCTGTTTCCATTGTTCGATGAGGATACATTTTCATTCACATCACATACGGAATTAACATTTTCACGAAGTGATAACAAATAAAGCTCGTCTTGTCGGAAGGCAAGACCAATACATTTATTATTAAACAATATCTAACATTTGCCATTTCTAAAATGGCAATCATAACCATCATGGTCCAACTTTGAAACACTAATCAAATTTCTTTGCAAAGAAGGTACATAAAGAACATCTCTAAGAATAATTATAAAGCCATCAGCAAGCTCTAACGGAAGATCACCAACGGCCTCAACATCTGCTTGTTCTCCATTTGCTACTTTAATGAAACTTTCGCTTCTTTGCAAAGTTCTCATCGAACGGAATCCCTGTAATGAATTAGCAACATGAATAGTTGCACCTGAATCAATCCACCAAGTAGATTTTGAAAACTTTACATACAAGGATTCATTTACGAACGTAATAATGTTCGCACCTTTATTCTTCATAATCATCTTTAAGAAATCAGGACAATTCTTTTTATAATGTCCTGTCTTCTTACAGTGGAGACACTGGTCTTTAGCCACTGGAAATTGCTGGTTCTGAGACTGTTGCATGGGACCTTTTTCAGATGATTTGGAGGAAGAACTGTTATTATAGTTCTTTTTCTTATCTTTTAGGTAGTTGACAGAACCACCTTGTGAAACTTTTATTCTTTCCTCCTCCTGCACACACATGGCTATGAGCTTTTCCAAATCCTATTTTTCAGGCTGTATGTTGTAATTAACAACAAAGGTGTCAAATTCTTTGGGCAAAGAAGAAAAAATCAAATGAATAAGAAACTCATCCTTGAGTGCCAAATCCATTGGTTTGAGCTTAGATGCCAGATTGCTCATTCTCAGTATGTGCTCTCTAATGCCACTACCGCCACCAGAGTACCTTTCTGTAACCAGCTGCTTGATCAGCTGGGTTGCATATGTCTTTGAAGAGCCAGTGAACTGACTCTTTATTCTATCTAGGTACTCTGTGACCGTGTCACAGTCTGGAATTGAGCCCACAATAGCAGGTTTAATCGTGTTCTTTATCACTGCCAGACACTTCTTGTTGGCAGTGACCCATTTCCTATGCTCAAGGTCATAGGACATCTTTACGAGAGCAAAATCCCGCTCTCTGTTCTGCCATGCAGTATTAGTCTCATCTGTTTCCCTCACCGGTGCCTCAGGTTCTTTAGGGCACGGTGTGGTGACAACCCAGTCCACCTCAACGAGGATAAAGGCCAGGTCTATCTTTTTTTTCCACTCAATATAGTTATCACCTTTTAGAGTGGGGATTTCTTTGATACAACTCATCAAGTTGTATCCTCCTAAAAACATAATTCAAATAGGGTGAGAACAGAAATAACAACAATAATTGCATGCCTTAGTTTAACGTTTGTCAAAATTAAAACATACAATTATTTTCTACACTAATTCTACATCACCGTTGGGCAGAAATAGAATTAATGTATAACAAAAACATTATAATATTGCCATTAATCAATGTTGGTCAGAATAACAACAATATTATAATCAATTTAAAACATATCCATTTTCAAAATTAAATTCTCCCGTTGGTTCGAATTTAATAATGAAAATTACATCTTTAAATACGCAGCGGAAACTTTAACATTTAATAATCTTTTTCCTATTTTCCAGAAGCAAATTTACTATTTACTGAACAAAAAATATCGTTGGATAAATTTTGTACAGAAAATTATCATAAAAAATCAATTCAAATTGATCAAACTGTTTTCTGGAAAATAAGAAAAACAAAACTGTGACTTTTCTGTTCATTTGACCATTTCGGCCCAGCCAGCACACGCGCGGCCCACGGCCTGCTCACGCGCGCGCGCGCGCCAGCGAAACCGGCCCAGCAGCCGCGGCCCATCCGCGCGCTCAGCGCACCCGGCGCCCAGCCGCGCGGCGCTCTCTCCCCCGCGCCCAAGCCGCAACCTGGGCCTAGGCCGGGATTTCGTTTGCCCGCCTGGGCCTAAAGCCGGTCCGGCAAATCCTGATCGCTGGATCGGATCGGACGGCTGTCCGGCCGTTTCGCCCGAACAAAACCCCCCGGCCGGCCCCTCTCCCTGAACCCTAGGTTCATTTCCTCTTTCTCCTCTCCTCTCCCACGGCGTCGGTAGCGAAAACGAAGGGAGCAGCGCGGCCACCTCGTCACCGGAGAAGAAAGGAGGACGACACCGGTGCCAAGCCCCTCGCCGGTGCGCGCGCTCGCCCATGGTAGAGCGCGCCGCCGTCGAGCGGCTTTGGACCGCTGTCCTGAGCCACGGTCGAGCCGGGCCTCTGTCCGCTCGCCAACCATGGCGGCGGTGATCACCGCCCGCACGGTGGTGACTTTCCGCGCGACGGCGGTGTCGGGAAGACCGGGTAGGTTCCCCTCTCCATCTTATTCCTTCCCCAAAACCCGATCTAGGGTTAGGGTTTCATTTCTAGGGTTAGGGTTCTTTCTCATTCGATCCGAGACCGGGATCCTTTTCATTCTTTTCCGGTTTCTTTTATCCCGATTTTGCACGATTTCTCGATTAGAGTTAGGGATTAGGATTGGGGAACTAAACTGTTTTCTTTTCCCCGAATCACCTTCGGGTTTTTCTTTAACCTCATTAGGTTTAGGGTTCATCCGAACCATATCTTTTCCCAGATCCGACGGATCGAGTTTGGGGTTCAACTGCACGTCGGCCGACCCTTTTCTGCTTAGATCCGCATTGGATCTCTTCGTCTTTTTCTTTTCTAATCGGTACCCGTTCTAGATCTACGTGCTAGTAGGCTCTGGTACCATTGTTAATATTCTGTGGATCGACTAGGGTAGATCTAGGTGGATGAACTCATAGATCCATGAAACACATGCACATTTAGACCTAGAACACTACACCGAGAGGGAGAAAGGGGAGAGAGGGGTTGGTGATGAACCTGAGCCTCCAGATGATGTCGCGGTTGTGCTGGCCATCGCTGGTTCGGTGATAGAGGCAGCACACGGGCAGCGACGGGTGAAGTAGAGGTTGCACGGACGTCGATGCAGTGCGGTCGGGCGTAGCAGTGACGACGGCGAGGATCAGCGGAGCTTCCCGTCGCTGGCTGCGCGCCCTCTTAGATCGGTCTAGGGTTTGTCGGTGGGGTTTGCGGCTCACGGCGAACCTCGTGCTTTGAGCCGCCGGCCCCCACCTCTTTATATAGCGCAGTGCGACGGGGGCCCACCAACCATGTAGGGTTGGGCGCCCCCGATCAGGGCGCGAGACCAAGGCCCAATAAGCCGTTGGGCTTATTGGTCAGGAGATCAATCTAACAGTGAACTCACCAACACACCCTGTTTGCCGTACTTTTTAGCCATTTCGCTCACAGCGAATCAGGGCCTGTTTAGATGCCGAAATTTTTGGCAAAATGACACCGTAGCATTTTCGTTGTTATTTGGTAATTAGTGTCTAATCATAGTCTAATTATGCTTAAAAGATTCATCTCATGGATTTCGTCTAAACTGTGTAATTAGTTTTATTTTTTATTTATATTTAATACTTCATGCATGCGTCCAAAGATTCGATGTGATGAAGAATCTTAAAAAATTTGGTATTTTGGGAGGAACTAAACTGGACCTCAGGCTCTGCACCCATGTCGCATCGCCCGCCACGGGCCACGACGAGGCCGCCGGCTCACACTCAGGGCCTGGTTCGTCTAATAGCTACTAAATTTAGTAGCTTTTAGTTACTTTAGTAATTTTTTAATCAAACGCTATGATAAAAAACTATTAAAAAAGCTTTAGTTATCTTTAATAATTCTGAAGTTACTAAAAGAGATTAAATTATTTAATAGCTATTAAAGTTTAAAGTTTAGCGTCTCGAACCAAACACCGCTCAGTGCATTAACTGAACCCGTTTTAACTGATCCCCGCAGCGCCCCAACCGGCAACCGCCCCTCGCCGACTCCGACGGGCGGACGGGAAGCCTGCTGCCGAGTGCCGACCCAGTCCTCCCCTCCCTTTCCTTCTATAAATCCCGTTCCTCCACAGCAGGCTCTGCAGCGATCCAATCCAGCCTCGCCGCCTCACCCCAGCATTGCCTTCCATTCCCTTGCACCTCCACCTCGCCGGAATCCCGAATCCCCCTCAATCCCCGATGGGTTCGCAGGCCATCGAGGCGCACCGCGCGGGCGCGGAGGTGTACAGCGGCGCGGCGCTGTGCGCGGAGAAGTCGACGGAGCTGCTGGCGGAGGCGCACCTCCCGCTGGGTCTGCTGCCGCTGGCGGACATGGAGGAGGTGGGCTACAACCGCGCCACGGGCTTCGTGTGGCTGCGCCAGAAGAAGGCGCTCACGCACACGTTCCGCCAGATCGGCCGCCAGGTCTCGTACGCCGCCGAGGTCACCGCCTTCGTCGAGGACCGGAGGATGAAGCGCATGACCGGGGTCAAGACCAAGGAGCTCCTCATCTGGGTCACCCTCTCCGACATGTTCGTCCACAAGGACGACCAGTCCAACATCACCTTCAAGACGCCCACCGGCCTAGGCAGGACCTTCCCCGTCTCCGCCTTCGCCAAGGAAGGCGCCGCCGACGCGGCGGCCAAGCCCAAGGACGCCCCCGCCGCCGCCAACGGTAATAAGGAGGCCGTCACCGCCGGTAAGGCTGCTGCCAGCAAGTGAGGTGGCGGCAGCGTCAGAGAGCTTTTGGGCATTTTTCTCTCGCAACGAAACAGTTTCAGTCGACGGTATCAGCCGAACAGACCCTTCACTTGTGGTTGTACTCTCCTTGCTGTAGTAGCTGTAATTGCTAATACCTGTCCTGTCTCCTGAATAATGATGTTTGTACCCCCTGCTACCTTGCTTGAATTTACTGTGTTCTATGAATGGAAAACGAGTATCCACTATCCATCCTTGGAATTGTGTCACGGGGTGTTTTTTTAGTACTCATCAGCTAACCAGTTTCAAGATTGATCCTTTTTTAAATATTGAGCGAAAACAAAATCCAGTCAGTTCACCTTAATTGAGTTCTGTCGATTCACACGTTGCGGATATGTATAGCTGTCAGGTGGTTAATAGGATAACAAGAATTTGACACAGACGGCCAGCAATACAGACCAAGCAGGTGTAGCAGACATAAGTACATAACTGTAGGCCATGAGCTCCTTGCTTCACCAGCGATCAGCGAAGCATCAGTCCTGCAATTTAAGCTCACCAACCCTTGCAACACCACCGAAGTTGCTCGCTTGCGTGCTTTATTTATAGCACAGACGAAGGCCCCTCTGAAATGCGGAGTTGGATTTTTTTTTACTGTTTGAGTGTTTTCTGTACGTTTACTGTGAAAATAAGCTCGAAACTTCAGATGCCTGCAAGCTGAAACTGAAAGGAACCGCAAATAATGTTTCAGTGTGGGTAACTGTCAGCTGGTGTACTCCAATCAATGGAAAATATATGTTGCCCGTACTTTCTTTTCCTATCTGCAACTGCAATGCCGGTGTAACCCACAATTAGCGGCTCGACCAGAATCCAGAAGCAAGAAAAAATCTCAGAAACCACCAAAACTGGGTGCTTTCTACGTGCTCCTGCAGCTAACCTCACGCCTGTGGACTCTAGCAAGACCACGAGATCTCGAACGATGGCCAAGCGCTCGAAAACCAGCGACGTGGAAGCGCCCACGCCACAAGCATCCTGAGCCGCGGGCAAAGCAGAGGTATTTATCACCGCCGATCCCCAGCCGCACGGACGGAGATCGAGCGCCAGACCCCATCCCAATCCAGCACCAGTAGCAGCAGCGCAGGCAGGCAAAGCAAGATCATGGCGCGGTATGGCAGCCTGCTCGCCGTCGCCGCGGCGCTGCTCGTCGCCACCGCCGCGGCGGTGCCGCCGACGTGCGAGCGCATCGAGTGCCCGGCGTACGAGGTGGTGGACAGCGCCAACGGGTTCGAGATCCGGCGGTACACGGACGCCATGTGGATCACCACGGCGCCCATCGACGACATCTCCTTCGTCGCCGCCACGCGCATCGGCTTCCTCCAGTAAGCGACCTCTCGCCTCCGTCACATCACAGTAGCACTAAGCAGTGAGCACGCACGCTTGCGTTCCTTATTGGGCCACCTTCAAGTGGGCCAGAGCCCAAGCCCAGAGAGATCATATGGTCTCGTAGGCCGTAGCCGTGGCTGTCGCTGGTCTAATCACTGGCTAAAAATTAATGAGGGCCTTTGCTCAAAATCAAAAATAAAATAAAATAATGAGGGTACGTTTGATACCAGGGCTAATCATATAACCAGCTAATAAATAGGTAAAATTATTTGCTTAAAAAAATAGACAAAACTAGTTCCTAGTGAGGCTAATAGATGAATTATTTTTTAGTCAAGTCTTTAACTAGATATTAGCCAACTAGCTAATCAACTATAGCTGGCTAATTTTTAGTACAGCTAGTAATTAGGGCCTGTTTAAATGTCGAAATTTTTGGTAAAATGACACTGTAGCAGTTTCGTTGTTATTTGGCAATTAGTGTCAAATCATAGTCTAATTAGGCTTAAAAGATTCGTCTCGTGGATTTCGTCTAAACTGTGTAATTAGTTTTATTTTTTATTTATATTTAATACTTCATACATGCGTCCAAAGATTTGATGTGACGAAAAATCTTGAAAAAATTAGCATTTTGAGAAGGAACTGGGCCTTAGCCATATGTGCATCAAAGCCCTCACGCTGCGTGTGTGCGTGCAGACTGTTCAACTACATCCAGGGCAAAAACGCGTACAACGAGACGATCGAGATGACGGCGCCGGTGCTAACGCGGGTGTCGCCCAGTGACGGGCCCTTCTGCGCCTCTTCCTTCGCCATCAGCTTCTATGTGCCGGCCAAGAACCAGGCGGACCCGCCGCCGGCTGAGGGCCTGCGAGTGGAGCGCTGGGCCGGGGCAAGGTACGCGGCCGTGCGCCGCTTCGGGGGATTCGTGGCGGACGCCGACGTCGGGGAGCAGGCGGCGCGGCTCGACGGCAGCCTCCAGGGCACCAGATGGGCCGCCGCCGTCAACGACGCGCGTAGGGCCGACCCGGCCTCGCCTTACACCGTCGCGCAGTACAACTCGCCCTTCGAGTTCAGCGGCAGGGTCAACGAGATTTGGATGCTGTTCGACGACGCCGCTGCCGCCGCCACCAGTATGTGATGCGATTTCAAACGTGCTTTAAGGCACTGAACGAGGCGTTTAGGAAAGGACGTGCATGATGCACCTATGCTAGCATTAAGTATTTCGTGCTCTTCTGCGCTAGCTACGTTTACTTTTGGATAACAATGTGCCTCTTGTGAGCAATAATGATAAAACTAATTCTGCTTGTAATCACATTTTATGGCACGGCTATATATAAATGCAATTTTGGAAGTTTGGGACCAAGATAACACTGTTTTGTAAGCTTTATTGTACCAAACATGTCATATTACGTCATCGCTAGTCGGCATGCCACATTGGCGAACGGAGCGGGTCGAAACTCGTAGTGGAGCCTGGGACATTTTTAGAAATCCAAAAATCAAGAAAAATAAAAGTTTTTTTTCTTTTCTCGAATACGCAGAGTGTGTATATCATTGTATTAAAAGAAAGAGTTTATAATACAAGAGTTGCACTCCCGGCCGTTAGTTTTTTTGCGGACGCTACATTATGAAAAAAAAACAACCGTAATCCATGTCTATCCTGACAACGACCTAGCCCTGCGCCAGCGCACGTAGCCCGCATGCTCCGGCCTGGATAGAGATATAGTGGTTCAAATTTAAAGATTGAATTTGCTCTAAGCAGTTGAGAAACAGGGGGGCGTCCGCAACAGCCGAGCCGGGGGGAGGCTGCATGCATACGACGCAAAATGAGTACTGGGAAAGCCGAAAGCTACTACGGTCACTGGCACTGCCTCAGTCTGCAACCAACTCCTAGTATCACTCGCGCTCAGAGTCTCAGTGCCCGGTCCTCTCGCGCCCTGATCAGGAGGAGTGGACGAGCGGAGCCAAGCCAAGGCCAACCAACCGCCGCGCCGCACTGCGCGTCCAGAACCGCCGCGTCCCCGCGGCCCCGCCGTGGCATGGGGTGCTGCAGTCCAAGCTGCTGTGCCTGTCCCTGCTCTACCTCCTCACCACGCTCCCGCCCGCGCTCTACGTCTCCTTCACCGACCCCGGCCGCCGCGGCTGCCTCCGCCTCCTGCCCTTCCCCTCCCCGCCCAAGCCGCTCTTCCGGTACCCGCCCGGCTACGGCGAGCACAGGCATGCCCTGCCCACCCCCCGCGCGCTCTGCTCCAACCCCGTCGCCTTCGCAGGTCTCCGACTGTCCTTCTCGTCCGGCAAGTGATGTTGCACGGCACCGCACTGCACGCACCCGTGGCCGTTCGTTCTCTCGTTGCGTGCGTGGCCGTTTTCGTGTTTCGTCGCATCGGGCCGGGCGTGGCCGTTGATGATGACCCGTAACGATCGGAGTCGTCCGCATCGCCTTCGACAAGTCTGCCTGATCGCCGTGGCTGTTCGTTTCATTTTGGATAGATTTAATTTACAGCTACTGTATACTCCATCCGTTTCAAATCTTAGTTCGTTTTTACTTTACCAGATACATAGTTTAGTGGTATATCTACGTGTATAACAACATAAGAAAAAAAGTCAACGAATTACAATTTGCAGCGGATGAAGTTTGGTTTGGCGTTTTCTCATTTGGCTTGGTGTTTGTGGAACAAAAATCTCGGATCATGTCAGTTGCCATGCATACGGTCTTTGGTAGTTGTAGTGATCCTCAGGTGTTCTTTTTTCCCCCTTAAAAAAGATCGTTTACACTCACTGCTTCAGCAGACTACAAGACTGCCTTGGAAGAGATCCATGGCCTCTGCCGCAACACCTCGGCGTCCCCTGCATTGCGGTACCAGAGCGGCGGGAGGGGCACGTTTGCGGGCAACTTCTCCACCGACGAACGGAGATCCTTCTTCAGCCACACCGACGACCAAGTGGCGATTCCCTGTGGGTTCTTCCGGGAATTTCCCGTCCCAGAACATGGTGAGCTCCTTGATCTTGTTAATCGCATTCACACGTATGAAGAACTCGAGATTTCGCCGCGATCGTGCTCGTAATCGCGCGTCATTATATTTCGCCTTCGGATGCAAGCCAAATGATATGCAAGTACCTTTTGCTGTCGCGGAGCAATCATAAAGAACACCACTGAATATTTATCGTTGACGGCTTTCAGACAGATTGGACATGGAGAAGTGCAGGGGCGTGGTGGTGGCGTCGGCGATCATGAACGACCACGACAAGGTCCGGCAGCCCAGGGGGCTGGGTTCCGAGACGCTACGCACGGCGTGCTTCTTCCTGTTCATTGACGACGCCACCCGCAGGGTCCTGGCGAGGCAGGGCGTCCTTCCTGCTCGCGACGCCCGCGGCGGCGGCGGCGAACTCACCACCGTCGGCGCGTGGCGCGTGGTGACGCTGGGCCGTCGCGCCGGCGGCGGGTGCCTCCCCTACGAGGACCCGGCGATGAACGGCGTGGTCGCCAAGCACCTGCTGCACCGGCTGTTCCCGAACGCCAGATTCAGCGTGTGGGTGGACGCCAAGGTGCAGCTCACGGTGGACCCGGCGCTCCTGGTGCACGCGCTCCTGGTCCGCGTGGGCGTGGACGTGGCGGTGTCCAGGCACCCCTTCAACCGGCACACCATGGAGGAGGCCATCGCGACGGCGCGGTGGCGCAAGTGCGGCGACGTGGACGCCGTCAGGTCGCAGATGGAGACCTACTGCGCCAACGGCCTGCAGCCATGGTCCCCCAGCAAGCTTCCATATCCGTCGGGTAAGAAATGCAGACGCCGGACGGAGACACGACGAGTCCACGGCAGCATTGATTCTGATATCTTCTTGTTCGACGGAACGAACAAGATTTATGACACATGCTGCCATGTTCTGTTCTGATGCAACAAGAACAACACATCCGTCCAAAATTTCAGAATCTTGAATCATGATCACTGTACGTGTTGTCTTGCCATGCTGCAGATGTGCCGGACACGGCGGTGATCATCCGGAGGCACGGCGTGGCCAGCGAACTCTTCTCCTGCCTGCTGTTCAACGAGCTGGAGGCGTTCAGCCCGCGGGACCAGCTCGCGTTCACCTACGTCAGGGACCAGATGAGCCCCAAGGTGAGCATCAACATGTTCGAGGTCGAGGTGTTCGAGCAGATCGCCGTCGAGTACCGGCACAACCTCAAGCCTGGCGGCTTCGGCGGCGGCGGCCGAGGGAAGCAGCAGGGCGGCACCAGGATGGCATCCTCGAGAGACATCGCCGGGAGCAGCTGAGAGAGGTATCTTCTCAAGATGTGGGGGGAGTCTGCTGACTAAGGCCTTTGCAAAATGCAGGCCCATTCTTTTTTTTTATCTTTTTATTTAAATTTTGTTTGCACGGGTGTGTGTACATATGCTGGCATACTGCAGGGTAATAATTGACAAACTAGAACATTTTTGTAAATAAAATATACAATGTAAAAAAAAGAATTAGAAAATTTAGTGACAGGCATTGGAATTGAAACGACTTGACAATCAGAAGACACACAGATTCATCAGTCATCCCTGGATCAGTCAGCACTCGACAGAAATCTTCAGCGTCAGGCAAACTGCACTGCAACCACGGTGTTATATCAGCTATCAGGCGGTGGAATCTGCTGACCCCTTGGCCAGCTCGCTCTTGTTCTTGAATTCCTTCCAGCAGGCGTCCATGGCGGTCTTGGTCATCTTCTCGATGTCGTCGGTGGTGGTGGTGTCAGGGGACAGCATGGCTTCCACTGCTATCATCATGTTGACCACAGGCTGAAGAAAACATGTAGCGTATTCAGATTCAGACCAAAGAAGTTCAGAAACCCTCAAACCCAAGACGTGTAGAAACATTACCAAGTGAAGGTAAGGCCTCGAGTCACGCTGGTAGCGACCTGTGAGCTGCTGGCAAACTTCTTTCGCCCTCTGCCAGTCTCTTTGCGACGCATGTCGAAAATAGGGCTCTAGCTCAAATCACCAATGGAGGAAGCATGATGAAAATGTGGCAGGTCACCTGATTGATTAGAACGTCGGTGAGCAGCAATCCGAGGTCAAGCTTCCTTTCCGAGTCGCGGGTAGCCGAGAACTCCTGCAGCAGGCTCGTCAGCTTCCCCCTGTCGGTGATATGCTGCGCACGAAATCCACAGCGTTAGCATCAGCCGGTGGCTGTGAAACCGATCACTGGCCTGCACTACACGCGAGTAGAAAAAAGGGGCACACCTCTTTGGTGACTTGCTCAAAGACGAGGTCCATGAGCGTGGCGCGGTCCCTGGGCGAGTCCTCGCGCCGGAACAGCGAGTCGGACAGCGCGTCCACGCTTGTCTTCATGGTCGCCGCGCCGCGCTGCTCCGCGGAGGCGCGGAGCGCAGCGTCGGTGACGCCGTTGAGGGCGCACACCATAGCCGGCTGCGTGACGGGGGCAGCGCCAGTGCTCCCGCCGCGCGCCGTCCACGAGACGCCGCCCAGCGCGAGCGCCAGCGCCACGCCGGCGCCCACCCTCAACGCGGCGTTGGGCAGCGCCGGCGGGCCTCGTCCCTTCGCCGGGACCACCTGCTGGTGGGGATCGCCTGGCTCCCCCGCCGCCGCCCCCTGGTGGTGGCGGTGGGCGCGCACGGCGCCACCAGCCCTGTGCGCGCCGCGGTGCCGCACGGATAGCGGGGCGGCATTTGCTGCGGTCACCGTGGCGTGCGGCGTGCACAGAGACGGTTCCATGCGCTAGCTGGATTGTTCAGCTCTGTCTGCAGTCAGATGGTGGGCAATCTTCTCTTCTCCGTTTCCTTTCCATCTTTTGCTTTTATGCATGGCATCATCTTGTGCGCCATGCATGCCCCGGCAGCCCGCAGCCATGGTGCTTTGCGTCCTCTGCCACCGCAAGCAAGGCATCTAGTGCGCTCTGCCTTTAGCTAATCAACTGAGCTGAACTAGGCCCTAAGCCGGAGTTCTTTTGTGGCCAACACATGTCCACTAGATTATGGAAGCGTAATTCTCATTTTTGTTTCTCATCACTGCACTGATCACGGACTGAAACTGAAATCATATGGATGTTCTCCATTTCATCCCCAGACCTATGATTTTTCGTCCCCATTTTTTCTGATTGAAAAATGATAGGAAATGCCAGGAGCCAACTAAGGCAGGGCCTGGTACAAGTGACAAGTCGCTTGCGCTACTGGAAGTGGTTTCATCCCACCCCTATTTCCCCTTCCCGTTTCTTTTTTCTTTCTTTCTTTCTTTATTTATTTAGAGGTTATTTGGATCCATTAACGCTAAAATGGTATACAGACAAAGATTAATCATATTATATGTTTAAATTTGACTAGATGACAAGCAAAGGTGATAAAGAAAGAAGAGACATGAACATGTGCCAATCTGTGGTCTCATTTGTTTGAAAGCCTACCTACGTGATATTGAGATATTGTATTCATTTTGCCAAGCAATCCATGAAGACGTGTCAAGCTATATGAAGAAATCAAGTGGCATGATGAAAATGATATGGAATTGGTTTCATTGAAAAATGTTGAAGAAGATTAAAAGGAAATATCAATAGACATCCTTGTCTATCAATGAACAGATGAAAACAAATAAAATGAATACCGAAGATTACACAATTCTTAGAAATCAATGATTCAGATTTCAAATGAGATGAAGTAGAATGTGATGCATATTTATGGTCATTGACGATTCGCGTGAATTGGTTTTTGGCAAATTGGAATCTCAAAACATGTGTACCTGTTGTTGATGTAAAGTAAAACTTGACCCGGGAATGGCCAGATAGGGCGAATCGTTAAGCAAGGATTTGATTTCCAGGGACTAAGTAAAGGTGAAGAGCGAGAGACAGCTTGGTACCAAGAACCAAAACTGGGGTGAAGGACTAAAATACTTGGATTAACACCAAGGAACTAATTAAGACATGAGGAGTCATGCAATGTGAAGTATCCAATCATTGTTGAGTATGCCACGCCATTAACATGGATGCAATCTGATTGAATGATAGGTCAAAAAGTGATCAAGCTAAACCCATGAGTGAAGATAAGAGAGTTCATAAATGAACCGAAGAACCATGTCTCTCTTTATGACTGCTTTGTGACAATCTTAATAGGTTATTTGGTCATAATGCCATATACTCAACATATGTTGTTCCTGTGTGTTGATAATGTTACTGATGTAGTTTTTTTTCTCGAGTATGGACAACCCGCGGGTACTTGCTACCTGCATGGAGATGAGTGTGCGTGAGAATTAGTACCCTATCGGGTACGGGCACCTGTAGGCAATACGAAACAAGTTTATACCCCATTGCCTCCTACGGCGCCTGACCTCCGAAGCTACCGCAGAGTTGATTTATGATTATTGTACATTGGGATAGGTGATGATCTCTCGTCTAAGGAACGACTCAAATTTAAACTCGACACACTGCGCATTAGTCCAAATAAATGAAATCCATTTTGAGTGAATACAGCCACCGGACAACATCATTGTGGCTCCATTATCACTGCTACGATACTCTAGGAAGTCCTCAGTTGAACGAATGAGTAACAGAAAGAAAGAAGGAAACAAACCGCATAGAACCTAGACGATAAGGGGGAAGAAAGTCATGGCGCTATGTGTATAAAACAGTCGATGTCACCTACCATGGTGGCAAAATACGTTGTATGGTACACATGTGACCACACACAAGCGCGCGTTCAACAAGTTTTTCCCTCTATTAACTTGTTGGACCAAAATAATACACCCATATGAGTTGTTGTATGTTGGGTGCTATTTACTCCTTTGTCTTCTGAGCACTTTGAATATGATTAATAGTCTGCAGGGATTAGTGCCCATGCTAATCGAATAATCGATCCTCTCCTCACTCTTTAGTCTGCCAAAGTTTCCTTGATCCGATATCTGTCGCATCGACATGGTTGTCATTCAAAAGAGCCGTTTAATAATTGGGAAAAAAAATACTTCGGTGGACTTCTCTATCTACGCATGATCTTATCTCTTTCTGCGCATGATCTTTTCAAAAGTTACGTTTAGGTACATCCTGCAACAACCTGTGATGATATACGTACAAAGCTTCTAATCTAATGACAAAGAAACTACGTACCCTTGAATGAGATGCGCAGAAAACGTGCTTCTGGAACACGCGACACCAAGGTTGCTGCTGCCTGCTGGTGGTTAACTCAGCGCCTCACTCTGATGCGTTAATTAGCTTAGCTTCTAGATGCATGGATTATTCTTACAGCTAAACTTGTGAAGTTATTAGTACTTACTGTATTACAGAACAAAGGTGCAATGTACTACTTTGACTTAACTGACAGCAATGCAAGGAGAGGAGATGGTTGAGTTTCGTCTGCGTCTACCTCGTCAGGTCGCCGTCGCCGACGACCGGTTCTCTGACTTTCTGCCAAGACAAGCCGGGGCGAAGCGCGCGCGGTCCACAAGAGCGCGAATGCGTGATGGTCATGGGCCTAGCGCGCCGGCCGAGATGCTAGTAGCGTGATGGGCATGGGCCCAGCTGATTGACGCCGGAGAAAAGAGACTTATAAGAAAACCTAGTCCACATTCATTTCTAAAACAACAGTTATTTTTAGGACGAATGAACTAGACGTGAAGTCATTCACAAAAAAATGTCGCAGTGATCTACTGGAAAGTCTGGGATCGATGCGTCCTACAGACCTTTCATGCTGTTTCGTCAAGTTCGTGTCACAAATGCAGACCACACGTCTCGGGTATGCTCCGAGGGCAAGCAACTCTCTATTTGTTTAAAACTCTAGAGAGGATTTTTTTTTGAAAAAAAAGTCTTTCCTTTTACTCCCTCCATCCCATAATAAGTGCATTTGTAGAATTCAAAATTCGTTCCAAAATAAGTGTGCATCTCTAGCTATGGGACCACCTAACTCTAGTTGTCTTTTTTTTCACTTTCTCTATTTCTGAATTGCAATAATTACATCCTAGAGCAACTTTTTATACGTGTATATATGTGTAATTTCTTATTAACATGATCTCTTCACTAAGACTCTAGAAGTATACTTATTTTGAAACGGAGAGAGTACGTGTTAGTGCGCCAGATCCCTGTATCCAAGACCGCCCATTTTCCTTCTTAGTTCTGACTACTCAGTGGATCCCCCGATAACCAATACATCATTTCACTTTGTTATCACGCCCAAAAGAAACGGCGACGTATCATGGTATTCCACCCTAGATTCTTTTATATCTTGATTTGCTTAAATAGACTACCAAGATTTTAGGCTAGGGTGTGGTCCAGTCTAAATATGGAAATTAGCCTTTTAACAATTTGTAAATGTAATATTTCAACTTGCAGGGCTGCACTAGAATCCTAAAATTGCAGGAGCGATGTGATTCACGCAATCGCGATTAACCACCACACAAAATGAATAGTTATAAGAACCGTGATGCCTAAGGGAGAGACGTGAATTAGACAACTTAAAATCTAATTCTAACTTGGCCTCTAAATTCAATGCAGATTGTAGCCGACCATTGTACAAGAGCCATAGAAATATTAATTCTGATTTTAGGGGTAATAATTTAGGCTTGATTATATACACATTGCTGAGAATTTTATTTGACCAAACATACCAAGCCACTGTTCTAATATCCAAAGACAACATTAAGGTGTTTCTATGATCAGCTAGAATTAGTGTTCCTGCTAAACAGGACCGAAGACTTTTCTTTGTTGATCGTTGATGACCCAAGCGTATCTGATACAAATCCAGAACACTTTACAGAGATTGTTTACTCGTTTCATTTGCTTCCACGAGTAACAACAAATAAATCATCTTCAAACAAAAGATGGTCTATGTTTGTGGCTCACGGGCGTACTTTGAACCCATTACATCATTGATTAGCCCTTAATTCACCGTTCACTTTATAATAAGCCGGTATGCTTCTGCCGTGACACTCACACACTTGATGACAGTCTGTACCCGTCTTCTGTCAGAAAAGGACCTATTTATTTTCAGCATCATGGCTACTTTTAAAATTCGATTCCGCATGATCATTTTCGGCAAATCCATCCCCGAGGGCAAGCAGCTGCAGCTCCGACGGAGTGACCGTGTTGCCGGTATCGGCGCGTGTGAACAGGCCAAAGGATACGCAGCCTGGGCCTATTGCCTCGTAAACGATCGTAAATTTTCAGTCGAAACAATATTTTTCTTTTACATCAAACCAGCCAGCAGTACTTCTTCACGATCCGACAACAAACCATCTCAGCCAAACGAACACGCTGACGGAGCACGCGCCGGGCAGTGCAACGGCACGGCGCGCGTGATGTGATGGATGGCGCGTGATCCGCGGAGGCCGGACGCCACTTGCGACGGCCCCGACCCCGATGGGCGAGTTTTGGAGGCTTCCTCCCCGCTGTCCCGCTCGCCCGTGTTGGCGTCCTCCCGCGGCCCCGCACTGCATGTGGCTCCAAGCGCTACGGAGCTCGATCGACTTGCCGGCGTGCACCACCTCCACCTCCAAGCGAATCTGTTGACCAACGAGCTGAGCGATCATGATCGCCGGCCAACCGTGTCCTTGTTTTGTGTCGCGGCACCGCACCCATATGCCCCATATGGATGGCCATATCAACAGACGAGTCAGCGCATGCAATGCCTCTCTCTCTCTCTCTCTCTCTCTCTCTCTCTCTCTCTCTCTCTCTCTCTCTCATTGCAATTTGCAATGCAATCATTCAAAGAAGCAGGTGTACGTCCTCTCAAAAGAGAGAGAGAGGACAACCAGGTGTATGTATGTCTGTCAGTGTATGGAGACACTTAGTCTGACCAATGCCTTTGCAATCGGGCCAACCGGTGCGCACATCCGGTACCTATCCAGCCATCCAGGAACTCGAAGAAAAACAGGACACATCGATCAGTTCGGCTCAGATATGGGGCTGGGCCAAGAACGTGCTTATGCCCTACTCCAGCTGACGCTGCAGCCTGCAGCTGCTGTTCTCGGTTCATTTTCCAAATTTGCCTTTGCAGTCCATCACTTCATAGCAGTGCAAAGATTTTGGTGACACGTAGTACGTCATGTGTTGCAGGAAAACGCAACGCGTCCAATCACAACCAACAAGAAGCCGCCGCCGGTTTTCCTGAAATGCTGGGCGATCGGCGTCGCGCTGCAGTTCTGAGACAGGACCTGCAACCAAATCGGCGTTTGAATTGGTAGCTGCGTGCCTGTGCCTCCCTCCTGCGTCTTGCAGCGCAAAACTCCAAGCCAAGACGGTCCCGCCCGGCGAGACAGCGACCGAGAGACCGAGCGACCCATCCGCACTCCCATATCTATACGGGTGCCACCTCGCCAGTCGCCATACCGCACACAGTCCCGAGCCCAGCTACTCCACCTCCACACCAAGCGGGAGCGCGCCAGTGGCGTGAGTGCGGCCATGGCGCCCGCGGAGATGTCCGCGCCGGCTGAGTACGACGAGGGCGCAGGCAAGGCCGCGGCGACGGTACCAGCGAGGAGCTACTGGCGATGGCACAGGGACGACTTCTTCCCGGAGCCGTCGTTCGCGAGCTGGGGCGCGTACCGTCGGGCGCTGGGCGAGACCCCCGCCCGCCTCCGGGACCGCCTCGCGGGGCGGTCCACCGACGCCGCGGAGCTGGGCGCGCTGCGCCGCCGGAGCGAGCACGAGATGCGGCGGTGCCTCACGTGGTGGGACCTCACCTGGTTCGGCTTCGGCTCCGTCATCGGCGCCGGCATCTTCGTTCTCACGGGGCAGGAGGCGCACGACCACGCGGGCCCCGCCATCGTGCTCTCCTACGTCGCCTCGGGCCTCTCCGCCATGCTCTCCGTCTTCTGCTACACCGAGTTCGCCGTCGAGATCCCCGTGGCCGGCGGCTCCTTCGCCTACCTCCGCGTCGAGCTCGGCGACGCCGCGGCGTTCATCGCCGCCGCCAACCTCATCCTCGAGAGCGTCATCGGCACGGCGGCCGTGGCGCGGTCCTGGACGTCCTACCTCGCGTCGCTCATCAACAAGCCCGCCAGCGCGCTGCGGATCCACGCGCCGGGGCTCGCCGAGGGGTACGACGAGCTGGACCCCATCGCGGTGGTCGTCATCGCCGTCACCGCCACGCTGGCCATGCTCACCGCCAAGGGCACCTCCCGCGTGAACTGGGTCGCGTCCGCCGTGCACGTGGTCGTCATCGCGTTCGTCATCGTGGCCGGGTTCATCCACGCCAACCCGGCCAACCTCCGGCCCTTCATGCCGCACGGCGTGCCGGGCGTGTTCCGGGCGGCGGCGATCGTCTACTTCGCGTACGGCGGCTTCGACAACATCGCGACCATGGCGGAGGAGACCAAGAACCCGTCGCGGGACATCCCGCTGGGCCTGCTGGGCTCCATGTCCGTCATCACGGCCATCTACTGCATCATGGCGCTGGTGCTGAGCATGATGCAGCCGTACACGGCCATCGACCGCAGCGCCGCCTACTCGGTGGCGTTCGCCAGCGTGGGGATGCACTGGGCGCAGTACGTGGTGGCGCTGGGCGCGCTCAAGGGGATGACCACAGTGCTGCTGGTGGGCGCGCTGGGGCAGGGGCGCTACACCACCCACATCGCGCGGAGCCATATCATCCCGCCCGTGTTCGCGCTGGTGCACCCGAGGACCGGCACCCCCGTGCACGCCACCGCGCTCATCGCCGTCTGCGGCGCCTGCATCGCCCTCTTCTCCAGCCTCGACGTCCTCTCCAGCCTGCTCTCCGTCAGCACGCTCTTCATCTTCATGATGATGGCCACGGCGCTGCTCGTCCGGCGGTACTACGTGCGGGGCGTGACGACCCGGACGCACGCGCTGCGGTTCACGGCGCTGCTGCTGCTCATCATCGCGTCGTCCATCGGCATCGCCGCGTACTGGGGCACGTCGCCGGAGAGGTGGCAGGGCTACGTGGTGCTGGTGCCGGCGTGGGCGGCCGGCACGCTGGGCATCCAACTGCTGGTGCCCGCGGCGCGGGCGCCCAAGGTGTGGGGCGTGCCGCTCGTGCCGTGGCTGCCCTCGCTGTCCATCGCCACCAACCTCTTCCTCATGGGCTCGCTCGGCAAGGACGCCTTCATCCGCTTCGGCGCCTGCACCGCCGTCATGCTCGTCTACTATGTCCTCGTCGGCCTCCACGCCACCTATGACGTCGCACACGGCGCTTGCGGCGGGGAGGACGACGACGGGGAAGCGGCCGCCGATGAAGAGAAGAAGGTTGTTGCCGCGGCCGACGTGGAGAAGGCTGATGCGGCAGGCGGCGCCCTTTGATTACTCGATCAGGCGGCTGAACACTTGCTGTTTGAACAAGATGCGTTTCGTCGTTTGTACTACCACCAACCATACGATGAGCCGGAGTCTTTACCGCTAGGATTGCAAACGTGCATGCACAATTACGCCTGTGAGTATGTGACACGTACCAACTTCACGAGTGTCCTCAATATCTCTGATCACAGAATGCAGACCTTCTTATTATCCTCAGTGAAATTCAATCTTTGCATTCGTAGAATCATAGGGCTAGTGTGTCTACCGTGTTCTTGCACGCAGGAGCGAAAGCCAGGATTTAGATATACTAGTAGAGGACTAGATCACAGAGTGTCAATAAAAACTATTCAGTGCCATCACCAAATCCTAAGACTGGCTTAAAAAAATTATCAACTTTAATATTGGCTTAAAGAACTATAATAAATCATCTTTAACCTCTTCAGCTTAGAAAAATGCTAAACGTTTAAATTGAAGATAAAAATGGGCACAATTCATAGATCAAAAGTTCACATCGTATTTTTTAGACATTTAATATTGGACAATCAAGAGTATTTGAGAAAAAACAATACTAGATTAGTTGAGAAGACTTATTTACTTACAGTTTCTAGTGATTTAGTAATAACTAATTATGAGAAGTACTTATGAAGACTGTGCAACGTTAGGAGAGGGGTAGGCCCCTGCCAGCTGCACCCCTTGTCTCCACCCCTGCACATACATAGGCCATGCCTGAAAACTATTACTAGCTCCATCTGAAAGAACAACATTTTAATTTTGTGCTAAATCATATTATCTTAAGTTTGATTAAATTTATAGAGAAAACCATCAACATTAATAACATAGAATAGGTATGGTAACAAAAATATATTCCTGATAAACCTAATTATTCTTATTTAGTAATATAAATATGATCAAACTAGAATGTCAATTTTTTTATGGAAATGGTACTAGAATAGTTATGCAAGCAGGTCAAGGATAGATTAGATGACATAAATATCAGATTTAGCAAAATAGTTGTCTCCTAGGTAAGGGTACTGTCGGTGTTTTGGACTGGGGGATCCTCAACCAACTAGTAAATTTATACTGCGTGTTCTCAGTTTCGGATGGTGATGCAAAGAGACACAAGGCTTATACTGGTTCAGGCAATTGGTGCCCTACGTCCAGTCTGAGAGATCGATCTTGTATTCCTTGCACCGAAGTGCTTGTAGTAGGGGGTTACAAACTAGGTGAGAGAGGGAGCTAGTCCTAGGTCTCGGCGGGGAGTGATGTGGGCTGCTTGAGATATTGCTCTCAAGCGACAGGGAAGTGTGCGCGTTACAGGGTGTTGTTCTTCGTGAGTGCTCCCCCCCTGAAATGGCTCAAGTCCTTTCCTTTTATAGTTGAAGGGAGGACAGGGGTACTACATGTGCTAACTATACGGCGTCGTGCGAACAGAGGCGGCAAGTCCGAGCCCTGTAGCATGTTCTTGTGGCGGTGTGGTCATCGGAGTGGTCCATCCTTGGAGCGCTGGGGCGACGTGCTGGTCACATCCGATCCTGTGCGTTATGGGAGCTCCAGGGCTGCCTCGGAGCGGGCGCGGTGGTCAGCGTGCGGGTCGCTGTGGATTGATTGCGCGCCGAGGCCGGGTTGGTGCCGAGGCCGAACCGTGGTGGGGGTCTCGGCAGACGTGAATCCTGAGATAGCCGAGACCCTAGCGTAGAGTGCCGAGGCCCAGAGGGGGCGGTCGATCTGGTACGCTGGTTCGGGGGCGATGATGACCCGGGCTAGATTTCCCATGCTGCGTTGTCTTCGGGGCGGGAGTTACGGGGCACACTGTAGTGCGGACGCTGATCGTGGGTACAGCGCTAGAATACAGTGGCCGGTAATCCCGGCCATGCCCTGTCTCAGCCGGTATGGCGCTGATGCGACTGCTTGTCCCATCGGCCTCTCCGCGGTGTCGAGCCGTCGTCCGGTTGAGATTGCGGGAGTGGTTGACGCATTAATGGGACACGACATGCTGTCGAGAAGACCGGTCGAGGCGGGAGCAACGAGTTGTTGTCAAGCCAGCCTCGAGCGATACGGAGGATAGCAGTCTCATCCGAGGCTGTACGCACGAGGCCTTGGGTGAGACAGAGATTGGGCTCCTTACCGAGGCCTCCCGTGATAGGCCTTGCGCGAGGCGGAGATTGCGTCAGGGCGCCGAGACCTCCCGTGCGAGGCCTGAGGCGAGGCGGAGAGCCTGGTGGGCTCGGACGGGGCTGGTGATGAGCCCATGGCTTACCCTATAGCTTTGTTGTTGATGGGATTTAAGTGACCCTTTTGGTATGTCGGATCGGGGTTAACCGCGCTGGATCCAAGGGAAACTTCCTCGATTTCATCGCCCGTCCATTTCGCCTTCCCCCCACATAAATACGCAAAGAGCCTCACCCCTCCTCACCTTACCTTGCCTGCGTTAGCTCTGCCCCCATCGAGCCATCGCTAGAGCAGCGGGTGCTGGGAAGAAGAAAGGAGAAGAGCGAGCCAGGGAGAGAGCGAGAAAGAGAGAGAGCGAGAGAGAGAGAGAGAGAGAGAAAAACTCACCGCCGCATTCGATCCCTCCACCGCATCCATGGCCGGCGACATCATTGTCATCGAGGCGGACCCTTGGGATCCATCTAACGTCACCGAGGAGATGCTTCAGTCGCTCATCGACGGTGGACTCCTTCGTCCGGTGATGGACCCTAATAGGCCGGAGTGGATCGCTCCATCGGGCGAGCCGGAGCCGAGGCCTCGCGATGGTTACATCGTGAGGTTCGTCTCCTTTCATGAGCGCGGCCTCGGCGTCCTGGCTGATCGGTTCATGCAGGCGCTCCCGCACTACTATGGCGTGGAGCTCCACAACTTCAACCCCAACTTCATCGCACAGGCGGCCATCTTTGTTGCCGTCTATGAGGGGTACTTGGGGATTGCTCCCCATTGGGAGTTGTGGCTCCATCTCTTCCGGGCGGGGCATACCACTAAGCCGACGGGCACGTCAGGATCGAGGAAAGCAACGAGGGCCGGTGGCTGCACTCTCCAAGTGCGCCAGGACCGCCAACACCTCTACATCCCATCCCAGCTCACGTCATCCAATCACCGATGGTACACGAGCTGGTTCTATCTTCACAACGACGACGAAGGACTTCCCCCATATACTGGGCGGATTGTGGGGAGCTGCCCGGAGAGGTGGAAGTACGACATCCTGAGGGAGGATCAGCCCAAGCTGCAGCCGCTTCCGGAGGGGCTGGAGAGTCTATGGGGCCGTGGCCTCACCGCAGCCATGGTCGTGGCTGCCTTCCACCACTGGAGGGTGCTGCCGCTGATGGCTCGACGGTGGTGGCTGTTCGAGATGAGGCCGGGTGAACCCAATGAGGGCATTCGGATGTCCTCCTTCGCCCTTTCCGATAAGGAAATTCTTCGTCGGGTGGGGGAGACGGTGGAGGCGAAGCTGAGGGGCGACAACCTGACCCCCATCGTGATGCGCCCATCACAGGGGTTCCTCTCGCTGGTAAGTCATGCGTCGCTGTAGCCCCGAGCCTTCTTCGTTTCTCCTTACTTCTCATTCCCTTATGCACGTTCACCGTTCCTGCAGGGGATGAGGGATGTGCGCGCCTCTCCGCCGCCCGTTCCTGAGGACGCGAGGCGGCGGGCAATCAATCGGGCGCACGCCGAGGCACAGAAAAAGAGGAAGGATGCCAAGGCGGCGAAGCACACGAAGAAGATCCTCACGCGCGAGGAACTGGACAAGCGCCGTCGTCAACAAAGGAAGGATGGCCTCCCGTTGGAGGAGTCCCCATCGCCGTCGCTGTCGACGGAGGCCTCGGACGGGGATGACGAGGGCGAGATGGGGCGGGGTCCCTTGGATCATCTCCCTAACGTAGGGGAGACGGTGCCCGGGGCATCAGCCAGCAGCCCGGCGCTCCCAGGAGGAGGAGGAGCAGACCCAGGGTCAGCAATTGCTCGCTCTGGGGCTAAGGCCGACACGCCCGAGGCGTGGGCGTTGGGCAAACACGCCGTCAGCCCAGTGGGCTCGGCGGTGGTGGTGGAGCAAGTGGCGGCGAAGGCGACACAACTGCCCCCGTAGAGGACCGAGGGGGCGCTAGGGTCCGTTGAGGACCAACCGGCACCGATGGACACGGAGGCCATGCCTCTGCCGCCGCCACCGCCTTTGTGGACAAGGGTCGCCGTGGCGAAGCGGTTGCCGCCCCGCTCGAGGTAGGTGTATTTTTGGTGGGGTTGCAGTGCCCTCCATTCGTTCTTTTGTCTTGTGCTGACGCTGTGATCGTCTCATCCTTAGCCGGAAGCGGCCTACGGAGGTGCCTACCTTGGCGCCCCTTAAAGCACTCAAGGTTAATCCCGGTTCCACCACCCACTGGGTGGCGGAGGCGCAAGCCGCCTTACAACGTGGCGCGGCGTCGGCGAAGGCCGACCCAAAGGAGCCGGCCACCCAAGGAGGGGCTACCGAGGCGGCCCTAACACAGGAGGGGGAGGGAGTGCCTCCGCCCCACGATGGCGAGGCCCGTGGGTCAGATGCGGCCGAGGTCGCCTTGGCCGCCGAGACCACCGGGACTAAGGTCCCCAGGGTTTCGGAGGTCGGGGCGACCAAGGCTATGGCACCTAGGACTATCAAGGCCGCTGCGGCGGGCACCGGAGCCCTCGCGACCGCCGAGGCCACGATGGCGGAGGTCGGAGCCCCCGAGACCACCGAGGCCATGATGGCGGAGGTCGAAGCCCCCGGGACCACCGAGGCCACGATGGCGGAGGCCAGAGCCCCCGAGACCACTGAGGCCACGATGGCAGAGGCCGGAGCCCTCGAGACCCCCGATGCTGACATGATCATGGCAGGGCTGCCGGCCTAGGAAGTGGAGATGAAGGCGGCGGAGGCCTTGACGGCACCCTTGGTTCAAGGCCCGCCGCCATTGCGGGAGAGCGCCCAGGAGGTGGAGATTCTTCCGATCTCCTCTAATGATACTTCCCGAGCACAGGAGACGGCCGGCGCCGAGGTGGCCGGTGTCGTGGAACAGCCGGTTCCAACCCTCGGGCGAGGGAAGCTCGGCCCTCGCGCGGGTGTGACCCAAGCCCCGCGGGTGGAACCACCCGCGTGTCCTATGGCAAAGCCGGGATAATCCTGAGGCAGAGCCTCTGTTTGCCCTTGAGGACATGGCCGAGGGCGGTTGCTGGGACACATTCGAGTAGTACCGCTAGCTGGTGGAGCAGTCTCTACGGATGGCGCTGTCCGTGGTGGCCGACAATTTGCTCGGAGTCGCCCAGGTTCGTGCTTTCTTTTCCCATGCGGTGGTCTTTTTCTGAGTTTTCTTTGTAGGGATTGACCCCTGTTTTGTTTCCCCCAGGAGCTCGAGACCCGGTCTCCTGGGAAGTCGGTGTTTCTCCACCGGGAGAGGGATGTCTGGGACCAGCTTCAGCGGCAGAAGGGCCTTCTTGCAAGCGCCAACGAGTTCCTATCGGCGTGGAGCACAGAGGTGGAGGACCTCCGCCTTCGTTGTGCTGATGCGAAGGTCGAGGCGGCCATGGCCCAGGAGCAGCTCGCCCCTCTGGCGGCATGGGTCAAGGAGTTGGAGGAGGAGCTCACCCGCGCGGCCAGTGATCGAGATGCCTTCAGGTCTCGAGCCATAGAAGCTACGGCCTCGGCCATGGCTCTTGCTGGGCAGCTAGGGGTGGAACAGAATGCGCACCAGCTGACAAAAGGCGCTTTGGATGAGGCCCTTGCAGCAGCTAAGGCCTCACGAACCAAGGCTGTGGTTTGGAGGGGAAAGGTCGAGGGTGAGTCCTAGTCCCTTCATTTTATTCGCTTTTTCTTATATTCATTCCCTAACTTCCTCGTGTGACGCGGAGCTGGGGAGTGAAGCTTCTAGGGCGGCCGAGGCTTCTCGAGTCGAGGCTCAGCGCCTGAAGAAGAAAGCCGAGGCCTTTCGGGTCGAGGCCCGACACTAGGAGGTTAAGGCCAAGGGTGAGTTCCGTAGGCTTCTGTCCCTATTTAGCTTGTTTTTTCTCTCGCTCAACCCCATTCCATTTTCCGTGGTGCAGAGTTAGAGGCAGAGGTTACCCGAGTAGCCGAGGCTTCCAGCGCGGTGCAGACGGTGCTCGAGACCGAGATTGGGGAGCACGAGGCGCTGAAGAGTGCCGCCTGTGCCGCCTGCGAGGCCCTAGTGGTCGAGGGGGTTTAGTCAGGTAGCTCCCTTGGGAGCCGTCTGATTGCACTGAGCGGTCAAGTGCGTGAGCGGCTCCGAGGAGCGCTGCATACGGGCGTCAAGCGTGCGCTGGCCGTCATCGCCTCGCACTACGTTGGTGTTGACCTTCAAGCCATCAGCGATGGCTACATCTTGCCCGATGATGACGATGAGGCCGACGAGGTGGTGACAAAGCTGTTGGAGGCGGTGGAAGGCCCTGGCACTACGCTGGCAACGTTGCTTGAAGAGGAGGTGGTCCCTCCCCCGCTGTTTACCAATGCCAGAGGTGCTGAGCCTTGACCTGGGCCCAAGCGGCCATGTAAATAGAGTAGGAATTAACTATGTATCATAACATTTGTGGCAGTGGAGGCCTTTCTTTGGAAGTATTCATGTTTCTTTAATCGTTTGTCTTGTATTTCCGAGCCTCTACCCTCTTGTTGTCTCTGATCGGATTTCTTTGCAAAAAAACCTCTTTGGAGCCTAGGCCATCCCCTGGGCGAAAGGTGGTGAGGGAGCGCCGTAGCCCGGAGGCTTAGGCCATCTCACGACTCAAGCGGCCTTCTGGCCCTGAGACGGGCTTTTGGTCCTTGGGTTTTCCACAATCGATTCGTCGGAGCGTGCTAGAGGGTTTGGCGTAGGATTTTTTTTGAAAAACGACTAAAAATGGCGCGTGGGACTTTAGGGGGAATCCCCTATCTAGCCCTCGAGGGAGATTCGGTTCTGCAGAGGCAGAGCCAAGTCTCCCTTATAGTGTCATCATTTTGCTGAGACCAACGATAGGCTCGGGGAATTTCTCGAAAAATTAGAACAACTAAAAAACAGGTTTCAATTGTATTCCGAGAAACAATATATACAATGCTTGAAATTTTAAGGATAAAAGCAACGTAGCTGTTCTATGTTCCAAGCGTTGGTGAAGATTTCACTCTTTTCGTTGACTAGCTTGTAGGTCTCGGGCTTCAGCACTTGGGCGATGATGTACGGTCCTTCCCATGGCGGGGTCAGCTTGTGGCGGCCCTTGTTGCTCTGTGCTAGCCTCAACACCAGGTCACCTACCTTTAAGTCTTGACCTCAAACGTGTCGGGCCTGATAGTGCCGTAGGGTCTGTTGGTATTTAGCTGAGTGCAGCAGCGCGACGTCTCAGGCTTCCTCCAGTTGGTCGAGGGCGTCCTCTCGGGTGGTGCGGTTGCTTCGTTCGTTATAGGCATATAGCCTTGGGGAACCATATTCCAAGTCAGTGGGGAGGATGGCCTCGGCCCCATAGACCAGGAAGAAAGGCGTGAACCCCGTGGCTTGGCTTGGGGTGTTCCTTAAGCTCCAGATGACCGAAGGGAGTTCGGCGAGCCATTTCTTGCCAAACTTCTTCAATCGGTTGTAAATTCTTGGCTTGAGGCCTTATAGGATCATGCCGTTGGCATGTTCTACTTGGCCGTTGGTCCTTGGGTGTCCTATGGCCGACTAGGCCATGCGGATGTGGTGGTCGTCGCAAAACGTTAAGAATTTTTTGCTGGTGAACTGTGTCCTGTTGTCGGCGATGATGGTGTTAGGGACCCTGAACCTATGGATAATGTCAGTGAAGAACATCACTGCTTGCTCGGATTTGATTCGATTGATTGGACGAGCCTCGATCCATTTGGAGAACTTGTCGATTGATACCAGTAGATGGGTGTAGCCCTCGGGGGCCTTTTGCAGAGGCCCGACCATGTCGAGCCCCCACACGGCGAATGGCCACGTGATGGGGATGGTTTGGAGGGCCAGGGCCGGGAGATGTGTCTGCCGAGCGTAGTACTGGCATCCTTCGTAGGAGCGTACTAGCTTGGTGGCGTCGGCGACCACCGTCGGCTAGTAGAACCCTTGGCGGAAAGCGTTCCCCACGAGCGTCCGAGGCGCCGCATGGTGCTCGTAGGCCCCTGCATGCAAGTCCCAGAGCAGGGCTCGGCCTGCCTCAACGGTGATGCATCATTGGAGGACACCAGAGGGACTTTGCCTGTACAACTCATCACTACAGAGGACGTAAGTCTTGGCTCGGCGCGCAAGCCATTGGGCTTCTTTCCTATCACTAGGAAGCTCCCCCCAATCGAGCCAATCAAGGAACGGAATTTGCCAGTCCGTGTCCTGGTCGGTTTGGGGGGCTCGGTGTTGACTTCCATGACCTCGGGCTTGGTCGAGAGAGTCTCGGCATCAGAGGGGGCGTCGAGCCCTGTCGTGGGTTCGATAGGTGGGCCCTCCTCTGCTACCAAGGTGTAGTCAATGGAAGGTTTGTGGAGGTCCCTGGCAAAGACGTTCGGGGGACCAGAGCCTGTGTCGAGGCCATCTTTGCCAGTTCATCGGTGGCCTTGTTGTACTTCCGCACGATGTGGTTTAGTTTGAGACCGTCGAACTTGTCTTCTAAGCGACGTACCAATTTGCAGTAAGCCTCCATTTTGGGGTCGAGGCAGTTTGACTCCTTCATGACTTGATCGACGACGAGCTGTGAGTCGCCCCGGACGTCGAGACGCCGTACCCCAAGTTCGATGGCGACCTGCAAGCCGTTGACGAGGGCCTCGTACTTGGCCGCGTTGTTGGAGGCGGCGAAGTGGAGCCGCACCATGTAGCGCATGTGTACTCCGAGGGGCGAGATGAAGAGGAGACCCGCGCGTGCCCCAGTCTTCATCAGAGACCCATCAAAGTACATGGTCCAGCATTTTGTCTGGACTTGAGCAGGTGATAATTGGGTGTCGATCCACTCAGCCACAAAATCAGCCAAGACCTGAGACTTAATCGCTTTCCGAGGCACAAAAGTCAAGGCTTCCCCCATAAGCTCAACGGCCAACTTGGCTATCCTGCCTGAGGCTTCCCGGTTGTGGACTATCTCTCCCAAGGGGAAAGACGATACCACGGTCACTGGGTGGGACTCGAAGTAGTGACGCAGCTTGCGCCAGGCTAGGACTACGGTGTAGACCAGCTTCTGGATGTGGGGGTAACGTGTTTTGGTCTCGGAGAGCACTTCGCTGATGAAGTAAACAGGTCGTTGGGTGGGTAGATCATGCCTCTCCTCCTGCCTTTCTACTACTACGGCAGCGCTGACCACTTGGGTCGTTGCGGTGACGTAGAGTAAGAGGGCCTCGTCCCTGGCCAGGGGTACCAGGACAGGAGGATTAGTGAGTAGTGCTTTAAGTTTGACAAGGGCTTCTTCGGCCTCGGGGGTCCAGAAAAAGCGTTCAGATTTTCTCAAGAGGCGATATAGAGGCAAGCCCTTTTCGCTGAGGCGCGAGATGAAGCGGCTCAGGGCCGCAAGGCATCCTATGACCCTCTCCACTCCCTTGAGGTCTCTAATTGGTCCCATGCTAGTTACGGTCGAGACCTTCTCTGGGTTGGCTTCAATGCCATGCTCCGAGACTATGAATCCCAAGAGCATGTCTCGGGGGACTCCGAACACACACTTCTCGGGATTGAGCTTGATGCCCTTCTCTCTAAGGCATTTGAAGGCTATCTTCAAGTCATTGACGAGATCTTCGGCCTTTCTGGACTTGACCACGATGTCGTCCACATAGGCCTCGACGGTTCGCCCAATGTGGTTGCCAAAGACCTGGGTCATGCACCACTAGTACGTGGCCTCTACATTTCTGAGGCCGAAAGGCATAGTCACGTAGCAGTACATGCCGAATGGAGTGATGAAAGAAGTCGCAAGCTGGTCGGTCTCTTTCATCTTGATTTGATGGTAACCAGAATACGCATCAAGGAAGGACAGGATCTCGCACCCTGCAGTGGAGTCAACGATCTGATCGATTCGTGGTAATGGGAAGGGGACTTTCGGACAGGCTTTATTCAAACCGGTGTAGTCTACACACATCCTCCATTTCCCATTTTTCTTCCTAACTAACATGGGGTTAGCCAACCACTCTGGGTGAGACACTTCTTTGATGAACCTGGCCACCAAGAGCTTCTGCCCCTCCTCACCGATGGCCCAACACTTTTCCTCATCGAATCGGCGTAGGCGTTGCTTCACCGGTCTAGAGCCAGTCTGGATGTCCAAGGCGTGCTCAGTGACCTCCCTCAGTATGCCCAGCATGTCCGAGGGACTCCATGCGAACATGTCGGCATTCGCACAGAGGAAGTCAACGAGCATGGCCTCCTATTTGATGTCGAGGGTGGCGCTGATCCTTAGTGCCCGGTCATCGGGGCAGGCGGGGTCGACCAGGACAAGCTTGATAGCCTCCGCGGGCTCGAACGCCCCTGCATGACGCTTGGAGTTAGGCGCCTTGCCACTGAGTTAGTAAAGGTTGGCGATGAGGGTCTCGGCCTCCATGAGAGCCTCGGTGTACTCGATGCACTCGACATCGCAGTCGTATGCATGTTCGTACGTGGACTCAATCATGATGATACCGCTAGGACCTAGCATCTTGAGCTTAAGGTAGGTATAGTTGGGGACTGCTATGAACTTGGCGTAGCACGACCGCCCCAGGATGGCATGGTAGGTTCCCCTGAACCCAACCACCTCGAAGGTAAGGACCTCCTTGTGGTAGTTGTAGGGGTGCCAAAGCAGACGGGAAGGTCGATGCGCCCAAGGGGTCACGTGCGTTTCCCTGGCACGATGACGTGGAAAGGTGTGGCATCGCCTCGGAGCCTTGACCGATCGATCTCCAAGAGCTCTAGGGTGTTGGCGTAGAGGATATTGAGGCCACTGCCTCCGTCCATCAACACCTTGGTGAGTCAGGTGTTGCTAATGATCGGGTCGACAACAAGTGGGAACTGCCCGAGACTCGGAACATGGTTGGGGTGGTCATCTCGATCAAAGGTGATCGCCTCCCGAGACTAGTCGAGGTACCGGGGAGTGTCCACCTTGACCGAGAAGACCTCTCGGCGTTCCCTCTTTCGCTGTCGTGCCGTAAGGCACGCCGAGGGTCCGCCGAAGATCATGAAGGCGTTGTGTACCTCGGGGAACCCATCGTCCTTATCATTGTCCCGGTCGCCGACGCCCTTTTGCTTGGCGTCGTCATCGGGGAGCCCGAGCCTGGTGTAGTAATGCCGCAGCATGGAGCAATCCTCAAGGGCGTGTTTTATCGGGCCTTGGTGGTAAGGGTAGGGTTTCTTAAGCATGTCGTTGAAAGGTCTGGGGCCCCGGGGCCTCAGGGATTCTTGCGTTCTGCGGTCGCTACCAGATCGGCCTCGAGGACAGCCCGCTTCCCCTAGCAGTCCTTCTTCTTTCTTTTGGGGAGGCGGGGAACTGAGGCCTCAGGGGCCTCATCCCTCCGCTTCCCCTTGGCGTCGTTCTCGGGGAAGATGGCTCCTATAGCCTCTTCGCCTAAGGCGAAGTTGGTGGCGATGTCGAGGAGTGCAGCAGCCGAACGCGGCACATTCTGGCCTAATTCTCGGACCAAGTCTCGGTAGGTGGTGCCAGAGAGAAAAGCTTGGATGATCTCTGAGTCACCGACGCTGGGCAACTCGATACACTGTTTAGAGAAGCGCTGAATGAAGTCTCGGAGAGACTCGTTTGGTTTCTGGCGACAACTCTTAAGGTCCTAGGAGTTTCTAGGGGGCACGTATGTGTCCAAGAAATTCTCGACGAAGATCTGAACCAAGTCGCGCCAGTTGTGGATCTGAGAGGGAGGAAGGTGCTCGAGCCAGGCTCATGCCGAGTCTGACAAGAGCAAGGGGAGGTTGCGGATGATGAGCAGGTCATCGTCCGCGCCGCCTAGCTGACAAGCCAGGCGGTAATCGGTAAGCTAGAGCTCGAGGTTGGTCTCGCCGCTATACTTTATGAGGTTGGCCGGCTGGCGAAACCGGGCTAGAAACTGAGCGTTGCGGATGGCTCTGTTGAAGACCTGAGGGCCAGGTGGTTCAGGAGAAGGACTACGGTCTTCCTCACTGTCATAACGGCTGCCCTAATGCGGATGGTAGCCTCAGGCGGGCCCCTCACTATCGTGGCATCGTCGTCGGCCGACCACCTTGTGGTCACCCTACGCCTCGCATCGGTTATCAAGGTGGTCGTGGACCGGGGGGACCCTATTGATTGCCGGCACCCGAGCGGGCTCGGGACGAATCGGGGCCTCCCTATCCTGCCGATGTGGTGCTGAGGGGAGGTCCGAGACGGCACCACGCCGTCGGGAGGTGGAACTCTCGGCCTACTGCACCGCGGCGGTCTCGAGGAGATCCCGGAGCTCGCCGCGAACCCGTCGCCCTTCCGTGGTGGAGGGTTCGGGCATCGCGTGCACTAGCATTGCCGCAGCCGCGACATTCTGGCTAGCGCGATTGAAGATTGGGGGACGATCATCCCCTTCGTCGTCGTTGATGCGGTGGTGCACGTCACGAGCCTGTCGCCGCGCTCCTCCGCCGTCACCGTGGCCCTACTGCTCCTGCTCGAGAGTGTTTCGGAGTTGTTGCAGAAGGAGCCTATCTTGCTCAACCTTGGCCTGAAGCTCACGGAGTTGCTCTAGGTCCGGGCGTCGAAATTGTTTGAGGGCAAGGTTCTCGTTCCGTGCTGCCGGTGGGACAATGTGTGAAGGCGTAGCATCGCCCATTCCCTGATGAAGCGGAGTGCGGTTGTCTACCCCCTCGTCCTCATCACCCGTGCTTGGCATCCCAAGTCCGACGTGGAAGCACTCACGAGTGGGATCGTAAGTACCTTCATCGTCGGAATCAGAGTAGCCAAAGCAATAGTCACTTGTGGCCAAGAAGCGGCGCATGGTTTTGCGGTCGTGGAGGTCGTAGAAATCCGCTCCGGCCCATGCCTTGTCCTCCTCCGAGGAGTCAGCGTGGGTGTGGGTCACCGCGGTGGTGTCGAAGTTGAGAGCGAAGCGCTAGCGGCGCTCCGAGAGATCCGCGTGAGCGGAAGCGTAGGCGTAAGCATAAGAGGCGGCGGCATTTCTCAACCCGAAGGGGTATGGAGATAGTGTCATCGCTGGGCTCTGCTCTGTCGGAGTTGGTTCCTCAGAGAGTGGTGGAGCGGAGCTTGATGTCGGGGCGTCGCTGGGTACCACCGGCGTTTTTCCCTTGTCTAGGCTCAGGCTAAACAGGTCCCCAACCAGGGACCTTGCACCAATAGCTAGTCGTGGGATAGCGTCGGAAAGCGGTGAATTGCCCTGGGTTCACGTGGCATCGAGGTGATCTTGCTCGCGTCGTGCCTGGCGAGCGTCGGAAAGCGGTGAATTGCGCCTGGGCTACCGGTGCGTGACGTCGTCGTCGATAGACGGGGTTCGGGGTGTGAGGAGTACCATGTCGTACTCGTGCCCTAGAGACATGAACTCTAGGTTCCCAAACCAGACCACCGTGCCAAGACGCAGTGGTCGTATGGGGTCTGCCATCCGAAACTTGTTGGGATGACGAAGCTGACACGCAGAGGCCCCTACCTGGCGCGCCAACTGTCGGTGTTTTGGACCGGGGGATCCTCAACCAACTAGTAAATTTGTACTGCGTGTTCCCAATTCCGGATGATGATGCAAAGAGACACAAGGCTTATACTGGTTCAGGCAATTGGTGCCCTACGTCCAGTCTAAGAGATCGATCTTGTATTCCTTGCACCGAAGTGCTTGTAGTAGGGGGTTACAAGCTAGGTGAGAGAGGGAGCTAGTCCTAGGTCTCGGCGGGGAGTGATGTGGGCTGCTTGAGATGTTGCTCTCAAGCGGCAGGGAAGTGTGCGCGTTACAGGGTGTTGTTCTTCGTGAGTGCTCCCCCCTGAAATGGCCCAAGTCCTTTCCTTTTATAGTTGAAGGGAGGACAGGGGTAGTACATGTGCTAACTATACGGCGTCGTGCGAACAGAGGCGGCAAGTACGAGCCCTGTAGCATGTTCCTGTGGCGGTGTGGTCATCGGAGTGGTTCATCCTTGGAGCGCTGGGGCAACGTGCTGGTCACATCCGATCCTGTGCGTTATGGGAGCTCCAGGGCTACCTCGGAGCGGGCGCGGCGGTCAGCATGCGGGTCGCTGTGGATTGACTGCGCGTCGAGACCGGGTTGGTGCCGAGGCCGAACCGTGGTGGGGGGTCTCGGCAGACGTGAATCCCGAGATAGCCAAGACCCTGGCGTAGAGTGCCGAGGCTCGGAGGTGACGATCGATCTGGTACGCTGGTTCGGGGGCGATGATGACCCGGGCCAGATTTTCCATGTTGCGTTGTCTTCGGGGCGAGAGTTACGGGGCACAGTGTAGTGCGGGCGCTGATCGTGGGTACAGCGCCAGAATACAGTGGCCGGTAATCCCGGCCATGCCCTGTCTCAGCCGGTATGGCGCTGATGCGACTTCTTGTCCCGTCGGCCTCTTCGCGGTGTCGAGCCATCGTCCGGCTAAGATTGCGGAAGTGGTTGACGCATTAATGGGACGCGACATGCTGTCGAGAAGACCGGTCGAGGCGGGAGCGACGGGTTGTTGTCAAGCCAGCCTCGAGCGATACGGAGGATAGCAGTCTCATCCGAGGCTGTACGCACGGGGCCTCGGGCGAGACGGAGATTGGGCTCCTTGCCGAGGCGTCCCGTGATAGGTCTCACGCGAGGCGGAGATTGCGTCAGGGCGCCGAGACCTCCCGTGCGAGGCCTGAGGCGAGGCGGAGAGCCTGGTGGGCTCGGACGGGACTGGTGATGAGCCCATGGCTTACCCTATAGCTTTGTTGTTGATGGGATTTAAATGACCCTTTTGGTGTGCGCTTGGGGTATCCCGTTTTATGGTACCCGACATGTACTTTGGATATGTGATCTCTTTCACCTATTTCTTGAAAAAACAAGAGAAGTTATTTTACCAACCGTTTTAAAAAAGGTTTCAACTTTACCAAAAAATTACTTTTTCCTACAAGTCAGAACAAAAGTCATTTTCAAAGAAACCAGAGCCCCGTCAAACAAAGCTCATAGTTGAAAATTATGGATGGGCACACAAACTTCAAACATGGACCTCCGGTTACTTTCAGGTGCTAGGATCTTTCAATGGTGACATGTGGTCAGCAAGGCCACGGCCATGCGTGCCAAGTTGGTCCGCTCCATGTTACTGATGGTTACTTGCATGGAACTTTAGGGATTTAGAAGGGATGATGAAGTACAAAAAAAATCGAATAATAACACTTGTTTTCAAATCGAACACAAAAAATTCTTCTACAATGTCTTTTCAGTATGTTCTATCATTGTTAATATAAAAAAAAAATAAGTCAAGGTATATAGGCACAACGTGTGTCACTACACATGCGAACACATGTCGACTTTGAAGCTAAATACATAATTGAAGCGAAAATTCCAACTAAACACATGCAGAGAATACATGAAGGTGTGATGCTTAGGTGGATGATATTAATGGGATGAAAATTATATACTCCTTCCGTCCTGAAACAAAAATTGCAATTGTAGGATTAGGTGGGGAAACCAAGGTGAATGGGAAATGACCAAAATGCCCCTATGACCGACATGCTGCAGTCTGGCTTAGCCTTTTTTTTTTTTGGCAAAAACATTGTTTAGTACTACCAGCAGGAGCACGAACAAGCCACGGCCAGGGCCCAGATCCCTCTAGGCTCTAGCAGCCCATCACACGCCCGAAGCTTGTGGCCTTTGGGCTTTGGTGCAGTAGCCTGACATCTGATCTCCAGCTGCAGCTGCCCCTCACACGCCCGTCACCTTCGCTGTAAAAACATGCTGAAACATTGTTCCAGCTCATTTGTTGTGAGAGAAAAATATTATTTTGGCTGAAAAGACATGCCGAAAAGTACGGATTATAAAACAAGCGAAGTAAGTAATTTGTAACTACTAAAAGTCTTATATATTCATAAGCAAATAAAGATAAGAAAACGTCTAATACGAAAATATGAGGGTCCATATCAACTGGACGCATATTAAACACACATGGATTTGTGATGCAAATGAGGAAAATATGAATGGTGACGGAAAAATGATAAAGTTATTGTACATAAAGCTTATCACAACAAGATAAAAAAAAAAGAAAATATTTATCACTATTGTGTTCGAATATCGACACACGAGTGATGGTTTCAACTACGCGCGCGTATGTTTAACACACGTGAATGTGTGGTGCAAAGTGGACAATTGTTAATTGAGAATGGAAAACTTTGTAAATCGATTGATAACTAAAGCTTATTATAACCCGGTATAGCTTTGAGTGTATCTTGAAGAATATTGTACGTGTTAGAATTAGAGCAAATTGGATAAAGCAAAGATAGTAACTATAATTAGCTGTTTTATATTAAAATTACTTACCTGCTTGGAAACAAAATTGTGCAAGAAGCGTTTAAGAAAAATCCAATAATTTCCTTTTTTAAGCAGAAAAAGGCAATAATTTCCTGACAAAAAAGGAGAGATCAATACAACACTTATATCGCATCTGGCCCAACAAGTTCATACTTAACAGCTGTGCATTAGGCCCATGTCCTACAATGTTGGTACGTTATCGGGCTGGAATTTCTAGGTGGGCCGGGTGGTCGGGCCTTACGGCAGCGATGCGAAGCGAGAAAGCAGCCCATCCGCTGCCATTCTTTTTTTAGCCCAGGGCCATTGCTATTGTAATCCTTTTCTATCTATACGATTCCAATTTGATTTTCCCTACGACAATATGTGGACAGTCCAACTTTTTTAAGAGCACGTTGGATTGTTTTGCTCATCCAACCAGTTCCAAACAGTTATATATAAGATAAAAAACCCAGTTCCACTCAAGTTTTACTTTCATTGCTTAAATTCTAAGGAAAAAAAATTGCAACTCTAGTTTTGCCATAGTCAAAATATACAAAGTTTGACTAAATTTATAAGAAAAGAATATACTAGATTTATGACTCGAAATAAGTGGAATATTTTATGAAAATGTATGCCATGACTTATTTGATGATACATTTTATAGTTTTTTAATATAAATTTTATCAAATTTGAGTTGTTTGACTTAGGACTGCGCTAGGGGTTGCATTCTTTGGATGGAACTAGGGAGTACTCCCTCCGTCCTAAAATAAGTTACATTTTTTTTTTTACTTTTAGACTTCTTGTTTGACTGTTCGTCTTATTTAATTATTTTGTCAAAATAATAAAATAACTAAGTTATATTATTAAAGTATCTCTATTGATATAATAAGTCATAACAAAATAAATAATATTTATATAAAAAATTCAAATAAGACGAACGGTCAAACGAGATAAAAATAAGAAAAAACATCACTTTTTTTTGGGAGGGGTGCAGAGGGAGCATGAGCTTATTCGGTTGATCAATCTCTTACAATTCCCATCCCAACAAGTATCAAAAGAGAGGTTTTCTAGCACCAAACATCCTATTCCTCTCGACCTAGCTAGCACAACCATCGCAACGTACGGCCGACGGGCGTGGGAGCTTCATTCATGAATCACGCACGTACTAGCGCATATCTATCTGCATCACGATCATCTCCCATACCGTCGGGCGTCCGGGCGACGCGACGCGCACGCATGTGCGTGGAGAAGCAGCTAGTTTTTCATGAGTGTCACTGTGTCAGCGCGTCACTCCCAAGTCCCAAGCGCGGTGCGTTGAACTATCGCAATCCTGCTCGTGCTTGGATTGGAGCCACCGGACCGGTACGTGTGGCAGGGCGAGCGAGGCGAAGGCGGACGAAGCCAGCAACTGGCGGCCGGGGCGCCGCTGTTTTCCCTTTCGAGGACGGCTGGATCCCGGCCACTTGGGGACCCAACGATCACCGATGGAGAGCTAGCCAGCAGTACACGCGCGCACCTGTCAACGGCACGGCCAACCTGCTGGCATCTTTCTTTGCTCATCGATCGATCACAGGGTCCAATTCATGCTGGCCGGCCCTTATCAACCATGTTTCTGGAAGGGAACGAAAACGTGGAGCGATGCGTTATGATGTTTTTTTTACCATATAAAAAAGTAAATGTGCTGCTAAGGACTGGCCCCCAGAGCTCACTTGTTCCCTCTAGCAGTGATTTTCAGCATGTTCGGTTGGCTGTGGCCGGTCGTAAACGAACGTAAATTTCCAACCAAAATAGTATTTTTCTCTCACATAAACCAACCAGCCGTACTTCTTCGTAAACCAACGACGACCCATCCAAGTGAACTGAACAGGCTGCTTGCGATTCGCGAAGCAGAAGAGGACCAAGACGTCAAAGGTAGCAGGTATCATAGGTTTGCAGGTGGTCCGGCCGCACGACGGGGATCCAGCAGGCCGGTTTGGGCCGCAGATCAGATGACTGACTGGACTGAACGTGACGTACCGGGGCTGATGGACGGACGGACGGACGGCAAGAGCAGGCGTACGTCGTCGACGACGTCCATGTCGATGGATGGGATGGGCGAGCGAGAGAGGTGGGCTAGCTGTGGAATGGCCTGGCCGCGCGTCCAGGTCGTTCATGGCACGCTACTGTCGCTGCCAACGATCGAGCCACGCGGACGGACGGGCGCGTACCAATCTCAATCGCCGATTCTGCATGCACGGACCAAGTGGGGAGGGAGCACGGTCGCCGGACACGTCGGGCCGGGCCGGCGGGCGGGCGGTGGTGTGGTGCACGAGCGGGCTCGTCGTAGCAGCAGCTAGCCGCGGGTACAGTACACAGTACTATGGCACGTACTGTCGCTTTAGATGTCCCGATCACCGGCGAGATTCCTCCATGCGTGTGTCCTCCGCCAGCACCAGCAGATAATTAACGAGCAGGAAGCACGGTCCCGGTTTTCCCATCCGATGATCGGCGACGCACCGCACGCACGCGAGACGGCGCGCGATCCAGAGTCGGCATCGGCGAGCAGCGGCCAGTGGGGGACGGCCCCGGCGGGCGGCCACGCGTCCCAGCCCTGGTGCCTGGACCACCGGGGGCTCGGGCTCGGCTGGCCGGCCGGCCGTCGGCCCCTGGCTAGCTCGTTGCCGTGCACCCGTAGCCGTAGGTAGGGGTCCTCCTGAGTGCTGACTGCTGACCGGTGCGGTGGGTGGGACTTGCCGACCGCGCGCGCGCGGCCTCCATCGGCCCATCCCATCGCGCATTCGCGCCCGTGCCGCTCGCTCGCTCGCTCGGCAGACGCGTCGTCTATCGTCGTCGTCCGATCCAGCGCCATGCAAGTTGCTGCCGTGCGTCTGTGCATGCATGTGCACCTGGACCAAGCGGCCGATGAGCACGCAGGCTAAAGTACAAGCGCGGCCAATGAGAGCGCAGGCTAAAGTACAAGCGGCTGTTCATCAGTCACCAAGTGTCAACTCGTAGGCACCGCTGGCCTACTATGTATTCCCGCTCCGTACTAAAATAAGTTTGGCTAGCCATCTAAAAAATACTAATGTTTGTTATACCATAGCCGGTGTAGATCTCTCGCTGATACGGGTAAGATCTTTTTTCTATTTCTTCCGTACACCAATTCCACGAATAAATTCCACCACATCTTTATACCATCCTATACACGGTGTTGGCAAGCGAATTAGCCACAACTTATGTAATTAGCTCATGTTTAGTCCTCCTAATTGATATCTAAAAATTCAATGTGACAGGGACTAAAGTTTAGTCCTAGGATCCAAACACCCCTGACTCTCGACTCCTGCTGGCTGCTCACTTGCACCACCATGCCTATGTGTCTGCACGTATATACTCTAATGTCAGAACGTCTAAGATGGTCTTTATTGTCCGCCCTTTGAAAATATCATAACTTTAAGGTTGTCATTTGTGTATGCTGTAGGATTGGGATGCTTTGCATTGATCCATGAGGGTGTCCATGAGAGTCGAAATTTTTTATGCCATTATGATATCTAAGCTTACCAATCATACAGAGACGAACATGATTGTTAAAATATTTTCAATATTGCTTTCATATACTCCCCATATCCCAAAATAGAATTCATTCCCGCTTTCCAAGAAGTTATTTTTTTTAACTTTGACCAATTATATATAAAAGAATATTAATATTTATAATACATAATGAGTATCATTACATAGAACATTGAATATATTTTTATAATAAACTTATTTGGAGATACAAATGTTGCACGTATTTTTTACAAACCTAGTCAAAGTTGAGAAAGTTTGACATGTACGTATTCCATAACGACTTATATTTTGGGATAGAGGAAGTATATGCTAATGGGAGTAGTCAACTGAAAGTAGTGATAAACACAACAATATTTTCATATTATATGCTAATGTGAGCATGAAGAAACGCGGGGGGATGGACCTATATACTAATGGTGGGAACATTCGTTTAGGAAATTACAGAAGGTTCACCGGTCTCACCATGTATAACATGCACATCTTTTATTTGGCACCACTGATGTTTCCTTCCATGCATGATTATTGTTTCCTTCCATACATATGGCCTCAGGTGATCGATTTGTTTCTTTCAAAGCAGGCGGGGATCGCAGGGATGACATTTTCTTTTTCTATCGCGCCTTTCCTTTTCTCGCTCGCCCGTTGGGCAGCGTGGGAGGTGAGATCGATCGCATGGGGTGGCAGACGGACGAACCAAGGCAATTATCGTACCAAAACGGTGTCCACACTTTGTTCTTTTTAGTTATAGGAGAATATTACATATTCTTATAGCGTAAATGTATCTCGAGATATAAATATTGATACAATTTTATTTTAAATCTAGTCAAAGTTAAGATTAAGGCCTTGTTTACTTACTCCCCTAAAGTTTATCCATATCCCATTGAATATTTGGACACATGCATGGAGTATTAAATATAGACTAAAAAATAACTAAGTGTACAGTTTGCGATTAACTTATGAGATGAATCTTTTAAGCCTAATTAATCCATTTGACAATATGATGCTACAGTACACATATGTGCTGATGACGGTGAATTAGGATTAATAAATTCGTCTCGTGAATTACCGACGAATTCTATAATTTATTTTTTTATTAGTATCTGAACCGCTAACACACCCCTATGTGTGACACCAGAATTTAAATATCTTCAAAGTACGTACATTGCATGCCCTGCCTTGATAATGAGTCGCCTGCTCTGCCTCAGGTCCTCAGCTCACCGGTGCCCAATAATGGACATGTCAATCAGATGGCTGCCCCTGCATCAACAGTTCAGCACACACAACAATCCATGCTAGCTCATGATTCATGAAGGATCGAGGCGAGGCTGAGGATACCATAGAAAAAAGAGAACCACCACTCCGTTGTCTCGTCCTGGTTTTTAGGCACGAGGGGGAAATGGAAACCGTCCCTAGCTCGCTCGTTTATCTCCAACAAAAACACATAAAATACAAGATATATTCGTTCTTTAGGTAGCATTTCGGACAAAAGATTCAATGCATATTCAGCATCTTCTCCAACAATAAGACATAAAAGAGAATCCTTTCTGTAAATAGATTTCTAGAAGAGAGGATGTCTATATTTGAATTGTGCTTCTCAGATAACCCAAAATATGCCTCCTATATAGGTACTCTTTTAAAGACTGAATTTAGGTCTCTTACTATTTTAGGTTTGGTGTCCGTATGAATTCCCTTGTCGGTTACGGTCTTAGGGGGTGTTTGGTTTCCTGGACTAAATTTTAGTCCATGTCATATCGGATGTTCGGATGCTATTTAGGAGAACTAAATATGAGTTAATTATAAAACTAATTACACAGATGGAGACTAATTTACGAGACGAATTTATTAAGCCTAATTAATCCGTCATTAGCATATATTTACTGTAGCACAACATTGTCAAATCATGGACTAATTAGGCTTAAAAAAATTCGTCTCGCAAATTAGCCACAATCTGTGCAATTAATTATTTTTTTCGTCTATATTTAATACTTCATGCATGTGTCTAAATATTCGATGGGACATGGACTAAAATATTCCTGTAGAAACCAAACACCCCCTTAGCCCTTGGATGAATGCATGTCACACAGTGACACAGCCAGCCTTGCAGGCTACTGCAGCCTTTGCAGACACTGCTGGTGCTGGATTCGGGCAGGTGACGTGTCTGTGCACCGCAGCTACGGCTACATGGAGGAGAATTCAGGTGTCACTGGCCGGCCGTTCTGCTAACCAGACACCTGAAGGCATGTGGCCGTCGGTTTGGATCCACAAGGAGGTTGGCCTGCTTGTTTCTCCTGCTGATTTCGCTGCTGGCGCCTTGTTTAGATTGCCTCAAAATTCCAAATTTTTTCACTCTCTCTGTCACATCAATTTTTGGACGTATGTATGGAGTATTAAATATAGGTAAAAAAATAATTAATTGCACAGTTTGGTTGTAAATCACGAGACGAATCTTTTGAGCCTAGTTAGTCCATGATCAGACAAAGTTTGTCAAATACAAACGAAACGTGCTACAGTATCCAGATTATAAAAATTTGCAATCTAAACAAAGTCTGACATCTTTTTCATTTCATCTGACGACTCACCATTTGAGCGTGCAATGCAAACGGGAGCATTGAAATTCAGTAGTACTCTCTTTGTCTCAAAATAAAATATATTCTCACTTTCTAAAACATTACCATTTTTACTTTGACCAATTATATATAAAAGAATATTAATATTTATAATATATAATTAGTATCATTAGATAAATCGTTGAATATATTTTTCATAATAAATTTATTTAAAGATATAAATATTACACGTATTTTTTATAAATTTAGTTAAAATTGAAAAAAAGTTGACCTGCACATTTTCCGTAACGTCATTTATTGAGAGTAGTTAGCTTGCCGCCTGTAGGAGTGCAGGATGCAGTAACACACTTCAGATCGCGAGTCGCCGTCGCTGCTGTTTACGTTGCGATCGCCGGTTGGGCACTGTGTCACTACAGTGCCGGGGAAAGAGACCTGCCGAGTATTCTCCTGCAAGTGGTTATCATATCATGGGCCGGGTCCCCCTCCTGGATCCAACCATTTCGTCAATGACAGTCGACAGCCGGACAGCGAGGCAAATTGCGGCCGCTCCTGCTCACATCACCGCTCTCTACTCAAATGCAAATGATCGATGCCTATATGCCCCCCCCCCCCCCCCCCCCCCCTCTCTCTCTCTCTCCCTCTCTCTTATCTTACTATTATTAATTAGATGCCCCAACGAAGCCACCATGTTAATTATCACTAGACGCGCTAGAAAAAAAATAAAACCAAGAAATTCTCACAATAATCAGAAACATCTGGCCTTTGATTTGGTAGACTCAAATCATCATAACTGATAATAGCCATTAGATCTATTATAGTTTATTAAAAATTACACACCACTACCATTATGAAAAACACATAAAGTAACCCCTAATTTTGCATGTAAATTACCCCTCTGCCATTACAAAATATAATTCAAAATAACCCCTATATTTATATGTATATTATCCACATCTATCATTATAAAAAATAATTCAAAGTAACCCCTAAATTTATATCTAAATTATCCACCTCGGCTATTATGAAACATAATTTAAAATAACCCCCTAACATTGTGTCTAAATTATCCAACTTTGTCAGTATAAAAGATAATCCAAAATAATCCTCTAACTTTGTATCTAAATTACTCACATATACCATTATGAAAGATAATTAAAAATACCTCCTATGATTTTATAAATTATTCTCCTTTATCATTATGAAAGATAATGCAAAGTAATCTTCTAAGTTTTCATTTAACATATCCATATATGTTGTCCTGAAAGATAAAATAAGGTATTACCTTTATATTTATATGTACCTTAGCCATTATAAAAATAAACAAAAATATCTAAAATCTATGTGTAAATAGCAATATATATTAGTTCAAAAAATAAATCAGTATCCATAAAGTATGATACATATATATTTCTAAATTACATACTTCTATAATCATGAAATAAAATAACTATAATGTTATGTTACATCATGCATATCAAATAAACATGTATATATTAGAATAAATATTTATTTTAACAACTTATAAAACATGAAAAATGTTTGACATGTCTATATTTTTAAATAATCTGGTTTGACATGTCTATATTTTTTTACATGTCAAACTTTATGATTATACTATAAATATATCTAAAGTAACATAAATATATCTAAAGTAACAAAAATATTTATGATTATACTATAAATATATCTAAATGTTGAACATGTCTATATTTTTGTTACTTTAGATATACTTATGTATTTTAACTAAAATGTTTGACATGTCTATGTTGGTATAATCATAACTACAAATATAATTTCTTGATAGAAAAATTCAATCATCTTGAGAAGTGTGGGAGACCATTGGTGGCTATATTTTCCTGGCCCTTTAAGAATACTTAAGAGTGAAAAATCGATCACTATAGGGTTTAAGCATTAAAATTTCGTTAAGGTTAGCACTACTACCCCTGGCCGAGATATCACTTCAAGCTCTATGACTTATCTTAAGCGATATGGTGCATGCAAATAATGACTTCTATTATAGTACTTAAGAACATGCTCTATGACCTAAAATCCATATTTTAAAAAAGTGCAGAAGGGAGAGTTAATGAAAGATACAATAAGCACAAGAGTTTCAACTTAACTTGAGGAGAGAGAGAGAGAATCCATAGCAGTCGATAAGAATAAAATTTAAAAAAACAAATTTAGATTTATTACTTCATAAAATATACATGATGCAACAAGAACCACCATGATTAATGGTAAGGTGTCAAAGTAATTACATATTAAAAATATATAGAGGTGCCATGTGAAGGAAAAACATGAATATGGACAAAAAATATATGGATTAGTTCCTTGAAAAAATAGTAATCAATAATTTTATGATAACTGGATATAGACCACGGAGTATCTACTATGTCTTTTATGTTAGAAAATAAACAAAGATAAAAAACATACTATTTAATATAATTAATTCTTTATTAGTCAGATGTACATGTACTCCTTCCATTCCAAATTATAAGACATTCTGAGTTTTTAAAATACATAAATTTTGCTATACACTTAGATGTACTGTCTGCATACATAGTAAAAATAATATATCCAGAAAAGCCAAAACTTCTTATAATTTAGAATGAAGGGATTATTAAACAATACCTAAAATTCTAGCCAGTGCGAGAGCACGGGTTGATGAACTAGTGTAAAATAATTGGGCAGGTAATTTATTAGGTTTTCCTCTAATTAGTTTGTGAATCAAGAAAATTAAAGATGTCCTACATCAGCTAGCATATATACACCGAACGATATTCTTCCTTACATGAATGAATCGACGCTATTCGGTAATTTTTTTTTGCTATATTTCTCCCCCTTTTTTGTTATATTGTTCTTGCATACAATGAGAAGAAATAGCTGTGAGATGACTCATTACCATCGCGTGGAAAAAAAAAATTCAAAAGTGAAAATGTCGATAGCTAGAGGTCTGAAGTTTGAACACATGCGCAGTCGACAGGGAGCTACAGAAAAGGCGCAGATTCGATCTATGCTTGCGTTGCTTGGGAGCTATGGAAGGAGTGCAATGCCAGGTGCTTTCGTGGAGCAGTCACCCAAGTGCCAAACCTGCTGGCCACGATCAAGCGGGAAGCCGAGCTGTGGGTGCAAGCCGGCGCCAAGAATTGGGTTGTCTCTTGCAGCGAGTAGCACCACAGATAGCAATGTTCTTCGCCTAGGGAGGGCCAATGACCTGTTGTAAAATCTTTTGCACACCCCCCCCCCCCCCCCCCCCCCCCCCAGTGTGCCTCATGTCATAAAAAAACTTTCTCTTTTAATTCAAATACGTGCAAATTTTTTGTGTGATCGAGAAAAAAAAGTTGAAATGTCGATAGCTAGGTTTGAAGTTTGAACACATTCGTATTATATTAATTACTCGCTCAAATCAGACATCTTAGTCGTCTATCAGCACACACTATATAAAGACAGATAGCACAACTAGTTTGATATACTGAGAGCTTAGCGTATCTTAGGTATTCCAACAATCGAATCCCACATCTTTTCGCATCGTATCACGTCAATGAATCAATAGCTCCACAGATTCAGGTTTTTTGTCGAGTGCCTGAGGTCAAATTGCATTTGGCAAAGCCTTTGCCGAGTGCGGCACTCAGCAAAGAACACACGACAAAAAATTGATCGGCAAAGCCCTCTTTGCCGAGTGTTTTTTATCAGGCACTCGACAAAGGCTTTGCCGAGAGCCCCAGGGGCACTCGACAAAGAAAAACGACCGTTACGACGCCGGCCCCGTTGACGATCGCTTTGCCGAGTGCCAACCCTGCAGGCACTCGGCAAAGATTTTTTATTTTTTTTAAAAAAAATTCTTTGCCGAGTGCCCTCTGGTCCTTGGCAAAGTGTTTTATTTTTTTTCTAAAAATTCTTTGCCGAGTGTCTCCTGGCTGGCGCTCGGCAAAGTTTGAATTTTTTTTTAAAAAAAATTCTTTGCCGAGTGCCCTCTCGCCGGCACTCGGCAAAGTTTAATTTTTTTTTTTAAAAAAATCTTTGCCGAGTACCATGATCATGGCACTCGGCAAAGCTGGAAAAATGGTTTTCCGAGCGCTCATTTTTCCAGCTTTGCCGATGAAAGGACCTAGGATGCCGCCTAGAGGGGGGTGAATAGGCGTTTCTGAAAATTAACACCTTTAAATGCGCAAACAATTAGAAATGGGAGTTTCCAAAATGGAAACTCCAAATTAAGAGTACTACCACCCCTCACAAGTTAGCCACAAAGTAAACAAGGTATAAAGAATATATCTAGAAGCTACAACCCTGCAACACCAAGTTAGAACAGAGAATAAATATTTTCAGTGCAGGCAGAAAATACCGGACGTGTCCGGTATACACGATTTCTGCAGATCGGCCCCGAACTTGCTCCTTTCGATTTCTATCTTCAAATCAAACTGCAGGCACCTAATGGAGATGACAATATACACAGAGAACCTGCAGAACAGCTAGAGCAACACAAATATCAAATGAAATGCGAATTTAGACACGATATTTGTTTTACCGAAGTTCGGACTCGTTCGAGTCCTACTCTCCGTTGAGGGGGCTGCGGGCGACCCAGCGAAGGTCAGCCCCAGAGGGTACCACGAAGGTCACTCTAGCCAGAGTCTTTTCCAACTCCTTTTCCTCCTTCCACTAATTTGATTCCGAGGCGGCGGAATCGACTGTTATAAACTTTCCGAGGCACACCACAATCTCTCGGGTGCTCTTCGGTGACGCCTAACCGTCTAGGACCGAAGAGTCCAAGAGTAACAAATGCGAATCACGAGATTGACAATATGCATAAGTGCTCAAGTGGTGGCTTGCTCTCTTTTTCAAATTCTCTCTTAACCCACAAATTGATTTTGCAATTTGGATCACACACTCACTAAGAGAGGGTTTAGGAGAGTTGGCAAGGCTCAAAAACGTGTGTCTATCTCAGCAGAATCAGCAGCCTCCAAAGGTGGAGGCTTGGGGGTATTTATAGCCCTCTTGAAAAACTAGCTGTTTTATAGCCGTTGCAATACCGGACACGTCGGGTATGCATACCGGACATATCCGGTATGACTCACACTGCGCTAGTGGTAACTAAGTTACAGTGATGTTGTGAGGCGTCGGAACTCCCGAAGAATGCCGGGATTTCCGACCGTCGGAACTCCCGACTCAAGTCGGAACCCCCGACCCTCAGTAATTTGAAAAACATGTAACTGAGTTAAAGTTAGTGAGGTGTCGGAACTTCCGACACATGTTGGAACTACCGACTCACGTCGGAACTCCCGACCCTCAAGGCTTTTGAAAACTAGCCGTTGGCTTCTGATCATCCGTATCGGACACGTCCGGTATGAATACCGAACACGTCCGGTATGACCAGGACAGTGAAACCTCCAAGTCTATTGAAGTGCGAGACGTCGAAACTCCCGAGCCATGCCGGGACTCCCGACCGTCGGAACTCCCGACCTACGTCGAAACTCCCGACGAACCAACCCGAGAACAACAATTTTACAGCTGCTGGACAAATATCGGACACGTCCGGTATGAATACCGGACACGTCCGGTATTGCCAGACCAGCAAGAAATCAGTTAGCACTTTTGTCACTCAAATAATCAAACCTCACATGGGTTGGCTTGAGCACTTATGAAATATTATCTATCAACATGATGCATCCCTCTTAGTAGTACGGCATACCTATTAAACTCAAGATAAACAGAAATATGAATTTGTACCACTTGAGTTGTTCTTTTGAATTGATGCCGTCCCTTCCAATCTTCATCAAGTAAGGGTGCTAACATGTTGATGTTGATCTTTTCACTTAAGCATAGCCATCTTGAGCATGTGACTTGATTCCATTCATCAAGTTTGAATAATCCCAAATGTATCAAGTCACTTATATCAAATACTTTATTATAGATTTGATCCTTCACATCAATATGACCATCTTAGCTTGATTAGTACCTCAACTAAATGTAAGTACTTTCTTCTTCACCCTAGCTAGGTTCTTCGGCCGCCAAGCCGTCGCTTGCCCTTCACCCTTGCTTAGTACCTCGAAGTCTTTCCTTGCTATCTTCACCATCTCAAGCCATCAAGTCACATCTTGTGTTGAATCATCCATTCATATGTATTGTTATCTTTTTCATTTCAATTTAGCAAGCTTCAAATATGAGATCATTCCATATGCAATCCCTCATGTCTCATTAACTAATAATCATAAGCTTGCTTTCACATAGTACATGGAAATCCCACAAGAAATAAGCCTTCACATGAATTCCATTTGCATTGTTGTCTTATGCTTGAACTAGATTGTTTATACAACAACACATTATTTTGGCTTTCATTAAGTACCTGTGAGATAACCTATTACCTGTTCACACTTAGCAAACGGGTTAGTCCTTTAATCACGTTGTCATTCAATCATCCAAAACCCACTAAAGGGCTAGATGCACTTTCAATCTCCCATTTTTGATGATTGATGACAACTTGATTAAAGCTTACAAAATGATATAAACATTTAAACTTTTGGGTTCAATGATTTATGAGAGGCTCCCCCTTAATATGTGCTTATGATTAGAATTCACAAAATGACCTCAAATGTCAACTGCACATACTAAAACAAATAGGAGACTCCCCCTTAAATCATTATATCCGTGGGGTGCATGTGTGTGTGACAAAGTGAAACCGTGATGCATATGACAAGATATATCACACAAGAATAAATATAAAAGCATCACATCAAATATTTTCATTCTAGCATGCATAGTCCTTATGAAAATAAATATGACATATATAATTCACACATAGCACTCATTACAAATCTTCTCAAGTCCAGAAACCACTGAAATATATAGATAAAGATCATGTCTCAAGAGATAAATAGATAAAGCATAAGTAAGTCTCATCTCTCATATGATACAATCTATCTCAAATCCAAGATATATCAATGAAGCTCAAAAACAAACTACAGCCTGCAGTACATATCTTCAGATACAAAGATAAGCAAAAGAAACTATCCTGAAGCTTTAATCAGTCTCTCTCCCTCTTTGTCATCTATCACCACAAAGGTCCAACAACGACATACTAAGGACAAAGGGGCTACATGCTATCACACAAAGCACAAAGGGTGCTTAAGGTTCAAACTTTGTACTAATCTCTCCCTTTGTATTAAACTCTCCCCCTTTGTCATCTTAAAGAGGTTGTACTTGTCACTTGTTTGCAATTCAAAATAGATCAAGTACATGGGTTTACTAGCTCATGAACAAACTCATACACTAACCACTAGATTATATAATCATTCACGCAATAGTGGTAGTCTATGAATCTAAAAATTTTCATTTGTAATGCATGATCCTATAAGCATGTACTATATACACTAACCGCATACTAGTAAGAGATGAAAAATGATCATGCACAATACAATGATACCTTTGCTATATTGGAGAGGGAGATAGTCATATAGATTTCAATTTATTTCTCCAATAGCACCATGAAGTCCAATTATAAGCTTGATGAAGACCAATAGATACTAATTCTTTGAATTCCTATTCTTCACCCATATGAATTGAGAATCACTAATGATCAAGTGCACTCTTCTTGTTGTGGTTGGCTTGCTTCTTCTTTGATCATTGCTTGCTTGAGAGAACTAAAAGATGCACCACTTGTAATACCATTTGAAATTTCATGACTTATTCTCTTTTGGGTGTTGCTTGCTTTCTAGACCAATCTCTTGATTTTCTTCAACCAAGTACCTCAAATGTCCCTTTAGATTACTACTTTGATTTTAGCCATCTAAGCCTAGGGAGAAGTGACCTCTCTCCAAAGAACCATCATTGATACTCACTTGAAATAACTTAAAAGAAAATCACTTGATCCACTTGAAAGATTTTGTTTGATTGATCCATATTGTTGGACTTAATTTGATGAATAACTTTGAATCCTTCTTTAAGTCCTTTTCTTTCTATCAAAAGATCTCCAATTATCACTAGAACTTAAACTTCATCTTGATCTTGATCTTGGTCTTGATCTCTAGCTTGAGTACCAAATGTGTACCAGATACACTCTTCAAACAAATTGTCTTGTACTCATCATTTGTCATGCTTCTATCTCAAACCAAAACCAAAATATAGGTACCTCAATCACTTATAGATATGATTCTAATTTGAGGACCTTTGAATCTAAGTGACTTTTGATCAATCCAATAATTGTCACTTTCCTAGCAGATTCTGTACTCTTCAAAGAATAAATCATATCTCCTAAAGTACATATCCAAAAACCACAAAATTTGGTGAAGATGTGACACACTAAGCCTTCTAGTAGCTGTAAAAATTTTAGCTTCTTTTGACTTCTATATTGCTACCAGATTTCATATCTTTCCACACTGCTATATGCTAAAAACTGCTGCACTATAGCTGACAAGATCTACTCCAAATTCGAAGTATCACTTATCCAAATCTCATGAAATTTGCACAGCAACTAATACCATAAGTGTAGAGCATGCAGACCAAATTTCAAGCCAATACAAATAGATTTGGTTGCTCAAACATGTCAATGATCACTGCTAGCTCAGATTTTCAATATTGGACAGATTTTAATAATTGAGCTATTTTTCTCCAAATTGAACCAAACTTAAAATCAACTTGTTTGAATACTCTCACAAGACATATGTCCATTCAAACCACTTACTAGAAGAAATCTTATGAACATATCCAATCAAACCAACTTCAAACTTGATTACTTAAGCATTTAATCCATTCAAACATCTCATAGCAAGCAACATATGCATATATATATCCAATTCAATTAACTCATATGCACCCAAATAAACTTTGATCAACAAGAGATATACCTTGATAGCTTATGATCATCTTTGCAAGCTTCAACTCTACTTATCTGCAGGCCCTCAAATATATCAATAAATCCCCACAACTTGAATATGACACTTGTATGTTGATAGTATATGGACTTCACTCAATTTTGAATTGGCATTGGGATAGAATTGCACTAGGTTTCAATACTTGACTCAACATAAGATGAACAATAATAATTTCATTGAATCAAGTCTCCAATGCCATGATACCTACAAACGATCATCTACTTTTCGATGGTACCCAAACTAGTTTGGGTCCTCTCATGTTAGACGCAACATACTTAGGCATAGCCTTAGTATGAATAGCGGAATTATTTTTGCAATACTAACCAATAAGGTACCATAACAAACCTTCCTAGGCATAATATTTGCATCAATTGAAATAGGCTTAGGATTCTCACTTAGGGGACATGAATTAGCCAAGAATTGATTTTCTCTTTTTCGAATATTTGGCAAATTTATGATTTTCAAAACTTGAGAGAGATTTTAAAGGGACATAGAGATTTTTATATACTTGAGAGAACCATGTCACATGTGATCAGGCAAATAATCAACCAAGGGTAGCAATAATCATAATATGACATGACTAGGTCACAAAGACCCAAAAACCACATGATTTTCAAAAACCACACCTCCTACACATGCTAGTTAGGGATTTTGAAAAACATCTATCCTATATCACACAAATGCACACACTAGCATATAAAGGGCCTTAGATGCACTTACAATGCATGTATGTAAATACATACCTTTGCCTTGAGCCCACAGTATCACCACTAAGATAATACATGGCATGACAACATCATATTGACCTCACTTGTCAAATAATCATACCATATATGAAATCAATTTTCATCCAAAGGACTACAAATAATACTAGATAGATTTGTTAGTCCACAATATCACCACTGAGATAATACGTGGCATTACAACATCATGTTGACCTCACTTGTCAAATAATCATACCATATATGAAATCAATTTTCATCTAAAGGACTACAAGTAATGCTAGATAAATTTGTTAGTCCACAATGGTACAAAATAGAAACTGAGCTCCCCCTAAATAAGTACCACAAGTAATTTGAATGACTTTCAACAAGCACTTTATTCTTTTAAGAATTTGGGAGTCAAATTTCTATTTTGACCAACACAAAGTAATTTGCCATATTTAAATTTCGTTGAGACATACTCACAACCCACTTAGGTTTGATAGATCACAAGCTTCTGAGCAAATTAAGGATATATGAAATCATATGGATCAAACCTCAATTGCATCCCAATTAGTGCTCTGGTTTCTGCCATACCAGACATGTCCGGTAGTATACCGGACACATCCAGAATACATAGAACAGAAACACTGACTTTCTGTCCCTGGCCATGCTGGACACGTCCGATGGTAATACCGGACACGTCTGATAGGTTCAAGACAGAACCAATTAATTTACTGCTTGTAATTTTAGCTCTAGTATTTATTGTAAACTTGCATCTCAACAAATGAATTTCTTTACTAGAGAGCTATTAAAAGCATCATATGGCAAAGTAGAATTCCTTTTAATTGAATCTTATTAGCCACTTTCATTATTTCACAAATGTACCTATTTGTAAACTATAGAACATGAAACGAACAAAGTGGCTATCCTACAAGGTTTAGGTACTTGTTACCAATGGCGAGGATGAAATATATGATATGTTTATTGAATTATCTTCGGGTCAACCATATAAGGGATTATAATAAGAATTGGTTGATAGATTGAGTGAATATTATCAAATTGCTTGCTCAACCACCCTGAAGTCTTCATCCCATCACCAAGTACCTACATCATTAACCTAAGCACACTTTGGTACCCAACTCTTGTTGGGTCCTTTTGAGTTAGTCAACAAGTGCTTAGGCACCCAAACGGCTTTAGCATTAGTTAGTGGTGAACACATCACCTTACTAGTGCTAACTCCATTTGTGGTCTTCCTAAGCATATCATTATAAATAAATGTGTTTGGCTTAGGAGTTTTACCGTTTGGGCATTCATAGCTTAGATGCCCCTTTCTTCTACAAGCATAGCATATGCGGCCTTTGTGTGCTCTATGCTTGCTTTGCTTGTATGGACATCTATCAACCTTGTGGCCCATCTCATTGCACCCATAGCATCTTCTAGTTGCAACTTGAGCTTCCTTTCTTGCTTCTTTGTACATTGAGCATTTCTTGGTAGGATGCCCCAATTTCTTGCTCATGAGACAAGCACTTTGTCCATGACTCTTCATTTGCTTGGCCTCCTTGGTAGAAGCCTTTTGACCGGCGGCTTCAACCTTGTCAGCCCAACTCTTGTGTGGACACATAGCCCACTCATGTCCATACAATCCACAACCATAGCACATCCTTGTTCCATGTTTCTTGCTCTTGGTTGTGTTGGCCTTGCTTGAGATGCTATTCTTTTGTTGGGCTTTGGAGGAAGCAAGGTTTGAACCCTTCTCAAGCTTCTTCACCATGTTATCATGGTTATCTTGAGAAGGTTGTGCTTTCTCCTTACCCTTCAACCGAATCATATCTTTCTTTAATCTTTGCACTTCTTCTTTGAGCTCTATGTTTTCTATAAGATTTAGCTCAACCGAAGATTGGCTTGCTTGGAGAGCACACTCGTTAGCACAAGAAACATTTAATTGAGATGGTGTACTAGTGAGTAAATGTGTGAGAGGTTAAGAGGATTTTACCGATGTGATCACAACCTCATGTGCTACATCAAGCATAATGTTTGATTCTACTAATTCTTCATGAGAGCACTTTAGATGAACATAATTAGCTTGTAGCACATTGTACTTGCTTGATAGTTCATCTAGCCTTGCCTTGAGCTTAAAGTTTTCCTTCTCTAGTTGTGAAACACTAGAAGAGGAGTTAGTAACTAAAGCATGCTCGATCGATAATTTATCATACCTCTCATTTATTGCCTTTAGCTCTTGCAATTTGGAGACGAGAAACTTTTCTTGATTTTGAAGCGATTGCTCTTGCTTCTCAATCTCTTCTTCAAGCTCATCATTCTTTTCGACTATCTTCATGATGATAAACTTGTCTTTGTGGTTGAGATGATCAAGGTTATAGTTGTCTTCAACTTCAACATCACTCTCCACTTGATCATTTACTCGTGCTATCTCCTTGGCTTGATCTCTCTTGCTAGCCTTTTTCTTGCTTTTCTTGGCCATGAGACACAAGTGATGAGTATCATGAGATACTGAGGTTGACTCATCACTTGGTCGCCATCAGGCTTGAGCATCGCTGCAAACAGCTGCTTGCTGGTCTGCTGCCTCGACCATACTAGACACGTCCGGTAGGAATACCGGACATGTCCGGTATGTGTAGGCAGACAGCACGTCATGTGCTGCTTGCACTTCTTGCTCTGGCTCGGTGCTCTTGAGGTCTTGTGAGGCTTCTTTGCTGCATGAAGACACAATGGACATACTTTCCATTGACTCGACCTCAAGTGCATCATTGCATTTGGATTCTCCATATAACTCAACGAGTTTGGTCCAAATGAGATGAGCACTCTCCGGAGGTGGTTGTCCATTGAATATTGCCTCATCTTGAACCTCTGCACTCAATGTACTCAAAATAATATTAATAGCTTAAGCATTGAGTTGCACGTATATCTCTTCATCTTTTGATAAATTCTTATAGTTGCTCCAATCAACTATAGGAAGAGGTATGCTTGCAAACACAATATGCTTAACAATAGGACTAATATGTCTAAAAGCATTGAGTACATGAATTGACCAAGGTAGAAAGTTTGAACTATCATTTTGGAGAAGCACCGGCTCCAACTCGATAGGCGTCGACATCCTTTTCTCACGGTGGTGAAGCTTTAGGTGAGAACCTTGCTCTGATACCAATTGAAAGGACCTAGGATGCCGCCTAGAGGGGGGTGAATAGGCATTTTTGAAAATTAACACCTTTAAATACGGAAACAATTAGAAATGGGAGTTTCCAAAATGGAAACTCCAAATTAAGAGTACTACCACCCCTCACAAGTTAGCCATAAAGTAAACAAGGTATAAAGAATATATCTAGAAGCTACAACCCTGCAACACCAAGTTAGAACAGAGAATAAATATTTTCAGTGCAGGCAGGAAATACCGGACGTGTCCGGTATGAATACCGGACGTGTTTGGTATACATGATTTCTACAGATTAGCCCCGAACTTGCTCCTTTTGATTTTTATCTTCAAACCAAACTGCAGGCACCTAATGGAGATGACAATATACACAGAGAATCTGCAGAACAGCTAGAGCAACATAAATATCAAATGAAATGCAAATTTAGACACGATATTTGTTTTACCGAAGTTTAGACTCGTTCGAGTCCTACTCTCCGTTGAGGGGGCTGCGGGCGACCCAGCGAAGGTCAGCCCTAGAGGGTACCACGAAGGTCACTCTAGCCGGAGTCTTTTCCAACTCTTTTTTCTCCTTCCACTAATTTGATTCCGAGGCGGCGGAATCGACCGTTACAAACTTTCCGAGGCACACCACAATCTCTCGGGTGCTCTCCGGCGACGCCTAACCGTCTAGGACCGAAGAGTCCAAGAGTAATAAATGCGAATCACGAGATTGACAATATGCACAAGTGCTCAAGTGGTGGCTTGCTCTCTTTTTCAAATTCTCTCTTAACCCACAAATTGATTTTGCAATTTGGATCACACACTCACTAAGAGAGGGTTTAGGAGAGTTGGCAAGGCTCAAAAACGTGTGTCTATCTCAGCAGAATCAGTAGCCTCCAAAGGTGTAGGGTTGGGGGTATTTATAGCCCCCTTAAAAAACTAGCCGTTTTATAGCCATTGCAATACCGGACATGTCCGGTATGCATACCGGACACGTCCGGTATGACTCACACTGCGCCAACGGTAACTAAGTTACAGTGATGTTGTGAGGCGTCGGAACTCCCGAAGAATGCTGGGACTTCTGACCGTCGGAACTCCCGACTCAAGTCGGAACCCCCGACCCTCAGTAATTTGAAAAACATGTAACTGAGTTAAAGTTAGTGAGGTGTCGGAACTCTCGACACATGTCGGAACTCCCGACCATCGGAACTCCTGACTCACGTCGGAACTCCCGACCCTCAAGGCTTTTGAAAACTAGCCGTTGGCTTCTGGTCATCCATACCGGACATGTCCGATATGATTAGGACAGTGAAACGTCCAAGTCTGTTGAAGTGCGAGACGTCGGAACTCCCGACCCATGCTGGGACTCCCGACCGTCGGAACTCCTGACCTACGTCGAAACTCCCAACGAACCAACCCGAGAACAATAATTTTACAGCTGCTGGATAAATACTGGACACATCCGGTATTGCCAGACCAGTAAGAAATCAGTTAGCACTTTTGTCACTCAAATAATCAAACCTCACATGGGTTGGCTTAAGCACTTATGAAACATTATCTATCAACATGATGCATCCCTCTTAGTAGTACGGCATACCTATTAAACTCAACATAAACGAAAATATGAATTTGTACCACTTGAGTTGTTCTTTTGAATTGATGTCGTCCCTTCCAATCTTCATCAAGTAAGGGTGCTAACATGTTGATGTTGATCTTTTCACTTGAGCATAGCCATCTTGAGCATGTGACTTGATTCCATTCATCAAGTTTGAATAATCCCAAATGTATCAAGTCACTTCCATCAAATACTTTATTATAGATTTGATCCTTCACATCAATATGACCATCTTAGCTTGATTAGTACCTCAACTAAATGCAAGTACTTTCTTCTTCACCCTAGCTAGGTTCTTCGGCCGCCAAGCCGTCGCTTGCCCTTCACCCTTGCTTAGTACCTCGAAGCCTTTTCTTGCTATCTTCACCATCTCAAGCCATCAAGTCACATCTTGTGTTGAATCATCCATTCATATGTATTGTTATCTTTTTCATTTCAATTTAGCAAGCTTCAAATATGAGACCATTCCATATGCAATCCCTCATGTCTCATTAACTAATAATCATGAGCTTGCTTTCACATAGTATATGGAAATCCAACAAGAAATAAGCCTTCACATGAATTCCATTTGCATTGTTGTCTTATGCTTGAACTAGATTGTTTATACAACAACACATCATTTTGGCTTTCATTAAATACCTGTGAGATAACCTATTAACTGTTCACACTTAGCAAACGGGTTAGTCCTTTAATCATATTGTCATTCAATCATCCAAAACCCACTAAAGGGCTAGATGCACTTTCAGCCGAGTACTGTGGCCATGGCACTCGGCAACGGGGTCCTTTGCCGAGTGCAACACTCGGCAAAGTGACCCAAAACGGTAATTTTTATTTTTTTTTTAAATTTCATCATGACAAATAAATTCATACAAACATATATCACATATATATATATATATATCTCATCCATCACATATATATCTCATCCATCCACACATCCATCCGCACATATCACATCCATCACAATATATATCACATATATAATAATAAGTCAGCTTCGACGGGCTCTTCTCTACAAAAATAGAACAAAATACTGTCATTTAAAAAAAATCGACAAAACCTCCCCTGCACGGTGAGGTTTCCAAAATCTAAAAAAAACAATGGCACGATGGCCGACAAGCACATATGTCTCAAGAGAAGCCATGTAGTTTAGATATCAATCCATGCAGAAGAATATATCCAAGTAGTACCACTACTTCTACTACTACTTCAACTATTGCTACTACTACTACCACTATTGCTACTACTACTATCACTAGTTCTACTACTACTACTACCACTACTTCTACTACTGCTACCACTAGTTCTACTACTACTACTACCACTAGTTCTACTACTACAACTATCACTACCATGACAACAACAAGAGAGAGGGCATACCTAATGGGCACCGGGGGTAGGGGCGGGCGGCGTCGGGGTCGGGCACGTGCGGCGTCGGGGCAGGCGGTCCACGGGGCGTGGCCGGGGGCAGGGCTGGCTCCTACTCCTCCTTCTCGCCTCCTCCTCACCTCCTCCCCCTCCTCCCCTCCTCCACCCGCCAGCGTTGGTGGGTCGCCGTGGGCGAGCTGGCCACGCTCGGCCACGCTCGGCCACGTGCGGGCGCGGGGGTGGGGGCTGGCGGGGGTGGGGCAGGTGTCGGCGCGCGGCGCGGGGAGGGGCTGCGGTGGGCGACGCGTGGCGCGGGGAAGGGCGGCGTTGGCCGGGAGCGGCGCGCGCGGGAACTGTCTGTCTGTGTGGCTTAGACTGCCCGGCCGAATTCGCCTAAGTGCCCCCACCCGCCCCTTTGCCGAGCGCTGGATCAGGGAGGCACTTGGCAAAGAAGGCAACTTTGCCGAGTGCCCCGATTCGACCGTCGGCATAGATTTTTTTAAATACCTTTGCACTCGGCAAAGAGGAAAATTCTAAAAAAAATGAAAAAACCTCTTTGCCGAGTGCCTTATTCTTGGCACTCGACAAAGACCCCTTTGCCGAGTGCAATGCCCTGGCGCTCGACAAAGTTTTTTTTTTGTTTTTGGCCTCCAAATTTTTTGTGCAGCCATTTTAAAGTACCAGGAACTCCTCGTTAGAATTTGGGGGTTTTGTGGCTTTTTGATATATTTAGTTACTTTATTTCGTTTACTTGATTTTTTTCGAAAAATATAAATTTGAACTGCACGTGGTACGAATAATGGAATTTAATGATTTAAAAAAGGATAGTCATGTTACTGGGTGTAGTGTGAGGCCGTATCCAGGAATGGACCTGAAATTTCGGACATCTTGTTCACGAAACATGACCGCAAACTTGCGTGTGAAGTGTTTTTAAATTCTATAAAAAGCAAACAAAGTCCAAAAATCATGAAACTTGTTGAGATGTCGTGATATCGTATGTGGAGGCTATGATAAAAATTTCAGAAGATTTCATGCACGTTGTCACGAACGATGCTTACAAACCAGGACATCTCTACATGTGTCACAGGTAGAGATCATGTCAATGAATCAATCGAATCCCACATCTTTTCACATCGTATCACGTCAATGAATCAATCGCTCCGCTCCTCCGTTTTCGCTGAAGTTGCTGTCGAAATCTAATGCCGATAGCGATCTGGAGTGGAACGTGTGTAAAATAAAGCTTAATTGTGTGGAGCAGCTAGAACGTAACGGGAGTCGATCCACGCACAGTAGATGGCTACTGACAGTGACACTGTAAAAACGAAAGCGCACAGAAGGACTCGAGAACAAGGAAACATTCGCTGAACCAGAGCGAGCGAGGAGGATGTTCTCAAATGCAGTACTGGTACAACGAACGAAACTGGATCGACCATATGCATGACATGTAGCTAGTGCTATTTTTTGACGCTAGGAAACACACACACACACACATATATAATCTCATAAATTAACATAGTAATTATCGTAACTCAAAGTGGCTACAGAATAAGTTATTCTGTAGCCAGCTACAGAATAGTAGTTCTATATATATATATATATATATATATATATATATATATATATATATATATATATATATATATATATATATATATATATATATATATATGCACAGTTAATTAGTTCTTTCGAATATAGTACGGTTGGTTTTGATTCGTGTGTTTGGAAAGCAAGGGGAGAATCGAATGACGGCAAAGAGAACATGGTATCTCTGAACTGAATTTTGCAGATTTGTTTGGCGTGGGCATGGATCGATGGAGGGATCGAAGGGATCGCACCTAGCAGCTATAGTTCCTGCAACCGTGCCAAACCTCATGTGCTGCGAGCGTTTTGGTAGACAAGTTAGACCGAAACTATAGGCAAGTTTGAAACCAATAATACAGACTTTAGTTATTTTTTAGTACCAAAAAAGATGACCTCACAAGAAGTCCACTACCACTTGAAAACGATTCGTGGCATGGCATTCTCACAATCGCATTCCAGTACTAGAAAGTCGATCGCAGGCTATGTGGTCGTCCTTGCCTCTCCCAAACAGAAAGAACGGGGAAATAAAAACACGTTTGCTGAGCTACTGGTGCTTTCTAACGTCAGGTGTCGTGCACCACCTTCTCTTCATCCTAGTTTCATTGGAAGATGCACACCAAACCCTGGACAATACTGGACCGAGTACATACGCCTACGTGAGTCTGAGAACGATTTGGCACTGGCATTGGCACTGGCACAGAACCACTTGACAAACCCCAATGGAATGAACCAACCAGCCAAGCAATGACGACCTAAGGCATCGTTAACAATACCAATGTACACGCCACCTCTTTACCTTTCTCGATAAAAAGGATCATGACAGACAACTACTTGTAAATCTACCTTTGCTATTTCTTGAAACCGCATAGCTGTGAAGATAATAATGGACAACTCACATGAGCTATACGAGACATCTCTTTTTTCAGGGGGGTACCATGCAGGCATCGCCTAGCTAGGGCCGTGCCTAGGGCTATTATGACAAGGACGTCTGGATGTGGAGGTTTTGGTCATGTAACTAACTCTTCCTTCTACATTGTTTAGTTTAGAGAACGGAAAGGTTTACAGTAGAAAAGAAAAAAAAAACGTTTTAGAGGAAACGTATTAACCTTTGTGTGATCGAACTCATCATAACATGCTAGAAAACATCATTTCAACCAACTTAACATACTTAAAGCTAATAGCCAGGGTTTTCTAATAGTACGTGTTTGAATGCAATACATGAGTGTATATGATGTTGGTTGGATTGGATCATTGGAGCCTAGGCCAAGAAGCATATCAAGCCCTTTAGGTCCAAAATCTAACGCTCGAAGCGGCACATTTGCATAGTATGCGGTGACGGATCTAGGATTCAAAATCTATGGGACTAAACTTATTGATTGTAAGTCAATTATCACAACTGTTACACAATGAACACATATAATTGCAAATTTTATAAAGGGGGTTAGATGTATTTGGGCAAAAACTCTAGGACGAGGCCAGACGGCCTCACAATTTATACATAGATCCATCGCTAATTCTATCTAATGAAACATACCTGGCCCCACAACTTATATATAGATCCGTCACACTGACGGTTATATAACCAAACATGCTCTATATGCCTTATGACAAAACAACGAGAATAAAGCGTCTCTTCGTCAATACCAACTTGGACACAAAAGATTGAGATTACAATCCTAAGGATCCATTCCAAAAAAATTTTTGATGAAAAATCCATTCCAAATTCAACCGGAGGCATGGAAATTGTTGGAGCAATCTCCTCACCCGAGCAATCCAACAGCCCAGATCGAGCTTCACAGATTGTTGGCAACAGCGGCAAGCAAAGACTTACGGCGACATGAACACAGGCTACTTGGCCCTGATCTCGGCCGGCGATGCTTGATCAGACGGCTAGAATTACCACACCACGCTGTGCTGAGTTGCTGACGGTCAAGTCATCCACCGACTCCCCGCGCGCCACTCTTGCTCCCCTCCGTGTCTACTCCTATATAAGAGGCTCGCTCGCGGCACTCTTGCTCTCGCGCTCTGTGCACACACGAGACGACCTCCCCCTTCCCTCTGCTTTTCCTCTGCTTCATTCCTCGATCGGCCATGGTGGTCTTCGCCAAGGGTGAGCTCGAGCAGATCGCCCTGCCGGCGGCGGAGCCGCCCCCGGCCGACGTGCGGTCGGTGGACCTGTCCGCCCCGTCTGGCCCGGCTCGCGAGGCCGCGGCGCGCGCGCTGGTGGCGGCGTGCGAGGAGCACGGGTTCTTCCGGGTGATGGGCCACGGCGTGCCGCCCGAGCTCGTGCGCGCCGCGGAGGCCGCGGCGGCCAGGTTCTTCGCGCGGCCGCAGGGCGAGAAGGAGCAGGAGGCCCCCACGCTCGGGTATGGCAGCAAGCGCATCGGCGGCAACGGCGACCTCGGCTGGGTCGAGTACCTCCTGCTCGGCGTCACCCCCTCCGGCGCCGCCGTGCCCACCGCCTCCGCGTCCTCCTCGACATTGCCATGCGCCGCCGCCGCCGCGGCCACCGCCGCCGCAGGCGCCTCGTCGCCGTCCGAGCCGACCGGGCCGTTACGGTGAGTCGCCGCCACTCGCAGCGGGGCAGAACGGTGCCGGCGTTCGGCGTTGCACCAGCATCGCTTCGCTGCTGGCTAGCCTGTTACTTTCCCTTTGCTGCCTGTCTGCCTGCATACAAGCACACATGTCACCTCTTTGCAAGTTTGCATTGCCTTTCCTCTCAGCTCCATGCTCTGCTCGTGCTTGCAATCTGTCACGTGGAGCAATACCACACCAAGCATACGCACGTGCTCGTAGCACAAAACCCAAGAAGAACAATCCCAGCACGGTAGCAGCAATGGATCTTCAATAAATCCATGATGCTCAATAATAAACAAATAAAATCCTAATGCTACTACTAGGAATCTATTGGGAAAAAAAGAGAGAAAAGAAAATGGTGTCGTATCCGTACGTGGAAGATAAGACTGCCCGAGGTACACGCCATTTGACCCACGTGCCGCGCCGCGCGTCCGTGTCGCGTGCTGGGGGCGCGCGCGCGACGTCGGTTGCGTTGCATGGTCTCCGTCGTCGCGCCGGCGCCGCCCATCCCAATTGATTGCGGTGCGCGCTGCCGGCCGCGCGCTCTGGTGACGTGCAGCCGAGCGGGCGGCGGGCGCAGGTCGACTCGACACGAACGCAAGCGCACCATCATGCCCAGCGTCGCCCGTCACTGTCGCCGGATTTAAATTATACTCGATCGATTGTGATTTTTCCGCCTGCATGCGCGCATCTGACAACGTATGTACGTTGGCACGCACGCTGACTCAGGGACCTTCTGGACGAGTACACGGTGGCGGTGCGGCGGATAGCGTGCGCAGTGCTGGAGCTGATGGCGGAGGGGCTGGGCATCGCCGGCGCCGGCGCCGGGGGCGGGGACTCACTGGCGCGGCTGGTGACGCGCGCGGACAGCGACTGCATGCTGCGGGTGAACCACTACCCTCCGCGGCCGGCGCTGAACCCCAGCCTGACGGGGTTCGGCGAGCACACCGACCCGCAGGTCATCTCGGTGCTCCGCGCCAACGGCACCTCCGGCCTGGAGATCGCGCTGCGGGACGGCGCCTGGGCCTCCGTTCCGCCCGACGGCGACGCCTTCTTCGTTAACGTCGGCGACACCCTGCAGGTACGTACCTCGATCTGCTTACTATTACTATTCTTTTTCTTTTTCTTTTTCTTTAACCGTGTCATCATCAGCCATCTCTAGCTAGCTGGTAGGAGCTAGCGAGTAGGGACGAATAATCTGGCACACCAGTCGTACTCGAGATCTGTTTCGATCGATCAGTCAACATCAACAACCATCTGTCAAACACGATCGAGCTTACGACACGTAATTAGCACGTACGGAGTACATACACGTACGATCATATACCCTAGGTACGTACGAGTAGCTAGGCCCCAAGCTGTGCCCGTGAAACAGTGGTACGTACACGTACGACCCGTAGACGTACCGCGGTAGATAGTAGCCTTTCGTTCGAAACGGCACGGAACGGAACGGGCCAAGCAAAGCATATGCCATATGCTGCACTGCATCAGCATGACTGCATGCATGCTATAGCTTCTTTGTTCGTTCCTGCGACGTGCATACGACGACTGATGATGCTGTGCGCGCGTGCAGGTGTTGACGAACGGGAGGTTCAGGAGCGTGAGGCACAGGGTGGTGGTGAACAGTGAGAAGTCCCGGGTGTCCATGGTCTTCTTCGGCGGCCCGCCGCCCGGCGAGAGGCTGGCGCCGCTGCCGCAGCTGCTGGTCGACGGCGGCCGGAGCCGGTACCGGGACTTCACCTGGAGCGAGTTCAAGACCAGCGGGTGCAGGACCAGGCTCGCGGAAGACCGCCTGTCCCGCTTTGAGAACAAGTAGCTAGCTAGAGGCTACGTAAGCTATTAGCTACCACGGCAAGATGCCAAGATCGATCATGCATCTATGCTTCTGATGTATGCCAGGTTCGCATGATGGGCGTGTATGACGCATATAAGTGGACGAACGTGCTAGTATAAGTGGACGAACGGTCTATGAGCCTGTTCGATTGGCTTGGATTTGCTGGTTCATATCGTTGCTGGTTCGTGAGAAGTACTGCTGGCTGGTTTATGTAAATAGTATCCATGTGAGGGGGCCAGCCCAGCCAGCTAGGTCATGTTCCTTGCTCATCGTATTGTACACGTGTATGCAGGGCTATCATCCAATATATCAATTACCTATCGCTTCTGGTTTCTTGTAGAAAATGCGTGCAACATTTGTATTTTCAAATAAGTTTATTAAAAAAACTAGATTTAAAAATCTTTTCAATAATACCAATTATGTATCATAAATATTAATATTCTTTAATATTTATATATTTTGGGACGGACGGTGTATCTAGCTATCCGTGGAGTACCATGCATGGTTCTGTTAGCTTACAACTCGTACGTCAGTGCGGCAGTGCTTCGAGACAGCTCACGCGTCGTGCGTGTCCATAAGCGAAACAGCGGTGCTATATGTGTAGGCATGCCGTACGCACAGCCGCTGAAGCTGGCTCTACACTGACTATCTAGTGGCTCACGCGTGAACGCCTGGCTGATGGATCGATCATGCAACAGTCAACAACAGAAAAAAAAACGCAACGTTTTTTTCTGGACGGAGACAGCCAGCCTGTGTGTTGCGTTGCATTGTGTGGCCCTTCCAAGTCCCGACATCAGTACTTGCAACTCTGACACGACGCAGCAGGAGCCACTTGTGACATGGTACGGCCTGCAGCTGCCGCGGCGCTTTTCCTTGCAAAAGCATCCTGTGCACGAGAGTACGTGCGTCACTGTGACCGGCACGCCCCCCTGGTCCCTGGATCCGGGGCCCCGGGCGGGCAGCTCCAGCAGGGCAACAGCGAAACGCGCGCATCACCAACAGGGCGTTCCATGAGAGGTGAACAGAGTACTTCCTCTAACGGAACGCCCTGTTGTGTGTTTTTTTAGACGCAGGGAGGAGTGGTGTTTAACCCTGTCATCAGTCAAACCAACCGCACCCGGTGAAGCAGCCGTGGAGCTGAGTGTTGTGGACCACTTGAATTAAGCACCTGCGTCATTAATACTACTAACTTGTCATTGTCATTAGTCATTCAGAAAAGAGACCTCGGTGCAACAGGATTTCCCGTTAGTCATTCAGAAAAGAGGAGATCTCGGTGCAACAGGATTTCCTTTTCCGGAACCAGTTCGCTTGAACTTATCGGCCGTACCATTTCAACGAAATAACCGTATTTTTTTCACAACAAATCAGCATCAACCGTTTTTCCAGACAGCCAAACAGGACCCTAAGCCTCCATGTTTGGATGCTATACTACTCCACTAGTACTTGTCAGTTGTCATTAGTCATTCAGAAAGAGATCTCGGTGTCACAGGATTTTCCAGCTAACTTTGATATATGCCTTAAGCTTTTCTATCATTACTAGCAATTTTTTTTATGAGACCATTTACATACGCCAACAAATATCGAGATTGATGAAGTCATAACATACGCCTCGCTGTCGTCGATCGTAAATCACTAAAAGAATAGCCAGATGCTACCTAATATATATAAGCTACGTATGAGCTAGCACGGCAGGATCGATCATGCATGTATGCTTCTGATGTATGCCAGGTTCGCATGATGGGCGTATAGTATATAATGACGCATAAGTGGACGACGAACGTGATAGTATAGCTACTGGCACAGGTCCATATTAGAGGTCATGCTCCATGCTCATCGTATTGTACACGTGTATGCACGCATGGTGCACCACACATGGTATCATCCAATATATATTCATCCATGGAGTACCATGCATGGTTCTGTTAGCTTACAACTCGTCAGTGCGGCAGTGCTTCGAGACAGTTCACGCGTCGTGCGTGTCGATTAACGAAACAGCGGTGCCATATGCGTAGGAATGACATACGCAGAGCCACTATGGCACTAGCAGCTGAGACTATTCAGGTACTTATCACGCATGACTGCATGTCCTGATGTCCCGGGGTGTTTGATGGGGAGACTAAAGTTTAGTAGTTGTCACATGGAGCGTCACATCGAGTGATTGGATAGTAATAATAAAATAAATTATAGAAGTCGTCAATAATCCACGAGTCAAATTTATTAAGTCTAATTAATCAATCATTAGTGCATGTTACTGTAGCATCACATTGTCAAATCATAGACTAATTAGACTTAATAGATTCATCTCGTAAATTAGTCTCAATTTATGCATTTAGTTTTGTAATTAATCTATATTTAATATTCTAAATTAGTATCAAACATCTAATATAATAGGGACTAAAAATGAGGAGGAAACCAATCACCCCCTGACTTACCTCACGCCTGAACGCCTGCTGATCGATCGATCGTGCAACTGTCAGCAACACATGATCGGTCACGCCTGAACAGCCAGCCTGGGTGTTGCATGCGTTGCACTGCATTGTGTGGCCCTTCCAAGTTGCAAGTGTCATGTTCGTTTGAGCTTGTTTGACTTATAAGTTATACTTTTTTAGTCAATAAATATTATTTTTCTCTCGCACCAAATTACCCAACCTGACTTATCAGCCAACAGTACTTTACGTTGTGCGGCCCTTCCAAGTCCCGACATCAGTACTTGCAACTCTGACAGGACGCAGCAGGTGCCACCTGTGTTTGACATACGGCCTGCAGCAGCCACGGCGCATCACCAACAGCGAAACGCGGGGCAACTCCAGCGGGGCAACAACGAAACGCGCGCATCACCAACAGGGCAACAGGGCGTTCGATTAGAGGTGAACAGAGAAGGTAGCGGTGGTGTTTGACCGACCCTAGGGAAATGACATTGTCACCTACTGTGTGACAGCGTTCCCGGTCATCAGTCAAACCAAGAACCGGCCGGCAAGCCCGGTGAAGCAATCCTGGACCACTTGAATTAAAGCACCGCCTTATCGTTGCTAACTTGTCAATTGTCATTAGTCATTCAAAAAAAGAGATCTCGGTGCAGCAGGGTTTCCCACAGTTCGCTTTACAGGTGCTACAGTACATGTAAAGAATTTTTTGCTCTTTAATATATATTACGTGTAGGTGTATATACAATTTGTCATGTACTACTAATCTTAGTAAAACCAGCTAGAACTCTTATGCTCCACCTATCGGCACGAACTCCATGTAGTTATTGTCAATGGATTTCTTGGTTTAAATCTATTTTTTGTCTCTCCCTTATCTTCGTTTTTCGCGCTTATACCCACGGGTGTGAATTTCTACTTATTTGAAATCATGGTAGACTTTAGTCACTACTGGAAACGCGTACTTTGCCGAGGGCCTGAGGCTTTGCCGAGGGCCAAATATCGGGCACTCGGCAAAGAGACTCTTTGCCGAGGGCCAGACAAAGGAGCCCTCGGCAAATAACGGCCCTCGGCAAAGAGGCCTTTGCCGAGGGTACGACCCTCGGCAAAGACAGGCCCACGGCAAATCAAATCTTTGCCGAGGGCCTCGGCCCTCGGCAAAGATACCCTCGGCAAAGTAGGTCCGTTGGGTCACGGCGGCCATTTCCCGTCAAACTTTGCCGAGGGCCACCCGTTAGGCCCTCGGCAAAGGTTCGGCAAATTTTTTTTTAAGTCTTTGCCGAGGGCCCCAGACCAGGCCCTCGGCAAAGATTTTTTAAAAACCAGTTTTCGGCCAATTTTTTTTTTTATAAATCGGCTTTGCCGAGGGCCCGAGGCTAGGCCCTCGGCAAAGAGGACCTTTGCCGAGGGCCAGGATAGGCCCTCGGCAAAGATTTTTTATTTTTTAATTTTAAAATTCTTTGCCGAGGGCCACAGGTCAGGCCCTCGGCAAAGAGCCCTCGGCAATTTTTTTTTTTGGTTTTTTTAGCCCAGTTTTTTTGTGGTGCTACAATACATTGTTTTGAACTCAATTTTAAAATTCAGGCCAATTTTGATTTTGTTTTGTATATTTCCTTAATTTATTTCGATTCTTCGATTTTTTTTGAATATGTCAAATTTGAACTGCAGGTGCATGGAATATTGCAATGTAGTGTTTCGAAAAATGTTATTCATGTTAATTGGTGCATGTTGAGTCCCTATCCACGAGCTCGCATCAAATTTTCACGCATCTTGTTCGCGTAACATGGCGACCGACTTGGCGGGAAAGTGTTTTAAAATTATATAAAATCCATACGAAGTCCGAAAATCACGAAACTTGGCGAGATGTCATGTTATCGCATGTGTAGGCTGTGGTAAAAAATTGAGAATGGTTCGAGCGAGTTGCGACGTCGGATGCCTGAAACCCAGACATCTCCACATGTGATCACTGTGATCACATGTGGAGATGTCTGGGTTTCAGGCATCCGACGTCGCAACTCGCTCGAACCATTCTCAATTTTTTACCACAGCCTACACATGCGATAACATGACATCTCGCCAAGTTTCGTGATTTTCGGACTTCGTATGGATTTTATATAATTTTAAAACACTTTCCCGCCAAGTCGGTCGCCATGTTACGCGAACAAGATGCGTGAAAATTTGATGCGAGCTCGTGGATAGGGACTCAACATGCACCAATTAACATGAATAACATTTTTCGAAACACTACATTGCAATATTCCATGCACCTGCAGTTCAAATTTGACATATTCAAAAAAAATCGAAGAATCGAAATAAATTAAGGAAATATACAAAACAAAATCAAAATTGGCCTGAATTTTAAAATTGAGTTCAAAACAATGTATTGTAGCACCACAAAAAAACTGGGCTAAAAAAACCAAAAAAAAAAAATTGCCGAGGGCTCTTTGCCGAGGGCCTGACCTGTGGCCCTCGGCAAAGAATTTTAAAATTAAAAATAAAAAATCTTTGCCGAGGGCCGTGGATCTGGGCCCTCGGCAAAGGACCGAACACAAAAAATTGCTGAGGGCTCTTTGCCGAGGGCCTTCCCCGTGGCCCTCGGCAAAGAATTTTAAAAATAAAAATAAAAAATCTTTGCCGAGGGCCGTGCATCTGGGCCCTCGGCAAAGGACCGAACCCTAAATCAGGACGCAGCCCAAATTCCCGATCGAAAATTTTTAAAAAAAAACATCGACCGTCGTCTCCCTCCCCACGCGCCCGCTCGAGCCCGGCCCCCGCGCGTCCACCACCGCCGCCGCGCACCCCGCCGCCGCGCGCCCGCTTGCTGCGCGCGCCGTCTGCCCCGAGCAGGCCGCCCCGC